>NC_065433.1:11286592-11921056 GCF_024362695.1 Pectinophora gossypiella
TAATTTTGCCTTTCCAGTGACGATATGTTCTTTCACCAGTTAAGGTTTGTAAGACAATAAAAAGAAAGCTTCTTGAAAAATTATTCCTTAAAAGACGTACCTACATAGTTATCTAATCCTATGAGTATGAAATTAATGTTGTAAAAGATCTTATTTCAGAAAGGTAGATTTTGTTTCCATTCAATATTTTATATATTTTCGAAAATATTCTAGCTGATTTCATGTATTTTTTGTAAAAAAGCTGGATTTGCTAGAAGGACTTAAAGTAGGTAAACAAACATCTTCTGAGTAGATGCTTAGGCTGTTCGGAGTATAATATGCACTCCAGAATCAGTATCAACAGGCTGGCTCAGTTGGCCAACCTTCAGTGTAAAAGCCACATCCTCAAATGGCTTTTGCATTTGGCCCCTCTTGAAACGCCCTAGATCACCATCACGTTTGGCTGATGAGCAATCAGAGAACTTCTTGGCTAGCTCCTCAAATGTGGCCTCTTTGTTCGTAATCTTGCGACGAAATTCTGTAAATCAAGAAGAATTTACGTTGTCAAATAGGGAGTTATAAATGCATCTTCAAGTAAATAAAATATCTTTTGATACAAATCTGATGCTACATCAATACTCTTGCATTGGCTTAAGTTAATGAAGAAAGGGGAATTGTTTGTGTTATTAATACGACAGTCTCCATAGTCTTGTGGTTAGTGATGGGTTCCCAATCTGAAGGTCTGCATTTGATTCCCGATGGGGACATTGTCGAAATCACTTTGTGAGACTACACTTTGTTTAGTAAGGACATTGCAGGCTCAAATACTTCACTGATTAAAAAATAAGATGTTTCTGTGCTTCAGCAGGCACATTAATCCATTGGTACTGGGCTACTAGCCCAAACACCTCCACCAACCTGCACTGGAGCAATGTGGTGTGAGCATGGTCATTGGGACATGTACAGCCTGTTTGTGTTATGTAACATTATGCTATTAATATAGCAAATTAATAAGTTATTTAGGTTTGCCGTATTTACCGTTAAGAATCTCCAGAGCTTCTCCCTTAGAGCGCGTGATATTCTCCTCACGCCACGATGATGGACGACGGCTATCGCAATGCTTCACTAGCAAGTGGCTGCACTGGACGGAGTTTGGTGAACCACTATCTTCATCTTCCTCATCCACCAATGGAGCTGGCCCCATGGGCTTCTCCCATTGAGACTTCTTAGTGTGGCAATTCAAGTAGTAGGTCATGCCTGGAAAGTAAACATATAACAACATGATTGTTGTATAATATAATCATATAGCATTTATTACTTGGCATTAAAAGGGGGTTGCTATTGCCAAGTAACAATTAAGTTAATTAAGTTTACAGCAGATGCGATCACTGACGATGTTAGTGTCACTAAAGGACTGAAAACGTCAACCATGCCGGCGGCGGGATAGCTATCGATGTCCTGAAATGTTTGCTGTCATGAGCTGCTTGGCTACCTTTATGTGTAGAGCAATCGGGTTGTCAGGATCGAAAATAACATCTATTGGACACCAATATTTGGACGTACTGTCCTTAAGCGGGGTGTAATCGCAACTACGACGGGGTTTAAACCTAGTGCAATGGGCAGAGTTTTATTACGAAAGAATTACGTGGTTCTGGTGGTGAGTTTGAGAGGGACTCGTCTGACAAAAGACCCTTACATAGGTCATGATTAGATGGACGCAGGTCACCCTTTCACCTTGTTCTTTACTTCACTTGATTAGAGTGGTGTGATAATGCATGCATTTGATATGGACACGACACATTAGACATTCAAGTAAGACCGCTGAGACATTTGATTTGCTCTTCTCAGGGATCGGCTTGCCAAACATGATTGCTAACTGAGTTGTCAGTTTGACTATGCCGTGTTATAATCCAGGTTTACCCAGATTCTTCATAACCGCAAAACCAAGGCATTGGCCGCATGTTGGGAGGATCCTGATTAATGAGGTTGACTCCAGGTTTAAAGAGATTGGTAATCCACCTCACAACCCACATGATAAGGAGCGTTGCAAAAAGCAACAGGGAGTTAGGAAGAAACTAGGATACTAGGATGTTCTCCTACATGGGTATTGCTTCTAAAAATTAATATTTTTACTTTTTAAAACTATATAGCTGAGATATCAGGTATTTTCTGTATTGTTCAATAATATTCAATTTCAAATTACCTCTAAAATTATATGTATGAAAGAATATATTTTGTTATTTTTATATGAATGTATGATGAACTGTTTCTACTCTTTCAGTAGGTAAGTTTTCTAAGCCCTTTAAAACTACCCCCTGATGTATGTAGTTTAAGCCAAGTGGCAAAAACGCAAATGCAAGATCTTTCAGTTCAGTTTTTAGAAATTTGCTTAGGTTAGGAATATGTCATTATGCAGTTTTCTGAGTTAACCTCCATGTTATTATGTAGTGGAGAAAGGTCCCGTATTTCAAGCATGATGGTATGAATATGTTACTTACCAGTGCTCCGACTTTTACGAGCTTCCCATCCTTCAGGCAGGGATTCTTCCGGATAAGATGCCATAGCTGTTTCTTTGGGTTTACGCTTAGTAAGGCTCCGGCTTATGTTGCAGTTAGCAGCTATCTACTCGGCTAGGATAGAGCACCCGGGAAAAACGGACAAATCAACGTTATTTAACAACCAACGCGCATGTGAGAAACGCCGGCTATTTAAATGAAAAATCAATAGGTACTAAATACTTGCCACAATTACTTTTGTTACGAAAAATGTAATTCAAATATAAAGTTATCGTTTTTACAACTATAACATAATTCTCATTTCCCTTAAAAAAAGCAACGAATTGAACGAATACTTTGATTTTTGTTACGTGTAAATTGAATACAATTTTGTAATATGGCAATATTTCCTACTCTCCTTGTTTGTCTCTGGGTGGCTAGAGACAAGTAATCGATAAAATATCTAATCGATACTAGTTATATTCTATCACAGTTCTATTTAAGTTTGTTTTCTCAGTCAATTTAATAGTGTTTATAGAGATTTTGTGGGTTTTAGACAGTTATACTTATTTTTTAAATATTGCGTATTAGTTTATTGTGTCAATTTAACTTTAATTGATATATTTACGTGTTATTTGTTTTTGATGGATTCTAATTTGGAACCTAGTACCTGACACTAGTTATACTGCGCATGAACTAATGATTTCAATGATTACCGACTCTAGTTCTTTTTCATCAGCAACTGTAGCAGGCTTTAACAAAAAATATTTTATGAAAAAGTAATTATAGTGAAAATTCGTTGTTAAATTGGTGAGTATTATCGTGATTCCTCGATTATGTGCTATAAAACTTCAACGGGGATATTGATCTTTGTGTAATATGTATCTACTGTGCAGGGAGGCGTTCATGTTTTCGTATGAAAAATGATCGAGTTTACGATAAAAACACTGGACTCCAACAACCACCCGTTTTCTGTAGACGATGAGGTTAGTACCTACTTATTTTTTAGCAAGCATCTTTTTTAGTTTATCGATATACCTATTATATAGAAATATTATGCGCATGTACGTGGGACTTTCCATTTTCTGCTTGCCAGTGATCGTCAATCGTCGATAACTGATAGCAATCCAGATAGTCTTAACGAACATTATACTTATTACGCTGTTTCTACTGCACTAACATATTGGAATGGCAAACCTGCAAGATGTATAATTATGTTCATTGCAACGGGTTGAGTGCATGTAGTTACATTATATACATGTTACAGTAATCTACTGCTACTGTTAGCTAGGTACCTACCTAAGTACTTGCGGCACTATGTTGGCACTATTGAAATACTGAGTATCTACCTAATACTACAAAATAATAGCATTCTGAATTGGTAGGTATATGGTGTATTTAGTTTCTTACCTCAGAAATGGTAAATCTTCTTATTTTACTGCCAATTTGTACTGTATTATATTAAACATCACTAATATTAGATAATATGTTACATATAAGTATTATACCTTTTAACATAGCAATAACTTTGTTGCTTATTTTTAATAGAAAATTTTTCGTTGTACCTACAATCTTATGTGACAGAGTAAACTAAAATGACCATTGTGCAAACTGTAGTACTTTCAAATACAATACATATTCCTTCTAATAATCACTTATTGAAGGAAATAAATCGGCAATCAAATATTTTTACCTGCAGTATAATAAAATTTTGTACCTATGGAGCTATTGCTGACATTTGTCCTACAGCTAAACTGATATACCTACACTCTGTCCTATTCCAACAGTTTGGTGATCCCACTAGGTCTTGGTTTTGTGTACCTACAATTAGTGCCTTATTCTGTTTAGTTTTGTATTCAGGAGCTTATTATTTATATGTAATTGATTGTTGTCAACAACATTTAGCATAAAATTTAATATTTAGAGTAACCTTGAGGGTAAATGACTAAAATAAATATCATTAAATAGATTTACTAATCTAAAACTGAAAAAAAGTATCTGCTGGAATCGACAGCAATGCCTTGAAATAGACATAGACATCCTTTAAGGAGCACTCTGGTCTTCAGTACTGGACCAGATGTAGGTATACTGCACTGCAAAAATCTATATACAGGTATTGTTTACTGAATCTCATTTTAAGTAAAAAAAGCAAAGCTCTCAATTCATAATAGTGAAGATGCTGAAGCAAATGTATATTATATTCTGCTATTGTTGTACAAAATCAATATTAATACCTATAGCTTCTGGTCCGAGTCTTGACATTGAATCATTTTCTTATAGAACAACACTCAAGTGTATATGGATCCTGTCACCAGTGATATATATTATTTAGTGAAGTTTTAATTATCTGCCTTAGATCACGCTTATATCAAAAATAACAAAAGAAGTATTAGTTTATGAGTTTTCTATATAATAATGAGCAAATATTATGACTTCAATTGATATAACCTATACTACAGTGACCCCGATTCCTGCAGACACCTCCTAATTTTATTTTAAGTTGTACCTGTCATTTTCAACTGTTAATTTTAAAATGAATGAATAACTCAGTTGAATCAAATAGGTATCTCGCTAGTATGCAACCTGTTTGACATGTGCTTGTTAACTTAATTTTGTTTGGTTGGCCGATGTATATTGTTTAAGATGGTTGTTTTAGATTTCTGGCTAAAATTGATGTATGTTCCATAAATTTTATGCCTGACTTTCCTTTTCGGCGAATAAAAAAATTACAGAAAGGGTGAAAAGAGGCCTAAGAAGTCATACCTAGTTTTATTTCTGAAACTTTGCTCATAAAAAATCTGCTCACATTCGTAGTAATAAAAAAGAAACTGATTGCAGATATAGCAAACATAAGAAAAAAGTTTCATTTAGCCAAAAAATTTAGAGTAGAATTTTTTACCTGGATTAAAACTAGCGTTTTTTTTGCCAGATTTTGTTAACAAAAATCACATCTGAATGTGATGTAAGTTGACTACATTCAACTACTGGCTGTTTGGCTCGCGATCTAGAGGTCCCGGGTACGATAAGAACAAACTTTTCATAATCTTCTCTTGTGTAGGTTGATGACGTTAGTCATTGATCTCACAACCCACACAAGAGATGATTATGAGAGGCTAAATAAAAAATAAAACATTTTTCTCATGTTTGCTATATCTGCAATCAGTACGGGATCGACTGTTGAATCATCATCTTACTTTCACTCTGCAATGTCGTCACCAAACAAGGGGTCACAAAGTTTGTTGTTATCGTACCGGGACCTCTAGATCGCGAGCCAAACAGCCAGTAGTTGAATGTAGTCGCCTTATAGTGAAAACGCGCCTTTTTGAAAAATCACATTACACATCACAAAAGACACCCTAGTTTTAATCCAGGTAAAAAAATCTACTTAACTACCTGGATTACTAGGTAAAAAATTCTAGGCCCAATTTTTTTCGGAATGAAGTTAATTGAACGAAGAGGTTTTGTCGAACGTCTGTCATGGTAACTAGTAACATAAACTTTCTAGGAAATAGCAAGTGGATTGCGAGGTACCATAAGTGTTTGCCGAAATAGGATATCATCGTACTTATTGGTAAATCAAGTTATTTAATTAGCAACATCCTAGCTGAACTAGGAATAGGACCGCTGAAGCGATTGTGATATAATAGTGTCCCCACCGGTAATCGAACCCAGGGTGTACCGATAATGACTAATCCCTAAACTACAGAGGCATTTACTCATTTCGTTTGCAAGTTTATTAAAAAAAGCGTAAAAGTAAAAAGTGCATCGGAAAATACCGCTTAAATATGTGTACTAAATGTATATTTAACTATACATAGATAGGTATTTGGAATACTTAAAAAGGTATATCAGCAGCGATGTCATAATACCTAGAATCCCTTCTATTTATATCACGGTCTAGTTTCCGATAGAAATCAATACATCCTAGTACTGTTTATATTTCATTTGCACATGCGCATAATTGCAGTTGCCTGTTTTTGCGAATGTACGTCTCTGAAAATATGTTTTAATGCTAGTGTATGCTACAGCGACGGTATAAACACTAGGGTCTAGGAAGTTAAATTAATCTTTTATTTTACTTAGCACAGAAATCGTAGTAATCGTGTGTAGTCGTTACATGAGCCATGTCAGGGGCCTTTGGCGGCTGATTAATAACCCTGACACTAGAGTTGTTAAGGTTGGAGATTCACCTCACAACCCACACGATAGACAGAGAGAGAGACTTAGCACAAGTGGGAGGGACAGGAATCGATATAATTGCTGTGCGATAATATATTATTATAAATAGTAATATATAACTGCTTGCACTGCGAAATGCTTTTAAAATAAACATTGAAAGCTCCAGCCTTTCTTCGTCATTGGTATAGTAAAGGAATTAGGCATTAGTGTGTTTATCCTATACTCAGGCTTTTCACGTCGTCTTTTTAATTCCGAAAATAAGTTTAGGCATGATCTAAACCTGACATTGCATACTTTAGTATGCGATTATTATAATAAATTTCAGTTCATTGATACGAATTCCTATGTTAGGAATTTTTATTTGACCAAAGGTAGATATTACTATCTATCTAACTTTTACAAAAGACAAATAGCGAAGTCGCTATCCTTTTTTTTTACATTAGAATCAGCCAATTCGTTGGCTTTTAACGCGTCTGCTCCTATTGAGCAGCCTATTTTTATTTCTGACATTTGTAATTTAAATTAAATTTAATGACAACAGAGAAAAACTTTGGCTGTAGTAAGTTAAATGAGGACATATTAAATATAAAATGCAATAAGAAAAATACAAATGTAATCAACCTGGTACACCAAAACATACAAGGAATATTGGGCAAGGAACTTGAAATTGAACTTTTTTTAAACAGTAATTGTGTTGATATTATGTGCGTAACTGAACATTGGCTAAAAAAACATGAGTTCGTTTGCTTCAATAATCACCAGGTTGCCAGCTCGTACAGCAGGGAGACGGCTATCCGTGGCGGTTCATTAATATTAGTACGTAATTGTTTAAAATATAAGGAACGAACGGATATTGTAAGTCTCTCAGTTGAGCGAACTGTTGAGCTAGCCTGTATTGAACTCAGCCGGCTTATTGTATTGAGCGTATACAGACCCCCCGCTTCATCTTATGATCTATTTGAGAAAGTTATTGATGAAGCTTTATGCAAATTATGTAATAAAAGCAAACATGTTATCGTCTGCGGTGATTTTAATATTGATATTCTGGAAAATTGCTCATTAAGTACTACATTCAAATCTTTATTTCTGTGTTATAATCTTGTAAATCTTTTTTCAGAACCAACCCGAATCACGTCACAGTCCGCGAAATGTATCGATAATATTTTTAGTAACTTAGAACCTTGTGATAAATTAATAATTAATAAATTAAAGTCAGATCACTGTGGTCAACAAATATCTTTCAACTTATTTGCTGACCGCTCACTGAAAAAGGATGTTACATGCAATCCCATATCAAGTAGTCGTTTAGAACAATTCAAAGATAATATGTCAAACAAATTACCAGAACTTCCTTACTGTGATGACCCAAATTTGTTATATAACTCCCTATTTAATCTAACAAAATCGGAATTTAATAAAGTATTTAAGGCAAAAACAATTAAGAAAGCAGACACACCAATTTTTAGTGACTGGGCGACGGTAGGAATTTATAAGAGTAGAAACAGGTTGTATGAACTTTACGAAGAAAGAACATACAATCATAGCGTAGCTTTTCACGACTATGTAAAACAGTATTCAAAAGTTTTCAAACGTGTTTGCGTTACCGCGAAGGCAATGTTTGTTAGCAGTAAAATTAAAGGTAGCTCAGATATTATTAAAATGACTTGGAAAGTTATTAATAGCGAAACTGGAAAAGTCAAAGCACGCGATCTCGAGTATCAATTACAAATTGACGGTAAACTACTCACAAATGATAAGCAAGTTGCTGAAGCTTTTGAAAAATTCTTTACTGACATTCCATTTTCGACTACCAAGGACTTGAAGTCATCTCCTGCACTCGCTCAATCACTTGTAAGGGAGCACATAGATACGTCCAAAGTAGATAAACTAACATTTACACACGTGAGTCCTAGGGACGTCTTAAGAGCTTTTAAATCTTTAGAAATCAAAAAGACTGCAGATCTTCATGGTCTCTCTGTTAAAGTCATTAACTCCGTGATTGATTGCATAGCTCCCTATCTATCATGTATATTTAATAAATGTGTAGACAATGGTGTGTTTCCAGATTTAATGAAGCACAGTAAAGTCATTCCATTGTTTAAAGCTGGTAGTACTTCTGACCCTACTAATTTTAGACCAATATCTATACTACCCACGCTTAGTAAAATATTTGAAAAAATTTTATTACTGCAATTACTTCAACATTTCAATTTAAACAATTTAATGTCTAATAAACAATTTGGTTTCACAAAGGGTCGCTCAACAACCGATGCTGGTGTTGAGTTAATAAATCATGTTTTTCAGGCTTGGGAGGAGTCCAAAGATGCTATTGGTGTCTTTTGCGACCTTTCCAAAGCCTTCGATTGCGTTTGTCATGATATCTTGATCGCGAAACTTCGTCACTATGGAATAACTGATAATGCCATCGCTCTTTTGGAGTCATACCTTAGTGGCCGCGTTCAGAGGGTTGATGTGCATGGCTGCAGATCGTGTGGATCTAACGTCACTATAGGCGTCCCGCAGGGCTCAATTCTAGGTCCATTTCTATTCCTAGTTTACATAAACGACCTACCTAGTCTTGTAAAACATGAGGTGGTGCTGTTTGCAGATGATACCTCCTTACTTTTTAAAGTAAAGAGACGACAAGATTCCTTTGACGATGTAAACAACGCCATTTCAGAGGTAGTGGATTGGTTTACTGTAAACAACCTGCTACTTAATGAAAATAAAACAAAATATGTTTATTTTACGTTATCGAATGTTAGTAGGCCCCTCGATTCTATTATTGTAAAAAATAAGGAATTGGACCTCACGGATACTGCTGTATTTTTGGGAATTACTTTGGACGCTAAGTTGCAATGGAGTCCTCATATTGATAAGTTGTCCAAAAGGCTCAGCTTAGCAGCATTCGCGGTCAAAAAAATTCGTTTAATAACCGATGTAGAAACCGCGCGATTAGTTTATTTTGCCTACTTCCACAGTCTAATGTCGTACGGCATCTTGCTGTGGGGTCATGCTGCAGATATGAACAGCATTTTTGTTCTGCAAAAGCGAGCCATTCGGGCGATTTACAAATTGGGACCCAAGATGTCACTTAGAAATAAATTTAAAGAAATTAATATTTTAACTTTGGCATCACAATATATCTTTGAAAACTTAATATATGTAAAAAAACATATAGGATTATTTGCAAAAAATAGCGATCGGCACATTGTTAATACCAGGAATAAAAATAAACTTGCTTTACAAGTCAGTCGATTACATAAGATTACTAAATCTTTTAAGGGGCAATGTATACGTTTTTACAATAAGATTCCCATTGACATTCAGAATTTGCCTTTCAACTGTTTTAAGACAGTAGTTAAACAAAAACTTTGCAAAAAAGGTTATTATAAAGTTAGTGATTATTTAGAAGATATGAATGCATGGGATTAACTGTCTGAGAACTGATATTAGGCAGCTAAATTACTCAATTGTATACCAATATTTTATGTTTTATGTTTAATTTTATTTTTTTAAAGAACGTCTAGGGCCCTGTGCCGAGGTTTTTCTTGCAGCTTCTTTTCCCCGGCTATACAGGTTGTGAGAAGCTGCAGTAGTTTTAGGCGGATGAGACGTTCGTTATGTAAAATTGACGATTCAAAGTGTAACTATGTTACCTACTGAATAAAGATATTTTTGAATTTGAATTTGAATTTGAACTTTCCACAGATGACTGTGCTGCAGTTGAAAGAAAAAGTGAGGGAGAACTTGGGGATTGGAACACACCAACAACGGCTTATATTCTGCGGGAGGGTTATGCAAGATGAAAAGAAGCTTGCTGAATATGGTTAGTAAAGAAAACATTAATCAAAAGCGAATCGCAATCGTGTACCGGATTTCCCACCACTACCATCTTATGTATACTAAAAAAAAAAAATTCCATTCCTTCCTTTTCTATAGAGCGAGTTTGATTCACACTAGTACAAATATATGCACATCTATTACTGCATTTTTAGAACAGGCAGACGATCTAAACCTGAAAACAATACTATTGATGATGCGCATGGCAGCTTTGGTAACACCAAGCATCACGTTAAAATAATCTAGGTTTCGGCACGCCAAAACCGCGTCAAAAGCAGTACGGAAGGCGGCTCACCGCACACAGGCGGTAGTTTCAACGTGGACTCGTGTTATATCAGCGCTTATTGCCGCACATGTTGTAATACTCAAGCTACACTGCTACTGACTGCCGACCCCTTTAAAGAACTGAAACCAGCAACGCTTAATATTCCAGAATCGTCAGAAATTTGCAGACTATTTTTAAGTAAGACTTCCTTTTATTACTTATTAATATTTTTAAAAATGTGATGTCGAATAGATGTCCACGGAAAGGTGGTGCACCTTGTTCAGCGCATGCCGCCAAGCCAGGAGTCACGACAGAGCTCTAATTCGGGAGCCACCGCCACCAACACCACGAACGACTCTAATACCGGCGCTCAACAACAGATCAGGCGACTTATGGTGAGGATGACACAACTGGCTTAAGCTACATGCACACAGTCCCAAAAGCCGGGCGTTTTGGCTGTTTGCCGCCGCGGGCCGCTTACACTGGGTTCCCGGCTCTGTGTGCATCAAATCTTTTATACTTATTTTATTCCTACTTACCTATACAATTCTTTAATAAATCGTTTTATTGGTTTTATTTTGCTATCTAATGTAAGAGTGCATTTGAACAGAGATCTTTGGACCAGGTTGTGCCAACAAAATTTTACGTGTTGTGCGCCACTTGCTCAAGGTAGTAAACAAAATCCTTTAACTGCTGGCCATCACATTTTTCTGTTAAACCTGTTCTGTTTCTGTTCTTTTTAAGTTTTTACTCAAGGCTTCATTTTTAAATAAATATTTATGCATAATATTATTATTTACAAGGCAATGGCGGGTCAGCCTGGTTTTATGCTGGAAGAGCAGCAGGCGCTGACCATGTCTCCAACCACCGGGCGTTTGGAGTTCATTCGACGTATGATTGCCGAGATCAGGACCTCCCTCGCTAATCTTCGTGAACACGTAGAAGATGAAGTATGCAATTTTACTTTAAAGAAAATTTTGGACTCATTTAACACTAGCCATTTAAAACTTAATGAAAACTTAAAAATAACGAAAATTGATGCGATTTAGGCCAGTTGCAGGTCGCGAGCTAAGTTAAGTTTTGTTTAGCATAGCTCGCATGGCTAAAGACTCATGGACACCATGCCACCACATTCACATTCTACTATAAGTTTTAGTACTAACGTTGCTAGCTACACGAAGAACGCACGCAAGAACATGTCAGATTTAACGAAAAAATGAAAGTTAGTGTTAGCTTATTATAACCTATAGAAAAATGAACATAAGTATTAGAAGTTTCCGAAATATTCAGCAGATTAGCATCAGACAGACAGAATCTCACCATAAGAATGGCTTTTACTATTTTGGTCCGGAACACTAATATATCGTTTTAATGGACTTACGACATTAATTATGGCATATAAATACATATAGTAAAGATATTGCATAGAGCGGAAGTGACCAAAAAACTCGCAAAGCTAAAGGTGGGAGTAGGCCAGTCATTTTTTCGAGAATGCAGCATGATAGGTGGGCAAAAACTGTTACGGAGTGGATACCTCTTGGACGCAGAGGCAGATCCAGAAAGCGATAGAGAGACGACCTGAACGCGTTTGAGATGGAATAGAAAGAGATTGCTCAGGACTGAGATAAGTCATACGGACGAATGTTTGTGCGCTCGTGTGTCTCACCAATTGGTGCAGGCAGGGACACAGTTGGGTTTTAATGGGTGTACCGGGTGTCGCCGCGCTCAGGGAGTCCCACTTAACCACATCCTGCACCCGGGTGGCATAAAAAAAACGTAAAAAAAACACAAGTTTTAGCTCAAAGAGGAGGCCCAGCAGTGGGACGAAACAGGCTAGGAATTAAAAAAGAATAGCTAACATTAACTTCTTTTTTTTTCGTTAATTTAGACATGTTTTTGCGAGAGCGACAACGATCGTATAGAATAAAGCTCAAATGAAGCGGTGGCGGCATGATGTACTCCTGTACACCTGTTGAGGCTCCTGCTTTAACTATACGAACTAAGCTCAACTAACTTAGCTAAGCTCCCGGTCTGCAATCCGCATTATATGGGCATTCATGAAGTACCTATTTTTAATGTTTCAAAAGCTTCATGTTAACCTCAGTTTAAATACAAATATTTGAAATCAGAAGGAATTTATTCTATAGAGCTAGTTAGGTAACAATCGCTACACTCTAACGCTGTTTAGGGAGAAAGGTCAAAAAATACCCGACAGCAACAAAACTTAAAAATGAGATAAATATATTTCACTGTTTAAAACAGCTATTAATTGTAAAAAATATAATTATTTTATATTTAGCTGCATCAGACTTGTAAATTATACTACACTATTATCAGCTCTTGATTGAAATGTTGTTTGTATTTGTTTGATTGCGCACGTCGAGTTGTGTAAACAATAATCATGGAAGGCAACAACTTAATTTTCTCCATAGTCTCGGGAATATTGCTTAAAATATCACAGTAAGTATTATTTTACGAGTAGGGGTGTGCTGGAGAAATGATTCATTTAAAATTATTAAACAAACAGATCTAACTTGTAGAAATCCAATAATTAATTGTTAGTTTAATGATGTGTCATAAACATTTAATATCTTAAAACACTAGTTCGCACTCTATATGTTTTGAAAGACATTAGACTGCTAACATTGATACTTAAAATAGCTACAATTTCCTATGAATTAAGTTTTCTCCTCTATTTTATCTTAGAAATTGATTATTTGAGATATTATTTGATATAGTGATGATTGATATATTATGCATGGTTTGTTTTCTTGTTTGGATTTGCTTAGTTCTGTATGTCGTTATAAGTGTTTCAACGTCTACGTAGTGATAAATTGATTTCTTGGGCACCTCCCAGTCATAACTCTTGCATAGAACCACAAATGTGTAAAAGTAAAAATATATAATGCCGTTTTCATAGAAATTATAATTATAACTTTTACGTCAATATCAATAAATACCGTATTGAATTAAGCATTACTATTTATGTAAGACGCTGCAGGCTGCAAGGTGCTCATTTGTAGGAGAATGAATTAGATACGTTCTATAAGTAGTTGTTTATGTTCTTAATGTGCTTACTGTAGGAAAATTCTGCACCAGCTAGCAGTGACGCCCCCGTAGAGTCTATGGACAATGAACCCGCCTCGGGTGCGACACAGGAAGAGGTAATATTGTAAATGATATTATTGGTATATCAGTGCCCATTGTGACACTTGAGGTGTTGGGTTTGTCGATTAACTGTAGATATAGCGTGGCGTGAACACATTTTTTCGACAGTGATCTTGAAAATCGTTCATTGTCGTGTGTATGGTAACAGGCCGCTGGCTCATCACTAACATCCAATATATGATGTGCTTTCCTTGCTGTGCATGTTGCATGTAATGTTTAAAAACCCACACGTAATAAGTTAGTAATCGAAAAGTACTAATAAACAATCAACTGTTCTGTTACAACATGCTTTTTCAAAGCTAAGTAAAAGTAGAAGTACTCATTCACTGTAAAGTATCTGTAAATTAGGAAAGGCTGCTTGATTACTAAAACCTATTTTGTTATTGCATCGGTTATTCTTCGTTTATGTTTATGCTCCTTTGTAATGTTTAATATTTATAGAAGCTTAATATTTTATATCAGCATCCAATCGCATTTGTAGAAATAGTTTGTAATAATGATGCTAACTGCATGCACTGCTGGTGATAGGTGACTATCACCATACGATTAGTCATATACATCTTATGACTTCGTATCAAGAGTGGCTGCCGGTTCTTCTAATTACTTGTGGCTCTGCCCACCCCATTAGGGCATTAGGGCACCCTCGAGATACAGTGAAGTATTAAATTCCATAAGTGTTGTTCTTATTTGCGATGTAGTTGGTAGTTACAAGTTTATGTTATATTATTTATTTGGGTAGATTGATATGAATTAAGCATTTAATATTTATGTTTAGATTGAGCCGATGCTTGATGAAAATGGCGAGGACGCTTCTGATGCCGCAACCAGAGCGCAGAATGCTCGCCGCAGGTAAACTATATTTATTGAATTCTCACTGCTATTAGAAGTACCTTTAGGAAAGCTTCTTGGAATGTTGCTCATTAATCTAAATTCTTCCCAACCTCGCATCGTAGAGTTGCTTTACCATTTCAATGTGTATATACTGTTAGAAACAAAACTTGTACTACAATAATGCTGAACCAAAGACATCCCAGGGCCATCCGAGCACTGCGTGCTCGGCACTCGCGGCCTCGCGACTTGGGCCAACTGGTTGAAGAGTTGGAGAACCTGCAGGATCAGTTCTCGCCATACCGCGCCACTTACATCACCATGCTGCGCGCAGCCAACAATCCTGAGGTATGCACCACAACTGATTCGTTTATTTGTTAATTGATCATCTTCTCACCCAGCTATATAAAATATTTGTTACAGCCTCCGCAATATACCGAAGAAGAGCGACAGAGGGAACAACGCACTGTGGACATGATATCTGATATTATACATAGTTTCGCGCACGCGTATCACGCAGTCAGCGACATCAATTTCCAAGTGGGCCAACGTAACCCACGGCTCACTTCAGAAGCTGTCTTACGCCATCCGATACCTATGCAAGTGAGTCTTGCTATATTTAAATATTCATTTCATTCATTCATTTTTGAAGATAAAATTTAATTTATTGTCATTATCTACCATCAGGCACACATAAACGTAGTGCAACCGAATCGGCGGGTGCAACAACAGAACAATGCGAACCCGTCTGGTAACGGCAGCGCTACAGCCACAGAGACTAGCGCCAGCGCAGCAGCCGCCGCCAGCGCCAACGCCACGAGCGGCGAGCCCGCCCCGCCCAACAGCCAGGCTGGCAGGAACCCCGGCCAGCCTTCAGGTGTCAACATCAACATACAACCAGACCCTATCACTTATCAAGTAGAGATAGAGACAAGAATGCCTATCGCTTTCGCTTTAGAGAATGCCCTACTAAATGGGCTGACCACACCTGCCAACCAACAGCCACAAGGAGAGCAGAATCAAGCTCCTAATCAAGCCGGAGCTCAGAATCAATCTGGGCAACAAGCTAACGCAGCGGATCCGGCAAACCCCCCCGGCCAACAGAATCAAGCTGGACAAGGCAATCGTCGACAGGTGCTCTTTGGTAAGGTCCCCCATCTTCCAAGAAAATCATCGAATGTTGTAACAAAAGTGATGGCATACACACACATGCATTTAGTGACTAAGGGCCGATTTCTCATTCGTGAAATTCCGTAGAATAAAGTCTTTCAGATTTTTTATACAAAATTTTGTATCCATTGACAAATCATTTATCCGTTTATTGTAAAATCAGCCCTTTGTCAATAAGATTTTTCATTAATTAGAAGTAGCATAATAATTAGTTTACCAGTAACATCATTTTGGATAATAATAATATTTACTTTGTTGTAGATTTCGAGAATCTGTTTAGAGGTTTGGGCCAAGGTGTGGAAGTAGTGATGAGCATGGAGGAAATACCCCACTCAGTGCAGATGGCCGGGTTCGGCGGCGGGCTCAACGCCAACGGCGTCGGCCACCTGCCGTCGACCATGCCACTACAGCCCGATGGAGGTAACAACCCTCAACCCCATTTCGGAGCTGACAGTTAGTTCTCTTTTTTTTACTTAAGTCTTAAATTTTATTTGGTTGCTCTTAGTGTTTGCTTTAAGATAATAACAGATAATAAGCGTACAAATGTTCGTATGTCGGTGTGCTTTTTTTATTGTAGTAGCATGAAACGTCAATTAATGTCGCATGTGCTGTTATGGTACATAGAATACTTCCGTATTCCGGTTATTATTTATTGCTTGTCACGTGTTGTAATATCCTAATAGATGGCTTTGCTTAATATTTGTAAAAGTTTCTCCAGCTGGTAACACAATGTAATGCAGTTAATAAAGTAAAGATTGTTTTTTAGTTTATTTGGGTGCGATGCCATGGGGTGGGCCGCCGAGCGCTGATCTTCTGCAGAACATCGTATCGTCAGTGATACGGCAGGGGCTCGTGCCGGGAATGGAAGGTGTGCTCCACGCTCAAGGGCCCCAGCAGGCGGGTGCGGGCTCAGCTGCGACCGCAGGCGCCCAGGGAGGGCTAGGCGCAGTGGGCACCCTGGGCAGCCTGGCTAGCTTGGGCGGTTTGGCAGGCCTGGGTAATATAGGTGCTCAGACCGGACATGCTGGCCAAGCCGGCGCCCAAGCCGGTCAAGATCAAGCTAACGGGCAAGCACGACAGCGTAAGTTATCATTTTACACTGGATTTTCGTTGACTTTCAAAAATGTTAGCATGGGAGTGTGTATCAATTTGGAGGAAATAATCAGTTTAGTTTGGCTATAAATAAGTAATATATTCAAAATAGCGTGTGCTTCTCGCAGCGAGCCTGCACCTGCGCCGCGCTACCACCACCACGCGCGCCGCCGCCATATCGCTGGCTAACCTGGTATACGACAGATTCCTCGCTTGCGACAGTCTTCACGCCCGTCGCCGCTTGCAGAGGCGCAGGTATGCTCGCAAACCGCAATGCCATACGTAGAAATTACATTATTATAAGCTATTGGTTCCTACGGGGTAAAATCGTCTGCGACCATCAACCTACTTAATTATAGTAACCTACTTAGTAGAGTAATTGTGTAATCTGTCTTTCATTATATAGTTATTAAAAATAATAAATAAAAGAGCAAATCATTTACAAAAACGGTCAATTTAATATATTGTTCCTAAATGTGATTTGGAAACTCTTAACGTTAATCTATTTCATGCCAATTTATACTATCGATGTCGTTCTTCGGAATAGAGTCGAAGCCAAGAGTAGTCGAGTGGCGTGTATCTATAATTGTAATGATGTGTTTATAGGGAGCAACATCAGCACCAGATAGCTCAGCAAGAGCGCTTGCGTGCGGACCGCGCCGCCGCACAGAACATTGAGGCGCTGCGTGACCGCAACACTAACATCACTCAGGTGAACTATAAAAATGTGTTCATCCTCTACATGAAAACCCTTTACCTGTTAGTGCTCTAGATACCAAAAGTACAAATGTAGTTAAGCGCAACACATTTATCGTATATTTACATTAAAGTAAGAGTACGAGTACACACTCGCAAAATAAACACGCAACATACCACATTCGTCACACATACAAAGTACGAGGTGCGAGAGTTTGGATTGCAAAAAATACTACATTAGAAACGAAGCTTTGTGCAAAATTTCCGCTTCTTATTCCTAAAGCTTTGGGTCGTGCGCCAATGTGTTTATCAGTTTCTTCATATAATATGTATTTATATTTACTCTCCAATGGAGGTCCGTGTTGCTCTATGTTACTGTTATATGTCTATTATGCGTAATTTTACTCGCGGTATGGTATCTAGTCTCTTTTAAACATTTAATATAATATTGAGAAATAACGCTACTCTCCCCAGTGCGTAGAAGATCCTTGTTGCTCTAAGATTTAGCTATAACATAATGATTTTGTTACAGAATCACATGCAAACTTTAGTGCAACTGCTAAACAGTTCTCCATCGCAGGAATCCTGGGTTAATGCTCTCATGGTCGCCATTGTAAGTATTATTCCGTTATGACTTATTTCTCAAGATTGTATTTCATATTAATAGGGTTCAGTGCCAATAATATAGGAATTTTTACCTTTTACGAAGCCTACAATCTCACCCTTCTTAGCCTTAGGTTCGCTTACAAGAGGCAAATCAAGCTCGCTCCAAGCTTGCTCGCAGCAGATAGTATGTCTTGTGTATGTAGTTTTATCGTTTATTCTACGTTATAGCATACGTTTGTTCGAGCAGGCTCGTCAGCTGTTCCTGTCGGAGCAGCTGCCGTCGGCGACCGGCGAGCCGCCGCTGATGCCCAATGAGTTCCAGCATCTGCGCCTTCTACTGCGCAACTACATCGACGACCTGCTGGCGCGCTCCGGGAACACCGACGGCGACAATGCCTTCCAGGCCGTCGCTGACTTCTTCATTGAGCAGCACGCGGACTTCATTAACAACATGGTGAGGATTACTTTCGACGGTCCACTATTGCAATGCCAAAAATATATCATCCTAACGTTTTTAGTCATAAGTATCGACTGTCCTAATGATTTTTAATTCTTATCTTATTTAGCCTATTCGATCCCACTGCTGGGCAAAGGCCTCCCTTGATTTTTCCACTCCTCTCGACTTTGCGCGATCTCCGGCCAATCCTTCCGATAAGCATTGAGGTCGTCACACCATCTTTTACGCGGTCTTCCTCGATTTCTATGCCCGCCCTGAGGTATCCAGTGAGTAACGACTCGTGCCCATCGCTCCGGATGCATCCGACAAACGTGTCCGGCCCAGTCCCACTTCAGTTTGGCAGAATATTCGTTTCTCCATCTGAGATTGCTCATCGCGCATCGGTACATATACATATTTTATATATGAGCTACCCCCGAACAGGTTCGATCCCGATAGAAACCACCCGTCCACCACGTCTGACAAAGTGCCTAATCGAACGTCACAACCCCAATTCGAATTTTGGACCGACATTAGGAACACTGTGTTGCTATTTTAAGACGCTGTTTATATTATTTGTATACATAAATAGACTAAACCTGTAATCCATAATCTTGAAATGTCCTAATATAGAATATCTATTCTACATTCATTGAGCTTTTCTAGGTTACCCTAATACCATCTGACCAGTTACTGGCTCATTCTAAAAGCATTGTCGATGTAGTGTGGGATGTCGAGTGATGAATAATGCCCTATCTTTAGCCTTACGTATCCAGGCGCTTCCAGCCACCATCTGCAAGTAGTCCCGCTATCTTGCCAGGTGTCTTGCCGGCGATAGTCTTTTAAATATCTTAGTCCATGACAATGATAGACAGTGGTGGACAAAGAAATTATTTAAATAGGATCTTCTTAATACTATTCAATTTTTTTTTGTAAAAAGAATCAGCCTTGACAAGCCATGCTTGACAACTGTCAATTTTCAAGAAATATCATAACATAACCTTTACCTAAAATATTATTTTGCTAGTTCTATTTTAAAGTAATTTACTTTTTTATGTAAAATTACCAGGTATTGCAACACTACGATTAAGTCATTAAATGACAATAAAAAAGTACGAGTATAATGACAGGAACAGGTACAGTGAAACTCGCCGCAGGTCGCCGAAGTTCTTTGTGCGCAAATCGAAATAAACAATGAATACAGTCATTTTAATTGGCTTAATATAAAAATAAGTAATAATGATTACAAGTTATATTACACAGAACGTACTTCAAGTTATAATGAAAAAGAAAATGTATGCGCCACAATGTACATTATAAATGTATAAGGTACATTGTAATTTAGAAGAATCTTTTCTACAAATCACTTAAAATAAGGTATATTATTCTATTATAAATAGGCTTACGAGTACATTAGAAATACGCCCAAATTGACCTCGTGCTAATTTACCGTAGGAACCGACACAGCGAGATTGTGTCTTTTATACATTATGGATTATATGGGCGATAGCTTAGTGTAACATAAGTTCACGATTATATACCCGATTGGGCTAGTCAATGATACATCCACAGGGTACATCCATCTCATGGTGTACATCCATCCGATTTTTTTTTATTGTGGTTGTATATAAGTATAGTTACAATGTTTGTTTCCAGAACTCGATAACGCCGATTCGTCCGGAGGTGGACGTGTACATGACGCTACAGGCGCTGATCCGCTGCCGGCTGCCGGCCGTGATCGCGTGCGTCATGTCTGACTCCACGAGCGAGGCGTTCGCCGCGCGCTTCTACCAGATGTTCTCGCGGCTCTATACCGACGTGTGCACGCTTGTCACCTACTGCTGCCGGGAGGGCATCGATGGCATGCGCCTCATTTACAGGGCCTATTTGGTACGCATTCCTTCTTCAAATCAAATGGATCTTCACCACGCTTCCACCACTTCTTCGGAAGGCACATTAAGCCGTTGGTCCCGGTTACTATTTACTAATGTAAGTGAGTAATCGTTACGTGATTAATCGTTACCAGGGTTGATGAGGTTGGCAAATCACCTCACAACCCACACGGCAGAAGATCTGCCGGGGGGTATTTTCCAATTCTGTTCATTCCGACCGAACATTTACATTTGATATTAACTCGGAATCATGGTGTGAATCACTCCCTCAATATTCGTTACGATTTCACTAACACCCTCTATGTATGCTATGCTCTACAGAAATTTCTTCCAGACAACTTGTAAAAGAAAGCTGCCTAGAAAAATGTAAGCAAATGGGTATTACGGGAACAGGACTATTTCTTTTTAAACAAATAAAGTATACACACTTTCATAAGGGCTTGCCCATCGAGGCCGAACTAGGAGCGTTTTGGAGGCAAGAATTTTAGGTAACTGTGAACAAGATGTTTATAGTTGATAGCATACCTAAGTGTTTCGCGACATATTCCATAGAAATCTTCTGTTTCGACGTTTCGAAACACGGGTGAGAGACCTCAGCAATCCCCATCTGTCCGGCCAAGTAGTTAAGTGAGAAAAAACAATCACGATCATCTCCTTCACCTCCTTAGCGTTATTCCGTTTTCACAGGATCCGCTTACCTAACCTGAAGATTTGACAGGTCCGGTCTTTTACAGAAGCGACTGGAACACCAGCCCAATACAGGTCAGGTCATACCTCCGAAACGCATTTCTCGGGTGTGTGGGGTTCCTCATGATGTCTTCTTTCGCCACTAGGCACGTGATAATCATTTATGATCCAAAAAATAATTGGAAAAACGATTTCGAAAATCATACGTTTAGGTTTTGGCCCGTGCTGGATTCGAACCTAAGACCTTGAGAGAGTCAAGCGTTCTTTCAATTGGGCTACCACGGCTGTGTAACAACCTTACAGTGAGAGACAAGTCAATCACGATCCATCTGAAAAAAAGTATTGTAAAGGGCATCTCCTTGACTAAGTTGTAATCTAGCGGATTGTTATTGGTAACAGGAACAAGCCATATCAGGGTTCGAGGAGCCCGTGCGGCAGCTGATCACGACGCTTAGCATGGAGAACCTCAATCAGATCCTGCACCGCCTTGCGCCACACATGGACGCCATACAACCCTACGTGCGCCGCAGAACCTTCCTGTGTTCGGTAAGTATACCTCATCTTTTCTAATTTTTTCATCAATCTAATCTCAGCCTGCAAAGTTCTGTCCATAATAGAGGCAATGTCACAAAGTGAAATTTTGTATGACATGTCCCCAGCCAGGAATCGAACACAGGACCTCTGAATAGTGAGCTCACGCTAATCTCTAGACCACGGTGGCCACAATCTGATTCGATGATAGAGCCAGTGGTGGATAGTGCAACTCTACAGTGACCAATGAATCCCCTCGGGTTTGGGCTTATACAGGGTGTTAGTAACATCGTAACGAAAACTTTGAGGGATGATTCTGGCCATAATTCTGAGTTGATATCAAGTGGAATTTTCCGTCGCAAAAGTATGGAACGGAAAATAATTTAAATAAGCTCTAAAATTGTCATGACTTCTCCGACAGGAAATTCCACTTGATATCGACTCAGAATCATGGTCTGAATCATCCCCTTCAGTATTTGTTACAGTGTCACTAACACCCATACCTACTTGTATGGCTACTGTATGTACTTGTATGGGGTGTAAGTGACATCGTAACGAATACTGAGAGGGATGATTCAGCTGATTATTCTGAGTTAATATAAAGTGGAATTTTCCATCGCAAAAGTATAGAATTGAAAATAATTTAAAAAAACTAAAAAAATAACATGAATTTTGCGACGGAAAATTCCACTTGATATTAACTCAGAATCATGGTCTGAATCTACCCTCTGAGTATTCGTTACGATGTCACTAACACCCTGTATAACTCGGTTTAACTTTCCCCATATATAGGAAGTAAGCGTGTTTTATAATTCCATAATTATTCTTGTAGGGTTTCAGAACTAGAAGTAGGTACTATATGGATAAAAAAGAGCTAAAGGGAACTAAATAAATGAGCTAAATATCGGGAGTCTCATATCTATCATAGTCTCACATAAGAACCCTTTATTATGTGTTTTAATTAAGATCTAAAGGCTTTAAAACTATTTTTAGGACATAACGTAACGTGAACTAACGTAATGTAACCTAACATACACAAGAAAAAGATACAAAAATAAAAAATAAATAAGTAGTAATCTCTTCCAATGAAATTTAGGACTGGTACGTAAAAGCCTTGTAACTTTTATGCATTAGTGTGACAATTGGCTTTGTAAAGTGAATAAATCCAACTTTTTCAACGATCACGTTCAAACTGAGTAAGGGCCAGATGCGGGGCCCATCCTGCACGCAGGGCACTTGAAATAGGCCGTTTATTTATTAGGCGGTTTTTTTATCTGTGATCGGTCATACATGGTAAGTTACTTTTTCAGCTTACTGTGGAAAATTAATCTTTACCTAACATTTTACAGTCGCGTGATTGTTTACAATGCATAGTAATTACGGTATGAATGTAACAAGTGAAAGGTACGAACTGACCCAACAATTGCGTGACGCGCAGTTTCTCAAATTCATTAGTTTGTTGATTGTTCATTAGTAATTTCAAGTTAATAGTGTTGTAATCTTTTTTTAGATTAACATGCATTCTAACACCTCCCACTCAAAACACAGACTGTTTTAACCTAGATCTTGTATGATGTTCCTATAGCCAAGCCAAACAGAAGACGAGGCCATTGCAATGGAGACATCGCCGCCTAATACTCCTGCGATTGGGGAGCCGATGCAGACATCTCCGGCAGCCCCTCCCATGGAAGAAGAGCTGTGCACGGTGTGCGCTCGCGCCGCGGCGTACGCCTCCGCCCCCGAGACGGTGACGGGGCCCGAGCCGGCAGAGCCCGCTGTGCCATCCGCGCCCCCTGCGCCGCCCTCACCGCCCGCGCCAGGGTCGCCCACTACGCCCGCCTCACCCGCCGCCTCGCATCAGACCACCCCCAACCATACAGCTACGTCAACATCAGAGTCGTCGCCGCTGCGATCTGCCAACATGAGGTTAATTTAATCATGTTTAAAAGATCTATAATACGACACGGTTTCAAAGACCCAGCTTGCAGGGTTGGCACGTGCCCCTGGTTATGGTAAGGGATCTGTTACACGACCCTAACCCTAACGTAGGGTCCCTTGAAATCATGACCGGTTAAAAAAATATACCACCTATTTGCTAAATAACAGTTACTTCTCAACCGAGTTACATATATACGGAACTTCGATCACAATATGATAATATGGATAACAATATGATCTGGATATAAACCTATATATGTTTTACAGGATTCCCAAAATTGAGATCACTGAAACAGCGACGTCAGAGCGGAATGGTACCCCCGACAACGTGCGATTTGTAAGTTTCTTCATACATTCATATGTTTCTCTTTGTTATCCAGTGCCTTTTTCGTGTATCGAACTTCAAACTATTGTTGTAGGAAGCTCAAGTAAATTCACTATTTCAAACCAAAACTTTCACAAAGTAGGTATAATATATAGTCGTATAGATAAATTTAAAAAGTGATATTATAGAACAAAAAAATCTTGGCCTAATATCAGTTCCGTATCCATCTTATGACTTCATATCAAAAGTGGATGCGAGTTGTCTTCTGATTATTGACGGTTTATGTGCACCCCATTAAGGATGAGGGGCGTAAGTTATATTTATGGACGATTCTCTTCATTGTCCCCAAAGTCAATTATTTGTTTCGTTGTTATTGCAATACATATATGAAAACTACAGAGCGTTAATAATACCGGATATTTCTAGTAATCTTTTTAATAATAAGCCCCTATAACCTCTTTTTCCGAATCATACATTATTCATTTATATGTAGTTTTAACTGACTTCGCAACTTGATTACCAATTCATTACCGTTAATTAATACAGCACATAACGTGCCTTACTCGCGTAGAGATTTTGTTATAGCTGCTAAGATTTAATTTGTTCTCGATATTAGAAACTTCGAGTGTACATTATCAATCGATTAAAGTGTGAAATGTTGTCGTGGTTGTAAAGTTTTCGTTTAGTTTATTACAAAAAATATAATTATCTGGAAATGGTACGCGTATGTGATTTCAGTTCTTATTTGTATTGAATATTTGGTAATAAATATTTTATATAATTGTATGCAGTTTCATGAACCTGATTTATTCATTGGGGACAGACATTTAAGCTTAAGATTGATTATTTTTGTGTGCTTACTAAAGTGGTGTAAAGTATTTATAAAGATCCATTCAGGCTAGATTCGATTTTTCGTAATGTGGCGACCTTTTGACGCTGACGCTTGCTTTGTGTCAATTGTTAATTTACGTTTTTTTAGGGGTGTTGTTATTATCTATAAGACTATGAAGCGTTCTTTCTCTTATAAGATTGGGTTTGTAAAATTGACTGGAGACAAACAAATACATTCACGTCGAATTGAGAACCTTCTCTTGGAGTCTGTCCTTTTCTCTTCCGTGGTTGGAGATCAATGACCGCCCTCATTTATAACCTGGTGTCAGGTTATTATTAACAGCCAAAGGATCCCTGACCTGACTACATACTTTAAGTAAATAGTAGCCGGCACTGACAGCTTAAATAGTCTGTTAAAAATAGTTTTAATTCGTAGGTACCACCAGTGCTACTGCTGCAGCACTGGGGCGAGGAGTGGGTGCCGGTGTTCACGCGCGACCAACAGCGGCAGCAGGAGCGCCCAGCCACGCCGGAGCCCTACAGCGACGCCTACATGTCCGGCATGCCCGCTCGCAAGCGCCGATGCGTGCGCCAGAACAGACCGCCCACACAGCTTGAACCGCTTCTTAATGGTAACCGAAACATTCAGTCTGCCTCTTTTGTGGGCTTCAACTCTGCTCCCATTGTCAACAAGAAAAGCCTGATCAAAACTCTTAAAAAAATCATTTATTTCGGGTGTTTTCAGCGCCCTGAAGGCGTTATTATAATGGGTGCGCATGGCCCTGTACGCTGTTTTGGTGTAATTCACCCACAGGCTGCACGTGTACAGTGAGCTACAATATGCTTAAAGAGCGTAACTTTTATCTGCTTTGTACAACGTGAAAACCTGCGCGCCAACATGTTAGCCCTAACGCACAGCGCCCTGGGCTTCTGCTCTAAATCCATGTCATCCTGGAGAGTATCGGTGACCCCATGTCCCAGGTACTTAAAACTCTGCATTTGTTTAAGTGGAGCACCATTAAGCCTAACAGTTGGAACTTTGTAGGTACCTTTGCCATATTTCGTGTAAATCATAGAATAAAGAGAAATACTACATATAGGACCGCCCCACACCAATTTGTATTGGGCACCGACTTCATCCCCTCTGGGTCTTTCTTTAGTCTTAAATGGCAAAGTAAAGGGAAATCGCGAGGACTGTCTGTCTCGCTCGCACTTACGCGTTAGGCGGTACACGGTAAGAATGAGATTTTCGTATGGAGTTTCCGGGGTATAAAGTAAGAATCATCTTAGCTTATAATAACGAGACTTTGTGACAAATATTCATCCAGAAACAACATCCGGGACACTATACAACAATATCGTTCTTGCACAGACACTGCACAGATGCAGTGTGTACCGTCTAACCCCATGCGTGCGAGCGAAATAGACAGTCCGCACGCGCTCCCTTACGGCTTAAATAATCAAAAGTGTATAAATGAGAATTGCCGAATTGATGCATGGCCGAAAGAGTCGCGTCTACGAAATATTTAATAATACTACTATTCTATGCTGTAAGCAAAAAACATCACTTTTGCCATCTTCACTATTAATTCGAGTTTGTACAGATGCATTATGTATAATTTATCACTGTATTACTCGTATTGTAGGGCAGCAGAAACCTATCTCATTTAGTACTGGGGGGTTAAAAACACGGAATAAAAGAAAAAGAAATTCCCTAACGCGCAATTTGTATGAAAACCACTGTCGCCGGTTCAACCCCACTCTCTTTTACTACTCCAGCAAAAAGATAATTACCATAGCTCTACTGCTTCTCGAATTCCATAGCAACTTTACCAGCTATGCATATTTTATGTGATAGGCTGCAATTTTATCTTTATTTTTCGTAAGATACTGCATACAAACGTAATTTTTTGATTATCATACTAAGGTTTTTAGCTTTCCTGTCGTGCAAGGAATTGCATGATAGTGGATAGATTTTTTGCTCTGCAAGTTATAATGCACAAGACGACCTTTTAATATATAATCGCAGAGCTCCGTGCGTCGTAAAGTTTGCGGACGAGTGGAGCGAAGTTAAAGTATGAACTATTTGCTCATACTTCTATGGCGCGCGTTTCTTTTATTCCGTGATTATAAAGGCCACTTTAAAGCAATTCGTCTAAAAAAGTAACATTGCTATTTCATATTTGTTGACAGTGCACACTTACTTTTTATATGCGCAAATGTCAAATTGCAAGGCAATATTGCAATTGAGATGAGTTACTCTAATGTGGCCGTTTTAGACCACCTAACTACACGACCAACAGTTCAGTTTCGCTGCACACATCATGTTGGACGAAGAAGCTAGCACCGCTATGTAAACTATTATTTACTGAACTAATTACGATATCTTCTTCGATATCGACAAAGAGGATTGAAAAAAAACGAAAAGGGATGAACTGTTATTATCGATTAAAATTTCATTGTTTGAAGTATTTATTTTTTGATATCTCTCATTGTCTCCAAAATAGATATGAAGTATATAAATTTTGACAGGGTGGGAATATGTAATAAATTTTCTTACTTTGTTCATGCCTAAACTTGCAGAAGAAGAAGAAACCCCACCAGGTGGGAATATTTCTTTCAGTGCAGACTTCCCCCACCCTCCTCCTCTTTACGCATGCACGCTGGTGTACTTTAATTTTGCTTATCAATATTTGTATCTATATAGCTTTTGATGTCAAGTAAATGTTACTGTTCATTTGTGTACCTGTATTGGGAATTCACGAACAATATTAACAATTGAATATAGCTAACTCAAACACCTGTTTTTAATTGCGGTTTTTGACATTAAGATAATATAATCAATACATTTATTACGGATATATTATTTTCCTCTTATACTGAAAGGATTTACCATATTTTGTTGGTTTAGGTTTTCCGTTCCGTACGTACGTAACCGAGGAGTCGTTATTGTTATAAATGTTTATTTATGACTTTGTTGTCGTGACTATTGTTTGCTGTTTCCGAATCCGTCTTCCAAAGTCGCTTTCGTTAGTTGGCGTGATTGTATTAGATAGTATGTTGACGGTAGTTTATTGTGGCAGTGAGCGTGCGCGAGGCGGTGGAGCGCAGCGCGCCGGTGCCGGACAACATGCCGCTGCGCCGCGCCTTCCGCGAGTACATGCGCAACGCCGCGCGCACCCGCGCCGTCTCCTCCGAAGACTACGATCCACAACACTATGCATCCGCTGAGCGTTTCCTTGGCCCGACTAGGTATGCTATCCACTGTTCACTAGCGATACACTTAACCTCATAAAAGCTATCATGCGATGACCATGTTAATAATAGTAGCGTCTTAACGACGACTCAAACTGCGCTGCCTCGTCATAGGTCCACGTTAAATGTGGAGCAGCTCGGTTAGCAGCTTTTTTGACATACCATACGATTTTCGTCGTATAAGTATCATCATTGTACTCAAACTCATCTACAAGCTGCAAAAACATCTTTTATCTTTTTGAAAGTATCCAATTGGAAGTATTGCAACTTTAGATTCTATGTTAATGTATCTTTTTTTATTTTCACAGGCACAATCCAGAGCAACCTGAGAGCGCTAAGGAGCCCCAGTAAATGTAATCAAGTCCTTTTAACATGCGAAGTCCAGTCCTTTGTTCTTTAATGTGATGTAATGAGAATGGGCTTATTTTAGATATGTAGTGTAACTAGTCTCTATGTGACCCCAAATTGTAATTATCATGTTGCATTTTAAATCGCTTGGTCCATGTCATTCTTGTAAATTTATTTATAAAGTTGATAACGGAATTTGATTAGGTATTATGTAAAACAAATATTTTTACTTCTTAATGAATGGTTTAACACTGCTCTGCTTTTTAATATTTTATTATGTATAATAATAATAACTTGGTGTATTGTATAGTTATTTGAAATGAATTAACTCTACGTATCAGTGTAACACGTGTAGGCGACTTTTATCTGTAGTCATATTATATCAATAAACTACATTCAGTGATAATAACTATTATTTGTTATTATTATTTCCCATTTAAGAATATTGTTACTATTTCACATTAATGAGGGACTTTCCAGGTTACGTTCCCCAAAAATAATATAGATGCCGCTGTCGAGATTTAACGTGATAATTACCTATTTTCTCATTACTCGGGTACATAATTATTCAAGAATAAATTCAAATTCAAAAATATCTTTATTCAGTAGGTAACATAGTTACACTTTGAATCGTCAATTTTACATAACGAACGTCTCATCCGCCTAAAACTACTGCAGCTTCTCAATACAATGTAATGGCAGAAGCATACAGGGTAATAGAGACATCGTAACGAAAACAGGGGTGATTCGGACTGATTCTGATTTGATATCGGCGGAATTTTCCGTCACATAAGTATGAAACTGAAAGTGTGAAAATAATTAAAAAACTTTTATGAATTTTCAGACATGAAATTCCACTTGATATCAACTCGGAATCATTGTCTGAATCATAGCCCTCAGTATTCGTTACGGTGTCACTAACGTCCATACGATCTACTAAGAAAAAAAAATCACACTAGATCTATGATGGATCTGGATCTATATTATTTTCCATCGCAAAAGTAATAATTTAAAAACAAAATTCCACTTGATATCAACTCAGAATTTAGTATGGTCTCAATCATCCCTCAGTGTTCGTTACGACTTACGATGTCACTAACATATATTTATGTAGAACTAGGAGAAATAATTAAAAAAAGTGGCCTTAAACCGCTGCACAGATTAAGATTTGGTTGGGAACCAGAAAATAACGTGGGTTAGTCTTTATGATGAAAATAATCGATACTGAAGCAAAGTCCACACATAGACTAGATGCCATTCAAGCGCGAACCTAGTATTTGACGCACACGCCGCGAGCATTAAGTCGCCTGCGGAGCATTTCGTCATTCTATGGTAATAGTATAAAAAAGTGAGTAATTAATTTAACTATTATTATTCCTACTTTTTTACTTTCTAATTATAATATCTAAGAAGACAAGTAAGTAGTGGGTATGTAAGTATATTGTGAAAGTGCACGTATTATAAATAAAGTAGGTAAGTATAGAGGTTATGTTTAACTACTTATCCGTTTTCTTTAAGAAAAGAGGATTGAAACTAAACCAGCAAGTTATTTGGAAACAGTGATGAAATTTTGAACCATAATCGTCATAATTATAAAATTAAGATTTATGTGGGTGTCTGTGGTCTATTACAGAAACGACATGCTCCTAATCAAGAAAGTTTTAGTGCAACCAGCATTTTAATCTATTACTACTTACCATGAAACTGATTGGACATTTGCACCTGATAATACTTACCTATCATTCTACTGTTCAACAGTCTGCACGCAGCGTAAGAGTATAATGCTGAGTACACAGTGATGTGTCGTTTCTGGAAATCGTTCTTCTTTGGAAACATTTCCGGTTGAGTATAAGTAGAACAATTTGAAAAAAAAAAACAGTGTATTATTAGACTTTGCAAAAGAAACATGCCCACTTTGGGAACATTCACGGAAACGGCACATAACCGTAAAACAGACGGATGAAACGTAACATACAATGCAAGAATTTGCCTTTGAATGGCTGCGAGACGGGTCACAGTGTTGTCATGAGAGGTTCGTATTCATAGTGAAAGCGCGGTTCTAGCGCGGTGTAGGTACGGTACGTCCATGCTTACAACAAACATGCAAGGAAAGGCAGGATGTTACATTTCAAGTTACGTTTCATCAATCTGTACGCGGCATAAAGTAGCTAAAGTTTTCATCTTACTTATAACTAGTTCTACGAAACAAGTATTCGAATTCAAAATTGATTTCACGTCTATTTTGTTACCTGCAGTATTTGTCTGAATTTATGAGAGAAGATAGGAGATATCAGGGTTTCGGTGTCCTGCCACAACCTGGTAGTGAAGAAGCGTGTGTGATAGAGAATGCTGCGCACTTTCCTTCGGTTGGTTGATGAGAAGAGACTATGGGGACGAGTACTGGCTGGCACTAATCCCACTTTATTTTGTCAACGATTACCGATTATTTTGACAACTACCGTAATAGGTACAGGGGTGTTCGTTGTAAATCACACACGAGTTCAGTACGACAACTGTATAATAACAATCACCATCACAATCACATGTTAGTCACGTTAAACTAATTAAGTACGATTTCAAAGGTAGCAGGACAAAATACGAATAATAAAAATACAAAAAGCAACACTCCGGTCTAGCTATTGAGCGCCATATTGTCAATTGACCGACCGACCCCGCGCGGGCGGGGGAAGGGTCCCTTATTGGCCGTGCAATAGGGTAGGCGGGAGATTTGAACTGCCACACCACCCCCCTACGGAGACAATGAACCCCAGGGTAAGTATAAAGGAAGAACCAAAAAGTAGCTTACATGTCAGCCGGGATTTTAAATCGTACTCTGCGACCTGAACGCGTCGTGTAAGGCGGTGCCAGTTGTGCGGGAGCCTTCTGTGAAACAGGTATCGGTGCAGCTGGTGTTGCTGCAGTAGCAGGCGCAGATGCGGGACTCGGCAGCGGCAGATCCGGAACAACTGTGGCGGATGCAGGCGGAGCAGGCGAGACTGGAGGTAAGGTGAGTCTATTTGGTGTTGTAAATGGTAGGACGTCATCGGTGTATGCGGGTTTAACACGATCCAAGCTAACCTCAACATTTTTGTTGCCGGTAGCTATGGTGAGTGTTTTATCCTTGCGCGCTATGACCTTATAAGGGCCAAGGTAAGGAGGTCTCAACGACGGGCGTACAGTATCGTCTCGAAGAAAAACGTGCGACGCAGTGTCCAGGTCCTTGGATACAAAGGTAGGTCGTTGACCGTGACGTGAGGTAGGTGTTGGACGTAGCTGGGACATGAAACGTCTTAATTGGGCTGCCAAATTAGTGGTATCTTCCACGCGGTTGTCGGAGGCAGTAGAGTGGGATATAAACTCGCCGGGTAGGCACAACGGTTCGCCGTACACTAACTCGGCTGGAGAGCAATTAAGATCCTCTTTCAGAGCCGCACGCATGCCGAGAAGTACCACAGGAAGAGCTCTGTGCCAGGATTCTTGATGGCACATTAAGGCAGCTTTTAGTTGTCGATGCATTCTTTCTACCAAGCCGTTCGCACACGGGTGATAACTCGTAGTACGGACGCGCTTGATGGAGCAGAGTTGCAGGAGAGCATGGAAGAGGGCCGATTCGAATTGGCGACCCTGATCTGTGGTGACCAGAGCGGGTACGCCATAGCGGGATATCCATTCCCGATGGAAGGTTTCAGCGACTTCTTCTGCGTTCATTGTAACCATAGGCCAGGCTTCCGGCCACCTCGTAAATCTGTCAACAGCGGTCAAACAGTATTGGAATCCCTTGCTGTGAGGCAGCGGTCCAATAATATCCACATGGACATGTCGAAAACGCTGCGATGGGTTAGAAAAAAATCCGAGGGGAGATTGGGTATGTCTGGTGACTTTGGAGCGTTGGCACGCGAGGCAATTGCGAGCCCACGTTCGGCAATCTTTATTCATGCCGGGCCAGACAAAGCGATCAGCTACTAATTTAGTAGAACCTTGCGCGCCAGGATGATGCAGGTTATGCAGTTTGTTAAAATAAGCTCGTCGAAAGGAGGGAGTGAGGTAAGGCCGGGGTTTGTTGGTGGACACATCGCAGTAGATGGAGATGTCGGTACCAGGTACTTTGACCTTCTCCAGTTTAAGTGACGAGTCGGTTCGTGCCTTGTGGAGTTCCTCATCGTTTTCCTGGTCCTCCGAGAGCAGCGTGTAGTCGTCCTCGAGGTGTATGGACTCAACACGGGACATAGCGTCTGCAACAACGTTGTCGGTTCCCTTGATGTGACGAATGTCCGTGGTAAACTGGCTGATGAACGAGAGTTGGTTTAGCTGAACTGGCGGGAGCTTTTCGCGTTTTTGGTGGAAAGCGTAGACCAAAGGTTTGTGATCCGTGTAGATGGTAACATGTTCTACTTCCAGGATATAACGAAAGTGTTGGACGCTCTCGTATACTGCCAGTAGCTCTCGATAGTAAGCTGGCCAACCGGTTTGCTTCTCGTTCAGCTTTTTACTAAAAAATGAAAGTGGTTGCCACTGGCCGTCGACATGCTGTTGCAGGCAAGCCCCGATGTGGGTGGACGATGCGTCGGTGAAGAGACCGAGATCAGCGCCGGCGGCAGGATGGACAAGTGTCGTTGCATTGGCAAGATGGTCTTTACATTTTTGAAAGGCTTCCTCTAAATCAGTCGACCAAGGAATCGGCTTTTTTCCTTTTCCTTGAGTTGCCGTAAGGACGTTGATGAGGGGAGCCTGTAGCTCAGCAGCGTTGGGAAGGAAGCGGCGATAGAAATTAACCATTCCTAAAAATCTGCGAAGTCCCTCGACGGTCTTCGGTAAGGGGAAACTCTGCAGAGCTTCGATCCTCTCCGAAGGTGGGGAAATACCTTCCGCGGAAATGCGGTAGCCCAGGAAGGTTACCTCTTTAGCACCCAGTACGCACTTTGAGGAGTTGATCACAACACCGAAGTCTTGTAGGCGCTTGAATAGGATGCGTAGGTGCTCCTGATGCTGGGCAGTATCCCTGGAGTAGACGAGGATGTCGTCGACATATGGGAAACAGAAGTTCATACCCCGAGTGACCTCATCGATGAACCTCTGAAAAGTTTGGCCTGCATTGCGGAGCCCAAAGGTCATAAAAGGAAATTCGAAGAGGCCAAACGGGGTTATGATGGCCGTCTTCGCAATATCCTCGTCCGCAACAGGAATCTGATTATAGGCCTTTACAAGGTCGATGGTGCTAAAGACGCGTGATCCAGCGATGTTGTGACCAACGTCCCCAATGTGTCGTACTGGGTAACGATCCGGCACAGTTCGCGCGTTTAATGCGCGGTAATCGCCACAGGGTCGCCATGTGGAGTCTTTTTTGGCCGCTAGATGAAGCGGTGAGGACCAAGGACTCTTAGAAGGTCTCGCAGTCGCATTCTTTACCATAGCTTCGAACTCAGTCTTAGCAGCGAGTAGTTTCTGGGGTGCGAGCCTACGTGGGCGACTGGAAATGGGGGGACCATCGGTGGTGAGGATGTGATGAACCGTGGAGTGTGTAACAGATTTCGGTAGGCCAGGGGGTCTCGTAATGCTGGGGAATTCCGTTAGAATCTTGGTGAACTGCGAATTAACGTCGTTGACGGCGACAGTTTTAACGCTGGTTTGGCTGGTATTTGCAACCGATGCAGGCGCTGTAAGATTGGTTCTACCGTCAATGAGGCGTTGATTGCGACAGTCAGGGAGCAAGCCGTAGTGGGCTAGAAAATCGGAGCCTATGATAGGAGTGGCTACGTCAGCGATGACGAAATTCCAGGGAAACTCCCGTCGAAGACCTAAATTGAGTCGCAGGGCCAGGTTGCCGTATGTCTTGATACTGCTTCCATTTGCGGCGCGGACGTCAAAATTGGTCGCATTATAGCGGCCTTTGAGGAAATGGCGAGGAAAGCAGCATATGTCTGAACCGGTATCGATTAAAAATCGATGACGCGATCCGGGGTCAGACACAAACAATCGGCGGCCAGTGTGAGAGCAACCAGTTTCCGCCACTACTAGTTGCTTGTGGAGTTTTCCTGAGACCTCCAACCACATGGGCTCGTACATTTGGTGGCTTTAGAAGCGAATTTCTTTTGGTACCAACATAATTTGGTGCCTTCCCTAGATGTGGAGTTGGTGCGAGATGTGGCGTTGGAGCGAGATCGGGATCTGGAACGTTGGTGCTCTTTAAAAAGGATATCTACTTTCTTGGTAAGTGCCTCCATACTATTTATCAGCGTAGTGAGGTCAGGAAGGGTGCTGGTATTAGCAGTAGCAGCATAGACGTTGACTGAAGGGTGTCCCACAGGTGAGTCTGCAATAGCATCTGCTATTTCAGCGACTTTGTCCAGCGGCAGGTCTTTCTGAGCGATGAGTATACGCTGAACTTCGCTGGGTAACCGACGCATCCACAGTTCGCGGAGTATTCCTTCATCCTTCATGGAGCCGGCTAAGGACCGTAGGTGCCGTAGAAAAACTGAAGGTTTTCTATCACCCAGCTGTTCCTCACTGAGGAGCTGACGAATTCTGCGTTCCTTTGAAGTGGAGAGTCGACGTATTAACTCCGTCTTCAGATGTTCATACCTGTCCTTGGCAGGTGGGTTGGATATGATATCTTCCACCTCATCAACTATCCTTGAGTCCAGGACAGAGAGTACATGACCATACTTGGTAGCGTCCTGAGTAATTCCACAATTTTCAAATTGTGTCTCTGCTTGAGCAAACCAACAAACTGGCTTTTCAGCCCAAAAGGCAGGTAATTTCGCCGTTACTGCATTCACACAAGGCTCGGGGTTGGTTGTAGTAGCGGCTTGCAATGCCGCTAATTGCTGACGCAACTGCTCAAGCTCACTTTTTAGTTCCTCCTCCATATTACAATTTAACACTGAGTATTAATTATAGTAGTAAAATAATAGTAATAATAATTAACACCGTTGTAAAAGACAAAGAAACTAAAGTAAGTGAAATGTAAATGTACACTAAAACACAAGGAAAATGTTTAAACAGAAATCCGAAATATAGTACCAAAATTCACACGTAAGCAGTACCTGCAGAACATACACAGTAGTACAACCCTATTCTAAAAACAATAATAAAATATTTTGAGAAACAAACATACATATGTGCTTGTCTTACTAATAATATGGCTCAGTAATATGATATAAACAGTAATATGAGGACAGCAAAAAAACCAACAAGAATTTAGAAATAGGTAGGTAAAAATAATTATTGGCCGTTAATATGCCCTGTATTATATTATGATATTATTATTGTTATAATATTTATTAATTATGATGAATTAATGAGTTTTATGGTAAACAAGACGTGAGTGAGCAAATGAAATGTTATAAATCTAAATGTCCAATTAATATAATAATCACTGCAGAACACCAGTATAGTTAAATGTTTGTAAAATAGTTCGATTTGGCAATAACTTCTACTTGCGTGGAGTTCCCGCGGAGCGATGGCAGTACAGGTGAATGACAGTTTGACAACAACTGTCAATGTCGTGAGTGAGTTAACTTGAATCACTCAGTTGAATCACTTAGTACTTCACTTCGATCGTAGTCGTTTTTATTGACGGCGCTAGATGTCGCACTATCGTTGTCGAACACTGGTTGAAGAAATTTGAACCAGTTTACTGAACTCGGCGGCTGAGATGAACAGGTTTTTACGTGTTCGAGACTTGAATTGAAAACTTCTCTTCTTCAAATCCGTCGTCTTTGAGGGTCACCAATATGGGGACGAGTACTGGCTGGCACTAATCCCACTTTATTTTGTCAACGATTACTACCGTAATAGGTACAGGGGTGTTCGTTGTAAATCACACACGAGTTCAGTACGACAACTGTATAATAACAATCACCATCACAATCACATGTTAGTCACGTTAAACTAATTAAGTACGATTTCAAAGGTAGCAGGACAAAATACGAATAATAAAAATACAAAAAGCAACACTCCGGTCTAGCTATTGAGCGCCATATTGTCAATTGACCGACCGACCCCGCGCGGGCGGGGGAAGGGTCCCTTATTGGCCGTGCAATAGGGTAGGCGGGAGATTTGAACTGCCACAAGACCTATGCCCAGCAGAGTAACGTACATAAGCGTCGATAGATGCATCGTTTAGGATGATACTTACGAATTGAATCGTCAATTTTTTATGGAACAGAAAATACTAAAACGCTACTACACATAAGACAGATATGTAGGTAGTAGGTACCCACATAGGTAAGTGGTTGTAAGATTGGATTCAGAGGTTTGAGGCCTGCTCAGAGGATGAACAGTTCTCGGGCTACGTTTTGTCCGCAAACTTATAATATGATCGTGTCAGCGTAACTACGTCACTGCGTGAATTGCTGTGACAAGTTTGACCTTACAAGTAGGCTTTAGCAGTGCGCAGATTGGCAGACGGTCCTCGGGGAGACTGAAAATTTTCTTCTTTTTTCGGGGAGTTCTTTATTTGCACGCTTAATAATAAGATCGAGGATAGAAAAGTACCTTACCGCGAATTTCACTGAGGAATGTACGCGGGACCGGATTAGGACGCGTGCCCCAGGGCAACAAAAGAGCGGAGGCCCCTGATTATTTTTCGTAAGTATAAAAGGAAAACTTTCTTTCTGACATCTTTTTTATTGCCAACAAATACTTAAAATTATTTTAATTACCTACCGCGTTAACGAATGAAACTTTGCGGCCTTTTTTATCTACTGTGAAAGGCTGCTTGCCCCCAAATCCGACACTGGGACTGTCCCTGAAAATTTATAGCTCAAAAATAAAAGGATCAATAAAAAGGTTAGTTAGACCATTAGTTAATTTTGAAAGATTGCATATTCCTCTTAAATGTAAGTAGAATAGAATAGCTACATAGCACCGTTTACGTAGTTTATTATTATTATTTTTTTAAATAAAAAGCATGTTTTTTTCTAGATTATCGTTACCAGCATCAAACCAGAACACGATTTCCAAAAGGGCCATAGCACTCCCGGGAAGGGGCCGTGCCCCCCCCCCCCAACCTAGTTACGCCAACCCTTCTCGTTACCCCTTTTATTAATTCTCGTGTTAATGGGTTCTCTAAAATACAGTAACGATTTTATTGAATTATACGCAGATTACAGGATTACATACAACTTACAGGTTTAATCAATCATACATACATTCATTAAACAGCCTATATACGTCCCACTGCTGGGCACAGGCCTCCCCTCAAACAACCGGAGGGGGTATGGAGCATACTCCACCACGCTGCCACGTGCCCTCCGAAACACGGAATCATCTTACTTTTACGGACTATCAGGTGATTCAAGCCTGAAAAGTCCTTACCAAACAAAGGACAGTCTCACAAAGTGATTTCGACAATGTCCCCATCGGGAATCGAACCCGGACCTCCAGATCGTGAGCCTAACGCTCTAACCACTAGACCACGGAGGCTGTTATTAATATTAATCAATCAATGTGGTAAAAATATCTTCCGAAGTTCATTTTCTTAAAACATTGATGTTTAATAATGTTATTATAGTTGGCTTGAAAATGTTATGACATGATCCAGTAAGCGTACATAAAAAATAAATTACTATAACTACTAACATATATCATCATCATCAATTTAAGAGCCACGCTCTTGTCGGTGCAGCATTTTTTAGCTACTTTTTGGGAAAAATAGGGCAGTGGTTTCCCTCTTGCCTTCCGCCCCGCAGTACTGTCTGACGCAAGTGGGATGGCGCCCAGAGTAGTCTATTACAAAGCCATACTAGGACTCCTGTCCTCCGCTTCTGAATAGTACTGACAGTTACTGCTGCCCTCTGTCAGGTTCCAGGTTACAGTCCCTGTGACTTGCCCCTTCCGTCCTGCATTGCCGTACCGATGACTCCCATCTTCGCCTCTGCAACCGTTGAGGTCTTCACCCGTATCCCCACACACACATTATTATTATTATTTAGGTATATATGTTCGTAGTAACATTAATACCTAAATGGAAAATAAGCTGAAAAGTATACTTACCTACTTTCGTTTTAACATTTGGTATGCTGGTTTTAAAGGCTCATAAACATGTTAGGTAAGTACTTAACGGTGAGGAAACTCGAGAAATTTTCAGCTGAAGGTTGGCCTAACCGATATTTGGGCCAGTTTTTCCTTAGGTGTTCGGTTGCTTCGAATAAGGATATTCAACGCTGCTGATGAAGCCGCTTTCAGTTTTATTTTTTTATTATCCTCATTTGTAATAGGCAGGTACTATGCTAATCTTGAAAATCAGTCATACCTAAAATCGACAGTCACATTGAAGCGGTCGACCCTCAATACCTACTAGATATTCTTACTATCGATACTGAAACGGCAATCTTCAATTATTATACCGATACTAACGATAAAAATTAATCAATTACCTACTTACTGTGTATTTTTCACTAACTGATGGTTACTGTTTCGGCTGAAACCGAAAATAAAACTTCCTTTTAAGGCATTTTTTTATCTTTGTCAATAGGTATCTGTTTATATTATATTTATTTTATATTCACAGAAGCAGTTTCATAGTGAGATTTTGATATGATGAGTGTAGAAGAAGCGAAAGTGATCTGTCAAGATCTATTTATTTATTTATTTATTTATAAAGTACAACCACATCACATATATTAAAACATTTTACATTTATAAGCTTACGGTATTGTGACTAATATATATGACAATTACGGCGTAGGTACATAACTTATATACAATTAAGCTAATAAGTAGAATTCCGTGGTCTGTACCTATTATGTATTTATTATAAATTAAAATAATCCGGGGGAAGTTTGGCTCGAACTGTTATCCCCTTCACCTCACAAATCGCTCCTAGGCTGAACGCCGTACGACACTTACGAACTAAGTAGTATCGGTTTTGGTCGTAGCTTCGTCGGTTTTATTTGCCGAAACTAAACTGACTCCTGACACTAGACCTTGTCACTACACTGGTTGTCTCGTTTTTTCTACTATCTGCACACAGAGGGCGCCACTGCACATTTATCCCGCGAGATCGAGAAATTTTCGGGATCTCGTCTACTTAGTTCATTAAAAAAATGTAAAGTTAGGATCGCTGAAAACAATGAAAACGATAGTAATTAAAAAAAAAATATTTTTTGAAAGAAAACAAAAACCATTTATTCCTCAATATAACTAAATAATTACATTTTTTTCTAAATCTGCATGATGGGATCTCGTCATATTATGCTTCGGGATTGATCCCATTCCCTACGTTATAGGCTACGAATAAATAATAAGTATAAGTAGGTATACTCCGCCAAACAAAAGTTATTAATGTTGTAACACACATGTTTTGATAGTTTTAGCATATTGAACCAAAATTTTGAAATATTAACTGCAAAATGACGTCATTTGCAGTAAATATTTTGGAGCCGAAGCGTCTTCCTCGTGATAATGAACTCCAAAATCTTCTCCTTACTTTACACATAACCGGGACCAACGGCTAAACGTGCCTTCCGAAGTACGGATCTTCTTGCTTTTTGGTCAATCAGGTGATCAGTCTGTAATGTCCTAACTAAACTAGGGATCACAAAGTGATTTTTGTGATGTGTCCCCACCGGGATTCGAACCCGGGACCTCCGAATCGTGAGCCCAACCCTCAACCACTGGACCACGAAAGCCGTTTACAGATACGTTGTTTTTTTCCTTATTGAACATTTTATCACATATTAACCGCTTTTTTAAATAGAATAGGTTTATTTATGGTGTAGCCAATGGCCCCGATTCCTGCAGACACCGCCTAATTTTATTTTAAGTTATATCCGTCATTTTCATATCCGTCGAAAAGGAAAGGGACGGATGATTCACAGCTCTTAATTTTAGGAAGAATGAGTAAATGAATGAATAACCCGGCCGAATCAAAAGGTACGTCCCTGGTATGCAATCCGTTTGACGTGCTGTCTACTTAACTGTGTCGGGTTATTGACGGATGTAATTTTTTTAGACGGTTGGTTTAGATTTGTGTTTAAAATTGACGTGTGTTCCATAAATTTTATGCTTGTCGATTACCCGTCCCTTTCCTTGATAAGAAAATGACAGATATAACATAAAATAAAATTAGATGGTATTTACAGGAATTAGCACCAATATTGTTATAAGTACTTACTTATCGCATCTCGCGATAAATAGTTTATTAATGTAATCTACTTAAATAGTTTATTAATATAGGTAAAGTACCTTCGTTAGTTAGCTCTGCTTGCTTAGGAATTGTCATAATGACGAATGTTACATAGCATAATGTATAAGTAGAATACAAATTATCCTCGTAAGGCCCGGATTTCCAGACACAATAGTTAAACAATGGGATTTGGATTTTAAAAGGACTTTGGGCCTTACGACCTTATAGAGGTACACCATATTCGGATTCTGATAATGACGGGTGTACCTAGGAAAGGTTCACAAGAGGAGGCACTCATACCTAATGTACTTATCTTCAGGATCGGTGTTAGTACCTCTACACTCTGGATAGGTGTTCACAAAAATCGACCTGCACTATCGATTAATCTATTATATATCTAAAGCATTTTAACAGCATCAAAAGAATCCGGGAACGGCACCCCATCAGTCGTGGTCGACGATAAATCTCATCCCATAGGAGAACCCGCATCACACCACACTATGAAACACATCTTGATCGACGGTCAGTCTCCGCTCTGTACGTGAGCCCGCGTCATTACAGTACGTCGGCCTCAAGTTCTAGGCTTCCTTTAAGGTGTTACCAGATCAAAATGATCGATCGTTGGTCGATGTCTGGAACGATGGTGAAATGTATTTGTCGCCGTCGAGTGATAGTATCTACCAGATCAATTAAAGTTACCAGACCAGTAGATCAACTTCACTGGACGTTGAGCGATGCTGTCGATCGACGACCGATCGTTTGGTCTGGTACCAATCGCATGCACAGCTCTACCATTGGCAGTCGTCATAGTACCTATGAGATCCATTATACAACAAGTGTACAAAGGTCTTGAACACTACTTTTTGCGATGTCTCATCTGTCATGTTTGTCCTTAGAATCAATAAGGTTTGACAGTAAAATTTCTGATAATTCGTCATCACAATTTCGTACTTCACTATCCCCTCCGCTGTGGCGGCCCTGCCTGGATTGCTGGGCCTCGGCAGCCCTTCAATTACTTTTAAGCAGTAATTTTGTACCTCCAGGTTTGCCAGTTAGTAAGACCGTCGAGTCTACCTACCTTGATTTTCACGCTTGACTGCAAGATCAAGAGGTCTATTTACCGCACTTTTGCAACGAATTCGGGATTCACAATTTATTTTACACTCTGTTACCGTTTAACACGTTAATTTTGCGTACGAAAGTGACAGTAATATCGACAGACATCAATCGTGGAAGACATGGCCATAGATGGGGGAAACTATAGAGCTGCTAATCGATAGTGAGTCTGCACTGAAGCTCAGCTTGAGCGGCATTATCAGACCAAGCATATGCATGTTTAGAGGCAACACTTCTCCCTAATCAGCACTAGTTGTCAATAAAAAACTTAAATATTACCTTTATTATTATTATTATTAACTTATATAGAGATCGGCGGGATTTTCCAACTGTCACGGTTACTCTTGCATTATTTTCATCTTTGTTAATATTGCGTAATGTTTTTGGAGCTCGGATTACATGTTTATAAGTACTACACAGTTACTTCTGTTATTTCAAACACCAATTTTCACATCATCTTAGACTTTTACTAAGAGAATCCAGAATAAACTAGTTACATAGATCAGCCTTAATTAACACAGTAAATAGAATAGACAAAGAGTAAAATGAGACACTTAGCTTTCAATACCCGAATTAAAATACTACACTAATCTAGAAAGCTTTTGTTTATCTAAACGAAAATGGAGACAACTCACCTTAGACTATTTTTTTTTGCTTGGTAATGAACTATTGGTTATTTTGTGTTTGTAATTGTATATTGGTACATTGTTAAACTTCTTTTCAGAAATTCATAACTTATAATGGAAGAAATATTAATAAGCAGATTATCCATATTTGTCTACGAAATAACAAAAATAACACATTAGGGTCACTGCCTTTGTACGAACTGAATAGAAAACATAACCTGGAAAAAGTACAATTTGTGAGAGCTAAGCTAAGATCAATTCTGTCACGCTTAACATCTGAATTACTTAAGTATTTCAACATAATAGATGTAAAAGCAGGTTTAAGTACTCCAACTGGTCATTATACAAGAGGTATTATATATTGTAGGTAGGCCTATGATAATACCTAAGGATTGTGACTTTACTACACTCAAAACAGTTATATTGAATGATAGTCAACTGTCACCAATAATCAAGAAAATAGAGGCAGTATTAAACAAACGTCGCAGATGTCTCACGATGGAGACAGTGTAGAATGAACTGCCGATACAAGATATATCCACGAAGACCAATTTAATTAAAGGCTGGAAGAAGGCTCATACATACTTTACGAGTTCAAAGATTTTTTTTGGTAACCGCTGCTATAAAGTTACGCGAAATATTGACTACGTACTAATACCTTTACGTTGGTATCAAGAATAAATATTGTTATATTAGTACATATAAAAGAGAAGAAAGATGTGACATCATTGTTTCAAAAATTTCCAAGGTATTTCTAATCTTTCACTTGAAACATGGACGTGCATAAGGTTTGTTTAATTGTGTCATAAAAAAAAAAATATGAATAAAATTATTTTAAGACGCTTAAAGAAAATACATGTTATGCACTATTTTCGAAGAGCTTTGTAACACTAACCAAATTACATAGATACACTTTTACAGTAAAAAGGACTTTCCCATGACACAGTATAAGACTAAGAAATAACAACATACAAAAGTGTACTTAGGTATCTATTTAATCTGAAGTTACCGGATCAAGCAGCCAAAACAACACAAACGAAAGTCACCTTCACATCGTTATCAATATCGATTTCTCCTCCTCAAGAATATTATAGTAAAGAATACTCCCAAAGCTAGATTTGGACTCCCAAATCTAGCTTTGCAGCATACTGCAAGTAATTTAAATAGGTAAAAATGAATATGAAATAAGTAGAATACTTACACACATCTAAGATTTAAGTTTGCTTCAGTAAGGTACACAGAACTTGCCACAAAGAAGAATCATTCTGTTATTTCTGTATGATAGTGGTACCTACCACCACATCTTGCATTTTGCAAGATTACTCATTCTACGAGAATTATTAATTAATTTATTTAAATTCTGTATGGGACTGAGCGAGCTATTGAACACGTGTGTATGAAATGGCATCGTCGGAATTGCGTCGTTTCGAAATCGCCCACAAAGCGCTTTTCAGTCATTTCACCCCTGTCAAATCTTCTGTCGTTGCCTCAGTTACTGAAGGTTGATGGATCGCTGGCCCAGACGGCATGTGAGAAGGTGAATTTAATTGTCTTCTTCTTTGCGAGCTACACTGAGCACATTTTTAGAATAACAAAGAGTGAAGATGAAACCACGTCACAATAACTTTTTTGACAATTTGTAAGTCTCATTAAATGTCAAATATGATAGTGCGACAGGGATCTAAAGTGGTTACATGATATTGCTCATGACTGTAAGTACATAGGTACCTACTTACCGCACATTAGTCTGATGAAGAGTGTGAATTGAACAGTGGTCTGATAAATAAAACAGTATAGTGTGTTTATTACTTTATTTCAATAATCTTCTACATTAGCCACGTATACATAAATTGAACGCCAAGGTATAACATAATGAAAGATACAGGCATTATAAGAGACATCAAGTACTTAATCAGAAATTGTTACAGAAATCAATATCGATAACAGGTCTTCACTAATTTATATCTCATTTGAATTGTAATTAACATTTATTCTTACATGTAGTAACACCCAATCTACTGAAAACGTTATATTTGTTGAAACACTTTCATTTTATCAAACTATGATTATACAGACCAGTAAAGGGATGTTACATGACTTAGTATGTCATGTACATTTTTACGTTTTTTGATGTGGAAACTGAGTACAACTCAATATAGATACCAACCTGTAGATTATAACTTATAATCAATCGAAACACGTTTACTTGGACGGCATCAGTGCATTCGGAGCGTGAATATTCTTTGCTCTTTGTAATCATTATACAACTGAGGAAAATCCGCAAACGATACGTAATTTTGAACATGATCTGATCGATATGTCATTCGTGAGGATAACTGCACTAATAGTGACTTTGGAGTGAGTTGTTAAACACAGGTTTCTACTTAAAATGGGTAGGTATATAGGTAGGTTACGCCTAGGTTATACTAGGATATAACTAGAAAAAAAATACGGTAAACGTTGGATATTGCACAATTCTTTAGCCATTGGCGCATTAGTTAATATTTTAGTAAGTAGGTAATATTGCCAATATAACTTTTTTCACGGTTATTTTGAAAATTAAGGATACGATAAATCACGATAATTCTGCATTAAATATAATTTGGCGCCACTGATTGTAACTTGTGGACACCTTCTGCAATTCGTAACTGTCGACGATGGCGTCACAGCTACACTCCGATGCCGATCAAGTGTACGCGCAGCTCTACTATGAGGTTTGATATTAGAACTGAATCGGAACGCAATTTCCACGCGAACAAAGTCGCAGCTATTATGTATTTTACTTAGATGTCCTATTTGTTTTAAGGTCATTAAACCTATTTAATGAATGTTTCAATTACAATTACATTCATATGCAGACATATTGTGTGGGAAACCCTCTATTTTATTTAAGATTATAATGTTGCTATAAGTACGGATGATTATTACCTATACTTAGGTAATAAATTACACAAAAGTAGAAAATTAGGGGAGACGATTTGAAAGTTAAAGTGTAAGCCACGACTGCAATGTAACTTTTATATTCATTTACTTATTAAGTACATATTATCATTAGATAATTTAGGAAATGGTGAGAAACAAGTTAAGGCAACAATTACAAAATGTTAACAGGAATAGATTAGTAAAAAAGTCATTTATTTTACATTTTACCTATAAAATTTAAATCAACCAAATAAGCTCAATCACGACGATATCTTTATTCCCTTAAAGTTAATGAAGGGCGAATTATTTTCTTATCGAACCGCAAGTTGTATGAAACAGCTTACAAATGTATTGTCGAATGTTTTTGCCTTAGAAAGATAGCAGTCAAGTCAAGAGAAGTCTATTCACAGAACAAGATCACAAGATAGCACAATATTTGATAAAAACGCTAAGTAATAATTATACTAAGTACAATCATGTAGACAGGTATTAATAACGATACCTTTGAATCACATCGAGTATTTAAAAAGTGAATTTTGATACTTAGGGCACACATATAAAACTTATCAGTACCCCTAACACTGAGCAAACACCACAACCCTTAGAAGAATAAATGTAAGATGTTAAAATATCCGAACCTGCTAGTTGGTATAAGTAAGGAGTAGATAGGTGGATACAAGTCATTCAATACATCAACCCACCAAGAGAATTCAGCCAAGCTGTGTCTCATCACATCACCGATAAATAGGCACACATATTATGTTATTACGTTAATAGTAGGTGTAATAATTTATATACTTACTAGGAAAAAGTAAAACTTTTCCGACGGCACTATCCCTCCTACACAGTTATTGCACCCGTCATTCTTCGAACTAGATCACATTTACTTATACGTACCACGAAATATATTTTATATTATTACATATAATTTTAAATTGAAATCATATGAAAAATTTTCTACTTAAAACGGACTTTTAATGTGTATAAAGATGTTACAATATATATGTATTTAACAAATTATAATAATATACTTACAAGTGATATATACGTACAAGACAAAGACAAAAGTATTATTAACAATGAAGGCAAAGGTTATCTCAGGATAGGTTCACAACATCAATATAATGTAATTTCTAATAAATTGATTTATATAATAATGCAATATTTATCAGATAAAATCTTATATCGAGATAAAGCCTATGCCTAGGTATTTCTCACTTTCTGGACATTCTTAAAATGTAGCTAATAAATAGGTACCTACTATGCTTCCATTCGTGGTAATGTGCATTTAAGTTCCCAAACCTGCCTCAGGTGGGTACCTACCGTGTACAAAAATAGTGCATTGACAAAATATATTTATTCATAAATATTTATTTTTCTTCCAGGAACGGTATAGTTAGATATGATATTAATTTAGTACACTGCAGCTGTATTGCTTCAGTAGACAAGTACTTAAGTGTACATTTTAGCACAAAGAGCCAAGTTTGCGAGCTCAGTAAGGCGATTCACACGCGGTATCTAGAGGTATAGCAGATATTCATAACGACGCGTGAAGAACCGCCCAGTCAGGATAACGACGAGGCCGACTGCTGACGTGGCAGGTGGTAAAACAAACTTGACCTACTTCCCGATTTCTACAGAAAACAATGCCTTATAAAACACACTACCAGTTGATTCTGTTATGGTACCAGGACCAGATCCCAGGTCTAATCCTTCAGAGATTGTGCTACAGTATCGATCTTCACTGTTAGGGTCACGGTATGCCACAATAGAAATTATATTTTAAATTTTTCGATATTATTACATGCATCGTTTGCGAATGGAATCCAACCATTATCTATGTAGATTCAGCAACGTAATTATATGTCATCATCGTTAGCTGATATCCGAAACATGGGATACTATTGTACGCTATGTTAAATCAACATCCCGGTAATTTTATCGACTTGACATTTTGGGAAGGTATTCTAACAAAAAAATATTGATGATCACCCTAGTCCGTAAGAATCACTAGTGCATAGTGGTATACCATGGTCCTTCCAGTAAGTCAAATAGCTGGTACCATAGCCCCTGGAGGGCTAAAAGGTAGCTCTAGCGACATTATGCTACCCATTAACTGCCGCGCCGGCGCCGGCGATGCCGCGCGCCTCACGTTAACAACTCGGAGTTAAGCTTTGAGTACAAAAATATAGTATATATTATTTAAATATAACTATGCTCTTTGACAGGTACTTAAATATGTACTATTGATATAAAAGTGGATTGTAGTAAGTATAAATACTCTAATTTATTGTAATAAATAGTGAACATTGATCGACAACCAACAAGAAACCTGTAATATAAGTTTTAAATATATCAATATATTATAGGTAAATATAATATTTTGCCAACATATTATTTATATTATTTGTTCTCTATTCATATTTACTATTAAAAAAATACAATGTGACATGTAAGTTAAGTGAATCAATTTTGATTAATTATATCTACAGCACTTCTGTTATCTCTTGATTTTTTCAGTCATACAAAAGTAATTTGGCAATATTACCAGAAAATCACAGTTATAGGTACTAACTTATTACTTTTGTAGAAGAATATAATAATTACGACCATTATTTGTCTCGAGCTGTGTCGAGCAAGAGCCTAGTTTGTGACCCTAGGTAGCAGGTAAATATTAATAGTTACTTTGAGTGCATACACGTTACGATTCGACATAAGTAGTTAGAATTATTTGTGCTCAGTTGACACGGCACTGATAGCTATAGGTACAGTCGCATTAATATTTACATCACTTTCCACAGGCGCTAGAGTTTGTGGCTTAAGCCACCAGCGATCGATGCACCTGTGCTCGAAGTTTTTTCTGTATAAGTATTTATAAATCATTATGTTTATTTCAATGAGAAACTTAAAAGTTTTTTACCGTACTGTGCAAAAACACAAAAAATATATTACATTTATTAGAATCGGAGGCGTCGACCACTGGGGGCCTAACCCACCAACCCAGGCGCGGGTTAAGCCATCTTCTCCTAAAGGTACACATATATATTATGATAGCTAGAAGAAAATCTTATAATCCATAACATTACTTACACCTCAGGTACGACTGAAATAGTACCTCCTGGCTAAAGATCGTAAATAAGAATCCCTAATATTTATATTATTTGGCACCCTTTTCACTGAACTGGACCGATGCAATGGATGCACATCAAGATCCTATCACATTTCTTATTAAACAGTTAATTTATTATTTAAATAAAATCTTTTTTCTCACGTATTATTTCTTAATATTCTATTAAAATAAGTTGATTAATATAGTTTCATTAAGTATATCAACATGCACTTACACATTTTCAGCGAACCTTAATCGACCAATGGTGCCAAATCTGTTTTTCATTCGATATAAATAGCTCCATATTAATATCGGCTCTTGACGTAACATTCTGTCGACACGACTTTCTCAAGAATGTTCAGAATATTAATAAAATAACAAACTAAAATATCAAAGAAAGCTGTTAAGACGCAACTACGTCTGCGGAGTTTCAGCCGGCGGGGCGTGTACAGAAATGCTACTCGAGTAGGTAAACCCCTTAGGGTAAGTTAATCGTTAAACTTCAACCGATTCAAATTCTCCCTTCCGTGCTGTGAGCGAGGTGAGCTATTAAATCGGGTTCGGTTACGTGGAGAGCTTACGAGAGTAGTTACTACAGCTCATGGCTCTACTTTGTGAACTCTGTGTAGACACAAACCAATTGCATTTTGATCGTTATTTTAAAATTTTATTTTTAACAGTAATTTGCATAGGTATGATAAAATATCCCATGAAGCAGGTTATTTTTAAGTACATTTGTGAATCAATATTTTTAAGTGTGTGTGTGGCAGTAATTGTTTTCCCCGGTATTTTTCTACCAAGTAGCATGTCAGCATTAAAAATATTGAAAGCAGAAAATGATATTGGTGAAATCTACAGGCACAGGTGAAGTTCGTTCTTTTTAATGTCATCAAGATAACGTAATCGTATGCAACAGTAACTAAATTATTTACTTTCCTTTTGTACACATTTAATATGAATCAAAAATAAGTTCGTACCGATTTGCGAGTGGTAAGATAAAATTAAAATACTGTTGTAACATTCCTTCTAAAATCTGACCAGGAATATAAAGAACTTCGCGACTTTGCAGAAAAGTTATAAAAAGTAATAGAACTAATTACTTACAAATGTAACATTCTTAAAATGTCATGTGGTATACACTGCTGTGGAAAGACGACGTTAAATACTTACGTTTTAAAGGGTACGATTCGTGATACCGTTTGAGCCAGGGGCTTTTCGGGTATGAAAATATTTTTTTGGCATTTGGCAACGATAATTCGGGTAAACATACTACCTTTAGAGGTCAAATAAATACACTATTATTGCTAAATACTCCTTTGGCCAAAACTCTATGATCCAGTCCTTTAAAAATAAACATTATGGCGGAGATTTTTAAGAAGAAAAACAAGAAAAGAGGACAACTGACGATCGGGCACGAAAAAGATTGGTCATGGTTGAACTGCAGATATTTAATTATATTAGTCGTATTGAATAAATACTGGTAATTGGTAGATAATCGAAACAGATATAAGTGTATAATGAATGTTGGATGTCAAAAATTAATTACAGTTTTTACCAATCTAAAACGATTTGCTCTTCCAATTTCTCAGAAATGGCTCCAGACTGCTCGCAACCAGCTCTGATGAGTTCGAGAAATTATCGATTCTCAGGAGTGAGGATAATCAAAACCCTGTCTACAAGGCAACCAAACTAGAGATATCCGATGAAAACGGTCTCAAGACGTTTGTCCATTCGATCCTATCTGACGAACAGCTGGTTATCTTGAACTCGAATTATCGGGTCCTTAAGCACTCATAGAGATGGAGCTGCAGCAATGTTGCAGAACTTCCAGGAATGATTCAGAGAGCAACATTTGATCGCGGGAAAAGTCATCTAAATTTTCCATCTTCTCAGCGAAGTGAGCTTTTTGTTCCGATTAATCAATACGCGACTATCCAGATTATTCAAGCAGGATACCGAGCAAATGGGGCTATCTGGCAGGGTGTAGATCCAACAGGTCTTTTAGGGAGGGTAACTGAGGGGTCAGTTCATCTTGTATATTATCTAAGTTGTTTGATATACTTATGTGGCTTGGAACCTAAGGTTGTTTTTGGAGGACTGAAGAATGTTGCTTATGTAACCTCTTGGACTAGAGTCTTCTTAGTCCCTACTTATCGGTCTGTTGAACAATTTTCACACCAGTTCGAACTTGATACTGCTGCGGTTTGTTTGCATGCGGTATTGGGAGCTTATGCTATGTGTAGAGGTGTTGTGTCTAAGCAAAACTTCGCTCTGTGGCACCAGAAACGGTATAATGCCATAGCTGCCTCTCTTCAACTCCCGACTAACGATAACGTGGACCTAGCCTCAAACGAAAGCCTGACAAAAATAAATCAATTTTGTGTCAATAGGGCCGAACTCAGGAAGATCGTTTATCAGGTAATAAAAGCGTCCTTGCCATCTTCACTGAGCACTGGGAACGTCATTCAGTCTCAGATTTCTATGTTAACCTCTTACACATAAATGACAACCTATTGTCTGATCAACAAAAGGGAAAAAAGGACCTATCTTAGCAATCAATCCAATCCCTCCTCAGTTGGTAGCTTTCATGTTAGAGCAGAAAGACATCTATAAAAAATTGGCGGACGATGGATACACTGACGAGTACCTTCAATATATCCACTTGTTATATCCCAATTTCCAATGCTTTAAGTCTGTTTCATACCCGGATCTCCTAATTGCAAAACTCGAGAAGGAGAAACTCGACCACGGAGGCGATAAGGCGACTATTAGAGATTACAAAGCTAAGACCACTGGAGCAACAATAACTGTTCCCTATATCAGGCAGATAATAAAAAAAATGTCTATGCAAGGGACTGCAGCCATGAGTGACTCTTTAGGTTTTAACCCTAATGAGATGATTGATAGGGCCAACCGAATTATGAAGAGAATAGCACGCAAAGGAGACGACGGCTATGAATCAGACTAACTCTAGTAATATCAACCGCTCATTTACCAATTATGATTATGTTATTATATAAATATGTATGAACTAATATGGGTTTTCGTTAATATTAGCGTAACTATTTTTCCCTTACATACCGAATTGCGTTATGCAATTTTGGCATAACATAGAGTTTGTATAAAAGTGTTGTCTAACAATCAGTGTTGCAATGAAAAATGCAAATGTGTTATATCAGGTTTTTATATATACCTATATATTCCTGGTAAAACTGAAAAAGCTGCCCATAGTTACATCAAGAAGGTCCATGATGCCGTTGCTGAATAAGATATATTTCTCAACCACTATGGAATCACACAAATAGTTTAAACTGTCAAAAAATAATTTTGTTCTGTACCGATAAATCTCACCACTGAAGTAATACAAACGTAGTCAAAATAAGGTGTCTAGAAGAAGTTAGATAAATGAAAAACTTAGTGCAAGACAAGCGCAATCGGTTCCTGACGAAGAAGTGCCAACAAATTATTGTGATATCCGTTACATATCTACATGTCGTGAATAACAAGTTATCTGGTATTCGACATGGGCACCAAAACCTGCAGGCGTATTTTATAACTTTCGCCCATTTCGGTGGTCAACGGAGTTCTGTCAAAAATCCAATTCATTTATTTGACGTATTAATTATGAAAAACTTTGTCGAATGCAGGTTGAATGTAAATTTTTCATTGTAAATTTGACCTTCGACAAGTAGGTAACATCTTTGATAACTACGTTGTTACGAATTTGATATTAAATATTGTGAGAATTAATTTATCTACTAAAGCTGTTGAAGTTATAAAATAGGCCCGCTGCTGAGCTGAACGTAATTATAAAGCATGCGTGCTAGGTAAACCCAAAACGTATAACCGATCATGTGGAAAGTTATGTTAAAATTATATAAACTACGTATGTAATCACATTTTGAATGGCATGGAACCACGAAATATTTTTGAACGCTAGGCCGATGTTTGACACTGATGAGATAAAACTTCTGGCCAGATTACTATTAATTTACAAGTCCTTGTAATACAACGACTTAAGACGAGGTGAGGGAAGTTAAGGTTTCTACTAAATAATAGAAGCTCATGGATGAGTTGAGATCGCGTGCAGCGTGTAGCGGGGGCGGCGCCGAGGCGGGGGCGTGGGGGCGGTGCGGACGCCGGCGGCGTGCGCGCCGGTTGCCGGCCGCTCTCGGAATACGCTACGCGGCTCTAACGTTTATCAAATTCTTTACGTACGGCCCGAAAACAGCTGGTACTGCAAGCAACGATAACAAAAATGATTAAAATGGAAGCGCGTGCGAGGCCGGAGGTCGCGGAGACTCTCGCCGCCGCAGCCGCGCGGCCCCCGCCCGCTCTGCTACGCTACTTCATACTCTAACCAAGCGCTACTCTACTGCTACAGCTGATACAACCGACGCTAGACGTGATACTACGGAATCCAATCGATAACTTACTCGTAAGCCGAAAAAGCAAACCAAATATATAGATAGTAAGCTAGGACAGATGTAATTAATCTAATTGATAAGTAAGTAGATCAAATTGAAAAATAAACGAATCTACCGGAGGACTCCGGAGCCGGCATAAACGTAGGGAGCGGTAGCAATAATGAACTCATATCTTGCCCGAATCGTCACTCGCTACATTAACTTTTTCACATTTTAATATATGAAATGTATGAAACCTACCTTGTTGAAGAATACTAACATCCGTATGTTATCTTGAAGGAACCTGGGATACACCCTCTTTATAGGGCTATATTTAAATGACAGATTTAAACATTGTTATAAAATTAAGTCGATATAAAGTTCTTGTTTTAGTTTTCTTTGTCAGAGAATACGGTTTTATTGTTTAATAGAAAATATTGTCTCAATATGTTCAATTTACAACACTAAGTATCCAAAAAATATATAGACTAAACTACTTTATTGAAAAACGTAAAAGTTTGAAATATGTTAATAATTATTAGAAATCATTTCAATCTAATTCTAATATTTTTGGTCATTTGATTTCGACAGCTATAACAACAGTATGAAAACTATGGTCTATTAAATTTATAATATATTTATATCAAGAAGTTTGATTTTCTAGGTTGTGATATTATAGAAAGTTACATTTGGCACATTTGCATCAATGAGCTCACTGACAATCAGTAGCAGCGTGATACTTCAACGTCCGATATATATATATATATATATAACAGAAAAGTTATTTTCTAAATTTAGTCTCTAATAAATGTAACAATACCATATCACAGCACCATTTTACAACATTTTGCTGTAGACTATCATGATTGGCAACATTTGTTTACTGAATTCATAATTTTGAATTTATAATTTCTTATTTTTATTACCTTGGACATTTTTTTCGACAAAGAAGTGATATGTCCACATTATATCAATTAAAGCTTACAGTTTTCAGTATTCCTTGCACTTCTGATGTAACTCTCGAAAGAAATACTTTATAAGGTATATATGCGACGTCAGTCTCGATATAAAAATATTTTAACAAACGGTCTAAGAACCAAATGGGTTTAGGTGTCTAATAAAGTAATCGCAAATAAATCTAAAATAACACAGTGATACTTAAACAAGTACAACATCAATATAACTACTGAACATGAAAGGGTCGGACGGGGACCGCCGTAAAGGCTAGGTTCTGAAAGCAATCTAGTAGTAAAGATGTCGCGGCTCTGGTGGCGGGGGCTGCGGGGGCGCCCGTGCGAAGCGCCCCGCGTGCGCGTGAGTCGGGGGCAAACATATTGACCGCGGCAGGCGCGGCTGCGGCGGCGCGCTCAGCGGGTCAGCGTAATGTTGAGCGAGGGGCATTTCCTAACGGCCATGGCGGTGTGCTGCAGAGCACTGTAGCCGGCCGCCGTGGCGCCCTGCAATCCACCCCACATGGGCGGCGGGTGTCCGTGCACGTTACCGGACGAGCCCACGGGCAGATGCCTTACCATGCCGCTGCTCAGCTGCTGCAGCAATCCAGAGCCTTGCGAGTTGCTGAGGCACGCGGACGGGCGCCGCGACCGGATCGACTGCATCGACGACGAGAGCAGGAATGGCACGCTCGACGACGTGTTCGGCATCGAGCCACCCTGTACCCCCCACACACACATAATGTTATTGTTGTCATCTACTTTCATGCCTACACTTAATTAGGTATTTATATTATTTTAAGTCTAAAAACACGTAGGTAAGTTATACCTAAGTATAAAAATGATTTGTGTAATTTATAAATATGTAAGTATACAAAAATATTAAATAAGTGCTGTAGGTATGCGCAGATTTGTTATGTTCTGTATCCTTGTTGTACTTATTACTATCATAATTATTTGTTTATTATATTTCACCAGTCTCAAATTAGCTAACTACAGATTACTGTATAATATTGTATCCATCGCAATGAGTAGGATAACTACTGCATGCCTTAAACATATTCATGTATGTTTTAGCGTTTAAGCGTGTTGGGTTTTGAAATTTTTGTGAGTCTGATTCTTAACTACTCTACAATGAACAGTGATAATCACGGAGATGTTGCCGGAATACATTCTTCAGTTCTACTTATAATAAATTATGAACACGACAGACATGGAGGTTACTGCGATGTGTGTCTAACTGGCAACATCTTTGTGTACCGTCAATAGTCGATGAAATTCATGATGACAGAAAAAAAAACAGTAAGTGAAGTCTGCGCGCCGGCAGCGACATGTAAGAGAGGATCCATACTCACGATCATGCTCCGTGCAAGCTGCGTTGAAGAACAAATAGCAACATTGAATGAGACAGCGTTACATGTTCGGCTTTCAGCCCTGACCAATGAAGAAATGATTCATTACTTGTATCATAATATATGGTCTCACATTTAGACATCAAACACTAAACAAATTTCAGAGTCGGACCAGAAAGCACCGACTTCGTACTAAAAGCAGTGGCTGTGCCACCTCCAGAGTATGAAAATCGTGTAGCCTATTTTTTTATGAAATCTTAAATTATTATTAATAGTATTAAAGTATACCTACGACATAGTAGGAATCATTCCCAATGCTACGGTTTCATATAGGTGGTGTTGGGTTAATCTAATAGCCAATTGGTTATAACTAGGTTTTATGGAATATTTGGAAGACAACACCGTATCGATGTACCCTGAGGTGCACACTCGTATTGTAGCTGCCGTGAGACGGGGAGACGGCGGGAGACTCCCACGCCGCCGCCGCGTGCGCCACGGTCAGCTCGCGGGAAGGCGCGCATGCATCGCGGGTCACTCACAAGACAATGCCGGTAACGAACATGCACCACTTCATTTTCCCTTGAAGGTTGTTGCTGTGTCGATCGCCTCGCAGGATTGGAAGTAATAGCTTTGATGTAATGCGATGAGAGGTCTAATGATCGGACAGAGGAAATTCACAAAGTGATACGCCAACCAGGTTCGTGCAGATGTTTACGTGTACAGTGATAATGACAATGAGACTATCTCTCCCAGTCGGTGTGGGAAGAAGACGCAACCGCAGAAGAGGACAGACCACATCCATTTATCAAGCCGTTCCAAGTCGACATTCAAAAGTGGGTTCAAGGAGTTGACGTAGCCAGGCAGGCGCACGCGATGCACAGAACTTACGACACATTGTGACGCTGACGGCACGGACAGACTCGAGCCTGACCCGCCTCGACCTCTGAACTGGTAGCCCTGCCAACACAACCACTGTCACTTCATCTTCTCCGACTGCCACGGTCATACTCCTCTCCGCCAAAATAATACTATGGTCACTGTCCGTGTATAGTAACTTAACAGGTGTTTCATAACACGAATACCATCGGCATTATAAATAATATATTTTGAGCAAGTGTGTTGTAAGTATAGCGTAAAATAAAAAAAATACCGATACTGGACTTACGGTTGGTGGCGACAAGTTGACGGCAGATCCGCGACGCTCTTGAGGGCCGATGCTCGAGTGACGACGGGTGGGCAAGCCCGTGGTGCCTCCTGGCGTGCCGCCTGGGGACGAGGCGCACGAAGGCGCGATGCGTATCTTGGGTGTCATCAGAGTGTTATCAGAGAGGCGCCTGTTCGGGAATGCACTGGCCACGCGCAGGAAGTTGCCATCATTGTTTGTGGAATTGCTCGAACCGAAGAACCATTGCCCGATACCGGTGCCTGAACATGTAGTGCGTGTTGTAGTGTAGTTCAACGTGAATATGACCGAAAACTGCGTTACGTAAAAATACTTACTCTTGAAACCACCTACACTGCCGGTTCCACTAGGTCCACTCATAGAATTTTTACGTGCCATGTCTTCAGCACTAGACGTCTTGCGTTGCTCCACGCGTAAGTTAGGAATGTTGAATGGCGGGACGTTCATATTGTCCGTACTCATCTGATGCCGGAGCGGGCGATGCCGCTCGGGGCTTGGCAGCGACAGACTGTCCAGTTTCAGCTTGTACCGCTGATTTTTATCAATATTATCCAGCATGTCGTAAAGTATCTGCGATAAAGATTTCGTTTAAGAGTAGGATTTTGTCACTTTCATTTTATAGACACCTAGTGAATAAAGGAATCCCGAGTTGTGAGAATGTAAAGTAAAAAAACAGTAATATTTCAAGAAAATAAAATAATCGTACAATAAATCCTTACTTTAAAAGTAATACAGCAGCCTTTAATAGAATATTTAAACCTATGGCAATTAAATAGTGTATACCTCCATGAGATTAGTGAACTGATCAACGTTCAGAGCTGGGTTGACAGTTTGCGGTGCCAAAGATGGTATCATTTTTGTTGCCATCACAGTGGTAGTTAAACCAAATTTGCGCTCCAGGAGCATGGCTTTGTAAAGTTCTGAAAGGAGGACAAACTCAACATAGATATTATTGTTTCCATAAATTATAAATTATAATCAGTAGTGAGTAGGTACCTATATCAATTTCAAATTCGCTTTAGCAATTCACTGTCGCACACAAATATATTATGAACCGATTAGTTTCAAAGTTCGCCGAGCGAGGCAAATAAATAGTTCGCGTTGCAACAGCTGCTTGTTACGCTTGGTTAGTTCTACTTCAATAAGTTACCATTTCGGATACATACGGTTGAATTTCCAGTAAATCGTTGTTGCTAACGACTTTAAACTTCCAGCCATGGTTTTAAATAGGTGATGAACCGCACTGCATAAAGAAAAATAAACTGAAACTGTGTGTTAAGTACTTACTGACAACCCGGTTTATTATGTCTGGGTCGCTCAGGCGCATGCTCAGCAGCGTGGGGATCACTTGCTCCAGGATGTGCGTCCTTTCGAGCCTCAAAAGGACTTTCTCGTAAAATCCGAGTATCAAGCTGATTATTTTGACATCGCTTTGATTTTTTTCAAGCAACACTTTAACTTTTGCCAATACAATAAGGTGCAAAGCTTTGTCTTCAATGTAATCAGAAACATTCTGTATAGCGATCAATGAAGCCGTCTGGAAACAAAACAAATGTTTAGTTTATGATTACGTGTTATGTAAAAGGTTCTGTTTGTATAGTACTCATCTGTGCTCAGGGAAACTCACAAAAATCGAAAAATTGGTATGGACTGAATGATGACCCGGTGGTGTAATGGTTAATACGCTCCCGGTTAGACAAGAGCGGTGGGTTCAAGTATCGTCCGAATTAAACTTTTTCGATTACGTTTTCTCTTTGTGTTTTGTAATCGGAACTTATTAATTTATTGCTGTTAATTTGTTAAATGTTATTTTAAAGTTCTTAGACACAAACCTGTATTTGATTGGTATTGTTATCTAGGGCGGTGAAGAGCAAGGGCATTATTTCTCCGTTGACTTCCTCTTTCTGACATTTTTTGAGAATAATGTGTAAGTTCTCCAAAATCGTGACAGACGCTTGGATGCTCTTGGGTGAATTCATCAGGTTTCTGAAAATGATCCTGAGTTTAGGTTAATATTTGAAGCTAATTCCCAATGAATGTAATTAAAATAAGGATTAGGTACATTGTAGGTATATTCGTTAAGAATTTTCCAGTTGTTTCGTTTTGCACAGTGATACAAACCGATTCCAGCGAATACGATTATGTAATTGAAGATAATAAGATAGAGAAGGGTAAGTAGTTACTTCAGCGTAGGCAAGACGTAGTGGGCAAATTCATCCTGGGTGGCCTCGTTGGTGAGCCAGATGATGGGCTGCAGCACAGCGGCGAGCACCTCTGCCGTACGCACCTCCAGCTGAAGCGCCGGCCACACGTGCTGCCACCGCAGCTTCTGTACCAACACCCCAACACCCCTTTACTACCACACACTTCACTCTATTGATCGCCAAATTGATTTTTATTAAACATATATTCGCCACAGCAGCAAAAAAATTATTACAATCAAGGCTTGTATCCTAAGAGGCCTAAATACGTTATGTTAATGTGAGCTGTACTGGTTCTTCGACTTCTCGATATCTGAACGGTTATCTAATCACATTCAATATGTTAGATCGTTACAACTATTCCTTATGTACGCATCCTTAATTATTATTAACGTCTATTAATTGAAGCTCTGTGAGCATATATTTTAGCTAAGATGTTTATTATAAACTACAAGAAACTAAACAACTATTTAAATTCTGCATGAGATCTACTTGGATAATGCTCTAATGCTCTATTCTCTGCTTCAGTTTTGTCATTTATACTTACTATATTGTACTGTTTGTGACGCACAAAATTGTTTTTAAGTTTTTAACACGAAACTAATTTGATTGGATTGCTTAAGGCTTTTTAAGTATCCCGATACCATAAATGTGACCCCTTAGTTGTGCTAAACAAGCCACACATTAAGCGGATGGTACGTAGTCTTTGTCAAGTCTGGTTTAAGGCAAAGACAAACAATGTAAATTATGTTCCAGCCAGCATAAAGCCTGGAAAACACTTTCAGAAATAAAAATCCGAGCTATCGTGGGAGTTCTGATTTAAGAGAGGCCAAATAAAAAAATTGTATTGCTGCTTATTTTTTATTAATTAATATATATATTTAGTATATAAACTACGCGCCAATCTTTAAGCTTTCATTAGAATAAGGGAAAAGCTTGATAAACGAATGTTATTTATTGCAAGGTTCTTTCTACAATGCTCGCAGTCGACTTAAATACCTACAACTTTCGCTCGCTTCTCGCAATCGCTCTTTGTCGTTGAAAAATTGTCCAATAATTTTTATTTTCTAGTCGATTAGGGCTTTAGTTCGTACGAAGAGTCGAGCATCTACTTTATTTCTCTCGTTTGTAACAATTGCCTAGTAGTTGTATTAAATGTCCTTTTGATAAATAGTATGTCACAATTCAAAAGTCACAACATCGTTTTATGTTAACAAGTAGTGTTGCCGATCGATTGTCCACTTTGGATGGGATATCGACAGTATCGATAATTCTTACAATAGTCAGCAGCAATACTATCGATAGTATTGCTGTGTGAAGATAGTATTGAACAAACTGAACTATCTATGGTATCGTTACAATTGTCTAGTATCGATACATTCGGTTGGGCCTATCAATACCATCGAAAATCTACAAGGACGACCATCCATAGTTTAACTATCAATGGTAAGGCAACACTATCAACAAGTTTGATCGTCTCATTTTAAAACTTCTAGAGAACTTCTTCTATCTTGTGGTTTTTGAGGTAGATTACTAACCTCATCAACCCTGGTCTGACAGTTATTATTGAGCTACTAATGGCCCCTAGAGAACTAATTAATGATAAGTAAATTAATCATGCACAAAGTTCTGTACACTAAGTTAAATTATTCTTGGTGATTTGCTATTGAAACCTTGCCGGATCGATTAAGCCCGTAATGACGTTAATTACTTATCATATTATACAGTCTTCTTTTAAAAAACACTCCAATAAAATAAGGATTTAACAAAATAATCGCGGTGGCTTTATAAAATTGTACCAAAATGTACAAGACCAAACGTAATGAAAGAATTTATTTATTTAAAAATAAGAATAAAATAAATTAACAAATTAGTGGGATTATTTCTTCTACGCTCTCTTTCATAGCCTTTGGCGAGGTACATTTTGGCCGTGGAATGATTCTCTTACCTTCGGTATGTACGGCAAAGCGTCAATGAGGGTGCCACGGTAGAAATTAGTCTTCTGGTTAGGATCCTTCATTGTAATCACGTCTAGGAATTGCATCGCCTGGATTGCCGGCTCGCTTTGGCATCTAAAGTAATCAAACACCATTTACTCAGGGAAAATTGATACGGCAATTCAGTGACTGTATAAAATTATAAGAATATACCTATAAGGAAAATGTTTTATATTACCTACATATTTCGTACATCATTCATCAGAGCGATTGAATCGATCTCCATTCTGTATTCGGTAGAGTATTTGTAGGTACTTGTGTGGGTCGTTGCTATGCTTGTATAATGAAAAATACTTTGCAAAAATTGTTGTTGAAGTTCTGTCTAGCATATTATAAGTTTCTAAGAAGTAAGGTCGTAAAGTTCTTTAAGTCAGTATATTGTAACTACATGAAGCGCAAACATCGCTTCACTAACGAATATTAAACTTGTTAACAAAGTTCGGAATGTAATTAGGTCCTAAATTTACCAACAACACCGAGTAATGTGAAAGTTTGTGGATATTGCATTAGATAGTGGAACAGTTTCGCTGTTATTTAGCCATTAGTGCAAAGGATGATAAGTCAAAACGTCCCCCTCCAACAACAGATTCCAGACATACCTCATTCGAAGCGTCTTAGCAAGTTGATACTACGGCGACTTTCTCGAAATATGCGGGGCTAAGCTTGAGTTAGGATTATTAAGTATGATTTTAAGTAAGTTCTGGTTCATCATTGTTTCAATTCAATAAATAGATTTCAGAAGTATCGCATTCGAACCATCGTAGCAAGTTGATATTTTTGTTCTATGGCGACTTTCCCCAAATACCCCGTTTAGCCGGAATTTGGATGTTGCATCTATACCAGTGTTATTTAAGGCCTTAATAATAAAATAAAATGAAATTAAATAAAATAAATAAGTATGTTTTGGATAAGAGATATGTGGTTTTTTATATAACCAACAGATTTGAGATTTATCCTATTCGAAGCGTTTTAGTAAGTAGATATTTATTCTCATTACGTCCTAACGCCAAACTTAAACTATACTTAAACATCGTATCAAGAGTTGCAAGTGGTATGATTAGGTACTTGTGGCTTTGCCCACCCCCATTATAGTCCAGGTGTGTGTAAATACAAAACAATAACAGTGAACATTTATAGTCACGTTTATAGCGTACAACGTAAAAAATCTTGAAATATGTGGGGTTTAAATACTTAGTTTAAAACTAAACTGACGAAAAGATTCAGATAATAGTCACGTGTATGTAAATAAGGATCGGACTAATTTGCCAACCGGATTATAATCGAAAAAGCCAGGCAATCTACGTCAAGAAGCGTGTTCGCACCCAATAATAACAAAATTCCAGAAGAACTATGGTCCGAGAAAAGAGTCGCAAAAACATATGCTAACGTTAAAACTCAAAAACCAGATATTTAATCAATAGATCCTCCAAATCAAATAGAAGTCATTGAACCCCTTCGATCCCGCCACGATGGCAGCGATGAGACTTCGTAACACCGGGATATGGAATACTAATGGCATAGGCCCACATAGCAAATTTCTAGACAGGGCAATACAACATCAAAAACTTCTACTCGCCCCATGCGACAGTATCCCACAAACGCAGATTACAGAAAAGACCTATGAGATAAGTCTGCAGGAAACAGAGCGAGATCAGTCCGGCATCAGGGAACTCCGCTTCTACACAGATGATTCCAAAATGTCCTCAGGGACGGGAGCCGGAATTTTCTCACTCGACTTAAACATTAATATATCAGTGGCTCTACGAAAACACAGCTCCATTTTTCAATGTGAATGTGTAGCCATAATTCATACCGCCAGCACAGTGAGGAAAAGAAAGGTCAAGGGTTATGACACCAGAATCCTCTCAGACAGCGCAGCTGTCTTACAATCCCTAAATAGTGACAATATACGAGTGCCACAGAGAACTGCAGAAGATGGCCTTGACTAACAAGGTTACCCTGCAGTGGATTAAAGGGCACAGTGGATCGCTAGGCAATGATGCCACCGACGAACTGGCAAGGAGAGGATCGGACACCAGGGTATATGGACCCGAACCAATCCTGCCGATACCTTTCAGTCAGTTACGCTCGTGGGTACGGGACCATACCCAGCAACAACACAACGATAGATGGGGGCTGCCGACTTTACCAAGTACTCCAAACGAAGTAATAGCAAGAGAATCCCTAGAGAGAAAATATATCAGAGACAGACGTCAACCTGATAGACTCCAAACTGGCTGTAATCTCTGCCTAACTTCTATAGGTTTAATAAAAAAATGTTTCAACTATTTGTTTCAGAGTTAAAGTGATGAAATACTACTAGACTCTATTTCGGCTAGAGAATCTGAAAGAAATGTTACTGTAACGTGGGCGGGCGCGGTCACTGGCAACTGCAAGATTTTCCAGCCGCTTGTTTTTCTATTCTTTTATATTTGAATTTTGATTTTATTTTGTTTTTGCGTTTTGACATTACCGATTTTGTCAAAAACTCAAACCATATGGTTTTATTTTCCACATATGTTTGGTGTCAGGAGAATTTTTAATGAGTAATAGTTTGTTTGTTTTAGTTTGTGAATAATGTTTACCCGGGGCAAAAAGAAAGCCACGGAACAGGCGGCGATTGCGGTCCCGTCGACGGCGGCGGCTTCGGTAACTGCATTGTCGACCAAGTCGAGCACCAGCTCCCCCTCTCTGCGGGCCACGCAGCTCGCAGCCGAGGCTCGGCATGAGCAGCGCGTGGTAGGCGCTCAGCGGGCGGCTTCCGACGCTTCACGCGCGGTCTCCGACGCAAAGCGTGCGCCGACAGATGCCAAGCTCCGGGTAGACCTAGCAGCGTTCGATGCGGAGGTCGGAGTCGTTCCCCGTCGCACTCCAGCCGCCATTCTAGCCGTACCCGTGCGTCAACTCGTGTGAGCAACCAAGACATACAAACTCGAAACCCCACGAGCAGCAACCCCTTTATAGGTTCTGCGTGATCCTGTCCTGCCATATACTTCTTATGCAGGGTCGCTTCATGCCACTCAACATGCGCACGCCTGTAAGCTCGCGCCCGCTTCATCGGGCCTAGCGACCGTGCCTCCTACGGCGTCCGCGATGATTTCCAAGTCTTATGCTGAGCTATGTGACGGTGAACCGTCGGGCGGAGTTTTGTGGTATTTGCCGCATTTTGGAGTGGTACAAAGCGGAAGCTCAGGGTGGTTCACGATGCTGCGGCGATGTGTCAGGGAACAAGCGTAAACTCTATGCTTTTGTCGGGTCCGGATCTTCTTCAGCGTCTGCTCGCAATTCTTATGCGATTTTGAGAAGGCTACATCGCGTTAAATGGGGACATACGAGAAATGTTTCTCCAGACAAAGATTAGGAAAGAAGATCGTGATGCTCAGAGGTTTTTTTGGCGTAACGCTCCTACAAAGCTACTTCTTGAATACCGTATGTCTTCCATGATGTTCGGCGCTGTATGGTACTTTCATCGCACTGTACCTTAAGGAACGCAATGCTAAAGAGCACCGGGTCTTGCTTCCTAATGCAACGGGCGCCATTGTTAAAGACCATTACGTGTACCTGGGAAGTGTTAATGCATTAGAGGAGGCAAAGGCTCGTCCACGCTTAGACGTGTTTAGAAATGAGATTTTGGGTTATGAATTGTCCGGCGGCTCTTTATTTGCTTCCCGCTGATTGTCGAGCTCCTGACGCTTCGTTGGTAAACGTCCGGATCCTAGGAGTAAGTTGGGATGTTGACATAAACACTTTGCGCTTTTTTAGGAATACTTTTGGAGATCCTCCTTCCAAGTTCACAAAGCGCTCTGTTTTGTTGCACCTTATGCGAGTGTACGATCCTCTAGACTTGTTAACTCCTCTGGTCAATCGGAGGAATTCTTTTTCAGCAAACCTGGAAACTAAGTATCGATTGGGATGACATTTAATCTCCGTCTTGTTTGACAAAATGGAGTACCTGATTCAAAGAATTTGAAATAATGTTGGGTGGGTCAATCCCTAGACATTATTTATGTCAGAAGATGGCTTCTGCACATCCTCAGCTACATGATTTTGCAGATGACAAGTGAGCTAGCGTATGCTTGCGTAGCTTATTGGCGTTATGAATGCGAGGTCGGCTCAGTATCATTGAGCCTTATTGGCAGTAAAGTTAGTAGCACCGCTTTCTATTTCAAGGTTGGAGCTACAAGTTGCTCTTGCTGCAGCTCGGGTTTCAAAGTATATTTTAAAGGCTCGCAACCTTCGAGGGTATTCCTGTCGGATAGTCACAGTGCTTAAGTGGCTGCGTAGCGATGCTCGCTCTTTTAAGCCTTTTGTGGCTCATCGCGTCGGCGATATCGCCGAATTAACACTACGTTCCAACCGCCCTTAACGTAGCGGATGATGCCACTAGGACTGAAAATCTTTTTAACATTTCGTTCCGATGGTTTTCCGGGCCCCTATTTTTATCTTAGCTGCACTCCGAGTGGCTATCTGAGCCGTTAATTGGGCCACCCGACTTTTTCCCCGACACCCGACAATGAGACTTTTTTAAGAAGACGATTGTTCGTCGTAAGGTTTAATACGTTCTACTCTGAACCGGCGTCCGTGTATGAAGCGATTGATGAATGTGGAGGAAGCAAGAGAAGTGTGTCAGGATCGAAGCAAATGGAATTCTATAGTCTCTGCTTACCCCGGTGGGAAATAGGCGTGAGTTTATGTATGTATTGTTCGTCGTGTTAGGCGGATTAGCGGATCATTTCTGGACTCGAGAATATCTACCAACACTTGTTCCTAGGCCCAATTCCGCTCCCACCAGAAATCTGGAGGTAGGAGACCAGGTTTTAGTTCCCGACGGCTACCTTCCACGTAGAGTCTGGCTACGTGGGTGGGTTGTATATTCTTTTACTCCAGCAGCCATCCACGATCACGTCCATCCCCGGACGCGATGGTGTAATCCATAACGTTGCGCCGTCCCATCTGGAAGTTGGCGCTTCTCCCAGGATAGTTTTTATATTTAATTTTATTTTTATATTTACATTTTTAGACGCATGTTTTTTTGATACTTGTTTTTATACTATCGGCTACCTAATTTACTGTGTCACCACACGAGTGGCCAGCATACCGCCGATAGAAAACATTTTTAATATGTTTTACTTGTTTTTTCTATTCTTTTATATATTTGAATTTGGATTTTATTTTGTTTTTACGTTTTAACATTACAGTTTTTCTCAAAAACTCAAACCGTATGGATTTATTTTCCACAAAGTCGATGAATGAAGCTGCAAAAAAGGAAAGAGATATGGCAATTGCGGACGGAATAGTGGATAAAAATGGGGTTCCCATAATGGACGTGATCGTGGATGGTTGCTGGAGTAAAAGAACATACAAGAAGAACTATTCTGCTTTGTCTGGGGCAGCTGTCATAAACGGTAAAAAGGCCGGCGAAATATTATTGTTCTAAGGTGTTCGAAATAAATACTGTTGTATCTGTGAACGAGCTGAAAAAAAGAAAATGAGCCTAAAATACATGTAAGTTATAAAAATTACTATGGTCCATCTACGGGCATGGAATCTGATACTTTTCTAGAGGGTTTCGAACCATCGCTAGAATGCAGAAATCATGTACTCAGGAACCTGTGCAACACATTGGTCCAGATATAAACGGACACAAAATACCCATCGCAATACCGGAAACAAGTAACACAAAAAAAGAATAATTATTCTCAGAAAAACGACCCACAAGATTATAAAGGCCTACAAAACTGATTCTGAATCAGAATGAAAGCACAATATTCAGCCGTTTTACAGTGATCTCCTTTTGGCTCATTTACACGCTTTTGGTGACCACAATCACTGCTAAACAAGTTCTTGTACTATGAAAATTAAATCAGACCAGCATTCGGTAGCTACTGATCAAAAATTTGTTCCAAGTACTCTCTGGAGTAGAATTTGTTTTATCATGTGTATTGTTGCTTCACATGCTCCAAGCTTGATTCATGACGTAGACAGTAACTCAGGAGGAGAGCGCTTCAACTGCGACTAGTTGGTGGAAAAAGAACAAAATTTAGACCTCTGAGACTAAACCAGATGCCAAGCTACCTTAATTTCATTTAATTCGTACAAAATTGTGTCCATTCTCTATAAATCCATTCGTAATATAAAAAAAAAACAGCTAGAGGTAAAATAAAACTTTTAGAGAAAAGACGACGTTTGCAAATCATAACAAATGTGAGAAACAAGATTCGAAAAAAAAAAACATTACTATTTACAAAAAGAAAGGAAATGACGCGAATTATGGTGAAAAATGTGAAAACCCGAACATGCAGCCAGAAATTTTTGAAAAAGACAAACAATCTTTTATACAGAATTTAAATCGGAGTAAGAAGAAAAAGACAAAATTCAAAAGGAAACTGTACTGCAGACTTCCGTGCAGTGAGCGGATGGAGATAAGGACTATTTTGACGAGGATTATTTTGACAGCTTCCAACTTTGGAAGAGTAATTAAGAGTCGTGAAGATGTCAGTTACACCAATCTTGTAAGGGATATATTGTACAAGGGTTCTATATCACATGTACAATCAATTAAGCGTGGACTGGCTTGGGAACAACTGAAAAGTCAAGCACACGTTGATATTAAACCATGTGGGTTATTCATTGACGAAAACATTTCCTACACACACTTCCTTGGAGCTTTTAGGGGTAAGTAAGGCGTTTTACGAATAAGTCCTTTGTCTACTAAACCTTCTCCTGAAGGTCTTATATGGGAGACATGATTCGTCGAAATTAAATGTCACATTACCGCTTACAAAATCGGCGTCAGATCTGGCAACCCCCGTTGCCTAGGTATTGTTGATTGTATGGCGCATAGCAACGGGGGTGTAAGTTAGGTTTTTTACATTATTATAATTATTACTCTTTATTATACGTTAATACTGAGTCATCTTTGATTTCGCTCACTATTATCGTGGTCCTTCGAGTCAATTTAATTATAAACCAGTTTCTTTTCAAAATGTTTTCTTGTCGTTAATTTCTTACAAAAATGATGACGACATCGCAAACTAGTAAAGTGTTGGGGGATAGCAGAGCGAGTAAAACACACTCGAACTCGTCCGCGTCGAGCGCCTCAACGGCCGCTCGCGTCAAAGCTGCTGAAGCGAATTATGGTGAAAAAGCAGTTCGCAAGCAACGGCTCGCGGACATCGCAAAGAAAGAAGCAACCGCCGCACAGTGAGCTGAAAATGAAGCTTCATAGACTTAGCGGCTCATGAAAATCAAGTGTCAAATTATGAAAAACGAATCACGTCATCGTGTTTATCTAACAGAAGCATATTTTGTTACTTGCCATTTTTTGATAAAGCTATTATTTCATGAGTTATTAGTGTTTTCAAATTTTTTTGTATGGGAGCCAAGAGATTTTTGAATTTTATTACTAGTTCTTGAGATTTCAGCAAGAAAAAAACTCTGATTCGTATAGTGCACAATTTAAGCTAAATTATCACTATACTCTCGAACTTCGGAAATCTTTGGAACATCGTCATTTTCAGCATAAATACTTTTTTTTACATGTATTCTCGTAAAATAGTTAATAACTGTTTTTTTATGTTCTTTCTTCCACACCACCTAATGAGGTGGAGAACTAAGCGCGTTTTTTTGTAGTGGTATCCCCACTTGGAACATTACAAATGATCTAAGTGTTTTGTGAAACTAAGTCAGTAGTGTAAAGTGTTTTTTACTAATTATTTAGTCAGATAAAATGACAAAAAGAGACAAAAGAAAGAAAAAATAAGCAAGAAAAGATGAAAAGAGTGAGAGAGAGAGACCAATTGCTTTAGTCAGAATCACTTTCCGAACCATGAAATACATTAATATCCACAAAAGCAAAGTTCTCTTTCTCAATGTAAGGCTCGTGATCTTCAAGCATTCATAAAATTTTAATATAGGTCAATCTGGGGAAGACCACCTGGGCTAAAAGACCTTCTAAATTTGAATAACTAGCGCCTTACGTCTCTGTCGATAAAACAGTCCCTAAAGAGATAGTCCGAGCTAAAAATCGTAGATGCTGCTAGTATGATTAGTTTGGACAATACCGGTCCTGCATTTTTTCGCCCGTGGCGGATTTTTGATCAAAAAAAAGTGGCAAATCGGAGGATTTTAGAAGATTTTCTCATCACGTAGGTTATTATTTTATCAGAGAGCTGTCAAATCTGTCAACCGCGCAACATCGCGCTCCGCATTTGACTCAGATTTTAGTGATAGAATTGCAAAATACTTCGTAAATGTATTTGTAAAGTGAAGTTCGCATAGTAGTGCACCTGTGATAGTGTTATCTCGGAGTGAAACTCGCGGAAAGACGCTTAACAACACCAAATAACGAAAGTGCAAATCAGACAAATTTAGAAATACCCCCATCATTGTGGCATTTTTTGTGAATTGACAATCAGTCAAGATGACAACCGATGTCACTTGACAAGTCTACCTCAGTGTTGCCATTTTAAGATTTAAATCTCCCGAAATATATATAAATATAAAAAATGAATGATAAAGTGTACACTCAACAAGTTTTTCACAAAAGCTTCTTTGAAAACAAATCGAATTTTTCGCTCGACAAAAGAACACAGTCATTAGAAAATGTGACAAACGACGAAGTAGTGGATAATGAAATTGAAAATGCTGCCTCGTCACAACCACAGCCTCCTTCGTGGCAACGACCTCTTGGCAAGAAGCGCAAGATGGGCGAAAACTCATCCCCCGTTTCTCCCACTATACAAACTGGAAATAGCTTCTCAGACTTACCACTGGATGATGACGGCAATCACGAAAACACCGCCAAACCTAACAAACCGCCTCCTATAATTTTATATGGGATAGAAGATGTAGATGAACTAAATAAACTCATCATTACTGTGATTGATCCAGCAAACTACAAGTTCAAAGTAGTAAACAAAAATCTACTTCGGATAATGGTTGATTCAGCTGACAACTATAAAAAAGTGATTGATCTGGTTAGGCAAAAGGGACTCATCGGTCATACCTTCACCAGAAAAGAAACACGATGTTACCGTATTGTTATTCGTAACCTACACCATACAACTCCACATGATGCCATCATAGAAGAAATTGAACGAACTGGAAATAAAGTGAAGGGAGAAATTATTAATGCTCGTTATGGTCCAGATAAGAAGCCGACTTCAACCTTCTTTGTTAACATCGAACCTGGGGTCATGAACAAAAAAGTGAAAACGATCGAGTACGTATTTCACCAAAGAGTAAAAATAGAAGACCCTCGCAAACAAAATACAATTGTTCAATGCCATCGATGCCAACAATATGGACATAGCAAGAATAACTGCATGAGACCGTTCCGCTGCGTTAAATGTGGTGATGGACATAAAACCTCTGATTGTCCCAAGAAAGACAGATACACGCCTGCTAAATGCGCACTCTGCAGTTGTGACCATCCCGCAAACTACAAAGGATGTCAAGTCTACAAAGAAATCTTAGCCAGGAGAACAAAGACCAACCCTATTGCCAGAAGGCAAAACAATCAAACGGCACCAGCACCACCACCAGAAACTGCTAAGTCAAAGCATGAGTCAGACTACTTAGCTCCTCCCCTAAGAAATCACCTTTACTCAGATGTAGCTGCAGGTCGTAGACAGGAAGTTCCCACCGTGTTGCCTGTAAATGACAAGCAATCTACACTTCTGGAAGATTTGTTATTAAAACAAAACGCCAAACTTGATATTCTCATTCAACAAATAAGCAACTTAATAGGGCTTATGACTACAATGATCGCCAAAACGAACTCAAAATGACGTGCTTGCGTATTGCAGCCTGGAACATAAATGGTCTCTCCACACATATAGATGAACTTGAAAGTCTAATAACAACACACAAATTCGATGTTATTCTAATATCCGAATCACATGCAACAACGAGAAGCTCCTTCAATATCAGAGGCTACTGCACCTACTTCACGCCGCATCCAGATGGTGGTGCACACGCTGGGTCCGCTCTGATAATTAAATCTAACCTGAAACATTGCCTCATGAATGCTTTCTCCACAGATCAAATACAATCCACTACGGTCAGACTAGAAGACCAAGCGGGGCCAATTGTGCTATCAGCAGTATACTGCCCTCCTAAACATAAGTTTACTCAAGCGTTATTAACAAGCTACTTTGTCACACTTGGTGGGCGCTTTATTGCTGGTGGGGATTGGAACGCAAAACACTCCTTCTGGGGTTCAAGAATCACTCTAACCAGAGGAAGAGAACTAAAGAAAAGCATGGATGCAAATAGACTGCAGCCGCTGTCTACAGGTAGCGCCACTCACTGGCCAACAGATACGAAGAAACTTCCAGATCTGATCGACTTCTTCATATGCAAGGGAATCAACCAGCTATATACAAGCGTAGAGTCTTGCCTCGATGGGTCATCCAACCACATACCAATAATACTGAACCTGAGCTCCAGTGTGATAAAAATTGAGAAACCAGAAACACTCTGTAAACATAAAACAGATTGGGATGGCTTTAGAGAACACATAAGTGATAATATTAATCTTAGAATGCCTATGAAGACTAAAGATGATGTGGAGAATGCCTGTATATACATTACAAATCTTATACAGGTAGCTGCCTGGCTTAACACTCCGCAGCTTGAACATTCTTCTTTTCTTCCGACTCATCCACTGGATATTAGGTTGAAGATCCTAGAGAAGCGACGACTGAGGCGAATCTGGCACGAAACTCGTCACCCAGCAGACAAAACCAAGCTTAATATAGCTATAAAAGAATTAAAAGTTATACTAGATAACACAAAAAACTACTCTCTACGGAGAAAATTGGAAAACCTATCATCTACAGGCAATGGCGAATACTCACTCTGGAAAGCCTGTAATTCTTCCGGCAAGCCGCAAAATACTTCTCCAGCCATTAAGGCAACTTTGTCTTCCTGGGCTCGATCTGACGCCGAAAAAGCTGAAGCTTTTGCAAGTCACCTGGCAAACGTGTTCAAACCAAACGATAACAGTGGCGATCAATCTGACGAAGACATCAACGCTATTCTAGAACAGGATCTACAATTATGTCTACCTCTTAGACCAACATCACCCAGAGAGATTGTAAGAGAGATTCGCAGTTTTAAATCCGGTAAGGCCCCAGGATTCGACCTAATAACAGCCAAACTCTTGAAAGAGCTGCCTAGAAAATGCATTACGTTCTTGACATGTTTGATTAACGCGACCTACAGAACATCTCATTTTCCACGTATCTGGAAGGTATCACAAATCATCATGATACATAAACCTGGGAAACCAGGTCACGAAGTTACATCGTATCGACCCATAAGTCTTACTCCACTGCTATCTAAACTTTGGGAAAAAATATTTCTGACAAGACTAAAAATACACGCTTCGGAATGTAATGTCATCCCCTCGCACCAGTTTGGTTTCCGAAAATCGCACTCCACAATTGAACAAGTGCATAGAGTATATCACACAATCAGACAGAGCTTTGAACGGAAGCAGTATTGTTCTGCAGCCTTTCTGGATGTCCAGCAAGCATTCGACCGCGTATGGCACAAAGGCCTCCTATGCAAAATAAAGGAGAAATTGCCGCACAGTCTCTTCCTTATTGTCGCATCTTACCTATCTGACAGGGTTTTTCAAGTGAAGCAGGCCGATGCTAGATCTTCCCTGCACAAAATAGAGGCTGGGGTTCCCCAAGGTGCTCTATAACATATTTACATCTGATCTCCCTACCTCTGAAAATGTAATGGTAGCAACATACGCGGATGATATTGCCTACTTGGCTTGTGATGATGACCCAACCCAAGCTAGTGTTAAGCTGCAGCAAGTTCTAGATGAAACTCAAGAGTGGCTTCAGAAATGGCATATAAAAGCCAGCGCACAAAAGTCTAACCACATTACATTCACGCTTAGACGAGAGGACTGCCCACCCGTCGCACTTGGACCTGATGTCCTCCCACACAACGATTGTGTCAAATACCTTGGGTTCCATTTGGACAGACGCTTAACGTGGAAAACACATATCAAGCGAAAAAGGGATGAAATCAACTTCAAGTGCAAAAACCTTAACTGGTTAATAGGGAGAAACTCTGCGCTTTCAGTAGACAACAAATTAATAATTTACAACGCTATACTTAAACCGATCTGGACCTACGGCATTCCACTCTGGGGGGTTGCCAGTAAAAGTAATTTACTCTGTTTGCAACGAGTGCAGAATGCCATCCTACGTTCAATTGCGAACGCACCATGGTTCAGCAAGAATGAAGAAATACACGAATACCTTAACATTCCAACCGTCGCTGAAGAGATCAAAAATTACCAAAAGAAACATCTAGAGCGGCTAGCCGATCATCCGAATCCCCTCGCATCAGAGCTTATAGACCTCGTAAATGTGGTGAAACGACTGAAGAGAAGCCATGTCGTATAAAGTGGGAGGCTGTGACATTGGTTGTGGCTCCTGACACGTCATCTATCCACTTAACGAAACTGCTTATAGTCTAGAGGACTGATTGTAGTTTAAACCAAGAAAAAAAAAAAAATTATGTATTCGATAAACATAATTCAGGAATATAGCTTTTATTTTGAATTTATTCCTGTATGAAATTTCAAATTTTAAAATATAATATTGGGAAGACCGTCTGCATTAAGAGAGGGAAGTCCGTCATATGCCGATTTTGCCTCAATCTAGATATTGTTAACTAATCACAGCACAGCGTATTTTAGTCTTCCACTAGACACCAACACCACACCACCTATCTCACTAGATAGTATTTTGTGTCCCATTCTGTAAATATTTTGTGTGTTCACATTATAAACATTTCTGACTTATACCTAATATTAAGTAATATGCGTACGTCACATAGTCTAGCACCAGACAATCAAGACGCCTTTTAGTGACGCCTCATTTGTTACATTCTGATAAGATATAAATATATTTGGTTTAATTCCAATTTGAGGAAGCCTCCGAATCAAGAAATAAAGATTTCAGGACTTACCGGCAACAACAGGCCCGAAAATTTTACAGAAAGGCCACTAATGAACACATTTTGATGTTGTCCTCCTGACCCTCATATATCAGCAAGTAGGTATAAACTTCGCAGGAAATACAAAATCCCGTCAACGGACGCACGAAGATTATTGAAAATTAATGACGATTTTGATCACGAGCATTGAGAAAGAGAACTTGGCTTTTTTTTAAGTCTATGAAGCTTCATTTTCAGCCCAATGTGCGCCGCAGCCGCAGTCGCTGTAGACGAGCGCAAGGCCGTGGAAGCCTCCTACGAGGCGACAGTCGTGGCGCTTGAGGCGGAGAAGGTGATGAGCGCCAGGAGCAGTCACACTGCTGAGTGGGTTGCGACTGTTGCGAGTAGTGACTTTGCAGGAGCAGCATCGATCGCAGTTGGTACGGCGGCTCCATTGGGGAGTTTTCCGTGTGGACAGAGCGTGGGTACACCTGTTGTGTACGCTGCCCCAGCCATGGCACGCAGGGTTCACAAAAAGAAAGACTCTAGTAAAAGGAAAGCTACCTCGAAGAGAAAGCGTTATGTAGACCAATATAATAAAGACGTTGAAGAAAAAATAAAAAAAGCAAAGGATAGTTGACAAAGAAAACTAAACTACTGAATGTTAGTCTTACATACTGCTGATTTATTACATACTGTTGATTGATTACATACTGCTAATGATTGACTAACTGGTTGATCAAAGCATAGTTAGTTATGGTTCCTTGAGTGACGCAAAAAAGAATTAATAAAGAGATTTTTGAAAATTCGTAGCCTAACACCTATAAAGATGATGAAAGTTTCAATGAAACATTGTCTGAGTGTAAAATTAATAGAAATAAAAGTTGAATGTTTCACATTTTTACATAAACAGGGTAGATACTATCCAGGGACATTAAGATAAGACGTCGCGGAGTCACGGGCGGAATGTTCGTCCATTATATGAAAGGCGGTCTTTCAGAATTTTCATATTCTGTGGCGGACCAACTAGTTCCGCACATAAAAACATAGATAGTCTTTTCGATGCCTGAAAGACATTAAAGAAGTTCCCATAGCACGACGCACTTCTTCTTCTAACATGACACCGTCACCATCCCTAGTTATATCCACCAAGTAGTGACTAGCGAGGTAATTTCATTTTTTAAGTCGTAAGTATGTGTATTTGCGCAACATAATTCGCAGTTCACACTAATGAGGAAATTAAACGTAAAATCATACGGTAACCTAGGATTAACCTAATTAAAATGATTAGCTAACTAAAGTAGAAGAATCAACAGATAAATATATTTTTGAATTTTAAATGTTCGACTGACTTAGAACCGTCGCTGGTAATAGCCATTGACAGAATGACGAGGAACGATTTCATTCAAGATTGTGATACTAGGTAGATTATGATTATACATAAATAATGTTGACTATGAAAGTAACTTTGTTCTTATTTACATTGTCACAACCAATCCTAAGGCTGGGGATAGTTGTAACAAATTCCACTTATTTTTGTTCACTTTCATCAAATTATCTGAAGTTAAATGATAGCATAAAGTATTAATTATTTTTATTAGTTATTATTTTGATATTCTGTTACGAGATAATTATGAATTTGTCCATCGCTGGTACACTGGTCCTACTGGTAAAATCCTTATAGCTAACTAAATGAATTAAAAAGTGAACTGATAGTGAGAATGAAGTGCCTTACTTGAAGTACTTGATGAGAGGCAGAAGCTGCGTGGTAGGTCGTGGGTGGGGGTCGCGGGATAGCAGCCGGCCCACCGCCTCCTGCAGTGCTGCTGGCACGCGCGGTAGCACTGCCGCCACTTGCGAGTCCAGCTGCGCAACACCCACGAACAATATTACATGATTTATATTTATATTACGCCTTAGAATTATTGAAATGTTTGACAACAATTCCAAACAGCGGCTAACACAAAGAATAGTAATTCAAATTTTTAAATTACCAAGCCACTTTACAGTTACAGTTACTTCAGTATTCTGTTTATATACCTTAATATTACTTTTGAATTGTCTATTGGTGATATGGTGCCTAGATACGTTAATTTACAAGGTTTATCTGCCTTGTCTGTTAAAATTATTTTATTATTGTGATTCCATCATAAATAGATATTTAAAAACATTCGTATCATTCCGAAGATTGGTCCACTAAAAACGCGACCTCAAGATGGTAGCAGCGCGATACTACTGAGAGTTTTTTTTTTATAATAAATATCGAAACGAATTTAAAGTAATGTGCAAGCGTCAACAGGTTTGAAAATTGACATTGGCCGCTTAAAGGTAAAGAGAATTGGAAGACCTGGTGTTATAAAGTGATGCATTCACTTTGGAGCAGCGTCGGAGAACTCGATGCTATTGAGGGTAAACTTAATAAGCCCGTTCTTACCAAAAATGCTACCCCCGAAGAAATTGCGAAATTTCTGACAAAAGTCTGACAAAATCCACGAGCGGATTACGAAAGGTACAAGAAGAAAATTAAAGGGCATTTGACAGAAAGAGAAAGAAAATACGGAAGTTTGAAGAAGGAGACCTGGTTGGTACTCGGAAATATACTATAAACGAAGTGTCTATGATCCATCACCGTGTTATTTGATAGTATCTTTATTGAGTTAATTTTATTTCATGTTCAGGTGTTTAAGTTACTTATTTTGTTATTTTTCTAGTAGGTGTGTTATAATAAGATGTTAAGGAGTAGTTTAAGATATCATATTATTTCTACAGTGTGTTTGAAGTAAAGATAGTGTAAGTAGTGATGTTAAGTTTGACAGATAATATTTGTAAAGTTTGTTCAAACAATTTATTGATTTTATTATTTTATTTACAACAAAAGATGTTTGTCAAGTAGTAGGTATTTGTGTATAAAAGTTGATATTAACTAAGTAAATATATCAGAATGTGTCAGTCTGAGGACAGACTCAGAGCAGGATGGCCGAGTGTAGGAATGGTAGGCTGACTACAGGCTTCCAAAAACGTTTGGAATGAACTGATTCGGCCGTTTGATATGTCGACAGATGACAAAACCTACGGCTACTCCCTGGATTTCTACTATTATTGCAAAGATCCATCTCACGTAATTGGAAAGTGAGTTCTCATATTTCTGTAATAAATAATATGTGGCACAACCTGACTGTTGACTTGATGAAGGAATAAAAGTGCGAATTACCAGAAGTTTTACTCATCTGCAAGATTCTTGACACACTTCCTGAGTCATTCTTCCCTTTCAAGTCAAGCTGGTTACTTTTTCCGAAAAAAGATTGAAATATTGACAACTTAATCAATTATGCAATTTTGAAAAGTTTCTTGCAAGTCAAAATAATATGACTGGGTCAATGTCGACTTAAACTTTGCTACACAAAATAGCAACACCAAATTTCATCATCATCATCATCTCCCTAGCATTATCACGTTTCTCACAGGGTCCGCTTGCCTAACCTGAAGATTTGACGGGTCCGGTCCTTTTTACAGAAGCGACTGCCTGTCTCACCTTCCAACCTGCGAAGGGAACACCAGCGCAATACAAGTTAGGTCACATACCTCCAAAGATGCATTTCTCAGGAATGTGGGTTTCCTCAAGATGTTTTTCTTCACCGCTGAGCACGTGACAATCATTAATGACAAACAATTAGCAATAACAAATTTATCAAAAAGAAGTGTGGTTACTGTAGTAAACTAGGCGATACTGTTAAGAAGTGTCTTAAATGGATATCAGAAGCCAAACCCCCAAAACATTTTTTTTTTCTTGAATGGCTTCGCTCCTCAAAACCTTTCACGCCCACAACCACTCAAGCCAAAGTGTGATTTTTTTTTGTTTTGGTTTTCCTCGAAGGGCAAGGCAAAGGGAATTATGCCCATACAGTCATGCCTTATGTATTTTTTTTCTTAATGATTGTTGCGAACTCTTCGCAGATTATATAATCTTTTTACATGTTTTTTTATATTTCTTTTTTTTGACAATGTTTTTGTATCTTGATTTTGTTTCTTGCTTACGTCTTGTTCTTGTTGGTGAAAATACATTAAATAACTCTCTCATAAGCTAAGTATTTGTTATTTATTTATTAGTATACAGTCCACATCATATACATCAGCTACCATCGTAGCTCACAATGATGATTGATGAAATGATGAAAGGTGATGATGACGATACAGCAGACTCCTACTCCGAACCCCAAACCAATTAATAATATAGATAGGTACACTTTGTTTAGTCCGATATAATAACACTATCGCGAATGTTTTCCGACTAACTTAATGCGATCATTAACCACAAAACACCACTTCGTATTAATTATATAGATTATTCAATAAAGAAAGCAGCCGTCCCGTTTCCGTTCCCGCCAAAAAGTCCAAGGCAAAGTGAATAATTTTCTGATGTGTACTGAAAACACAAATGAAGTTATGCTGTGTCAAGCAATGAAGACGATAGTTGGTGTGAAGAGATCGCATACCAATTACCATCTGTACATTTGTGGTTGCTATAGCTATCGTCTTCTTGACTCTTTGACAAATTCTTTTACAAAAATTGTTCTAACTTATAGTTCTTGTTAATATAAATAATACTCCCTTATTCTTGCATTTTCCTTTATTAAAAGCAAAACGAATAACTACAAAAAATTACTCAATTGTATACCAATATTTTATGTTTATTTTTATTTTTTTAAAGAACGTCTAGGGCCTTGTTCCGAGGTTTTTCTTGCAGCTTCTTTTCCCCGGCTATACAGGTTGTGAGATGCTGCAGTAGTTTTAGGATGGGACGGATGAGACGTTCGTTATGTAAAAATTGACGATTCAAAGTGTAACTATGTTACCTACTGAATAAAGATATTTTTGAATTTGAATTTGATCAATCTCGAAGACACTCTGTACGTACCATCACTTAGCAAAAATCTACTCTCAGTGCCAAAGATGACAGAACATACAGCTTCTGTAACTTTTGAAAAGGAGAAAGCGTTCCTATGCAACAAGACAAGAGACTTTGTTATGACTGTAGACAAATGCCAAAACAGCAGAATCAACTATGTCAAATCGCAAACCATCGAACGAAATTACGCAGCTATGTTTGAAACAACTTCAAACAATGTGAAAAAAAATCTCCTATCAGGAATGGCACAAAAAGCTTGGGCATATGAACGACAAAGACCTCCGTCTTGCACTCAACAACGAGACATTGGTCGGATTAAACTTTAAAAAAACAGAGTTACTGTCCGACTGCGACGCATGCATCCAAGCAAAAAATGATGCGCATTCCAAGCCCTCCACAGAGACCAACTCCTCGAACAACTGAACGTTTAGTGATTGTTCATAGCGACGTGTGCGGCCCTATTACTCCTTCCAACGGAAATAACGGCTACTTCGTCACCTATATAGACGATTACAGCAGATATGGGCGCGTATACTTCATGAAAAAAAAATCCGAAGTCCTAAAACACTTCAAAACTTACAAACGCTAAAAGGAAACATTTACTGGAAAAAAAATCAAGCACTTACAAACTGATAACGGGACTGAATATATTAACACCAAATTTCAAGGCTCTCTACAAGAGAGTGGGGTAGCAAGTTACCAAAGGTTCGCAAGCCAATATCCTGTTAAATGGGTCTACAAAGTTAAAACGAATGCGGATGGTAACCTTGACAAATTCAAAGCTAGACTCGTGGCGCGCGGTTGCACACGAGAAGATATTGACTACTTTGAAACATTCAGCCCGGTGGCAAAAACGGGTACAGCCAGACTTATTCTAAATATTGCCGTGAATGAGGATTCGAATCTGATCCAGTTCGACGTCGCAACCGTCTTCCTTAATCTTTCGAACGCCGGAACGCGGATCTCGACCAGACACAATGTAAAATCTATTGTGTCTGGTATCTCGGCATATGAGAGGTTAATGGTTCCCTAGGCGAAGAAAACCCAAAAAAAGACTCAACGAGGTGTTGGAATAGATGCATGGTCAAATACCTTAAATGCATTGGCTTCAAACAATGTGACAATGATCCCAGCCTAAAGGTGCTGGTTCGGGAAAGACAAAAGAAAAAAAAATACTAGCAGTGTATGTAGACGATGGTCTGGGCTTTTCGGCGGGAAACGGGAACGGGACAGTTGCTTTCTATCATTGAGTAATCTAAATAATTAATACGAAGTGGTGTTTTGTGGTTAATGATCGCATTAAGTTAGTCGGAAGACATTCGCGAGTGTTATTATATTGGAGTATTCAATGAACAAAGTGTATCTGCCTATTTTCGCTTCGTGCCGGGAAGCCGCTTCATAACTCAAAAGTTTATGCGGATTTTTGAGTTAATTCGTTTGGGATTCGTAGTAGGAGTCTACTCCGAGGGTGGGGGCTTAGGTTTCATCATCATCACCTTTCATCATTTCATTAATCATCAAGAAAAAAAATACGTCAGACATGGCTGTATGGGCATAGTTCCCTTTGCCTTACCCTTCGGGGAAAACAAAAAAAAAAAGGCGATGGTCTTTAGCCTTGTCAGATCCCAAAGAAACAGAGATTTCTAAATGAGATTTAAGATAACAGTAAAACCTAAAACCGACTCAGAGATTGTTAAAGAAAATGATAAGCACACCAATGAAAATGAAGTGTGTGTAACGTATGTTCCTACTGAACACCAGTGTGCCAATATTTTAACAAAGGCGATACACAAACATTGGGCATCCAATGAAACATTCAACAAGGGAGGATGTAAAGGAGTATACCTTAATATTTCTTTTGAATTGTCTTTTGGTAATATGTTGCCTAGACACGTTGGTTTGTAACCTGTCTTGTCTGTTAAAATTATTTTATTATAGTGATTTCTTTAAAAATAGATATTTAAAAATATTTAAAAACGTTCGTATCATTCAGTAGCTTGGTCCACTAAAACGCGATCTTAACATAGTTATCAAATCTTAAAGGATTCAGGCGGTTTATGGCTGACCTTAATTGTAGGAGCTTAAAATTCAACAGCTATGTTGCTTTTTGTAAAGATGCAATAGAAATGATAAATATTGAAGTGTTGCAGGTGCCTGAAAAGTATTGCCACCTTATACAGGCTGATTATTATAGTGAAGGTGTCAGACTTCAGATCTTTAGTTTAATTTTCAGAGATATCGGAATGTTATGGAGACCTTCAAAACGTGTCCAATACGCTTTGTTTAACCATGCTGTAATTGGCGATGTCAGCAGAATCAAAGAACCTACAAACTGGTGGTAACTAGGGAAAAAATAATTACAAACTATAAATAAGCGCTGCGAGTAAATAGTTGCATTAGTTGCAGGTTGGTGGCGTTTGTACACAAAATGGAAAGTAAGCAAAGAAATGTTTATCTCACTCGGTTCTCGTTCCGACGACATCTTTGCAGATTAAAAGGTACATGGATAAAATAATTACTTACTAATTTCTCCTTTTAGACTCTAAATCGTAGCCCGTATTGGTAGATAGAGGTTTTATGTCACAGTAATTAGATTTAGTAATATTATTAGTTATACATATCAAATATAAGTAGTAAGATTGTTTTGTATAGGTACTAATGGAAACTTGAGCGAATGTCTGTTTGTTAAAAGATAACAAGGGTCTTGGAAATTCATTTGCAAAGATCTTTCCTGTAAATCACTTGCAGATGGATGTTTACTTACTATAAACAAAAGTATTTTTAGAAAAGAAAATTAATGATTTTTCTACGACGCGACAAATACTTGGGCTTCGATCAACAGAAGACTACTATATGTACAAACGACTGGACAAGACTTAGGATGCTATTAAAGTACTTAGGGGCCGTCCATTAATCATGCGAGGCTCGTGAGGGGGGGAGCGGACGATGAAAAAAAATCACGAAATATCAAAAGGGGGGGTGAGGGGTTTTGTAATATATCACGAGTATTTATTTTTTCGGCAAACGCGCGATACTGAACCGAAAAGCGGCGTTTCGTGCAATTATTTTGGTAGGTACTAAAAAAATACACGTGATATAGGATTGGGGGGGGGGGGTTTGGGTACCCTTGAACATGTATCACCAAGGGTTCGGGGGGGGGGGGGGGGGGGGTCAAAATGACAATAAACATTACATGATTAAAAATAGTAGGTACTATTTTAATTTGACAACCGAGTCTTGGTTACTGATTCATAAACTTCTTTGTCTAAACACGAAACTATATTACTTAGTGTAAAACGGCATTCTGATTTATTAAGATATAGTAATAAAAGAAAATCGCTGTGCCATCTACTCTGGCAATGACTACAATCAGATTACCTTTATTGCATTACTTGCAAGCTTTTCGTTTCTGTGGAAATATTTAAAAATGACGACTGGCGTTTCTTCCTTACAAACGTATCAATATTTTTGCAGAAATACACTTTACATGTGCTTAATTACATACGCTTTTGCCGCAGGTTTCCAGACGAAGTTTTCCTTTACTAACATAAAAGCACGCGATATCAATTTATGATCCACATAAAAAAAAAAACAAGATAATTAAGTTAATAAGCAATTTCCAGAAAGTCGGTAAGTATTCAGCTACTAAATAATACAATACACAATAATAGGCGGTTGTTCTTATATTGCCAATATTAAAGTGGTTGTAGTATGTATTCGGAGAAGTCTGTTAATATTATCATATATATCAAAAGGGTATTTTAAACTCAGTCGGACGCAGTGCTCTCCTCATTAAGCTAAATTACCCACCCGCAACTTGTTACCGGCGACTGCATTAGTACAATGAAATGTTGTTTGACTAGTACGCGAACTTCCTTCTATTATGTTATTAACTACCGTAAATGTAGCTACTTTTGCAACAGAGACTGTTGAACGCAGCATTATGGATACGCCTCTGACTGTTTATGGAACGGATAAAGCGATCCGAATTTGACAGACAATCGCTAAAGGGGAAAACTTCGACCCCTCCGGCAGGGTTCTTAGGAGCTAATTGGCCGCCAACGTCGTATATTGAAATCTATTACGTCTTTAGATAATTTACGAACTACCCAAAGATATCTGGGGGCAAGGTAGTGCCCCCGCCAAGACGAGTAAAGCGGAGAGCAAGGGCAGGCACTATCTACCTTTTCTCGAAACGTTTCGCTGATTTTTTGAACCCTCATATCTAGAAAGAAAGAAAGAAAGATAATCCAAATCGGAAACAGGTCGAAAAATAAATTAAACGTGAATAGAATAACACAACATGTAGATGTTACATTAAAACATAATATTATGTTATCGACATCAAAGGACAACACTACTTATAATACTTTGGGTACATGATCTGTCAAAGCTGATTAACGTAAGATGTGAAATCAATTATTTGTACAAATGTGACGGCTTTGCTGAAAATATGCATCTGCATCGTGTTTAGGGCTCAAAAAACTTTATAAAAATCAGACCATGTAACGTATTTCTTGCACACAAACATGTATTATGTGGTCGATAACTTACCCATGGTGAGACATTATTTGATCGTTCTCCATTATAATACCCATTCTACTCTCACAACCAATGGCTACGTAAGCCCTGGTTCATAATGAATAACTATTTCACAGATTTTTTTATATAAAAAGATAAAATAACGTCCCAAAACACCAAAAAACTAACACCAGGTTTGGTATTCAGCTGGCTACCACAACGTCTCAAAACGGGAAACACTGACGTTCTAGACAGTAGTGTTTGTCTACGTTTGTTTCTTTTTTTCACAGAGAATGTTGCCATAGGGAAGAAAGAGACTGTGATAGTTTCATCGTCATTCTAAAATATTATCTGTCTATTCTATACTTGGTCTTTGCGGTCGAGTCTACTATGTTTGCGAGTGAGTGTTTTAGACAAGAAATATGCCGTAAGTATATAAAATATATTATTTTTATTGATTAGCATACATCTTGAATATATCCTCTACCGTTTTCTACAAAAACCTGAACATTTAAGCCATGATTTTGTTTCAAAATCATTAAGAGAAAAATATCGTATCATAAAAAGTCTTCTGAGACAAAAATGGAGGCAAATTACAGAATACTATTACACGACGCATTATATTTTAAAATGTTTTAAATACATCACGTTACTTATTAGTTACTCGTGGAAACACATTATTTACCGAAATAAACAATTATTTCAGCAGATGCTCAGGATTTAGATTACAGGGTACACCAAATTTGGTCAACTTTCATCATGGTAACTAAACCCACCATCGACTTATCTGGGTTTAAGGGTTCGTACAAACGGAGCGATTATCTTTCTATGGCTGCTTGAACGCGCTTATTTTTTGTTTGAGCTTACAGTTACTTTGGTGTTTGGTGTTATTTGGAGCACGTTTTGGTGTCATTTTTTTTGTGTTTGTGTGACATGATTTTTGTGTGGTTTATTAATTAATATAATAATCAAATGCTACAATACTAACTTTCATACTAATCCAAATATCTATAGTGGTTAATTTTGCGGTTTTCTTGTATGACATTTTTGTAATACTGTGCAAGCATAATGTTTTAATTATAGATACTAATTACTAAGTATTTATTTTAGATTACCAAACAAAAGAGGTCGCGACTTGAGTCCGACAAGTCGCGGGTCGGCAAGTCGTGGCCGTGGAAGATCCACTAAACCACCAACTTCTAGCCAAAGGTAAATATTATTTATTTCTGTTTTGTGATTATAAAGTATGTATAACATAATAATATGCTGTTTTACGTTTCAGTGTTCCAAGAGGTAGAGGTCGAGGACGTGGACATGGAAGAGGTGGGCGTGCACACAGAGGAAGCGAAGTTGACAATGTAGAGTAAGTATTATTGCACACAAATTCAATTTATAACTAGCGTTCTTTTATCTTCTGTTCTAAACAGTGACTGTTTTTTTTTCAGAGATGCTATAACTGAAGTCAGGGCACAGAGAGAAATTACAAAAAAACGTATGACTAAACTGCCAGTAGATGTCCAACAGGAGTTTACGGACAGAAAGCGGCAGGCGCAATTAGATCGCATATTATTGCCTGATGCGCCTCCACGAAAGCGCCGCACGCAGTAAGTAATCTTCGTTATTGTTATTTATGTTATTGTCATGTCTATATTTTTGCTTTTGTTTTAGACGGCCAGAACGCGGTGCAATAGAATTTATTTCGACTTCCAATGTCTCTGCACCTGCTGGCCAGGTAGTCTCCGTGCCTGTGGCCACGGACGACTTCATTATTATTGGTAATTTAAAGAGATTAACTTGTATAGTTTAAACACAATAGATTTAAACCCGCACTTAATTGCTTTGTTTGTGATCCAGCCCCCGAAGCCACCGACGTCGCTGGCGGAGAAGTGGTCGGGAATTTTATATGGGTAAAAAACTCATTAATAATCAATTGTGTAGTTATCGTCTTTAAACCCGCATTTATTAATGTTTTGTTTACAGTACCGGCACCCGAACCTGCTACATCTGTTGTCGCTGCGCCTGCTCCCGTCGTTGCTGCATCCGCTGGTGACTACGACTCAGATATTGACGTCGCTGGCGAAGAAGTGGTGGAGACCACCGACGAATTTAATATTGGTAAAAGAACTCATTAATAATCAATTGTGTAGTTATCGTAATTAAACCCGCATTTATTCATATTTCGTTTACAGAAGCGGCACCCGAATCTGCCGCCTCTGTTGTCGCTGCGCCTGCTCCCGTCGTAGCACCCGCTGACGACGATGACTCGGATATCACTGGTTACAGGTTAATACAAAATTGTGGAGTGTAAGCGTACTTGAACTCGCATTTAATTATATTCTTTTGCAGAGCTCCGCCCGTCTATATTTTCGGCGCCAAACTAGTGCCAGTACGTCGAAAAGGAATGTAATAGGTGAAACACTTTTAATTAATTTAATTTGACTATATCCTTATACAATTAGTCCCTGAAAATGATAAAAAATCTGTGCTAATATTATAAATACTTTTTCAGCTATGAACGAACATCACTTTGCCGAGACTGTGACTAGCTGGATGACAGACTTTTTTTGATAGTGAGGACGAAGACTTACTCGATATTGACAGTAATGACGTTGACTTGGGTATCTCACTCCCGACACAAAGTAATACTCGTACAGCCACTGACTGCGCAGCAGACGATGATGGACTAACTACTGAACAAATTTCTTTACTTCATGCGCAAGAGGAAGCTGATGACATATGTGTGAGAGACTTGTGACCTACTAACGACTTTTTTGAATTTAATTGGACGTGTGACAGACGGACTTTTACTAGTAAGCGAGAAGTCTTTACTGGTTCGCCAGGACCGACATTCACGGTTACTAACGACATGACTCCGACTGATATTTTTTATAAAATGATTGACACTGATTTTGTTGACATGCTGATAAGACAAACAAACCTTTACGGTGAACAAAAACTGACAAAACTAAAACAAAACCGAGAAACGAAAAAACATACACGGACTTTGCGTTGGACACCGACTGACCGGGACGAAATGATAGCGTTTTTAGCATTGATTATACTTCAGGGATTATACTCTAAAGTGACCGAGGAGTCTTACTTCTCTTATGACGGCTTTGGGACTACTCCTTTCTTTGGGCGTATAATGTCCTACATCAGATACTTCCTGTTAAAAACGATGTTACGACACGACTGAGGACACGACGAAACTTAATAAGATAAGACCTGTCATTGACTATTTTAATGCCAAATTTTCATCACTGTATTACCCTAAACAGAACGTGGCTATTGACGAGAGCTTGCTAAAATGGCATGGGCGACTTAGTATTTCTCAAAAAATAGCAACCAAAGCCGCTCAAGTAGGTGTAAAAACCTATGAGCTATGCGAGTCGTCATCAGGCTACCTATGGCAGTTCAGGGTATATACTGGAAAAGATGGCCCCAACAGGAAAAGAGAAATGCAACAATCTGACGACCACAACACCCAGCAACAGACTGAGGACCAGGACACACAGCAAGAGCGACTTGACAACAGTGACAGCCAGCCACACCGACCTGAAGACTGCGTCATCCAGCAGGACCAAGCTAATGACCCTGACACCCAACAAGACCGACATGACGACCAATCGAGCAGTACGTTTCGTCCGCGAAATGCTACTTCTCAGATTGTTTATGACTTAATGAGACCACTACTTCACCGGGGACACACGCTAATAATGGATAATTTTTATAATGCTCCATTATTAGCGCGTTGCCTTAAACAGGAAAAGACTGACGTATTTGGGACTCTGAGATTATCGCGAGAATTTGTTCCCGAAAGTTTAAAGACTATGAAAAAGACTGGCATGCGACAAGGTGAAATAGTGGCATCTTACTGTTCCGATCTGTCGGTGATGTTGTGGCGTGACTCTAACCTCGTTAGTATGATCTCCACTTTCCATCCCCTTCTAATCGGATCAGTGACTATGTATAACCGTACACAAGTACATAAGCCGGCTGTCGTCCTTGACTACAACAAATCAATGGGAGGTGTCGACCGCAAAGATCAGTATCTTACCAATCAAGCTCTTGAGAGACAGAAAACTAAAGTGTGGTACAAGAAGCTGTTTAGGCGCCTTTACAATGCATCTTTAACTGCTTTGTGATTTACCAAAGTAATCCCACATACAAACTTGTTCACCGTCAGTTTAGGAGGACGATGGCTGAAGACTTGCTACGGTTGCACAAAAACATTGACTTGACGACAGAACCCAAATTAATTCGACATAGACAGACGACTCAATTGGTGGCACGCCAAACAACGCGACCGTACGTGACCTCGAACCATTTTCCGATGAAAACGGGATCCACTGCCACACGTTGTTTTCTGTGTACTAAAAACAAACGACCGTCTAGGACTGCATATAAGTGCGAGGAGTGTGACGTAAATCTGTCTATCATAAGCCTCCTCGCACTTCCACCACCAACCAGGACAATACTGACGATTGAGATTTTTGGCGACTTTTGATTAATACTGGCGGTTAAGACTTTTGACGCTGACTTTTGTTATTACTACTTCTCCGGGCAGTTGGACGAGCTGAAGGCTCAAAAATACACTCATCGGTGTATACGTACGCGTCCAACATACTCCGAAGCGATGGACCGGCTTATCTAAATTAGGTCATCGTAAAACTAATGGAGTATTTCAACTAACTATAATCTGTATAGATTGGTCTTGGTAATTAGTTCGTTGTTTTATGCCAGGACACTCACAAAATTATGCAAAATAAAGTTTTTATGTAGGTATGGGGTACTGGCTGGTTATAACTAAGTTACAAATTACAACATTTCAAGAGAAACTAAATACAAACTTTCCAAATTAAAATTTTGTATGGAAAACGATGGGTTTTAGTAAAAAATAATTTCACACGTATAAGACTATGTTATTGCATTTTATGTATTGTGTATCATATCGACAAGGTGTTAACGAATTAACGCAAAACCTCTTAAGTACTCATGAAACTGAACAACTTTTACTATGCTAGTATTAGTATCTACACAAACAACAAGAAAATTCAAAAACTTGGAAAATTCACCTCTCAAACAAATACAAATTTAATAATGCGGTCGAGTTTCAAACATATTGTACAGCAATTATATTGAACTAACCTATCATTTGCGACTGGGACTTTCCCGTCTTCACTGAAGTTTTCTATAGTAAAACCATTGTTGAAAAAAGGAGACCCTCATAATATGGATAACTATAGGCCTATCACGCTTAATCCCGTTTTATCCAAGGTTTTCGAAAAAGTGTTTCACAAAAGATTACTATCATTTTGCACAAAATATAACATTATATCGCGCTGTGGCTTGGTTGACAGCGCTTCGTTAGTAGACGGTGCATTTGACGATTGCTCCGCTGAACACCCAAAGTGTGCTCCTGGTGGTAGAACGGGTAAATTCTAATGCTCTGTTGTGCCCCTTTAGTGGTACAGAAGGGAAACTTTTGAGTTACCTGTCGTGCTCCTTTTAAGTTATGAACACATTGGAGGGACTACTAAAATGAAATAAGTACTTGAAATATTTGTTTTAAATGTATAATGTTAAGTATTTAAAGAATAAAGAACATTTTATTGTGCCACCATTTCTTTTAATGTATTTTATATCCATGTTTCAATAAAAGAAGGAAATACTTATAGCAATTGATAATTAACAATTATATTAATATCACTGACATTGACTGATGATAACAAAGACTATGCAAATTAGTAGTTCTATCTAAGTAGATTTTATTGTAGAGATACTATAACTTATTTGAAGTACTCTTCAGAATCAAGTGCAAATAAAATAGTCATCATGTGTTCCATCCTTTGTAGGGGTAAAGTGAAACCATAAATATAACGACATAAGATGTGCTCCACCAAACCACCAAAGGAGCACTACGGATCATACAAAATTTACTCGTTCTACCACCAGGAGCACACTTTGGGTGTTCAGCGAAGCAGTCGTCGTGCATTTTCATAATCAAAACGAGCATATTTTTGGTAAATTAATGACTTATACGCCCACGTTAAGAGGGTGCACAGTCTAGAAAAATTGCCTGTTGCACGTTCGCACACACATTAGAGGGTGCGCAGTAGACAATTAGCGTGCGGGCCGCTCGCATTCTTCCTAAGATTTAGGGTGTCGAGGAACCGTCTATTAAGCCTATTTTAACAGTACTTACTAATTATGTTACTGAGTGAATATGGACTGAAATAGTTGCACATTGTGAATCGGTTCATAATATTATGCCGAGAGGATGTCTTGCCTCTTCCATTCTTTGACATAAAGTAAAACTTCGACATTTATCTGCGTAAATATCATAATTATCATCTATTGATCTAACAAAAAGAAGTGAAATCCCAACAAAAACATTTTCATGTAAAATTATGCCAAGAAATCATAATATCGATCACATTGTCAAAAAGTTAATGATCTCATTTAAAGCCAAGCTTATAATTCTATACGCTCTAACTATACAAACCTTAAGTTCTCAATCTGTATAGGTACGTTAGGCAAAATAAGTATGTGGCTTGGAATAATTTTACATGAAAATGTTTTTGTTGGGATCATGTTTATAAGGGACCCTGTTGATCTAACAGAAAGCTGGGTGAAGCGTGGGTAGTTTGTTCATCTTGCGATGGGTATACCTCTGACTAACCCCAATTGGGACATATTGCATTATTCACTTCCAGCGTTCCAGGTACTTAAGTATTTAATTATAGGGCACCAAGGGCGCGCGGCGCAGCGGCGAGTTTTAATAAGATTTTTATGTTTTATAACAGAATATTATGTTGTGAACTTTATCTAAGTAAAAGACAAAGTTCTTGTTTAAGTAGGTAAGTAGGTACGATTTGTAAATTTTTAATGAAAATGTCATAAAATAATTAGCACTTTTGGTAAAACAGAATTAACAAGGGGCGTACTTTACAAAATTTTAGGGATTTTCCAGAGCTAATACTTAAGTATATCGAAATGTCAAAGTTGTTCAGCTCTGGAAATGCCTGCTACTAGGTATAGTTACCTCCAATGTTCGGAGGAGGTTTAATAAACAGGGCTCGAATACGAAACAGAGCCAGAAATCGAATACTGTGAGCTATTTAGTCAAAATCACGAATATGCATTTTAGATGCAGAAGATCCAAGATTATTGAGGGTTTTGAGGTTAATAATTGACCTCACCGTCAGTGGATACTATTGATCTGCCAAATGCCCCTGACAAGGCTCATATTTATACTAAGTAAATATTAGACGGGGCCGACTGCTTAACGTGCCCTTCGAAGCACCGATCATCTTACTTTCGGACAATCGGTTAAGTAGCCTGCAATGTCCTAACTGAACTAGACAACAAAATTATTTTTGTGATATGTCCCCATGGGGAATCGAATCCAAAACCTCCAGATCGAGAGCTTAACGACAACACTTTAACTATAATAATAATATTGTGTCAAAAAACGTATATAAATTTTATGTGGTTCAAAAAGCACCTCGTTCTAGTATCATAAAATTAGAGTAAGTAATTATGAAAATGGTTTGAAATACTATTCATGTTCGCATACGGCCAAATAATCAAGTTCTCGGCCAGCCTGCGGTCGACAGATGATCGACAGGTAACCTGCTCGTGTAGGTACATCTATTACATCCAATTAGATAGAAATGTTCTGTGGTCAGTTATACATCGAATCATTATTCGCAGTCAAACGAAAAATTCGGCACGTGCAACAGATTTAAAAATCAATCCCGTTGCTCCATGTGCATTGTTTCGGGAACCGGACATGTTTAGCTTATTTAATATTAGGTAGTATTGCATCCATTTTATTAGCGTTTGCTCTTGGTTCCATACAAGACCATTAACCCGGCCCCAGGGGGGACAGAGTCATCTTCTCTGCCCTTCACTGGGGCAATTCCTGTTCGGCGCGTCCTTGCCGCGGGGGTGGGCGTTTCTTACTTCAGTAGGCCGGAGTGAGATGGTGGCTGATTTCAAATAGGGACCCAGACCTACGGGGTATAACGTAGAACCCTTGCCCAGGGATACGGGTGAAGACCTCGACGGTTGCAGAGGCGAAGATGGGAGCCATCGGTACGGCAATGCAGGACGGAAGGGGCAAGTCACAGGGACTGTAACCTGGAACCTGACAGAGGGCAGCAGTAACTGGCAGTACTATTCAGAGATGGAGGACAGGAGTCCTAGTATTAAATTCGCAAATACAACATGGGACAGCCAAGGAATCTATAAAGCCCGGCGAAACAATTATAGCTAGTCCTTAAGAAAAGAAAAGTATTAATATACTCGAATTGTATGGACGCTATACCCAACTCATCGTCGATCACGGCAGTACTACTGCTAATTGATGAGTTACAATAAGTTGAAACCCGGCGAGGCCGTTTATAAATGGTATCTCTAGAACAAAACAAAAACATGTCCGAATACCTAGTTACTCACAGTTTGTTCATTTTTAATCTTGTAATTAATTAGCGAAATTGTGTGGGTTCCTATATTTTTCGAAGTTTAACAAAAGGTATTTGAATAATTTAGGTCTTTTCGTTAGCTAATTTTGCGCTTGATCTATCAAATAAGTCAACGAGAGCTTTACATTACTTACCTATTATAGGATTTTTTATTGTTACTCTACACGCAACAAATAACGGTAACATATTTTGAAACGTCCAGTAGGCTGAATCTGAATCCAATATCAAAATACTCTTTATTGAGCACTAAAACAACGACGTATCACACATAAAGATACAACAGGTGGAGTTGTTGCTGAAGCAGCAACTTCATCAAAAACAAAAAAAATGTCAAAGCAGTGATCATCCGTCTTGCTTTTTTGTAATTGTTTTAGTGGAAATTTGATATGATGTTGTTGACTTTTTTTTGTGTGTGGCGTCCTTTTATAATAAACTTTTTCTATTCTATTCTATTTTATAGTAAGTTCAAATAGTAGACATTTACACGTGGGTGGTTTGTTGGCATATAAACCTCCAGGCGACGCGTCTGCTCTTGAACATTCACTCTCTGTCAGGTATGTTTGTGTAGGGTTGTTACTTACTATTTTAAAAACTATTATATGGGTATAATTTATTTTTCCAAAAACGTAACATTGACAATACAATATTAAATAAATAATCTTCAAAGGCACGGATGCCTTTAAAGATCTCGATTTTAAATAAAAAACACTACGTTAAGTTATCTCTAATCGTAAATACGTACACTATTTGAGTTAGACAACCGTAACAGCCGTTAAGTGGATGCTCTTGACCGGTTTCCACTATTTATCTATGTTTACTTAGCAGCCCTCGTGGCATGGTTATCGCGCCGCGCGGGGTGCAAATTATACATATAGCTTCGACTAACACCCGTTCGACGTCCATCCATGTAGATAGCATGCGCTGCGTGTATCTGCAGCGCGGCTGTCATGCAGACCCTGCTGGATCAAGAGCGGCCTATACGCGGCTTGCCTATCTTCGCGGGCATTCGTAAAACCGACTAAGAAATTGTATTTTTCGTAACATGTCTGACCGCTGTTATTAATCATATGATAAATATAGGTAATATTAGGACTTCGTATCAAAAGTCGCTGCAAGTTGTTTTCTGATTACGTGTGGCTCTGTCCACCGCACTAGGGATTACGGGCGTACTTAATTTAATAGCTTTTTGTGACTTGTATATACGTTAACTAACCTGTGGATTGTGACTGTGAGGTAATAATCGACCTCATCTCCCATTCACACACCCATTGGGGCAGCCGATTGGGTTGGCGACAAATTTTATAAAATGCTTATCTAGAAATGGAAACTTTATTAGTTTTCTACTCATCATCGTCATCAGTCCATTAACGTCCCCACTGCTGAGGCCCGTGCCGTCCCTATGGATGGATAGGGAGAACGGGCCTTAAACAATCACGCGGGCCCAGTGCGGATTGATCAGTTTCCTACTGTTAAACTGCAAATCTATCATTTTTGTAATTTTATAACTTTCGAGTTACAGACTATGAATCTTTCAAAAGTACATAATGTCATGCGTCGGCGCGCGGTACGATAAGGATGGCGTTTATCTAATTAATATCAACATTATAACTTTGGCACATGCCTGATTTCGTAATGTAGGTATTGTTTAATGTCAGAGTCACCCCTAGATAAAGCCGATGCCCAAGCCACAAACGCGTGACATTGAAACGTGAATGTTATTTGTCAAGTGCAATGAAACACGGTCGTACGTACCAACCTAATGCATTTCAGCTTGACATTTCACGGTCAGGGACTGGCGGTTACATGACCGTGACCGCGGGCTACGTCTCACGTTGCGATACTGCAGGTAACGTTTTGAATAAGATTATTTACGTCTTCACCTGCTGTTACTTGTAGCTTAGCTTTAAAACGTCACCAATACAAGGTAACGTACAACTTTAACTGGTAAATACTGGTTAACAAATGGTTAAAGTTTTTAGTAGTTAGTTAAGTAGACACATAGAATATTATGTGGAAACTTTTTGTTATCATTTAATTTCTTATAGTGTTATTACATTTGTGCTATTTTGCTGTTTATTTCCCTAAAAAAACTGCACAAATGATTGAGACTTTTTTAATAAAATAGTTCCATCGGACGCGGAAAATATTTTCCAAGTTTCTTTTAGTATGTTACGACCAATAGAATCGAGAAGCTGAACACCTTTAACAAGTCTCGCACGGAGTTATGCATGCAGTTAACTTGAGATATAAACAGGTACGGCAGCGGCGGCGAGGAGCCTTATTAATAATAAATATTGTACAGAGAGAAAAGTTACATTTTCAATGATATGAAACAATAGTGTATGTAGTATACTTGTATCCTGAGTGCACTGCGCCGGAGGGCTATTTGACTTCTTTAATCTTCTTTATTATTTTTAAGGTAAGTAATTTAAACTGACTTACGGCGTCAGAAACGCTAAACGTACTATTGTGAAGAATTTGAGTAAAAATCTAAGTGATTATAAGATAAAATTTATGGAATAAGTTGCGTTTTATTATTTTTATATGTAATAGCAGTTCTTTAGTTAAATCATGAATTGTTTTCTTTTAATTAAGTACGTTTGGTTAGATGTAGACTGGATGAGGGCCCTCAGCGCTCCCCATTTGTCCGGCAAAGTAATTATTGCCATCTGAGGCGGGAGGAGACTTATTGTAATAAGTCATAAAAAAATTACATCGAAGACATGTTTATACAGCTCGGCATGTTTATAAGATGTCAAAGATATTTTCATTCAAAGACATCTTATAAACATGCCGAGCAAATACCCGTTCAGAAAATTGTTATTGTATTGTTAATTCTCAAGGGAAGTTTTGATGCCCACCCCTTAATAAAGGCGCAACAGGTACCTGTTCTCCATTCGCTGGATGCATGTACATGCATCTTTTTATGCAGCTTTTTTTGTGAAGGACAGTCTCTCGTTTTACTAATGGTTATATCTATCCATTTTTCTTTGCAATGGTTCGAATGTCTAATGGTTTTGTAACTAAACGTGGTTTGCGATGCGAGATCACGTTCTAGAATGATCCATCTGAATGTCAAACGATAAAAGTGCCGGGATTATTTCTGAAATTCAAAAAAAAATGTACTCACTAAAAACTAAAAACGTACAACTTTAAGTAACTTTTAAATCCATGCTTTTTTCAGATAAGAAACAATATTTAAGATACCAATCTTTAAACGCGGTTAATAAATTAGTTACAATTTACCAGGATTAAGTAGGTATTTACATTTTTTATTCCCTTTTAAGTTTATTTTGTATGATGTCAAAAAGACCTTTGAAAGCAAATTCATTATGTTGCATAGGTAAATAACTAACTTTAACCGCAAACCACTAGATCCAATTAGTGCTTCGTATCAATTCATGGCATGTAAGTACAGTTGGCGAACGCATTATTCTATTCTCATGTTTTTCTGATATGCCCCTTACGGAGGTTCAATAGATGTGACATGTATAATATAGAGGTATTATATTGGTATACATAACACGTCTACTCTTTATAGTTTATAAAATGTGTGCAATTGAAATAAAGAAGGCGCCCATTGTTCAAATGAATCATGCAGTAAATCATTAAACATACGAAATGTTTTTTTTAATATGGTTGATAAAACGAACAGAAGAGCCGCCAGATACTAGCCGTCTTTCATTCTGACTGCTTACGTTTATAAATAAATAAGTCATGCAGATGACGAGGATGAGGAAGAAGACGACGAGGGGGAAGAGGTGATGGACGGTAATGTTGCTCCAGAAGCCTCAACTTCTGCGCGTGATTAGGTAATTTTTAACTAAAAAAATAGAGACCTACATTCTGCGTATTGGTTTGTTTACAAAATACTATATTATTGAAACTGGGCGCTTCAGACGGTGAGTGCTCAACGGCAGCTTACGTAAAAACGCTGTGCCATCTTGTCTCCTGCAGCTCGCCAGGAGCTTTTAAGTAGGAAACGGAAGGCCCAATTAGAACATGTTTTGCTGCCAGACATATTATAAGTCATCGTATGTTTTCTGCATTCTTAGTTCACTATTTACTTATTTATGTTTGTGTTATTTTCCAAAAGTCCAGGACAGTAATTTTTTTCTCATGTTATCGTGTATAAATCATGACAGTGACGACGATGACCTGAATGTGAGCTTTAACGACGCCATTTCTTTACCCGTCGCAAGGCGCGATCTGGCTTCGGAACCGGCCAATGACAATAATATTACTGCTGTCCGAGCTACTCTTAAACTAGAGGACAATATTAGTGGCTGACATTTACACGACATTGGATCCTCAGACTGCTTAGACTTTAACTAGACAAATGAGTATACTTCTAAAGGTCAAATTGATGGTAATAAAGTCGTAGTAACGTTGAAAATGTCGTTTACAACACGGGAGTGTGTCGGGAGTCCCGCGACAAATTGAATGAGTATTTTTACTTATTTATTTATAAAATCTCCGACGAAACTATTTTTAAATGAATATGAAATCCAAACGTACTAAAAATACCGACCAATAATTGACATCTTGACCCCACGGTCATGTGCTTCAATATTTAGTTCAAGAGGCAAGAAAAAAGTTATACTTACGAATTCGATTTGTTTCATATACAGCATGGGGTTGTTGTTGGCTTGTAGCAGTGGCTTGCCGTTGTTGAAGATAGTGCAAATTACCAGCCCCAGCGAGAACATGTCCGACAGGATGTTACATTGTCCGTTGGTTTGAACTTCCGGAGCTGCAACAAGAATCAGAAGCAACAGCAATCAGTATAGGAACGCTCGTACGGTCAAACAATTGTACAAAAACAAATTCGGATTTTATATCGTTAATTGTGTAGTCTCTGTCAAGAAATTACGTGACGTGATGGATGGAAAATTAGGCAAAGTAACGTTCACTTCACGCCAAGTTCACACAACAAATCCCATCATCACAATCACAGTTCGTATTCAGAGTTCAACATAAATTTGTACAGCGGCACAAAGTATTTACCGTCTTATAAAAAACCATCCAACGTGTGGTGCCACACATGGGCGCACCTTCGGAGAAGGGGGCTAAATCTGCTGCCAATATCAATCTATGAGTTCAGGACATCTCATCACAATATGCTCCAAGTCAGCCTGATCGTGCCCATACAGGCAAAACATGACGGACTAAACTTGAGTCTGTGTAAGTGAGATGGTGTTTTGCTATGATCGAACCCATCATATGCATCTCAAGACTTCATGTCACTTTTATTAAGTAATATGATTACTTGCGGCTCTGCCCATCTCATTTGGGATTACAGGAGTGAGTTTATGTATACGCTACTACTGTTCTATTCATATAATAATATATTACTACATTGTTCAGTAACTTTACACTAATATATAAATAACCATTATACCTACTACATATAGTCGGAAAGTTCAGTTTTTGGAAAACGGGGCAGAAAGTACAATAAAGCAGGCATCTAGAAAAGGGCATAAAGGAATTACTGTCATACAATACAAACAAGCGAGAAGAAAAAATACATGAATCGGTTCTTTTCTCTTTTTTTTTTCATTTATTTTTTTTACTTTACGTCACTAAAATATCAAAAGACAAATAGTTTTATATTCAAGTTGTCAAATATGTTCGTAGCGTGTGGGTGGTTGAAAAAAAGAACAGGAATAACTGACAATCGCATGACGCCAAAAAGAATATTTCTTTATTTTATGTTAACGACGCGCCATATTTAAAGTTAGATAGACCCAAGATGAAAAGACAGCATGAAAATGAAATCTATAAATTCCATAGAAAAGATTGTTTGACGGCTTCCATATTTGTATGATATGCAAGACAAAGTGAAAATCATATAAAAAATCGGTACCTAGAAATATTTCATTCTGCAGGTACTTACTATGGACCAGGTGAAAAATGAAAGGTTAGCAAATTTTGGTTGCATGTCCAGGCAGTATCATATCTATTGTAGAAGGGAAAAGCGGAATAATGGCATGTAGGAATTTAAAAAAACTCAACTATTATTATCAGATTCAGGGGCAGCTACAAATTACGAAGAGTAACGAATGTTATTTGTTTCATTGATGTGACCAGCCCAATATTAATTATTGAAATACTTCCAGATGAAAAGTGTTAACGACGGCCTCCTTGGTCGTCCTAAGTTTTTTTTATACATACTTGTCATTTTCTTCATTATGTTCTATTGTTTTAAAATGTCAGTTTTGTTTAATATAAAAATCAGCACGTAATGTTTTTGCTTTCTCGATCATTTCATATGTATGCACTCTCAACAAGTGGTCCTTATTAGTGCCCGATATTATTATGCGTAGGCTCGCGAAGTAAAATCCAAAGGATTTCGGCCCAGAAGTCAAAGTGCAAGAAGAAAATAATTTTGTGAAATTCCATTAGACCTTATCCATCTGAACACTTATTACAAACCAAAGCTGTCATCAATATCTTCCATTATATTTTAGTTAAATAAATAGTATATTCATACATTTTGGTGAAAATGTGAAGAAGTGCCGGCCAAGAAATAATATTGCAATATTCCGTTAGCACTTCTTCATCTAAGCATTTATTACTATGGCACCAATACTGATAATAAAAAAATAAATGGCATAGGAAATTGCATTTAATGTTCTTAGTATTTCTAACTAATCCCTGTACATATGTCAACATAAAAGAAAATTTTTAAAACAAATACAGCATTTTTCATTTTTCTTTTGTTCGGAACTCATATTATATTGCTGTGAACCATGGGCGATCTGTATATCTTGTGTCGAGAATCCACAGAATGATTTCCCGAAAAATGGAGCGTCTCGATATCGCCCAAATTGTATAGAGGAATTGATAGTTCGACAGGGAAGGACACAGTTCAGTTTTAGCTTGAAAATAAAACGACGTTAGCAACGGCCTTAAATTGTTATATGGGTTTAGCTTTCTTTCATTATTTAAGTCACGCCCGTAATATTAATTAATAGTTTTCTGTTTTCTTTTTTTTTCACTAACATGATCTCACAATAAATTCTTAAAAAAAACTTTCATTGTTGTTGATCATTAAAAAGTTATTGTTAAGTTTCTTGTAAATTTAATGTTATTTCATTGCCTGTGTGAAATGTATGTGTGCTTGCAAAGGAAAAAATTAGTGAGACGTAATTGGCAACTAGAACTGCAACATTTATTTATAACTATTTATAAAAAAATATACACAATATTTAAATCTTTATCTTTAATGGCGTACGCAGAGACACAAATAATCAGAATGTAACTTGAAGTCACTGTTAATACGAAATGTTGTGCCACGCGATATGGTGACAGGCAATCAGCCTTTTGTCTATTAGTATGGTACTTCATGTTAGAAAAAGTACAGTATTTCGGCAAGGTAGCAGCTTTTTTGACGACTCCAATATTTACTTTTAAATTAGCCATGCTCGGTTTTTGTAAATGTACAGAAAGCTGAAAACCATTTCGAGATAAATGAATTTGAAACAACTCCCTATATTTACTTTTTTTTATTTTTCAGTATTTTGAAGATATTTTATTAAAACGATTGACCTTTATTTGACCTTTGTAGCAAGATGTATAAAAATATGCCTTTGCCTGCTTACAAAAAGTTCATTTATGACAAGTGGTATTGATAGTTGACACAAGTTGTTGATGAGGTTATATTCAAATTATTCAACAAGCTATTCTGTTTCTGTCTGTATTCTTTATTGCGATGGCGACTAGAACAGCTAATTTCGAAAAAGCCGACTCTCGTAATTTACCGCGAGTGAACAACGTCATAATTTTAGAGTTTATGACCAATTCCAGCAAGCACAATATTTCGGAGATCAGAGGAGCGAAAGCTCTTATGTACGTTCTAGGATGGGTACGAATAACAAATTCGGATTATCACTGCTGTTATTCGTGCATGATGGAACAAAGCATTCTCTTCCTCCCATTTTGAAAAAATAATTATGTAATTAGGTACACATAAAGTAACGTTTCAACAAGTTTCATCTGAGTTTGGCGAGATGGACTGAATTGGACTGACACTCACTGACAGTTCAGTATTGATTTTTTTTTTTTGGTTATTTTGTCCGTAGGACAGGCAAAGGGATCATAGCCCATACAGCCAAGTCATGTGTTATATTTATTTATATATTTTTAGTTATAAAATTGATAGAAGGTTTAAACCAAGTCTGGCGTATTTTTACAAAATTAAGGCCGAAGCCAATTCTTAGTTTGATTTCAGAATTAAGGCCGAAGCCATGTCTTAGCTTGTTTTAAAAATTAAGGCCGAAGCCAAGTCTTATATTATTTTCAAATTAAGGCCGAAGCCAAGTCTTATATTGTTTACAAAATTAAGGCCGAAGCCAAGTCTTAGTTTGTTTTCAAAATTAAGATTTTTTTTTTTTTTTTTTTATTTATTTATTTCAAAAATTAAGTACAAACAGTGATTAAACTAACTAGCATCGTTAAACCATGGTTTGTGTCGATGCTAGGTATCTACGATGTCCGTCTTACATTATACATAGATAAGTAGGTAACAAAAACTTGTGGGTAAGCAAAAGGTAAACAAACAGTTTGTGCAGTTCGTGTCTCGGCTACGCATCGCAGAGCGCAAGCAAGTGATATGATAACTACAGTTATAATTTTACCTATAAAACTTATGCCTACTGGCCGATGTGCATAGCAACACGGCAGTGGTGATGGTTGCGCTCACTGCTAAGCCGGACCCTCCCGCCTTCACCTCAGCCGCCGCGTACTCAGAACCGATATACAGGGAGGCACAGATAATGTTAACTAGATATGTACCTACTTATTTTAAATTATGTGGATATTTTAATTTTATTATTAATTATTTATTATTATTTAACCTGAAAAAACTATATTTTTATTTATTCTAGTAATATTGTTTACATTTTGTAGCAATTATGTAAGCAAGACCGAAGCCAAGTCTTATATTGTTTTCAAATTAAGGCCGAAGCCAAGTCTTTCATTGTTTTCAAAATTAAGGCCGAAGCCAAGTCTTATATTGTTTTAAAATTAAGGCCGAAGCCAAGTCTTATATTGTTTTCAAAATTAAGGCCGAAGCCAAGTCTTAGTTTGTCTTCAAAATTAAGGCCGAAGCCAAGTTTTAGTTTGTTTTCAAAATTAAGGCCGAAACCATGTCTTAGTTTGTTATCAAAATTAAGGCCAAAGCCAAGTCACAAAGTCACAAGTCAATAACAACTACAAGTAATCAAGAAAGGCGAAGGGTAAAATCCAAGACTAAAACACTAAAACAAAACAAAACGTATGTCGGTTGACATCTGTCAACACAACATTGAAACAAAAACAAAAGATACACAAAAGAAAAGAAAGTCAAAACGTAAAAAAGAACACAAATATATTCAAATTCAAGGTATTTCAAAGCAATAATCAAAAAGAAAGAAAGAATGTTTAGACAATCAAATATCTCCAAAAGTTGCTAAAACAAATTCATAGAGGGGCTTATAACAGTCCCTGTTTTTGAGAAGTTGCTGAAGGGAGAGCGGGATTTCTTCAGCTGTACGATATATGTTCAGGAGGCGGTCTATGAGAAGCAATCTGGGAAGAGTGAAACTACTGCAATCAAAGAAAAGATGTTGCAAAGTCTGATCAGCAGAGTTACAGAAATCACAAGTAGGTGATGTGAGAATTTTGATTCTATTTAAGTGGGCATTAAAACGGCAATGTCCTAGTCTAAGACGACATATAATTGAATAAAATTTTCTACCGGGGTACAGAGTACCTTTTGTAAACCATGGTGTTGATAGACTATTATTAATTTCGGCATACCATTTGCCTTTAGTTTGAATAATTTCCTGCCATGTTTCATTAAATTCATTTTTCAACTTTGTCCTGACAATAGCTACGATATCAGAATCAGGAACTAAAACATTTTTAATGGGGTGAGACTGGGAACTATTTGTTATGGATCTGGCAAGAAAGTCTGCTTGCTCATTACCAACCACACCAATGTGTGACGGTGTCCAAGTCAATATTATATTTTTATTGTTTATTGACAGATTTTTATATTTTTCCCTTATGTCATAGATTATGTAGTTGGTATTACTAGTAAGGTTGGGATTATTAAGAGCTTGAAGAACACTCATACAATCTGAAACTATTAGCCACTTGTTGCCATCCTGAGACTCAATATAATCTAAAGCTATTAGAATAGCCAAACATTCAGCTGTATAGCTACTGACAAATGAAGGCAGTTTATACCCATGTCCCCCCTTAGCATGGGCATCATAAATTGCAGCAGAAACAGATTTGCTATTTTTGGCACCGTCAGTATAAACCTGATGATGATCAGACCAACCATTCAAAAAAGAATATACCTCTTCCTTACATTTCAAAGATGAATTTATATCAATTTTCATTGGAAAGAATTTAGAATCAAAAGAGTTCTCATAGCAAGGCCATAAAGAACTTGAATACAAATTAAAATCTTTTTGTAAATTTATAATTTCAGGCAGAAGCTGCCCAAGGGAACCAAAATATGAGCTACTAATTCTTGAGGAAGAAGACTGCAACTTCAGAAGCAAAGGATGATTTTTAATAGAAGAAATTTTCAATAGAAACTTAAAGATGAGATATTTGAACCTGCTTAACAAAGGAGGTACATTACATTCCACCTGCATCGATATGATGGGGGTGGAGCACATTGCACCAAGAATAATTCGTAAACAACGATTCTGAATCTTTTCTAATTTTTCAACAAATTTATTTACACTAGAAAAGCAAAAAAAAGCATATTCAAAATGACTCCTTACAATAGATTTATAAAGAATCAATAAAATTTTGGGATCTGCACCCCAATAGGTACCAGTTAAAGATTTTAATATATTACAGGATTTGGATGCACGAGTTGTTAAGCAATCGACATATTTTTCAAACTTAAAATTATGCTGAAATAAAACACCCAAAAACTTAACTGTATTATCAACAGGCAGCAATCTATTATTATAATAAAGTTTAACACTTGACGTTTAAACCATTTTTTTAGAAAAGATAACTTTTTTACTTTTGTCAGTGCTGATCTCTAAACCAAGACTTTCAAAATAAGTCTGCAAGTTTAAGAGAGCAGCATTAAGTTTCCCTAGAATATCAGGCAACTCAGTACCAGAACAATACACAGCCAAGTCATCAGCAAATTGTAAATTTTGAGTTTCACTGCCTAAAACTAAATTTAATTTATGAATATACAGTATGAACAACAATGGGCTTAAAATCCCACCTTGAGATACTCCTTTGAAGGAATTTCTAGGACCAATTAACTGATTATCATGTTTAATAAAGATTTTTCGACCATGCAAGAAATTAAATATCCAATTAATTATTTTTCCAGGCAGCTGCAATGAAGACAGAACAGTTGTTAAAATATCCAAATTAACATTATTAAAAGCGCCAACAACATCGAAGAAAATACAACCCAAAATCTGATCACGAGACAGAGCATCACGGACGTCCAGACAAAAGTGACTCAGGCTTTCCCGCGCCGACCGCCCTCGACGAAAGCCAAATTGATTAGCTGGTAAGATACTATTGCTTTCAATGAAGAATTCCAAACGCTGTTTAATCAGTTGTTCAGCTATTTTACCAACACAAGAACTTAGTGTTATAGGACGATATGAATCAGCATGGCTACTATCCTTGCCTGGTTTTAAAATAGGCACTATACAATCTGTCTTCCATTGTTCAGGGATTAAGCCGTTTTGCCACAGATAATTTAGTAAATTCAAGAATAATAACATACTGGATGGATTTAGTAATTTAAGCATTTTGTATGACACCCAATCCAGGCCACATGCTGTATCCTTACGAGATCTTAAGGCTGATTTTAATTCTTCAATAGAAAAGACTGTTGCCAGAAAAGAATTCGTGGAACTTAATAATATATTAAAGTGATTGTTGTCAGACAATTTTTCAGCTGTGTCAGGAGTATACTTGCGCAAAAACTGAAATACCCAGGCTTGACTAGAAAACTCACTGTGTGTTGAAAAGGTTTTATTAAATTTCCTAGTTTTCGACCAAATTAGTTTCATTGGTGTTAGTCTGGAAATAGATATACAAAAATTTTCCCATGACGATTTACGTTCCTGCTTTAATTTGCGTTTTTTAAGGGCTTGCGCTCGCTTGAAGTTGATAAAAGTATCGACACAAGGATTTAATTTAAATTCTAAATATGCTTGTTTACAATTATTTACAGTTTTAGTACATTTTTCGTTCCACCAGATTAGAGGGATTCGATTTTTAGTTCTATGTTTATTATTATGAGAAGTTGAGGGTGAAATAACTTTGGTAGTACTGCCAGACCCTGAACATACTACACATTCATTTATAGTAGAAACGATGATATTGCAGAAATTGTTATAGCTCTCAATTAAATTACAAACATCAATTTGAAATTCGGATAACAACTCATTTACACGTTTCTCATATAGCTCCCAATCTACCATTTTCAGGTTGGCGTGAGGCGGGATGTTCGCCGAAGAGTCTGTAGCAACTGAAGGAGAAGATGTAAAACAATACTTCGTCAAAGTGGGTAGATGATAGCTACCACCTAAGGGATCTGACATGACCTGCCATTCACATGACAAGGCCAGTGATGAGGAAACCAATGTTAAATCAAGGCCATTTGCCCGCCAACTAAGGGTACCTGTTGTCGTTGCACGTCCGTCATTCAAGAGAACCAAGTCATTCTCATCCATGGAGTCCAAGACGCTTCTGCCTCGTGTATCAATACTACCACACCCCCAAATGGTGTGATGTGCATTGAAATCGCCTGCTATAATCAACGGTTTTGGAATACTACGAATCAAATTGTCAAATCTACCTTTATTAAAGGTAGGGTTACAATTACCTGGACTGTAAAAACTAGCGATAGATATGTATTTTTGATCAATTTGAACCTGAACTACAACGTTTTGTAGTGAGTCATCAAAGAAAGTGTCTAATTTACGAAATACTAGACTTTTATGAATTAGAATGGCTACTCCATTGTGGTCATTGCCGCAATCATTACGGACAGTGGAGTACCCTTTAATATTAAAAATTGTACAAGATTTAAACCAAATTTCACTAATAATAGATATATGTATTTTATTATCAAAGAGAAATTTTTCAAATTCAAGTCTATTACTTAACAAACTCTGTGCGTTCCACTGCATTATATTTATTGTTTGGGCTGAGAATTTGAAGGATTTTTATTTTTATGCTGAATAGTTTCTTTTATTGTGTCTGTTATCATTTGAGAGCTAATACTTGTGTTGTTTACTTTGTTTAATGTAATAACTTTTTATTTTTATTTTCAATTATTTTTTGTTTCTTTATAGGACATTGCCCCGAAATAGACAAGTGATTTCCCTGACAGTGGACACAGATAGCTTTGTCTGATGAAGAGGTGCACGATTTAAAATTGTGCTGGTCACCACAAATTGAACATCTTTCAGAGTTTTTACAGAATTTTCCCAAATGACCATATCTTAAACATCTGAAACACTGTTTTACCGGGGGGATGTAGGGTAAAACAGGGAACCTCCACATTTTAATAAAAACATAGTCTGGCAAAGAAGTCGACGCTGAAAATGTAATTGCGACCGATTGGGTGGGTTGTAGTTGGAACGACTCACCAACTTTCTCCCTTCTCATAATTCGTCGTACACAGATTACTTTTTTACAATTTGTACCTAGACCCAGTTCGTTAAATATTTTTTTGTTTGTCATACTGGTAGGCACTGAGTTGATAACGCCAGTCATTTCAGTGGTACCAGCAGGTATCGTCGCTTTTAAATTTTGGTCTCTCAAGAATGTAGAGTTATCCAAAAAAACATTTGCTAAATTTGGGCGATCAAAGACTACGCCAATTTTAAATTTATTTATTTTTTGAGATATTTAATGCCTTTGACTACTCTGGTGAAACAAGTGCTTAAATTCATCATATCTCGTGTCCCAATCGGCTGTTCAGTGCTACTTTCGATAAATACAACAAATTCATAACCTGCTGCGCTATCTTCTGGATACCGGCGACTGTAATCAGTCACTCGGTATGGAGCATATTTGTCTTCTTCAATCTCCGTGTCCATGATCCTTGGCGGGTCGGTAACGTCCGAGTCAGAAGACTCGGGCTCAACAACCTCACCTGGTTCATCCCGAGACTGAGGCTGCTGCTTGCCTCCTTTTGTTGCCGAATACTTCCGCTTTGCCGGCTGGCCAGGCATCTTGCCCGCCGCGCGGGTCCTTAGCGGACCGCCTCTGCTACGGTTTTTTATAAAAACTTACCAAACGATAAATATTTACATTCAGATATGAAACAACTATTTATATAATAACTTAAACTAAATAATTATGTACAAATTATACAAATATCTACAAAATTTGGAAATAAAATTGAAATTAAAATCGAGAGCTTAAAAAATCCCGCCTAACTTGTTCGAAGGTTCCCGCCCTTTTTTTGTTCAGTATTGAACTGACAGTATTGATATTGACGCTTTTTTTTTGTAGGCAAAGGCATTTTTTAATTCTTGCTTTAGTGACGTCACCAAGGGTGAAATTTTAAGTGTTTCTAAAAAATAGATAAGTAGGATTGATAAAACACAAAAATATCGAAATTGGTTCCTTAAAATGGACTATATTTTCAAAACAAATTATAAAACAAATACATAAAAAAAATCGTAGCATGGCCAATTGGAGCTGACTGCGTACATTTGCCGACCATGTTGGCATAGAACCGAGCGAACGTATCAACGACGACTTCGTGAATGACACAGAAGAGTTTGCCGATGAGCGCCCGAAGCCTCAAATGTGCCCTCGCTCCATGCCTTTGCCGGGTCTGCGTCGTCGGTCTTCAAACACGGAATGTCTGTCTTGAACTGTAATCAGTTCTCGAATTTAAATAATCAATTCATAATTATATTAAAATGCATCATATCAATTTTATTTCTACTCGAGTGAGTAATCGATTTGTAGGTTATTTATGTAATAACAACACTGGTCAGAAAAAAGTTGATACTTATGGTGGTCTGTCATTACGAAAAACCAAAAAAGTTTCAGAGAACAAATGAAAGTGTTCAGATCAGAAAACAGAATACAGACAATATTCAGAAACAGATTAGGAAAATATAAAAGTGTGTTTTCAGATATATAACAATCAACAACATGCGCAGGAAAAAATATCAGATATGCTATAGGTATTTGTGTGATCCGATGCAGAAATATACGAAATATACCAACAGACTGTAGACAGTAAAATAGACAGATGTGGTGATTCTATTAGGCAATCAGATGAACATATTAATTCACTCAGGTGGACAGGGATGGCTGTGAGGGGCTGTTGGAGGATGTTCGCCGGGTTTCATGTTATATTCTTACATCGTGGGTTTCTTTACCCCCTAGGTATTCATATAGCTATGACACATTTCAGTTTTGGAATGAGATTCAAAATTCATATTATATTATAATACGTGACCGTATATGAATATGTATAAGTAGTTCACGACAACGTCGTTGTATTTTTTTTTGAACAATGAATTAGTGCGTCTCGACAGAATATTTGTTCGACTTGCATACTTTTTGTTAGTAATTTATACACTGGTCGGTAATGTAAATAGAAATAGTATTTGATGCTATGTCAATCTGTCTTAGCAAATAAAACAATATAGGCGGACATGCGACTTTTAATAAATAGGAAATAGTCACTTATCTACCTGTTTACAATAGGTTATGGGCCCGTGCCCTGCCTATTCTTTCTCCAGGAAACTGTTTTAAATTGAGTTAGTCACGTTTTCAAAAACTAAATGAGCGTAGAAGCGACAGAACCAGTTTCTAGGGCTCCGTCGTCGTCTACATCTGCCCACCAAGTCACAGGCATTTCAGACATCGAGAAGCTCAAAGGTAGTTTCAACTACGCATCATGGACTTTCACCATGAAGAAGATTCTTGAATGAAGATGAGAAGATTCTCATCATGAATGACCTTTGGGAGAGTATTGAAAATCCAGACAGGAGTAGAAAATTGGGAAAGCCCCAAGAAAAACTTTGCCGACAATACTAGTTGGCTGACCATCATTCAGAAGAACCAAATCATTCTCATCTATAGAATCCACGATAGCTCTGCCCCGAGAATCAACACTAGAACAACTCCAAATGGAATGATGAGCATTGAAATCACCAGCAATGTAGATAGGTTTGGGAATACTGTTTAACAAACTGTTAAAATTATTTTTGTCAAAGTGTGTACTACCTGGACTATAAAAGCTAACGAAAGAAATGAACTTTTTATTAATTTTTATTTTAATAACTATGTTTTGTAATGAATCATCAAAATATGTATGATTAAATTTTTTATAGTTCAATGTATTTTTAATTACGATAGCTACACCATTGTGATCATTACCACAATCGTTTCTCACAATAGCATAACCTCTCATTGAGAATTGTATTTGTAGCTTAAGGCATGTTTCGGAAATTGGACATATAAGTATGTAGGTATATTATTTTCATAAAGGAAGTTTTACAGCTCTAGTTGATTGCTTAGCAAACTTTGTGAATTCCATTGCATAATATTTATGACTTGATCTGTGATTATGGTATCTGTAATTGTTTTTGAATTTATATTGGTGTTCAGAATGTGCTGAACCATAATATTTACTTCCTTCACTATGTATGACCACATTTACTACAACAAATTTCATTTCATTTCATTTCTGGGTTTTATTTAAATGAATAACTTTAATTATAGTTTCTGTGATAAGATTCAATATACACTTCTCATCAAAAAAATCGAAACACCTTGCAAGTTTACGTTTTGTCAGGATTATCAGAAAAATGTGTACATTTAGGAATAAATGTTAAATGTCGTTTAATAGTGAGTAATATGAGCTTATCAAATCTTAATGTTAATGTTCTAAATTTAAATGAATTTTTCATAGGTTTCGTATTTTGTTAAATGAGTCATTTTTATTCCGTATGGAGTATAAAGGAAATGGATAAAACAACACACGTAAATGAAAAAAAAAAGCTAAAAAACGTTTATTTAATAACTTGTATTCCCTCCCCGAGCTCTAATTACTGCTTCCATACGGTTCTTCATCGATCGGATGAGAGTCACGATCACATGCTGTGGTATATTGTCCCATTCCTCTTGGATTGCATCTTGCAGCTGGCTAAGTGTTTCTGGGGCAGGATCTCTTGCACGAATTCGTCTCTTTAATTCATCCCACAGATGTTCAATGGGATTCATGTCCGGGCTTCTTGCTGGCCATTCCATAATAGAGATATCGACTTCGTTAAGATAATCTCGTACGACGCCCGCGGTGTGAGCCCTAGCATTGTCGTGCATGAATATGAAGCCGTTGCCAATAAAATGTGCATAGGGCATCACATGAGGCTTGAGACACTCTTCGACGTACCGATGACAGTTTAGTGCAGGCAGACGTGGCCCAGACACGAAAGCAAGCTCTGTCTTACCGTCGGCGCTGATTCCTCCCCAAACCCTCCACGAACCGCCACCATAGCTGACCTTTTCTTCAATGCAGCATTGTGCATAGCGTTCTCCGTCTCTTCTGTAGACCTTGTTCCTTCCGTCGTTACCATACAGCATAATTTTACACTCATCAGAAAAGAGAACTTTGCTCCACTGTAGGTATGACCAATTTAGGTGCTCACGTGCAAAGTTAAGGCGCGCTGTTCGATGGTCTGCAGTTAATTTCGGCCCATTTGCTGGCTTATGCGGTACCAGTCCACGATCCTTCAACCTTCTTCTAATTGTAGAGTCACTTACAGCCACCCTTCGTACAACACGAAGCCGCTGCTGCAGTTGAAAAGCGTTAAGGCGTCGATTTCTTAAAGAAGTTGTTACAATAAATCGATCATCTCGCTCAGAAGTGACCCGATTCCTGCCAGATCCTGAACGGCGCGTGAACAAACCAGTCTCCCGATAACGTTTATAGACTCTATGAACAGATGACAGGCTTAGATGCAGTCTTGCAGCCACAACACGCTGACTAAGGCCAGAATCCAGCAATGCCACAACTTGGGCGGCTTCTGTGGGCGAAGTATCCATACGTTTTAGAAAAAAAACCTTTTTTCAGACGTCCCAAAGTCACAGTATTGAAATAAAAAACAAAAAGTTTAAGGATAGGCGCCAATTTTTAGTTTTTAAACGCTAAATGTACTCCAACCCTAAACACACATTTGTCTCAAAACAGTGATTCATTTCGTTTATAAGATAAACAAATGAAATTCTAATTTTGAATTTAGAATTTTCGCTTATTACTGTAATGGCCAAACTGCCAGCTACACATTTATGTATTTTTTTTCATCGTATGAATTCTTTTTTGTGTTAAATTCGGACAGAAACAATGAAAACGGAAGTGTTTCGATTTTTTTGATGAGAAGTGTAGTTTTGTCAGACATGAATAAGCCAAGCAAATATTTTGTTTGTTCAGCCTTATTAAGAGATGGGAAATTTTGACCATTTATTAGATCTGAGAATTTAGATTTAGTATATTTATTTTTGTTTTCTGCAATCTTAAGTTTTTTGACAGGACATTCGCCTGAAATAGAGATGTGGTTTCCTTGGCAATGAGCACACACTGCCTTTTCTGCAGGAACTTGGCATTCTCTGAAACTGTGTTTGTCAGAACAAATCGAACAACGTTGAACATTTTTGCAAAATTTGGCCATATCTGAGGCAATTGAAACATTGCTTAACTGGTGGTATATATGGGAGGACAGGAAGTCTCCACATTTTGATGAAAACATAGGCAAGCAAATCGAGGAAGCAAAAGTAATGGTAACAGTTTGAGTTGGTTCTAGTTTGAAACCTTCATCATCCTTTTGTTTTTTCAGTATACGTCTCACACAAATAATTTTTTTGGAACTCGATTCCAAGGCTTTAAACACTTGATAGTTGCTCATTTCGGCGGGCACAGTGGTGATAACTCCAGTAAGCTCGGTATTTCCTCCCGGAATAGAGGCACTGGACCACGGAGGTCGTTCTTGAAAAAGAGTGAACAGTTCATACCTGTAAGTTATGCCGACGCCAATTACGGCAATAATTTAGTTGACCGAAGGTCATATACCGAGTACACTTTCCTGATTAGTGGTGCTCCAGTATCGTAGGAAGCTCGCAAACAGCGAACTGTTATCGTCTACAGAAGCGGAGTATATGGCACGTGCTGAAGCCAGTAAAGAAGCCATCTACCTCAGATCTCTCATCAAGGAAATTTTCGCAATAGATCACCCATATACATGTATTCGGACAACCAAAGCTCACTCAAGTTCACTTCAACAGCACCTATCATGCACCCACGAAGCATATAGATATTTGCCATCATTTTATTCGGGAAGCCTTAACAAATCATGAAATAAATGTTAAGTATATTCCGAGTAACAATCAATTAGCCGACGTGTTGACTAAACCGTTAACCAAATTAAGGCACAGTAAATTTACGTCAAAGTTAGGACTAATTTAAATACTTATTCTGGATATCTATTTTACTATTTTTGATAGGATTCTATTTTTGGAATTTAGGTAATTGTAATCTTATCTTTCCTTGGGGGAGGCCTATGCCCAGCAGTGGGCGTCGTACGGCTGATGATGATGATGAATCTTATCAAATCTGAGCTGTGTAATGTAATGTTTTTATAGTGTGTTGTGATGCAAATAATTTTAATTTTTATACAGGGTGTATAGATTACGGGGAGGTGTTCGACTTGCATACTTTTTGTTAGTAATTTATACACTGGCCGGTAATGTAAATAAAAATAGAACTTGAGTCTATGTCAATCTGTCTTAGCAAATAAAACAATATAGGCGGACATGCGACTTGAATAAATAGGAAATAGTCACTTATTTACCTAATTATAATATTTCCCTTACTCGATATAGATATTTTGTACCGGAGAATGCACGTTTCTGCCATAAGCACAAGGACCTAAGCATGTGACATTTACTTCCTCTGCTAAACAACACGTTACAATAATTTAGTTGTGCTGAGATATTGACGATATTCGGTATGATTTTGAGATGTATTCACGAAAATATCTTAAATTTCGAACAATACGAAGATATACCATTACATAAATTTCACACATGGACAGGGGTCACTGCAAACCAGTTTACTGCATTACTGGACAGCTTACCAAGCCTAACATCTAAAAGAGGAGAAATAACTATATAGGCTTCTGTAGTAGTAAAGCTAAGAACAGGTGACAAACGCGAGCCTAGCTAGAATTTTTAAGTGTTGCGAATCAATCTTCTATTCGATGCCGGAAGTCGGACGCAACACACTATTACAAGACTTTGTGCCCTTAAATCTTGGGTCCAAAGAAACCTTTTACTACCTGATTATCTCTTTGGGAACCCATTGAGCCCAGAACCTGAAAGGAGCTTTCATTCCCAATTACAATTTGTGAGTTTACATGCAAAAAAGTGGTAACTACCTTTTCAACGCATTTTTTACAGTCATCACAAATACAGAAATTTTCTGAAACCGGTTCTTTTGGTTTTTTGCGATGGACACATCATCGACGTAGTTGGACCTTATGCTGCAGTTATATCTGATGCAGATATAAGGAATGGTATGTTAAATAATGTTAACAGCCCATTTTACTGGAGTGTTTTACAGACCACGGTTTTCGTGTTTCAGTGAGAAATCTTGAGTCTTGTGATTACATATCATTAATGATTGATTGTGATTTATTAATGATTAATGCGCTTTGTCCTAATACCACGTCCCCCGAAAAGCCTCAGTATCAAAGGAACTGGGACGACCTTTGGGCCAAATCAGCTGTTGCGGACCTTATGGAGTTGTCGTCAGGGGCGGACTTGGCCAGATTGCGTGCGGCCCTCTGTCCCGAGTCCGGAGCTTGGCTTCACGCCCTGCCTTCGCCGCACGTGGGCACGCTCTTGGACGATAACACCTTGAGGATAGGAGTTGCCCTTCGGCTGGGGTGTAGAATGTGTGAGCCACATACATGCCGCTGTGGTAAGCCGGTTGGCTCTGATGGGCGGCACGGCCTCGCTTGCCTAAAGTGCGCGGGAAGACACCCCCGGCATCATGCGCTGAATGATGTCATCCGCCGTGCACTGGTTTCGATCGACGTACCGTGCAAATTGGAACCGCCGCCGGGTCTAAGCCTTACAGACGGTAAGATGCCCGATGGGCTCACGCTCATACCCTGGGTGAGGGGGCGCGCTTTATTGTGGGACGCCACCTGTGCTTGCACGTTTGCAGCAACGCACCTGCCTCGTACTACTCGAACCGCAGGGGCAGCTGCCGAGTGGGCCGCTAAAGCTGGCGAAATACGGAGACTTAACGCGGACCCACGATTTTGTCCCTTTTGCCGTCGAGACTTCGGGTGTGTGGTGCTCGGCGGCCGAGGATTTTATTCGTGTTTTGGGGGGGCGCTTGAGGGACCGCGGTAGTGACCCCCGCGCCAGCTCGTTCCTGGTTCAACAGGTTTCCTTGGCAATAGTGCGCGGTAACGCGGCCAGTATAATGGGCACCTTTGAACCGGGTACGAGAGGGGGCGGTATTTTAGACTGACTAGTGTTTGTGTAATAATTTGATATGTTTTAATTATTCGTAAGTTTAAGTGACAAATTGTATAAATTAATGATAAACATACATACATACATAAACTCACGCCCGTAATCCCTAATGGGGTGGGCAGAGCCACAAGTAATCAAAGACAACTTGCAGCCACTGTTGATTAATGATAAAATGATTTAATGATATACTGTTTTGTTTTTTCTATTATTATTTTTACTTTTGTGTGATAGTTAACTTTTTAATTTTGAAATTGTAATTTCTTTTAGTGTTTTTCATGTTATTTATAGTCTTATTTTTCTTTTTGTTTCTTTTTTCATTCAATGTTTATTTTTATTGTATTAGTTTGTATATTGTTTTTCTCGTCATACAGCGCATTGGGCCATACTGTAATGTTGCATTTACTTTGATAAATAAATAAATAATCATAATGCCGGAAATTGAAGTTTCTAAATGAGACTCAACTGACAACGAATCAAGCCCATAAATCTAGATTGATTACGATCTGTCGTTGGGTGATTGAAGTGATCAACGGCAGATTCAAGAGATTTTCGGTTGTTGCGAAATGTATACAACAATTAGCTCTTAGAAGAATGTTCGACTATTTCAGCGTTTCCATGCTTTTATCGGTGTATAATTCGTAGAGCATTAGAGACTTAATAATAAGGGTTCAGATGACTAACGGAATATCGCAAAAATATTTTCTAGCCGGCACTTTGACTATTGGGCCGGCCGACCTGCTAATGAAGGCAGAAATGCTATAACGGGCTATTATTGCACCTGCATTCAAGGTAAGAGAACGTTAGGAAGTTGCGCTCATGTCGTCAGAGTTATTTATTATTTAGAGTGGGCCAGACACCAACTAGTGTTTCACCACCCAGCACTGGGAATGGATAATACTTTAATAATTGAAGACTTATTATAGATTGTAACTTCTAAAATAAAAAACATGTGAAATATTTTGTTTTAATGATATTCACCTTATTCATAATTATATTTTTTTACATTATTTTGATAGTTACGTGTCATTATAAATGATTGAGAATAGAAAAGAGAGTCTTTAGATTTTTTACGTAAATTGAAACGTTTCCCCTGCTTTTTGCGATTACACTCGGTTTTTTTGAACTTTAGCATTTAAAACATAACTTAATATTAATTAACTGGTTTTAACTGGTAATTATAAATACGGAGATAATTTTTGTGTTTAGTGATAATAAGTACAGTTTTTGAAGGATTCATGATGTTATTATAACACATGTAACATAATTCATCTTAACTTTTAAAAGGTTACTTTTTTTGGATGTTACTAAAAGCCTATTAAATGGAGCAGTTTTTAGAAATACTTTCAGGGTCCATGACAATCTCATGTGCTTATTATATTCTTCGGCGAAGTTTTAACAAGTTTAACATTTTTGGTCATTTTTGGACTTTGACTTCCAATATCTTTATTTTTATCTTTGATTTGTCTTTTTTTCTTTTTTTACCTAGCGGTACACATCCTTAGGCATAGTAAAATAAAAGAATTATTAAGAAAGAGATAGCGACAAAATTATTATTTTTGAAGTAAGGTAGAAAATCTAGAAAAAAGTGCAAAATGGGTCATATCTCCTAAACCGTAAATAATCGCTGAACATACATGGGGGTGTTTCTGGTAGCTAATGAGCCTCTCTATCCAATTTTTCATTTTGAACGTGAACTTCTGGGCCACCCTGTATATCAAAATATTTCAGAAAATACGATCTTGGATATCAATAACGTGTTGTGTATAATGAATGATACTTACAAGTTCGATTCCATCCGCCACCAGTATGTATCCTAGGGTGACCCCCGCATAAACTTGTCTATGCGAAGCCATTTTGACTAGAGCCACAGCACACATTATCTGATCCGCATTGCGAATGAGTATAGGTTAAGTTAGTACTCCAGACCAAACCGTGATTTCTCTTTCTGCTATAACCACATTGGAGTACTTAATTATAGTATCTCAAAAAGTTGTGGGTCCTGATCATGGCATCGTTGTCACATTGGCAGGGTTAGTCAAGAGGTATTTGAGATTTGTCATAACTGTCGTTGGTCTCCTTCCCTTAGCTCGAAGCATAGCTGTTCTACATAGTTTTCTTGATTACATGCTGGTTAAGCGGTGGCAGATTGAACGCTGCTTTCTTTGCTAAGGAGGTTGTAGACGTGAAATAATGGCTCCAAATATTATCATGCAAGCCATTCAATACACGCTGGTTAGATCTTTGATGTAAGTAAGTGGTATTTGTGGACCTACACAGCCGTAGATGATCGTACATGCTTTTGGGTTTAAGGTCCCACTGGGATCCAGCTCGGCATCGGCGGCATCGGGATCTGCCACATCTTCTCAAGAGAAGAATACTAGTTTCTCAAACACGTTGAATGGTGTAAGTTTGTCGAACTTCCTCATCTTTATAAAGGGAACTTTACTACTCTGAACTCTGAGCACCACCCTTAATTTTTTTCTGTATTTTGATTACATAAGAGAGAATTACGCACAGGACCGCGAAAAAATGGAAAGTGGAAGAGGAGGCCTTTGCCCAGCAGTGGGATCTTGTATGATCGATTAGATTAGAAGAAAGAATTTGCAGCACCACGGGCACAACCCCTTAAATAAACCAGGTCACATAGTCTGTGAGCTTCTAGAAGGAGTTAGTTGGCTTACATAGTCAACAAAAGCACGCATAATGGACCACTTGCGTTAATGCGGAAAACTGAGCCCATTAAAAAAACATTACATATGGGACATTTGCCCATACAGGTTGTGCCGACCCCACGTAGAGTGGGATAAGGGCAGGAGGATGATGATCATATAGTGGGACGTTTGCCCACTTCACAATAGTGGTCCATACGCGAGAATACGCGAAATGTCCCCCACGTATGCTTACGTGTAGAGTTTTGCGGAAACGAGCTCATTTAGCTCAACTATTACAAACCATGGTAAAGATGATAAGACTCTACCCTGAGGATAGCCCTGTGTAGTGTAACCTATAAGTTTGGAGGTGAACCAATGATCTTCATTTTCACTACCTATTCTTATCGTCAACATTGATTCGACTCCGTTTATCGTTCTGTCAATGTTGCGGGCTACCATACTTCGAATTACCAAAACCTCTGTGGAAATGCGCACTTCGATCGCCGGGCAAGTTTTGCTCATTTTCTTCGTGATACTCGTATACATGTTACTTTAAGGGATTTTGAGTGTGGAATGAGTTACAATCTTTTAAATAGTTTCAGCAGGAAAGAAGTAACATTTACCGGTTTGTGTGATTTTGGTTTAAATGTACGTAAGTACATCACCTTTATCTCCAGGCCATGCTGCCAGGCTAGCCCAAAACATTCCTAATGACCAGTCTTAATATGACTCCTCTTACCTTCATTTGTTAGCGGTGGGAATATGATCATAATTGAATTTGTAAGATTTTGACTGCATAAATGAACCAAAAGTGGTTTTGGCTAAGGGCGTAGTGTAGTGGAAAAAATGTGTTTGTGGGCAGCAGTGGTGGATTTGACCGGTTATTTATGAGTTTTGAGCGTAAAATCATAAAAATATTTTATTATCGCCACCTTACGCTATATTACAAATACAAATACAAAAACTCTTTATTGCACTTGAATCACATTAAAAATACGTTAGTATTATAATTAAATTGGTAGTACAACAGGCGGCCTTATTGCTAAGGTAGCAATCTCTTCCAGGCAACCTTTAGGTTTCAAACCTTTATTTTATTAATGTTGCGCCTTTACAAAAACACTAGGCAAATTCAGTATGTTCGCCAAATATTTCAGCGATGCGGACTTTACCTAATTTTACGAAAATTATGAGATAAGTTTCATTCGCGGCGGGCCTTGGTTAATTTTGTATGGGCCGTCTCTTTTAAACTTTTTTATTTTTTACCAGTTGTTATTTTAATTTCCAGTTTAGTAGTAGTTTTTTTGGTTTTATTATGGAATATGAGTATCAACGAAATTTACGGTGCTAACATTACAAACCAACGCACCACCTGTTATTGATTTGCTCGCTTCTGTTCTGGAAATTTCGATCTGAAAAATGAACCTCGCGGTCGTTCGAAGACTTTGGTCGATAATGACGAATTAAAGGCGATTGCGGAAGCTAAAGATACACAATCTACGGCTGAATTAGCAACAGCTTTCATCGTTAGCGTCAAAACAATATTGGTCCATTTGTGTGAAATCGGCAACGTAAAAAACCTTGACAAAAGAGTGCCCCACGAACTCAACGATCGCCAGCGCGAAGCACGCGTCGAGACGTGCTTTGCACTGCTCAACATACACATAAATGAAGGAATTTTGAATCGCATTGTTACCTGCGATGAAAAATAGAAAAGTGATGGTCACTGTTTGGTGGTCTAGCGCCGGTGTGATTCATATCACAGCTTCTTACCAAATGGGGTGAGCGTTACTGCAGATGTGTACTGTGAAGAACTGAACAAAATGATGGAGAAACTGGCACATCTCCAAGCAGCATTGGTCAATCGCTCGTGTCGGCTGCTCCTGCACGACAACGCGCGACCTCATACTGTACAGCAGACGGTTTCCAAGTTGCAAGAACTGGGGTTGGAAGCTCTCCGTCATCCGCCCTACTCACCAGACCTTGTAGCGACAGAATTTTCCAGAATTTGGATAACTTCTTGGCGGGAAAAACATTCAATACCCGAGAGGCAGTACCAAATGCCTTTGAAGAATTCGTTGCCTCCCGTGCAGTTGATTTCTTTAAGAAGGGCATCAATAAACTGCCACTGCGTTGGCAAAGATGCATTGATTGCATCTTGCATTGATGCGATTTTTTATTTGTATTGAGTAATCGAAGTAATCACCCGATTACTTAATACAAATAAAAAAATCGTACGAGTATGTATTGTCGTATTTTTTACAGAGCGAGACTAAAAAGACGTTGAAAAAAAAAGCTACATGTATGGGGCCCCCTTAATTTTTTCATCAAAAAATCAAACATTTTTTATGTGATTGAAATATTTATTTGCCCCACTCAAGATGTTTCTGATTTTAAAAGATATAATAAACTACCCCTACAAAAGCAAAAAAAATCATCAATGTCGGACCTGTCCCTGGCAGGTTAGAAGTGAAACCTCCATTGACTCTACTAGTGAACTGTGATAGTGAAGACTATTAATAATACTTCTTCAAATATAGCTGTGCATGTCCAATGCTTTCGTCTATGTCAATGTTAAATCTCAGCGATTCACGTTCTTCAGATTGAAATAGACAAAACTGCGTCTTGAAGCCTATATTCTATATTACCCTTTGAGATGCCATCAATACTGATGGAAGGATACTGATACTGAAGGAAGCGCACAGAATGTCGTCAGAATGACGATTCTCTTAGCAACGTATGTCGGAAGTCCGCGACATAAGTATTCATGAATACGTTTAAGATGGCGACTCGTATGTTCAACATTACGACACACCAGCTTTTTTCATCACGTGCAATCCGCAATGGATAAAAATTTCACAAGTATTATTTCTTAGCTTTGAAAAAGTAACAGAAATGAATATATTCAGTGAAGTAGCAGAAACGTGGATGGCCAAATAATATAGGTATATAAAATACTAGCTGGTACCCGTTGGTATTTATTGGTCCCTTATGACCAATAGACACTTACAGGGGTCAGCGTCACGTTGTGTACAAAAATATTTTAAAATATACCTAATTTAAAACTTTTTTGTACACAACGTTTGCTGTTTTGTTATTATTTGTTAAAATGTGGTGATTGTTTGGACTCGACACTCGCGAGCAGGCCACGTATACACCACGTGCGCTCCCCCACCACACGACAGCGCCGTTGACTGCCACCACACTTCGGCGAATGTGCGCGACGACGAACGATGACCGACGGCAGTGGCGGCGATGCAGAGTATTCGTTAAAAGGAACTTTATCTACAAAAGCCAATTTTTTTTAACTTGATACACCCAAAACTACTAAATATCATGTGCCTAGGTTCAGTGGTTAAGATTTTGTATACAAAAAGTTTGGCTTCGTAGTTCCCGTTCCGAATCCGTTCCGTTCCGTTCGAATTTCGGGAATTCCGTTTGTTGAAAAACTCTGCACATCCTAAGAGACCTATGTACCAAGTTTCCTGGTTTTATCTTCAAAAATGACGAATACCCATACAAACTTTCAACCCGTATTTCACCCCCACACTGGTAAAAATTTCAAAATGCTAGAACAAACGATTTTTTGTTTGTTATTTAGTGCCTAAATAGAAAATTTAATGTTTTTATCTTGAAAAATGACGAACTTCATAAAAACTTTCAACCTCTATTTCATCCCCTCACAGATCGAATTTTCAAAAGCTTTAACAAATTGTTTTTTATTTCTTATCAAGTTCCTAAATATAAAGTTTCGTGGTTTTATCCCCAAAAATGACGATCAACCCTCATTTCACCCCCTCACTGGTCGAAATTTCAGAAACGCTAGAATAAATGTTTAATTATTTCTTACCAACTGCTTAAATATAAAGTTTCATGGTTTTATATTTTAAAATTGAATTATCCCATACAAATTTTCAACCCCTATTTCAATCTCTTCATCCCTTTTTTTCGCAATAAAAGGTAGCCTATGATGTTCTTTCTCAGGGTCCAAAGATTGTCTGTGCCAAATTTAATCAAAATCGGTTGAGAGGTTTAAGCGGGAAAGCGTAACAAACAGACAGACAGAGTTACTTTCACATTTATAATATTAGTAAGGATTATTTTCCCTCGTTGAATAGTAAACAAACTAAGTGTAGGTGTTATAATTTCGTTGACGAACTGATTACATACATATTTCTTTGTCTAAAATGAGTATTAACTTATTACTATGATTGATTACTGGGCTTAAAGTTCGTATAAATGTCTATCTAATTACCTCCTCAAGTTTAAAGCGTAGCTAGTTATGGAGTACTATATTAATTATGAGGTGTAAGTAATTAGATTTTATCTGTATGTAATGTAACAGTCAGTTAAATAAAAAAACGTATACAAATCAGATCAATAAATTGGCGTAATGTGATTCTAGAAAGAGTTTTAATGTTGTAGATAGGTAGCTATAGCTATGTGTAGGTTCCTGTAGGAATTAGATATAACTGTTAAATAAAGACAGTTGCATCAAAATTTTATCATAAATTCCCTAAATTATGGCGCCTACCTACCCTCTAAGTTAGAAAAGTGATCAAATACTAACTTGAAGTCTTAGTAACACTCAGTTTAAAAAAAAAACATCGAAATCATTCCAGTAGCTATGGCGTCATGCGCTTCTTGATACGATCACGCTAGATTTCCGCGGGAAAGACGCATTTTCCCGCCGTAAAAAGTAGCCTGTGTCCGTGCTTAGGATCCTATCTTTTAATTAATATCATCATCAGCCGTATGACGCCCACATAATATAGTCTTATAAAAATCCGTTTAGACGTTAAGGCGTGAATGAGGTAATTTTTTAAAACAAATGATTAAAAATCACTAACTTAATTCGTTTTCTGCCTACTGCCTACGCCTTAAGTACGATAGCATAAATATTAATAGGTCATATCCTTTTCTAGGTTACTGTCTATCACCTAACTAAATTTCATCAAAATCCGTTCAGCCGTTTAGGCATGATAGAGCAAAACTCCCAGCAAAAACCATAAAAAAATCACTAACTCAATTCAGTTTTCTGCCTACTTCCTACCCCCTAAGTACGATGACGTGATCATTTTGATCTTATAACCGTTTTTAGATAACCATCTATTACCTTACTAAATTTCATTAAAATCCGTTCAGCCGTTTAGACGTGAAAGAGCAAAAGTCCCAACAAAAACGACTAAAAATCACTAAATCAATTTAGTTATCTGCCAACTGCCTACCCCGTAAGAACGATGGCGTGATTATTTATAGCCTATGACTATTTCTAGGTTATTATCTATCACCATACCAAATTTCATCAAAATCCGTTGAGCCGTTTAGGCATGAAAGAGTAACAGACAGACAGAGTTACTTTCGCATTTATAATATTAGTATGGATAGTTTTGGTTTACGGGCAACTCGCTCTAGTAACAGGCTACTAGTAACTTTTGAGTCCAAATAAAAGTTAGTAAAAAATACAACATATATGGTATCGGTTCTTGGTCAATTTCGCCCAGTCACCATAAAAAACATCCGCTTTCAATGTCCCAAATAGCAATGGTTGGTTAGACTTGATTTTATGCCTTGTATAAGATGATTTATTAAATGTTGGTACAACCTATTTCTTAGATGATCTTATTAATATTATTGGTGTAGCTAAGTGTTGTCTAGTTTAGCCGGCGGCTAACGCGATAATAGCGAGGTAGAGCGTATCTGTTCAACCAATATTCATTGTTTGACATGCTGGTAGACTTATTTTCTTCAAGAATAAAATATAAGAGAACGCTGCTGCACGAGTCTATTTACATTTATTTAAACACTTTTTTCAAACAGAAAATACATGATGCTCTTTTGTTATGGCATAAATTTTAATTATTGAACAAAAGCATTCCAATTCTTGTACAATTACTATTAACTATGACTATTATCTTTACTATGTAAGATAATTATATATTAAAACTGATGATGTCGTAGGTACAGTGTTAAATTTGCTTTTTTATTTGTGATTTGTGTATAATTAATTATCAATCCGAGGTCGCTCCAGAGTTGTAATCAATGATTGAATATTTACTCGTACAGCGGGGTACTGATGAAATAAATGACTTCATGATACAAACTTACCCAAGTAGTCCAGGTTAGGTTGTGAGAGCTTGGCAATTTTGATGGACCACGGCGGCACGGTCATCATTTCCGTCGGATCAGGCCCGATGATATTTTCTGCACAAAAATTATTATTTTTTGAAAAAATAAATAAATAGTAATTAGTATGTTTTTCTTATCATAGGAATTTATTATATGCTTGCCAATTATATGCGACACAGCATTTACCACACATCAATATACACTATGATATAAAAGGTAGACTATATAAATTATAAACGAAACTTTTTAATTACAAATAAACTATACAGGGTGTTAGTGACATCGTAAGGAAAACTTTGAGGGATGATTCAGGCCATGATTCTGAGTTGATATCAAGTGGAATTTTCCGTCGCAAAAGTATGGAACGGAAAATAATTTAAAAAAAACATAAAACAATCATAAATTTTCCGACAGGAAATTCCACTTAATATAAACTCAAAATCATGGTCTGAATCATCACCCTCAGTATTCGTTACGGTGTCACTAACACCCATACCTACTTGTATGGCTACCTGTATGTACTGGTAAGAGTGTAAGTGACATCGTAACGAATACTGAGGGGGTTGATATAGCTCATTATTCTGAGTTAATATCAAGTGGAATTTTCAATCGGAAAAGTATAGAAGTGAAAATAATTAAAAAAACCAAAAAGAAGTCATGAATTTTGCGACGGAAATATCCATTTGATATTAACTCGGAATCATGGTCTGAATCACCCCCTTCAGTATTCGTTACGATGTCACTAACACCCTGTATACAAGAAGAACACGAATAATACAAACACAATGTATATAACATTTACAAAATAATTTTTGTTTTCTTTTTTATAAAAAAGTCGTCAAATAACGCTAGCTTAAAATTACTTAACCTAGAACCCACTCCGTGTCAAACTTGGTCCAAAAGTGCTCATGACACTAGCAGCGATTTACAAAATGATTTAGTACTTTATTTTACACTTTATACTGTAGCATTCAGGAGAATGTATGGCAGATGAAAAGGCATTAGTGCAACGTAAAACAATATTTAATTCGGAGAAAGAAAATTTATGTATGACACTCAAAACAGCAGCAGTTGTTGATCTGTAACTAAGCAACATACGTCACACTGCCAGGGCTGGAAAAACCGGGAGGTCACCTATTCAATCCAAGGTATAAACGAACAGGAGCAGCGGCAGCCTCCCGGCTCGCCTTGACCGTGTGCTATTGGCCTCAGCAGTTTTGGGATGGCTCGTTGCGTCGTCATCGGTATGGTCTGTTGAGTCAGTCTCTCTTTCTTTGGAGGTAGAATTGAATATAGAACTGTCAGTCGCATGCAGTTCAAGAGGAAAAACACGTTGTATTGGTCTTAGCTTAGTTCCTGTTGAAATCCGTACTCGAACCACTCTCATCACACCATCAGCACCAGGATATAATTCCTCTATAAAAGCTAATGGCCACGTCACGCGCTTGCCTTCAGTCTCTACCGAAACAATGTCGCCAACTTGTAGCGGTACAGCTTTTGCCCGCTCACGTCTTTGTACAAGTTCACTTATATGTTCATCCTTAAACCTTTTCCGTAAGTCTTCGCGTAAATTCTGACAATAACGATACCGGATATTTAAGGCCTTTTTATCAACTTCATCAAAGTCAGTTGTGTGATGGGACAGAAGAGGCTGGATGAACATTGAAGGAGTCAACGGTTGCAGATCCTTTCGACCGCTTAAATATGTGAGGGGCTTGCTATTAATTACCGCCTCGCTATCACAAAGTATTGTCTGCAGTTCTGTCAGTGTGACAGAAGCTCTTCCTAAAACTCTTCGTAGGATTTGTTTTAAAAATCCAATCATCCGCTCATAGAACCCTCCCCACCAAGGCGCAGCCGAAGGCAAAAAAGTCCATTTTATTCTGGTAATTGATGAAAAACGTTGTATTTCATCCCAATCTAGTGAACTGAACGCATTAATTATCGTTTGTGCCGTTGTCACTAAACAACTGTTCCACTCGTCCTCGTCACTACTTCCAGGAGTACAGCAGTAGTGTCTCTACTACTTCCAGGAGTACAACACCGTATGTGGCGCATGTAAACAGAACGATCCAAGCCTTGTCTCCTGAACGTAATGTCAAAGGACCAGTTAGATCAACACCTGAAAACTGGTAGGCGACACTAGCTTCCATCCGCTCTATTGGCAAAACTCCAGTGGGCGCTTCACATCGCCTTGCTTTGAATCTTTTGCATATAATGCATCGATGTATCGTACTAATTTTCGGGCTCCTATTATCCAATAATTTTGCCGCAAATTATTTAGCAATGTCTGTGCTCCAGCATGCTTCAGCTCGATATGCCTTCGATATACTAGACGCTTGACGATCCAGGAAGAACAATAGGGAACTTGAAATTGTATTTTTCACTTCCTAGTGACAACTTTGTGTTCAGCCTTATTAATCCATTGTCATCAAATCCAGCAGTAGATTTTTTAATGAAAAAGGGGCGAGAAACTTCGCATATGTCGGATGTGTTTCTTCTTGCTTTTTGAACTATTAATTATTTTTTGGATCAGATATGTGTGTTATAGTGTAATTAGTGTATTATAAGTTGTATTATTAGTGTATATATATTTATATCAGGCACTTGGTAAGTTTTTAACCTGACGCCATTTTGACGGGGGATTCAAGGGGAGGCTTGAGTCCCCCGGCTGTTGCCTGCAATGTAATTATTTCGGTGGATGATGATTTTGACGGCTCAGGAATGGAAACGGATGGGTTAATAGATCCAAGCCCCAAGAGGGTCCGTGTAACAAGCGCGTATGACGAAAGAAACAACACGGAGAGTGCGATAATTCCTCTTGTTCTCGGAACGATCTCAACGAATCACACTTGATGCCGCCTCCTGAAGCACTTAAACATGACCAAGGCTTTGATAACAGTTCTTCACGTATTCCCAACATAGACAATGTTTCAGAACAACATTCTTCAACAATAGGACAAAATCCTCTACCTTCTCAGCCCTCTTTACAAATTGGTCGAAAAGAGTACCTCCGTTCAGATGCTGCTCCATACATACTCCATATCCAGCGTATAACTGATGCTGAAGATAGTGATACCATCCTGCACCCTATTGCATTTGGTAACTTTCTTAAGAAAAATAATTTTCAAAACATTGTACCTGGGAGCGTTAAACGCATAGGGCGGAACAAATGCGTTGTAGGCTTCTCAACTTATACTGACGCTAACTCATTCTTGTCTAGTGAAAAGCTCGCTTTAAATAGATTCAAGGCTTTCATCCCAACGTTTAATGTCACACGCATGGGCTTTGTAAGACGAGTCCCATCAGACTGGTCTTTGGAAGAAGTTAAAGAGAATATCTCCACTCCTATTGGCTGCGGTAATATCTTAAAGGTAAGGCGCCTTAATCTCAAAGTGATTGTTAATGGAGCTCCATCTTGGTAACCCTCCCAAACAGTTGTAATTAATTACATTCGAAGGGCAGGTACTTTCTAAAAGGATATTTATGTGTTAGTTGTAATACCTAACAATTCAGTATTTCGTGTGTTGCCGCTATGGACACTCCCAAGATCAGTGCCGCTCTAAAGCCAAACCTAGGTGCTATAAATGTGCTCAAACCCATTAAGGTCAATTTCGTTCTGTTGAGGAGGATGCTGCTTCATGTGTAGCTTGCCCTGGATTTCACTTTGCCACAAGCAAGGCCTGCCCTGAATTGAAAAGGCAAAAAGGTATTAAGAATACTATGGCACACTCATGTATATCGTATTGTATAATGAGGCTATCAAAGATCGTTCCCCTATCTCGAAATCATATGCAGATGCACTCGCAACCTCACCCCGACGTTTTACTTATGCCCAGTCAAGCCAATCACACTCAAACAATGCTCCCACTTTGTCTTCATACAAAAAGGACAGTATTCAGACAGCCTCGTGCTCCACCCCGGTCTGTTCAGGGATATGACCGTGCGGCTCATAATGCTATAATTCGCGAATTTCAACTTCCAACACCTAGCAATGGGTGTGCTTTGCAATCAAAAAATTCTGACACCCATCATCAGGAAGACCAAGAACAAATCATTGAGATGGTTATGAATCTTGTCAATATTTTACTTTTTTTTTTAATTAAGATTGGTTTGCTCTTGACTTAAAAACAAAATCTTAACACCGTACAACGCTGACGTTATTTATAATGCTCTATCCCAAAAAAGCAACAATGGATACGATAATTCAATGGAATTGCAGGTCCATTCTTCCCAAAAAGTCTGACTTATTTTATCTTATCAATAAATATAAACTAGCTGCAATATTTTTAACTGAAAAAAGGTTAAAGCCAGACCATGTTTTCAGAATTTCAGGTTATTGTTGTATTCGTTATGACAGTGACAGGTATAACATAGATGACAGCTATGGCGGTGCTGCCATGTTAATTAGGGATGGGATACAGTTTTCTCGAGTTTCATTTAATAATAATTTTACTATGATTGATGCAGTTGGAATAAATATTGATAATATTACTTATGTGTGTGTTTATGTTCCTCATCCAAATGCGCATGCGTTTCAGGAGATAGAGAGCCTTTTTTCTTCTCTTCATAGACATTTTCTAGTTATGGGTGATTTCAACTGCCACCATATAGCTTGGGGTTGTGCGGTGACCAGGTGGAATGGTAGGCGATTACTAGATATTATATCACTTATAACTTATGCATTCTAAACACTGGCGAACGTCCACGTCTGTGCGAGACAGAAAGTGCTGTTGATCTAACCATATGTACGCCTAACTTAGCATCTAATTTTACTTGGTCTACTTTTCTGTCTACCTGTGGAAGTGACCATTTCCCATTAATAATTTCCACTTTAGTAAGATATGCTAAAAATGTGAGGCGTATTCCCCGATTGAAGTACCGTTTAAGTAATGCAGATTGAAATAGATTTGGACAGCTTATTTATGACAAATTATCTCAATTACCAAAGAACCCAATTGACAATGAAAATGAATGTTCTAGAGCCTTGGCTCTGTGCATTCTTGAAGCTGCAGATCAATCTTTTCCGATTAAGAGAACTGTGCGTGATTCAATTTCTATGCCCCCTTGGTGAGATTCGGAGTGCTCTTATACTGTACGGAGAAGAAAAGAGGCTGAGAGAATTTATGCAGATGACATGTCAGATGAAAATCTGCACAGTTTGAAGAATACTATTGAGGAAACAAGGATTACTTTAAGGGATAAAAATCTGGAAGGTTGGAGAGCATTCTGCGCGTCTCTTTCTCCAAGAAGATGTCCTTCTGAGGTTTGGCGCTCCATTAGATATTTCAGGAGAGCGTTTAATGATTCCCCTTCAGTTTCTATGTTATCTCCGCAATTGACTGAATGTTTTCTTGACAGACTAGCACCTCCGACGGTTCCCCAAGAAGAACTGCTTTCTACCTCTCCTTCGCCTGCTAGACCTTTGCAGGATTGTTTTTCATAGAACTCTCCATTCTTTTCATATGAATTAAAGGAAGTGCTTTCTACTTTAAAGGATTCGTCACCTGGTCCGGACGGAAATCCTTTCTCTCTCATCTTAGTGATTTTGGTCTAAATTATTATCTAAATATTATTAACTCTGTAATGACTTCTGGAAATGTACCAACTTCATGGCGTTCTCAGGATATTATACCAATATTAAAGCCAGGCAAGCCTTCTGATGAGGCAACCTCTTATAGGCCGATAGCGCTCTCATCAGTAATGGCAAAGGTTGCAGAATATCTTGTTAAAAATCGTTTGGAATGGTATATTGAGAAGAATCAGTTATTGACGCGTAGTCAGTTAGTCTATGTACTATTGATAGTGTTAGTGTTTTTATTACTGATATTATTCAGTTAGCTTTCTCCACGATAAATTCTGTATTTGAGGCATTTTTAGATATATCGGCAGCATATGATAACGTACGTATTCCTGTTTTGAAAGATAAATTGATTAAGCTGAATGTGCCTATTATTTTAGTAAATTTCATCATTAATATGCTTTCTGTCAGGCACATCACTTTGATATCCAGTAATGGACTTGATGTTAGTCGCACTATTTGCAGGGGTCTACCCCAAGGTTCAGGGCTGAGTCCATTGCTGTATAATATTTATGCGTACGACCTAGAATCATCCTTGCTTAATAGTGCTAACGTGTTACAGTATGCTGACAATTTGCGTATTTACTGTGTTCATAAAAATATTGATAGTGCTTGTGAATCGCTGACTAATTCACTTAATCTTTTAAAGTGCTGGCTAAGCAACAATGGACTAAGTCTTTCTGTTGATAAGAGTTCTGTAGTAGTTTTTTCCCGATCTCGCGCTCGACCGGACTTAATACTTATAGTAAAATTTAACCACAATTCACTGCCTATTAAGCAGGATGCAAAATTTTTAGGAGTAGTGCTGGATCGACATCTTAACGGAGCTGCTTATTTTAAATACATCGTGCTCAATTGTGAAAAAATGCTTAACGTTATGAGATGTCTCTCGGGTGTTTGGTGGGGTGCACATCCTTTTAATCTGAAATTATTATACAATGCAATTATTCGCAGTGTTCTTGATTATGGGACTTCTTTTTTAGAGGGAAGTAACAAAGATTGTTCGGATAAATTGGACAAGATTCAATCCAAAGCTTTAAGGATCGTATTGGGAGCAATGAGATCTAGCCCTGTAAATGCAGTGCAGGTTGAGTGTGTCGAAGCGCCTCTTCGATTAAGACGGCAATACTTATCGGAGCGGTTTTTATTTAAATCTATGCAGTTTTCAAATCACTTGTTGAACTCTAAACTCTTTGATTTAGTTCACCTCGTTGACAATTCTCCTTATTGGCGACATAAAACTATTCCATGTCTAGTAATAAGTTATAAAATTTTCTTTCGCTTCAGTCTCCCTTTGTGTCGGTCCCCTAACCTTGCTCTTTACAGCATCAAATACGAAATCACCTGATATTCAATACTATTTGGACTTTGATAAAAATGACGTTGGCGCGTGCATAAAATTTAATTCATTTGTGGGTGAGAATTGGCCAGAATGGCACCATATCTTCACAGATGCTTCGAAATGTAGTTCTGGCTGTGTTGGTATAGGCATTTTTCACCCCTAATACAACATTATCCAAAATAATAATCTCCCTCCTGAAATCTCAATCTTTACTGGAGTATGTTTTGGTTTATTTAGGGCTCTTGAATATACCCTTATTGCAAAATTGAAAAAGTCGTTGTTTTTTGTGATTCTAAAAGTGCCCTGCAGACGTTAGAAAAAATCCCATTCAAGATGAAGCCTTATTCTCCAATTATATCTGCAACTAAAGAAAAGTTGCTTCAGTGTAAGTTGAGAGACCTATCTATAACCTTTGTTTGGATACCCAGTCATTGTGGTATCTGGGGCAACGAGAAAGTAGACCAATTGGCTAAAGAAGCTGTGCAGTTTAGTGACATGTTTCCTTATAAGAACTACTTCCATGATTTGCTTAGTTTACCTAAAACCTATCTCAAAGAAAGTTGGCATGAGTCTTGGGTTTAGAGTAGCCGTCTGAAGGGCAAACTCTACCATAGTTTACAACCTCATATACCTACTAAGCCTTGGTTTTTTAAGGTTAAATGTTTTAAGAGTGTGTGCACGCCTGCACACCTTGGACGCTTGCGCATTCTGGATAGTAACATGTGTGAGTGTGGTGTTGATGTTGGTGACTTGGACCATATCTTCTTTGTGTGCACTAAATATGACCGTCCATCATTCCTTAATGCCCTTAGTTCCGCCAATGTCCCTCTTCCCACTCCAGTTTCCTGCTTAATTTTAAATCCTACTTTCTTTTGTTAAATGATATTAAACCATAGCAGCTACCTACTTACAACATCCTATTTATTATATTCATTTATACTTTATTACACTCTCATATTTATTTTTTATCCCATTTACCTGATTCTACTTTTGTGTAAATTTCCGTTCCCGAATTTTATTTTCCTTCCTTTTAGTTTCCCAATCTTTTAAAACTTGTCATTGGCACAAAGCAGCACTAGTGCCATTACAAAAATTATAATAATCCAGCAGTAACTGATAGTATCTGTAATTTTTGAATTGCTAGATTCCACAAAAAGCTATATATTGTCATAAAAAAATATCTTTATTTTAAAAAAACTACAATCGAAATGGCTGAGACAGACAGTAGAGATGCTGAAATTGGTAAACTAATTAAAGTAGCAGAAATTATTTTATCAGAGCTTGAAGCTGTGAAAATATTGAACCTTTGTGTATTATAACCTGTATCTGGCCAGATAGTTTATGGTCATGTACTTATTTAAATTTTGAATCAGTTCTTGTCAATCAATCGTGTTTCTATCTTAACAATGGTTATGGGCGAATAAAAATAAAAAAAGTAGAAATGCGAGTATATTTTTGATATGAAAATAAAGTGAATAGCGTGTACGAACGTAGTGGGAACGTAATGTGTGCGTGAACGTAGAAAAGAGCGTGGAGGGCACAAGAGTGAACAAAAATGAGATCCGTTCGTACCTAATATCTAAATAATGAAAACTATGAAAGTTGGCGTCTTCAAGTCGAAGCTTTACTTATAAAAAACGATGCATGGGATTATGTCAATGGGAAGAAACTGAAGCCCACAGAACAAGCTGACGATTGGGAAGCTGCTGATGCGAAGACGAAGGCAGATCTAATTCTCTCGATAAGCCCCAGCGAACTGAAGCATGTCAGAGGTTGTAAGACGTCCAGAGAGGTATGGCTGAAACTTAATTCTATTTTTGCATCGAGGGGACCTGCGCGCAAGTTTGGTCTTGGCATGAGCGGTTAGGTCATTTGAATGCGCAATATCTTTACAAAGTACTTAAAAGTGCTGGTAATAATATAAACTTATCGGATGTTGCTGAATTGTATGACTTTGATATATGTGCGAAAGGTAAGATGAGTGCTTTACCATTTTCAAAATCTAGCGGACCGTGTGATGAAAAACTCAAGGTTGTATATTCCGATGTGGTAGGACCTATGAAAAATACAGCGATAGGTGGAGCCAAGTACTTTGTCACATTTATTGACTGCTGTACGAGATGGTGTGAAGTATACTTGTTAAGCAAGAAGAGTGAAATTTTTACTATCTTCAAGATCTACAAAAGGTTCGTAGAGAACTTGACAAGTAAGTAGATTAAATATCTACAAACGGATAACGGAGGAGAATATTGTAATCGTGAATTTGACGACTTCCTTCAAAAGGAAAGTATCCAGAGAAGATTGACAGTTCCTTATACACCCCAGATGAATGTCTTTACGTCTCAATGAGAACGTCATCTCTGGCGAATCTTGCCTTTAGTGCATCGACTGCCTTTTTGTAGTTTTATAGCTTTGACGCTGCTGTTTGGTGTCATAGACTGTAGAAGGTACTGATACTTGTCGCTTGCGTCAATATTAACATCTTCGTCTATCTTCTTGAATTGTCCCCAAAATAATAGCCACGACTTTACGTTGCCATCGAATTTAATCAGCTTCAGCTTGGGTAAAGAAGGAAACCTGTGGATGCCTGACCTTGGCTTGTCGCTGGATTCTGCAGAGTGCAGTGAGGATGCACTGTTAGTGCGCGAACTTGTTTTAGCAAACATGGATTTTACCTTATGCCATCTCATTTTGTAGTCCATGGCCTTTTCTTGGTCTGCTTGGTATAAAGCTTCATTAAAATCTTCAGCCTTACACCACAAGTTCCTTACTGCTGCTTCAGCTTCAAACAGATTTGCAGTCGTCTCTGATAGTAGGTCAAACAATTGACCAGCGTCTCTATCCTTTGTTTCGACGGCCCGCAGGGTCTTGTTCGCGAGGAAAGTGAACTCCCTCCTATACTGCGTACGTTTACGCTTCCGCTGCGTACGTTTATGAGTCCAATTTAAAACGCTCGCCACAGAAAAATGGCAGATGAAAAGGCGTTTGTGCAACGTAAAACAATATTTAATTCGGAGAGAGAAAATGTATGTATGACACTCAAAAAACAGCAGTTGTTTATCTGTAACTAAGCAACTTACGTCACAGAATGGTTAAACATAGCGATTTCTGGCAATTTGGCATTAATTTCGTTTAATGTCGTGCACGTCCTGGCTATATGGTAGTTTAGGCCTAGATTAATATGGTAATTATACCATATTATTGGCTATATTAACATGATTTGTAACCTGATTCGTATTAAACTATTAAAATATGTATTCTTGTTTGCAAGTAAGCAAGGAATTCGAAAATGAAAATACGGTTGTAGTAAGTATGATATTATTATAACGTAATTTCGAGTAACAATTTCATACGCATATTTATGTTTCAGTGGCACTATAGGTTGTTGTTTAATATTGCGACTGCAATTTAATATTTATTTGTCCCGGATCCCAACAGATTTTAATTATTAAAGCCCGCCGGATATTGTTAGCAATATTTCCGGCTTCAGCATGAAATAAGAACAAAGAAATGTAGACTACGTTTGAAATAATAAACAAGCGCTTTACTGTAGTTGAACACTGAAACTGACTTGAGTACCTATTTTTAAAATGACTTTAGTATTTACCTATTACACGTTAATGCTGTAAATAAAATAACAAGTAAGGATATTGCCAATGTTTATGTTGCTTTTCCAGGCTTTAATAGTAGTCAGTAGCAAGCACTCAAGTATAGTTCTAATTTCAATCTCATTATAGTTGTCATGCGCCGGTCATGTTACGGTAGGTAAGTCTTGTTAATCATCACAAGTGTAATGAAGTGGAGTGGATCATGTAACATTCTACGAAGTTTAAGTACTCATAGACAATTAGATTAGTTGTAACTATTAACATCACTTTTAATTTATGAACTATACCTACTGCTCGTCATTTCTTCGTAATTCTTCGATACGAAGATAGTTTAATACTGTAAAATATAACGCAGTATAAGTATATACAAATATAATATACTTAGATATAATGATGAACCAAATAAATATATATATATTTGTATAATATATATAAGTATATACAAATATAATATACTTCTAATTAATACTATTACTACTATTTATACTTGTAATTAATAATAGAAAGATTTTATTTAATATTTATTTTGACGTAATTTCTACAGAAAACACGGATTTTAATTTTATAATTGTCTGTTTTCGTTGAAAAAAATTGCGTTATACATTATGGACTAAGCGATTAATACTGGTATTATGAATAATGCCGGGTATTATTAAATAATGTCTATACCTATCAGACAAACTGATTAATTATTATCTAAACTTCAATATTTATCATATTGGGCTATTTAATAATAAAGCTATTTAGCTATTTAATTTATCGGACTCATTAAACATTAATTATTTTTTTGTTTGATAATAATATGTCAAAACCATACAGAAGACATGTAAAAAAAAAATTGTTAAAATTTTTATGTTTTGTGTATCTGTCGTGGCCAGATCATAGAATTGACCATTTCATGAAATGATCGACCATTTCATGAAATGGTCGTATTTCATGAAATGACCAACTTCAACTGACCATATCGTTTAAACGTCAGCGTTTAATGATATTTCCATCCACGTTTGGCCATATCATTAATGTAGGGTGTCCATGATAAGTGGTGTAATAAAAACGCTAAATAAGGTAGGAAATAATGTCTCTAGTACAAAGTACAAAAATGTTTAAAAGTCAAATAAAAATTAAAAAGTCATTTTGGATTAACGGAGTGTTGATGTAGTTGACATATACGCCGTAACTGCATCTCGCTTTGAAGTCGTCGTCATATTTTTTGACACTATTTCATGCCATTGGTCATCATTCAGTATACTTTTCGTGTGTAAGATAAACATACTGGCGGCGTAGGGGTGGCCCAAGGGCCACCCCCGCCGCACCCTAACCTACTGTTATGCCTTGTAAAAATTATAAAAAAAGGATTATGATAATTTAAATTATGACAAAAACATTTATGCGTTTTAATAGAATCCTGTTTCAAGTAGTTAATGCCATCTGCGGCATATCTACAATAAGTCACGTCAAAAAAAGAAACTTTACGGACAGTAGGATCGTCTATATTTTTCTTTTTTAAAATTAATATCTCTTCATTCGCAGTTTTAATTATATCATATTTTGAAATCCAATAATAGTCCATTGATTTACGTAGCGTGGTCACTCGACCTTCATTATTTGCCATATAACCTAAAAATAAAGTTGCTGTCTACTGTTAATACGAGTTTTTCTTTTCACCTTAGTGTCAAAACATTGCTTCAATGCACTTTTATCTTGTATTTGCTCATTATTATTCGTATTATTCGAGTTCACACAAGAATAATTATTGTCCGCCGCCATTATGCAAAACATAAACAAAGCGACACCAGCGCCACTACCGGTGGATAATGTTACTATTTTACGATATGATCACTAACGTTTGGCCATATCATGAAGTAATCATGCATTTAGTTGGTCATATCGTTAAACGTTTTGTGTTCATTGATCTGGCCAAACCACATCATGATGTGGCCAACGAATGTTGTTCTATTTCATGAAATACGACCATTTCATGAAATGGTTTGACCAATTGGAATGACCAATTCTATGATATGGCCACGATATATCTATATTTTTAGAATGATGATGATCAAATGCAATAACTTGTAGATTATGTAGGGTGGTATTAATCCGCAGGCCTCCAACTTGGCTAAACGACCATTGGCGTTATGAGAAAAGCCGAGACCAAAAATTTTACGTGTTTTTAAAGCTACTAAATTATCACCCATTAAATTACAGACCGCTCCAGACTTTGCTTAACTGTTTTGATCGGTATCTATCATCAAGATTGAGACTGATAATCTTGATGATTGATATGTACTTGCACATCATGATCTGCACAGGCAGACCTCTATCGGTCGGCGACAGATACCTGAACTTTCCTTTTTTCCCGCAGATGGCATTAACTACTTGGTCGGACAAATGAGGGCTCGCACCTGGTACAAAATTTAAGACAATATGCCTGAGAGTGCCCAGTTATTTGATAGAATTAATCGATAGATAGTGGGTCGATAGCGATAAGCGACAGACAGAATGAGGGACGACTTCCTTTCGTAATCTCTAATAGGGTGGACAGAGTCACAACGCGAAGACACGTGATCTTCTTATTTCTCACATGTGGGTGACAGCTACTCTAGGTACGAAGTCTAAAGACTTCGTGAAAGTAGAAAATCAATCATATCAACACACTCCACATGTAATATTTTATGAATATCCTCCGTTTTACCCGGATAGAAAAGTGCCGTTCAGGTGAGCAAAATACGCTAACACCTACGCTACCAAGTAGGTGCCTGTTACGTAACCGGTACCTTCGCCCGCCTGCTCACACCCGTACGCTGTGACCAGCGTCGTTCCACGAGTTCAAGTCCGCATAATTAATGGAACAGCCAGCCTGCTGAGCCAGCGCCTGAACGCGATGCACTGACGACAATCACGCCACCAAATTGTGACCTCGATTTAGCCATAATGTAAAATAGTTTTTAAGTAAAATTCAGTGTAGTCCTAACTTCGGACTCAATCGCACCTAGGTTAGTTAGGTTTAGCTGTAAATTTAAAATATAATTTCATTCTAAGTAATTCTAGTTCTTCTTCACTCTCCGTCTGTCGCTCACTTAATTTGCCTCTTTGAATATTTTTTTGTTATGTCAACAAAACTTTATGACCATAACTTTCCGTCTTTTTTATATACAAAATATATAAGTCGTATTTAAAATTAGCTACTTTGCAAAAAAGTGTTAGATGCGTGTTAAAGGACATTTATTGCTGTGGCAGCATGTATAACCATGAATGACAAAAGCCTGGATTTATCATACCCACCCTTCAATCGTTTTAATTATAAGTAAGTAAGTATCATCAGTGTTATTTTTCAAGCAGTCATCAATAGATCGTTGAATAACTGTACATGTTGTTATTTACGAATTATAATTATAGTATGATAAATTGATATTTTAAATCCAATAAACAACCATCAAACACCAAGATGATTATAGAGTTTGATATTGTAGTAAAAAATATTCGAGTATGTAATCGGATGTTTGATAGGAATGGTCACCTGCATTTTAATGTTTCCATTTTTTTTATTATAATCATAATATACGAGCTTGTATTCTAAACTTATAGGTAAAGATAATATCCAAACTTCCAAAATATTAATCTGCTTAGGTACATTGTTTCATTTCATTTATTATCATAGTAAATAATTATACTGTTCAAAATATATTCCATAAAGGCAAGAGATAATTGTACCTACCTATAGATTAAATTCCAGACCCTATTTCGCGAGCATTAAGTTGCTTCTTTACCGAATGTTTGGAATAGTAAAGTAGATCAAATTCAGGTATAGTGACGTAAGCGGGGGTGCTCCCCGAGAGGTGAAAATATTCAAATTCTGAATTCTGCAAACGGAGACTGGGCCCTTAATATAAAAACATATTATATATATGTTTTGGGCATTATAAGGGTATCGATTAAATCGATACTATCGATAATGGAAAATCTACAATTATATCGATTATAATCGATTTATCATCATCATATATCATAAACAGCCTATATCTTTTTTCAATATGATCGATTATACAGCAATAATCGATAATATATATCAATGATTAGATTATAATTGTGTAATTTTCAATGTCGATAGTATCGATTTAATCGATAGTGTCGACAGGCATATTGATATTTAGATTATTTGGGGGCTTAGGGTCGATTATCGGGCAACACTAACGGGTTTGCTCTTTAGTTTTACGAACCACATTTTGTCCATAAATTAGAAAAATGTAACAGATGTAAGTAGTGTATTTTTGGAATATCACCTGGCCAATTTGCGATATAAATCTGCAGAGACTATTAAAGCTATTGTTATAAGAAATATACAAATGGGGCATCGGATTATATTTTGCATTATACACTGTAATCTCGATTGAACACTATTTCAGTCATCAAAAGGACACTGTTAAATGGATATTTCGGAGGAAAGAGGCTGTCTTGCAAGAAGACCAGTTTCGGGTAGAGTTCGCATTGCAACTTTAGAAGTTGTTGAGAAATTGTGTTTTTTCGTTTCGTCGTATGATAAAATTACCTAGTGCTCTATAATTTTCTTGACTTATCTAGTATGTTCATCACGACGAAACAAAATATTACGTTGTAAAGCAAAACGACACAAAAATGCCTGCACGAAGTTATATTTTCATAGAAAAACATCTAACCCATAAAGCTGTTCGTGAACATTTGAATGGAGGTCACAAGAGAAAAGTAAGTACTTATTGGAAATGCGCAGAAAATATTATTTACTTATTTGTGTGTTCGGGTTCTGAAAGCCATAGACGTTTCAGAATTTCCTGAAGATAATTGTATTGGAAATTTTAATTAAATGTTAATGAGAGACACTTTTTATAACTTTGAGTTTAGAGTGTTCGAGCTCCCTGACAGACAATGTTACTTGTGAATACAACTGTGATAGCAATATTCGACATCACATGCGGCGAAATTATTTCGGGGACGTTTTGTAAACATTTCCAACTGTAACAACTTTACTTAGCTATCGTTGTTCTAAAGTTGGCGGTTGTTACTTTTCGACATGACTAACACTAGACAGGGCTGCCAACATAACAACTTTAACTTGTTAAATTATACAAGGTGCTGCTGTAGCTAAATTAGTTATCACCTGCTGAGATTCTGTGTGTTCTCTGAAATTCACAACAGCAACACAAACCTTGGGGAACCAGTTGTGATATTGTACTACAATTGTCAACCATATTTTTTGTGTTATATCCACCGCCACGTGTTATATGTCCGCTTCGTTTATATTTCTTTCAAAGGTCTATTTCGGTTTATTTAATAATTTATAACCAACAGCTTCTTATTACAAACAGCGTAATGCTATATTATGTTACTCTAATTAAAGATTTACCTACTTTGATAAGGAAGTATAAATTTTATGCATTATATTTGAGTGAAACGTTTTATAAAATATACATTTTATAACACACTTATTGGTAAAGTACCACCGATACACGGACTTTATGTACATAAACTACTACTGAACACACGTGCTGAAATAACATTATCGCACACTAATGCTAAAGTACAGCCTCCGTGGTCTAGTGGTTAGAGCGTTACGCTCACGATCTGGAGGTTCGGGTTCGATTCCCGATGGGGACATTGTCGAAATCACTGTGTGAGACTGTCCTTTGTTTGGTAAGGACTTTTCAGGCTTGAGTCACCTGATTGTCCGATAAAGTAAGATGATTCCGTGCTTCGGAGGGCACGTTAAGCCGTTGGTCCCGGCTATTGGCCGTAAAAACACCTCCACCAACCCGCACTGGAGCAGCGTGGTGGAGTATGCTCCATACCCCCTCCGGTTGATTGAGGGGAGGCCTGTGCCCAGCAGTGGGACGTATATAGGCAGTTTATGTAATGCTAAAGTACACTACTTACATCCGAAAATATAAGGCAGAAATTGTAAATATTTTTGTGAATAAATAATCTGTTATGATTAAAAGATTTCGTTCATTGAAATTATTTATTTTTGTTAACAATTCATTATTAATTTACATTATAATACATAATGAGGAACTTACCCGGCTACGTTCATCAAAAAAAAACTTGAGAGTATTAACTTGATAATTACCTACGATATTTTACTCGAGCACATAATTATTCAAAAATACTATGTAATGACAGAAGCATATGTAAACATAATTGTTGCTTGATATTTGGATCACATTAAGTATGTATACAATTATGTTGCTAGTCTTATGGCTTCTAGTTATGGCTTCTCTTTATATTGATCAGAATAATAATGGATGTGTAGCACAGTACAAACTCTGCACATACTGGTTTTTCCTTTTTACAGTCAATCGTTTTAAATTTCGAAATTCTCATTAAATTACGCAATTACTTTCATTTTACGCTGACGCATTGTATCCCCGACCTTGATAAGAGCAACATCTGTTCGGACATGCAGGGCTTGATTACAAGAAACATGAATTAATGTAGACGTTTATTAGATCACATGAGGAACATACAAGGGCGGAGCACTATAAAAAATAGATGTTCACCGTACCGCGCTTATATCGAGAATGACAAATAAAACGGTATTTTGAATAGCTGTCTGTAGGCTCTCACCCGGTACAACATTTAAGACAACAGACCTGAGGGTGCCCAGTTGGGTGCGAACCTCGGCTCAAAATTGATGAATTACTTATAGTATTTTTGACAAGTAGCGATATTCAGTTTGGCCCAGAATACAAAGTCATTTTAAAATATCTTTCTTAGCAAAACACATCAAAATACCATTACTTACACACAATTTTTTTCATATGCCATTCAATTTTCAGAAAGCATTTCGCTATATTTCACGCAAGTTTCATCCAACAGACATGTAATAAATAGTAAGGGAGTTCAAACTTGCTAACAGCTTTTATTTTAACCTATTAGTGATCCGTTCATGTTCCAAAGTGAGAGGATTGTGGGATCGTTTGTGAAACTTTTAAAGCACTTTTAAAATATGAATGTTATGTTAAAATTCCGGGTTCTTCCCGAGTTAAAATCAGGGGTATGAGGAGGTATTACATGTTTTAATTAATATAATAACTGCGTAAACCTCAAACAATGTATTACTGTAATATGCCCCCATTTATTTAATATTTTATAAATAAGGCTAAGCCAAACATACCGTAATTTTTTTTTATTATGTCATGACGCGACGTCAGTCTTCGATTTATCTATAAGACATAGATAATTTATGTTATTAGTATTATATAAAGCTTTTTAATTATGGTATTCTTGATTTACCGTTTTGTTCCTTGCATAAAAGATTTAATTTAACCTAGATCTGAATCCGTTCTGATGTCGGACAGAATTGTGTAGCATGGTCACGACAAGCCCGGCTGTGTGTAGGTAACTCGCAACTTGCTGACGTTATAATACAACCTGTTGCGACATCCTCTTACCATATAAATAATGTTAACAAAATACAACTTATTTTCGCTTCAAAGTATGTACCTACATGGTATAAATGCGCATTTAGTTTTTCTTTCAGACAATTTGTGAGAAGGAAACTTTTACAAGCTATTCTGTTGTGATGTCGTCGTAAATTTATTTTCGCTATTAAAAGGGTCGTGGCCAGATCCTGAAGCTAGACAATCACACCCAACTAAGCGGAAACAGGCAGACGAATACAGCTTATATACGTAATCTCGTAATCGAAGTGGGGAGTACTACAAACAAGTCACAATAAATTTGTTGCCTTACACTTTTTCACCTTATGCTCATGTGATGATAGCGGACCGTTTCGCTATAAGCGTAAGTCACATATTTTGCCTAACATAGTTTGTGAATTTAGTGTTTGTATAGTTAGGGCGTGTGGAGTTAGAAGCTTGGCTCTACATGAGATCTGACAACTTTTTCACATTGGGGTCGATATGATCTCGTCTTGGTATCATTTTACATGAAAATGTTTTTGTTGGGATTTCACTTCTTTTTGTCAGATGATTAGGGCACAGCTACCGCGCCGCGCGCGGCAACGCAATCCATGTCAAAGGTTTTGACCAGTAGACGAAGCGTATGCTATCTACGCCGCTAAACGTCGTACGGTCGTACGAAATACTTAATGTCAAACAATGGAAGAGGCATATGAAGACACGATAAGGGCACGTGGCTCTACCTTTACTTCAAGTGAATCTCTCACAAACGTTTTCGCTTCCCACTCAGTAAGAAAATTAGTAAGTACTGCTAAAATAGGCTAAATAGACAGTTTTCCGAATACTCTAAATGAAGAACCCGAGCGGTCAGCATGCCAATGGTCGACTGCGTGCCCTTTAAACGCCTAAGGCGTATGCGAGCGTGCAACAGGCAATTTTGCTCAACTGCACACCCTTTTAACGTCCTGGACGTGTAAGTCACCAATTTACGTAAATGTTACGTACCGATAAATTCAAGCCCGAATAGTTTCCAAGTCCCGCGCTTGGTGACGATGATCACTTGTGGGCAGACGTTGCGGTGAATCTGCCGAGCCGTGTAGTGTAGGTAGTGTAGAGCTTCAATTATCTGAGAACAAGAGAATAACCTGCCTGTAGTCTATTAGTCATATGAGTAGCACCATATTGTTATTCTTTGTTTACGCATGCATTTAAAAAAATTACAACTTTAACGAGGATTATCAATGTGATGTCATTTTGATAAACTGGAAAACAATAATGAATTTGTCACTCTTGTTATTAAGCCGCTTTAAGGTGATTCGTTTTCCATACAAAAGTTGATGCAGTGCTACAGGAAAACGGATAGAGGAATATTGTTATAAAACCGATAAATAGTAATATTTTGGTGTATTATTTTCGCAAACTAACAAAAATTTAGGGTCCGAATACGAGAAGTACCATATTTCAGACCCTCAATTTTGATCAATTCTACATTTGTAGTGGTGCAGATTACAGTGTATTTGCTGAGCGTGTAGAGGTGTCAATGTTAGTTTGTGTGCGTGATAGTTTTTTTTTTTCTAAAGGCTTTGACTACTTGACAAGTGTAATAGAATGTCAGTGACAATTTATAAAGAGATTTTGTATGAAGAGAATAAATATAAATAAAAAACTAAAAATACTACAATCTGAGAAAAGGAATATTGGAAAAATATTTTTGTAATAACGTATCTTATTTAAACATTTTTTAAATAATGGGTAAATACCGTGTTTTAAAAGAGGACATATATTATAATAAAAAATCAATACATAAAATGAAATGGCTGTATGGGCATAGTTCCCTTTGCCTTACCCTTCGGGGAAAACCAAATCAAAAAAGAAGTTGTTGCATTTGCCGGCCTAAATAGTAGTCATTTATAATTAATTGTTTTTCCATCCAACATACAGATTTATTTATATTCTCTTTGCCGCGGACTTTTTGGTGGGACCGGGAACGGGAAGGTTGCTTTCTTCATTGAATAATCTAAATAATCAATACGAAGTGGTGTTTTGTGGTTAATGATCACATTAGTCGGAAAACATTCCCGATAGTATACATAAATCGGAATATTCAATAAACAAAGTGTACCTATCTATTTTCGCTTTGCGCCAACAAGCCGCTTACTTCGTTTGGGGTTCGGAGTAGGAGTCTGCTCCGAGGGTGGGGGCTTAGGTTTCATCATTTCATTAATCATCATCAAGAAAAAAAAACACAAGACATGGCTGTATGTTCATAGTTCCCTTTGCCTTGCCCTTTGGGAAAAAAAATAAGATATTATTATATTTTGAAATTCTTATGTATAATAAACAAACATCACAGACATCATGACAGATCTAAAACTAAATAAAATCTTTTTTCTTTTTTCTATTTGACTTATTTATGAATTTTAATCAAGAAAACGTGATAATAAGTTCGACAGCAACCAGTTCAGGTCCCCGAAACAGCCCATTTCAGGCCGCGTATATAATATGGAAATACTACTTCAATACGTCCCAGCCTCGTCTTTTTTTAACGTCCTCGTTATAAAAAGACGTCCTAACCTGAACTAACTAACCTAACAATAAACACCACGCGTAAATATATGTCCAGAAATGCGCTGTGAGTCGTCTGGACTGGGCGCGAAAACAACATAGAATTCGATTAGGTGCTAAGTGTCCCGCATGCTATCACCAGCTGTCACTGACATACGTATGAAGTCCTGCGGATTTTATTGGAACTAAATGACAAGTCATAATAATTATATGCGGATACTGCGACATCAGCGCCGTACTTGCGGGACGTCCTGAAGCGCTATTACATCTTTCAAACGCGATGCGACAAAGTTTGAACCTACGCAATTTAGGAAAAATCTACCTTATTATTACTGTACTGTGATCGTTATTTGTAAAATCATACAATACATATACACAATTCTTTATACACAATATAATTATTATGACATATTGTGGACTTTTCGGTATACCTACAAAAAAGGAACAATTCAACCATACGTTGTTTTGTTATATCTCAATGGGCTCAGGCAGCGTTTTCGCCGAAAGCTCCAAGTCGGCTATATTTGTAACGATAATTATGTTTGACATTCATCATCATTTTTGAACCATTTTATACAAAAAAAATACTTGTATAAATTATAAACCCTAAAGCACGCCCATGAATCACTCTACCCATTGGTGAAAACCGTATGAAAATCCGTTCAGTAGTTTTTTAGTTAGCCGCATGTTCACTGATGCGATTAATGCCTGTTAGAATTTTACAAAATAAAAAATACGGAAATTACGGAAGGTACTTTAGTGCAAAGTAAATTATTGTATACTTAATTATAATATTATTGGTAAAAGTGATACTTTTTGATAATTCCGTATCAAATAGACGGGTTCGCCAAATTCAATTGTAAAAAAAAATACAAAAAGTAAAAACAATTAAAACATGCAGTTGGGTTTGAACCGTGAACCTTAAGAATGGCGGCTACTGCTTTACCAAATGCGCCATTTAGAAGTTAGAAGTAGACTTCAAATTATGCATCTCTTTTAATAGCTAACCTAGTTCGCATGTGTGTGTGACAGCTTCGTGTTTGTACACAAATTGAAATGACACCAACTTTTGATGCAATGTTTCAATATGATATCTTCAGTAAATACTTCAAAATTGTAGCTTAACTTAAAGATAATGTATGTAAGATTTCGCCACCTAACATTTCACTGGGTCAGAACTCAACACTAAACGAATAAATGGAAAAAAATACGAAAACTGCAGAAGTAACGCCATCTACTGACGCAGCGTTACCTAGCTGACTGAAACACATCACCTTAAGCCTTGATCAAACTCGAAAAAACAAAATGTATTGGATACTCTAGAGCGAAAATATTTTTCTCTCCAATATTTTTTTCATTTATATAAGTACGCTGCGATAGGTATTAACATTTTTATTGAAATTAGTTTTCAGCTTTAGTTCAATTTCAAGCCTTACAAATATCAGATGCCAATATTGCAGATTTAAAAGAGCGGAAAATATGCTTTCATTTCTAATAATAACTATCAATACTTGCCTCTTCTTTAAGTAATATCTCTTGTTTGAAAATAATTTCGAAATACGTTCGGTATTTTATATAAAATTTAGATAAAAGTTTAGAATTGACTTATTACTGAGGTTTATCATGAAATATGATTATAAGAAGCAGTGTTGTGTTGCCACAAGATTCCGAAGGATGATAATGTTAAAACTCTTTGTTGTAATTTACAATAACAACATCAATGTTTTTTATAATGCCTTATGTCTGTACTTCTGTTTAGTCTCAGCAAAGATTGTCACTACCAAATGTATGTGTTTACAACGCAGCCTATATTTTTCCTGCTAAAACAAGTGATAGAAAGATACAAAAAAGTATAAACATATTGATAAAGTTAAACAAAGTAGGTAGCTAGTTTTATTGTTCCTCCTTTTTGAGAAGGTATTTTTTGAATCTGATACGTACTAATTAATTAATGAGGTACTTAAATAGAAAAAAAGTCGAAAATCCGATTCGATCTACAATCCAAGTACAATTTATTCAATTTGGAAGCTTTCAGTTAAGTTAAATGAAAAACGTTGGCGAGCTGACGGGAGAGGGATGATTCAGCTCATTATTCTGAGTTAATATCAAGTCGATTTTTTGATCGCAAAAGTATAGAATTAAAAATAATTTAAAAAATCTAAAAAATATCATAATCATGCTCTGAATCATCCCCCTCGGTATTCGTTACGATGTCGCTAACATCCTGTATATGATGTACATTAGCTTGCAAACTTCCACCGAAAATTGGTTTGAATGAGATCTAGTTACTAGTTTTAAAACGTCATACATTTTGTCGTGGAACAAAAACCTACGGGGTACTTTCCATAGACCTAAAACCATGAAATTTGGCAAGAAGGAAAGTCTTACAACACAAGTAAAGGGAGAAAATAGTTAATTTATTGTTCCATCACAAAAAGATAGTTTTTTGCATTTATAAATTTATATTTGCAGTTGGTTAACTAAACGCATGTAGTCAATGCATGGAGCTAACAGTTTGACAACGGCAAAAAAAATGTTTTCCAATTTCAAACTTGTTTGCAGTTGGAAAACTACACGGGACCTAGCCGATATATGAATCCAACAGTTTTCCAATGGCAAAAAACATATTTTTGCGTTTATAAAATTATTAACAACATAACATCATGCACAACGTAACAACATGCCTGTATCGCCAAAGGGGTAGGCACAGGTGTATAGTTTTATACACCCACTCCTTGCTAGGTATGTTACGCGGTATGAGTATTGCGTTTGTTGTGTTGCTATACAGGGTGTCAGTGACATCGTAACGAATATTGAGAGGGATGATTCAGACCAAGATTCTGTGTTAATATCAAGTGGAATTTTCCGTCGCAAAATTCGTGTTTCTTTTTAGATTTATTTTTATTTATTTTCAGTTCCATACTTTTGCGACGGAAAATTCCAATTGATATCAACTCAGAATCATGGGCTCAAACATCCCTCAAAGTTTTCGTTACGATGTCACTAACACCCTGTATTGTATGTAGGTTCTTAGATATGATTACAGGATACAGGGTGATGATGATCAGGTGGTCATAGGAACTCGACAGTAAAATGACGCAAGTCCTCCGAGTTTGGATTAGTTTAATGAGTCTTGATGAGCACTCTGGCCCTAGGTGGTTGGTGTTCAGCGTCTGATGACGACCAAATAAATGGTCATAGGATAGGTACTCAACACGGAATTAATATGAATGAACTCGTGCAAAGCTTGCAAGGTTGGTAAATATACAGGGTGTTAGTGACATCGTAACGAAAACTTTGAGGGGTGATCGAGGCTATGATTCTGAGATGATAACAAGTGGAATTTTCCGTCGCAAAAGTATGGAATTGAAAATAATTAAAAAAAAACACAAAAATTTTCAGGAATATTCAGACTGAAAATTCCACTTGATATCAACTCAGAATCATGGTCTGAACCATCCCCCTCAATATTCGTTACGGTGTCACTAACACATGGGTGTTAGTAGTAGGTATGGACCTACTTGTATGGCTACCGTATGTACTTGTGTGGGGTGTAAGTGACATCGTAACGAATACTGAGGGGGATGATTCAGCTAATTATTCGGAGTTCATATCAAGTGGAATTTTCCATCGTAAAAGTATAGAATTGAAAATAATTTAAAAAAAACTAAAAAAAATCATGAATTTTGCGACGAAAAATTCCACTTGATATTAACTCAGAATCATGGTCTGAATCATCCCCCTGAGTATTCGTTACGATGTCACTAACACCCTGTATACGTATTAATTTTCCTGTTGCAGCATGCTTGGCCCAATCTATTGTGAAGACCCTTACCAACTTTGCAAGCTTTGCACGAGTTCATTTCTTAGTATGTTGTTATAAACACCATTCCCTCGAACTCTTCCCAAATTCGCTTTTACATGAATGATTTCCCCTCTCAGACAAATTTGGTCTTTATTGGGTGGGCTATAAGTAGATTTAGCGCTAATGGCATTAACCATTTGGCCGGATTCATTATTTACCAATGATAGGGTACATGAAATAGTACGAGGAACAAAGAAAACCCAAGCAAGCCTCTTAATTGGATAATAATTGCAGTAGACAGTAATAAGAGCTTTTTAATGTTATTTCCTGTAACGCGTTACAAATAGGTAGTATCATTCAGGGAACATTAAACCTTAAGGAGATTTGCACTTGATATTAGGAATGAAGTGTACTTAAATGATTATTTTAAAACAATTGCGTTATTAAATTAGCTGTTTCTCTGCCACTATTTATATTTCAAAGATTAAATAATACTACTGCACTTTGAGCAATTCACGCTCAATTATGTTTCAGTATATTCGCTGATAGATTCATACCTCCTTAGCAACTTCAACAAACAAACTCGTTCACAGCGGAACGTTTATTTACTGCATTTTATTAAAAAGATCTCGGAAGCTGTTATAAATTCATAGTTTTTCTTGTTATCTAAACCTAAAATTATGAACTCGCGTTTTGAAGCGCGCTCAAAGGATCGTAGTTTTAAAATCAAAACAAATCATCTATCTATAATACACCCCAGATCTAGTTTGCTTTCAAACGTACATTGTACATAATGGGGGTAGGCAGATACCACTTCTACCACCACCACCACAGATTTCACTTGTTACAACTCTGACACCTCTTTCACTTTCTCCATTTACTATTAAAGTCCTACGACCTTACTTGTCATTATTATCCTCAGTGGGATCACATTATAAATCTGTTTCAAATGATTTGCTTTTATTCTCTCTCTGGACGTTCAAATCATCTAAGAATGTCATTGTCAATTTAAGTCACTTTCCTTAACACCACAGTGCGTCATCACACAGTTATATTGGCATTTAACATAATTATATTTGGAAAGGCCTTTGTGTGACACGAGAAGCACAACTTGACTATGTTTACAGTAAACTTAGCGTTGCGTGTTTTATACTGAAACAAGTGGCTTTATCAGTAAAATATGGGAAATTTTGCAGACGAAAGTAAAAAAATAGAGAAATGCGAGATTGTTCATCTTATGAAAATCAAGCGAAAGAAAAAATATATTTTTATATTTAGTAGCAAGTCAAAAAAGCACGCTGACACACAAAATCGCTAGGCCTAAACGAGGTTTAGAATGAACCGTCGTGGTTCGGTAACCGCTGGCTTTACACCACAGATTAGGCTGATCAGCTATCTATCAGTACCTTCTTCCAAGGGAAAATACAAGTACCTAGGTAATTAAAAAAACCTTTTTCTCACAAGAAAGCAAATTGCGTTTTTCTCACCGTTTGCGCGCTAAAAGCGCGTGTTATGTGGAGATGATAATAACTATTGTATTGAATGAAAATGACGGAGAAAGACTTTTTTATTGCATAAGTAGGTACATACAGGATAATACTGACATCGTAACGAAAAATAATAATAAAACGTCTTCTTGGTTGTACTAAAAACGATGGTAAGTAGGTGATTTTTGTGTCGCAAATGTTGAATTAAGATTTAGAGATTTTGCTTTTGAGAACAAAGCAAACAGTGGCTAGACCAGGGACGTAGGTAATTTCTGCATCGTAATATTTCCGCAGCGCAATATTTTTGCTTTTCAAGTATTCTTTTTTCTGGCTATTTGGACGTATGCTATATTTGAAATTTGAAATATGAATTGGTCTCTGTGGTTTGTTTGTTTCTGGACATTCGACAGATATTCTTGGTGGCTGACTGTTTATATTTGTGAATTTTGGCTGGAAAATCTAATTTAATGATCTGTGTGTGTTTTCAAATGTGTAGATTTAATCGTGAAACATAAAACGTAATTTCTGGTGATACAATTATAGCATTTCATTTTCCTTGGTAAGTTTATGTTGGTTTGCCCTTCTTTCTTCTTTTTCTTTCACTCTACTTTTCTATTTTATTATTTATCTTTATAGATTAAGGGAAATCACCCTGGGTTTTGTTTTAACCTGGACCTACATTGTGTACGAAACCGCTCCGTCCCCACGGATCCTGTTTATGGTTCAAGTTTCATGTGCGAATCGCTACGATCGCTCCGACTCTGCGGTTCCTGTATAATTATGCTTCAAGTTTCGTGTGATTTTTATATTTTGGAATGTTTTTTCTAAGATAATTTATATTAGTGTTATTAGATTTCACCGTTATTGATAGCTTCTTCAAAATTCTTAAAGCCCCGCGCGGCACTGTTTTGGTTTGGTTTTCATTTTGGCGCAACCTTTCCTTCTATTTCAAAAACTTTCGTTGGTCAACAGAAGTATTAACAGAAGTAGATGATAATTTCAATTCAGAACAATTTTTTTTTATTTATAACAATTTTATTCTTTTTAGTATTTCCCAATAAATTTGCATAGCATTAAATTTCTTTTCTTGTTAGCGACTTTTTTTTATCGCTACACTACCTACGCGCTTGGTAAGACGTTGATTGATACCTAGTCAGCGTTAGCGCAGTGTAAGTGTAAGTGAAGGCGCCGCCGCCACCCGCCGCTACTGAGCCGACGAGCAGAGTGAGAGAGAAACATTTAATGCTATAGGTGGTAGACAGAGAAAGAAATAGGATATGTTCGTATTGCCTGCTATGGGCGCGGCGCGCGGTTCGCGTGGCCATTGACCCGTGCCATTAGCTGATGGCGGATTTTAATGATTTATATTTTTTCTTTTTTTATCCTAAATTGGAGTGCTATGCAGCTTAAAACAAAATATAGGTAATGGGACTGAACATAATAAAAAAAAAAACACCAGCATTTTGGTGAATTTTTGGGAAATTCCACTTGATATCAACTCGTATCATCCCCCAAAGTTTTCGTTACGTTGTCACTAATACCCTGTATTAAGACAAACCTGCAGCAAACCGTATCGCAGCTCGATATCCAAGAAGAAATATTCCTTGGCAAAGGGCGGGCGTGCTGTGGGTGCGGTGAGCTGCTGCTGCTGTGAGCTGGGCGGTCCCAGCGAGATCGGATGCGGCATCACTGGCTGCTGAGCGCTGGTAGGGATCGGCGACGACTCCTGCGCAAACAGACTTTAAGTTTAAATTAACGCCGGGATTCCCCGTAGCTAAAATAATAATTTTACGGAAGAAGCCTTTTCATTGATTAACTGGTTTTCAAAATATTACTAATGGTACAATCAACAATTCAGTAGGACGAAAATCCTCCCGAGATGTGGTAAATTAATGAGCGTTTGGATAATTTTACACCCAAGCTGCAGTGGAAACCTGGCATGATCGGTGGAACTTTTTGGCTTCACAAAGAATAATGGAACATATTGAAAATCGTACGGGATATTATTAAAGAACGAATGAGAAGTTCTTATAAACTAAGTATTTCAAGAACACATCGCTAATGGTCGTTCAAATTACAATGGTCAGTATGCAGCGGATGTCGTACCATCGTACCAGTAGTGCTGTTCGAAAACTAGCATTGATAGTTGAACGAGATTATAAAGAGACATCACTAGATAACGCAACTAATGTGGACATTATTGAAGGAAATTCAATGAATGAAATCAAGAGAAGAAAATGCTCTGGATGGCTAAGGAGTAGTCTCGTTTCATAAGCTATATCAATTACAATTTATCTAAAAACAAATAAACATTGGTATGTTTTTAGAAAATTTGCGTTGAATATATCGTAAAATGAAGTATTGATTTCTGTCATTCGAGATGATTAAACTACCAGAGAAAAAAGCTATAGACAAATTAGTTTAGCTACTAAGTTTGCTACTTACTTAGGTAGGTGCAGGTAGTATCAGTTCTAGGTAAGGAAATTTCAGAGAATTTTCAGGAAAATGATATACATCAGAAAAGGTCGTTGAAAACATATTTGGGTGCTTGATAGGTCAAAGCGCTCTCGAAATGGGTGTCTACAGATAGACGTACGTCGTCGCAGCAGAGGCAAGCCCAAAAGAAGGTGGTAAGACAATGTGGTAGCTACATCCAACTTCTTTTGGGCTTGCCTCTGCTGCGATGACGTTAAAATGTTTTAATTCTTCAATATCTTGTTTCCACCACGTTGGTGGTAAGAGAACTGTGTAAGAACAGAAGGGAGGCCTTTGCTCAGCCCTGGGACAGGATAAGCTACAGAAAAAATAAACGACCAGTTTATACAACTTTTATTGTCGTCATAGAAGATTGTATACTGTAGGCAAATGAAGTTTTAAAAATATTTTTACAAATAAAAACTCTAAAAGAAGACTACAAAAATCTGAGGGAGGTAACATTGAAACAATATTCAGTTCTGTAATAAGCCTACTTACTTATATTAAAAATAAACGATTTTACAAGCAAAATCTCACTAGACTTGAGTCATTGCTGGTGATGTTTGGTACTTACATGCCAAGCAAGGATATTGTGAAGGCTAGCGAGCACAGGTTCTGACGCGAACGCTATAGTATTGTGGCCTTCTTCGAGTGAATGAATAATCTGTAACATCTTTGGATGGCGCATCTTCTCGAGCTGGGTGATGCAGGCGCGGATGCGGTCAAGCATGCTCTCCTTACGTTTTGGCTTGTACAACTTGTCCACAATACGTTTGTCGAACACGAACACGGAGCATTCCTGAAGAAAAATTGTATATAAATAAAATGCTCATAGTATAATTATTATATGTACATGTCGGAGTTAGTTATGAATTAAGAAGACAAATTGATCAAATCGGAAAATAAAATGGAAGTTACATCACTTCCGTCATGAAGTTGCAACGCTCCGACGACAGGTGGCGTTCGAGCAGAGCGGGGTGAAGTCGGGGAGTCACTACAGAGTCGTCGTGTCGAGCGGACGTGTACTGCCGTTCTAGTCGGGCGGTCTACCGTGAACCTTCGTCATGAACGGACGTGTCGAATAATTACGATCGGAACGTGGAGTGCTATAGTCCTCACCTATAACTTGTAGGGACGTCAAGAAAGTGTGATCGGAAAAGAGCACCTAGCAAGTACGTTCACGTGTCCCGATGATTCGGTCCGAATATAGGAACCATAGGTGGTGGAGGGCCCCGTCTCTCTAACGCCCTTAGACGCGCTAGATTACGAGAGACTGTGTAACCGTTACGATGCCGTAAGTGTGTACCTTATGCTGTGACTTTATCTAATCGTGATACAAAAAACTATGTGGAAGTAAATAAAATGATTGTCATACTAATGATGGCCATTATTGTCTTCTAACGCCCACCCTTTTGACACACCACTGCTACGACATACATATATTATTACCATAGAATAAACAATAATACTACTTCTAGAAAGGGCGCTTGGTAAGGAGCGCGCGGTACCGATTATTGTTTGGGACTCGAAGTCACTTACAGTCTCGTTCACGCGAGTATGTAGGGTGTTAGTGACACCGTACCGGATACTGAGGGGAATGATTCATCTTATATTATGTGTAATGTTCTGTCGCAAAATTAATGAAATTATTATTCTCTCAAAGTTTTCGGTATGGTGTCACTAACACCCTGTACGTTTTTGTGTAGTCCTAGACGTCACACTGTGTAGTGTCTGTGCAAGAACAAGATTAAATAACTTTACCTCTTTGCCCAAATAAATAAGATTTTTAAATGATTATGCCCGCAAATTACTGAAGCCCTCCATGTTCCACACTATCTTGTCAGAATCCATGAATGTGATCTATACCGATGAAAGTGTTGTGGTAAAGCAAATGTAAAATTTTTAACACAGTGCTGGATTATGGGCGAAATATTTTCGAGCAGCCATCGGTAAGCCACATAGTTAATGACGAATTTGTTCGATAAAACGATCGGAGGTCGTCGAATTTTATGGTGTAGAATTATTTAAATGTTGTATTTTTGTAGGTACTAACTGTAATACGACGAGCGAGAAAATATGCTTTAAAAGTTCATCCAGTTTCTCGCTGTTAACGACGGCCTCCTTGGTCGTCCTTAGTTTTATTTCTTTTATATTATAATATATTGTCATACTTGTACGTTCTGTTGTTTTTTAAAATGTCAATGTCAGTGTTTCTTTTGGTTGCAATAAATCAGTTTACAAATGTTTTTACTTTCGTGATATTTTTTACCGTACGCACGCTCAACAAGTGGTCCTTCGAGACGTTGACAATCGTAAGTGAACCCCAACGCGTACACAACTGAAATGTATCGCACGCCTACTAAAGTGAAAACACGTAGCGCGACTTGCGCTGAACGCGAGACGCAGCAGAGGAACATATCGACGCCCATCAAGTCATCACCGGCATCATTGACACGTCATGCCGCAGCCGACACGACGTTCGTGGCGGGCAGCAGCCATATGAAAACAGTGGCACCACCATCGTCGAGGGACGACGCCGTGCCGCACCCGCTGCCACCACACAGTAACGTACCGTCAGCCGCACCTACGCGCACGTCCATGTCGTCGGTACGGAGAAGGAAACTTGAACTAGAGGCGAAGAAACAGAAAATGCTGATCGACTTGCAGCTAGAAGCTGACCTATTAGATCTCGAAGGTACAAAATACATAGTAGTACCACGTGTCACGACATCGTCGACAATTGGATGGAATGCAACAAGCACGAGTTTGATAAAGTGCCCGCCCCCGAGAGTGATATAAAAAAGGGCGAGGCGCACCAGTCAGCGGCTCCCGTCACCTCCATCCACAATTGTGATGCTCATTTGTTGAATCGTTTGTGTATGCCAAAGGATTTACCTGAATACTCGGGCGATCCCCTAGAGTGGCTTCAATTCAAGCAGGCGTACGAAGAATCAACCGACGTGTGCAAATTTAGTCCTAAAGAAAATCTATGGCGATTACGCAAGTGCCTGCGCGGACAGGCTAAAGAAATCGTCTCTGCCTTACTTATAAGTGCTGCTTCACCTGACCGCATCATGTCTACATTGGAACTACGTCACGGTGACCCTGAGTTCATAATAAGCAGACTTATCCAGGACGTGAGGAGACTTCCTCCGATGTCGAATGATTATCAGAGAGATATTGTCAACTTTTCTAATAAGTCCAGAAATTTTGTGGAATCTGTAGCAGCTGTGGGTCGCGAGGAGTTTACACAGGGCTTAAGTATTGTGCCTGTACTTATAGCGAAGCTGCCAACCGTTCTCTTATCCAAATGGTCGGATTACAGCTACCCTCGTATCAAAGCTGGAGAAAAGTCTAGACTACGAATAATGTCCGACTTTCTGAATGATGAAGCCATAAAGATTGCTACGACCGCGAATATTCATTTGCAAAGTTTTCGCACTGACTTGAACAAAAATAGTAAGCAACATGATAGCTTCACACGCGCGCTACCTGTGTTATTGCAGTCTGAGGAACGCGGCGACAACGATAAAAAGGAAAAGTGTCTCTTCTGCCATACACATCCATATCATGGCCTGCCAGATTGCAAAAAGTTTAAACGCGCCTTGCGCAAGAATAGATGGCGCTACGTTAAACAGCACGGTCTTTGCTTCAAATGTTTGTTACACCGTCACGACCGTGAGTCTTGTTCTGCGCCTGCGTGTGACAAAGAAGGTTGTGGTGGAGCACACCATAAGCTCCTGCACTATGAGGTTGACGGCAGTGCTCGCCGGCCGGACGATAGCATGAACGCCAGCGCCCTGCTGCTGCCAGAGCCTGTCACGGAGCCTTCAACGTCGGCACAAACAGCGAGGACGTCGGCACAAACAGCGAGTGCTACTGGAACAACGTGTTTCTTACATGATGATAAACGCGTTCTGCTGAAAGTGGTTCCAGTCAACATTCACGGTCCTAATGGCGTGTTTAGTACGACCGCTCTCCTGGACGACGGGTCGTCGGTTTCTCTCCTGAGCGACGGACTAGCGGCGCGCGTCGTACTACAAGGCCGTCGTGAAACCATGCGCGTAAGCGGCGCGTGGAACAATAATGTGATTATTTGTGATTCGACTGTAATGACTATTAACATTTCTGGTTATAGTGACAGTAACGTACATACTTTGTCTGTACATAGTGTAAAAAAAATAGATTTACCAGTTCAGAATGTAAAATTAGTAGACTGCGATAAATATGATCATTTGAAAGCGCTTAAATCAGTGCTCCATAGTAACTCTTATTGTAAACCTGAGTTGCTCATAGGTCAGGATAACTATAACTTGTTGGTACCTTTAGAAATATGTATAGGTCGATCCAATGAGCCGTCGGCAACACGAACCCCTCTAGGTTGGTGTGTACACGGGGCGGTCCAGTTGGCGCGCACGTCGCAGGCTGCCCGCTCGGCGCATTCAACGCTCCACCTTTATGAGGTGCCCGAGGAAGACAATGTCGCGCAGGCGCTGCACAAGCTGCACGAGGAGGTGCGCCGCTCTTTTGAAATCGACGCTTTAGGTATTTCAGGTAAGCCTAGACAGAATGCTAACGACGTACAGGCGCTAAAGATGTTGGAATCGTCTGCTGTACTCGACAACGACAGATGGACTGTGGGGCTGCCGTGGAGAGATCCGCACTATACCTTGCCCAACAGTTTCCCTACTGCGTACAAGAGGCTGCAGGGCGTAGAAAAGAAGATGCTCGCTAACAAGGCTTACGCAGATAGGTATGAGGAACGCGTTAATCATTTGTTTGAAAACGATTTCGCTAGAGAAATGGCCGATACGACACCCACGTCGAATACAACAAGAAGAAGAGTTGACAATCCCAACAAGAAGAAGCTACGTTTGGTCTATGACGCAGCTGCTAAGAGTGAAGGAAAGTCGTTAAACGATTTTCTTCTCCCAGGTCCGGATTTGCTCGCTTCTTTGTTCGGCATTATGGTTCGTTTTCGAGAGGACAGGGTAGCAGTAACCGGCGACATCAAAGATATGTTTTTGAGAATTAAAATTAATTCTGAAGATCAGAATGCCCTCAGATTCCTGTGGAGAGGAAAGGCCCGGTGAAGACGTACGCGATGACGTCATTAATTTTTGGTGCTAACTGCTCGCCATTTATAGCGCAGTACATTAAAAATAAGAACGCAACCAGGTTTATTTCGACGTTTCCAGCTGCTGTGACCGCTATTCAAAACCAACACTACATGGATGATTATATTGATAGTCTGCCGGATGAGCCTACTGCCATCAATATGGTAAAGAATATTCGAGATATTCATTTAGCGGGAGGTTTCGAAATCCGCAACTGGACTTGTAATAGCGCTACTGTGCTCGACACAATACCTAAGGATATATTAGGTACTACGGCTGTGACGTTTGGACTGGATGATCGCGACGAAGGCGAGCGCACGTTCGGTCTAATCTGGTACCCCGCTAAAGATGAATTAGGGTTCGACGTGTCATTTAAACGGATGCCTGAGAGTGTGATTAAAGGCGAACAGAGACCAACGAAAAGAATAATGTTGCGTGTCGTAATGTCTATTTTTGACGTATTCGGGTTCTTGACACCTTTCACCACGCAAGGTAAAATGATGCTTCAGGACACTTGGCGTCTACCTATCAATTGGGATGATATTATTCCAGACGATTTGTATAAGAAATGGTGTAGCTGGTTAGAACTATTAAAAGTTGTTGGAGAAGTTCGTTTACCGAGATGGTACCAATCACGTAATGAGTCTGTGAATGAGGTATTCGCTAACGCAAGTAGCCCTTCCGCCAGCAATGTAACCAAGCAAAGCTATACGGATTTGGAATTGCATTTGTTCAGCGACGCATCGCTCAAGACAATGTGTGCGGTCGCATACTGGCGCTGGAAGGATAGTAACAATAAAACATGTGTCGCATTTGTTGCCAGCAAGTCTCGTGTATCGACAGTGAAACCTCAAACTGTACCACGGTTACAACTCCAGGCTGCACTGCTTGCAGCATGGTTCACCGATACTTTAGTTAAGGCTCATCGGTTACACGTCACTCGGCGATACTTTTGGTGTGATTCAATCACGGAGCTTCACTGGATTTACAACAATACGCGTCAGTACAAGACTTTCGAGGCTAACAGGTTGGGTGAGATAGATGATCTCACGAAAGCTTCTGAGTGGAGATATGTGCCAACAGGATTGAACGTTGCAGATATTGCTACAAGAGATTCGTTCAATTATGATTCTTTTCTCACTGAATGGTTAAAAGGTCCTGCGTTTTATACGCCCACGAGAGTAGCTGGCCAGTGAACGTCATAGAACCCGACAAGGTCTGGGCTGCTAAAGTGTTCTGTGGCACGTATCGCCAAAATCCCTACTTATGAGTGCTAGCGCACTAGGGTGGGGAGTGTTAACGACGGCCTCCTTGGTCGTCCTTAGTTTTATTTCTTTTATATTACTTATAATATATTGTCATACTTGTACGTTCTGTTGTTTTTTAAAATGTCAATGTCAGTGTTTCTTTTGGTTGCAATAAATCAGTTTACAAATGTTTTTAATTTCGTGATATTTTTTACCGTACGCACGCTCAACACTCGCAAAGTAGTAACAGATTAAAAGACTGGTTGAACTTAAGACCGTCTAATTACGAGTTATTTCTGTAATATACCACAAACACTGATATCCTTTTATCCTTTAAGTACGTGGTTAACTCGGCCATTCAAAAAAAAACACCATCAATATGCAGTCATTTCTTTGATCACGTTATGTTATTCTTCTTTTTTATTATGTTAACAAAAAATAGTAGTTCATAACAAGCTTAAGAAAAATATAAAAATGACTCGAGCATGAAAAGATGTTCAAGTTCATACTTAGAGACTTAACTGTGACTATTGAAGCGGAGCCATTAAAATAGAGACGACGCGACTTGCTGCACTTGGTCTTGATTGAATTAAGTTCGTTTCTACTTTCAATATTTACACAAGCGCAAATATTTCCAGTGATTGATTTTACTTTTCACAGATCTTGTACTTGTTTACTTACTTCAAAGTCGTTTTGCTGTACGGAATCAGAAGATTAGAAGATATATGTTAATATGACGGACACACCTCAACTTACCCATAACTTTTTTACTCGACATACTATTAGTACTGATAGTAAAATTACTATAAGAATATAAACAAAAATATTTCGTTTTTATTCATATTTGTGTTCTTTAAAATGAATTTTCCATTTTTCCAGTAAAATATTTAATTACTTTCCTTTTTGGTTGGGTGGAAAATCTAATAAGTAAAAATGAAGTGTAACGTTTTGAAGTTTATTAACATTTGTATTGTGGGTACTTCGAGCCGAATATGAACCAACCACTTAGGGTTTACATCCAATAATGTCTGTGAGAAAAGTGACAAAAATTTGAAAAAATTAAATTAGGAAAGGTTTAATTAAACTTTCAAACTGTTTTGCCCGAAAAATGAATACCACCAAAGGGTGGACGATTCGCAGTACCAACAAAAACAAAATCGGAGATCAGTGGGTAGCCTTGGCAATACACTTGCATATTGCGCGCGTCTACGCCATAAATTAATTAGAAAAAGAAAGAAATAATATTTATTTCTATTAAAGACTAAAAAGCTACTATTGACTCATTTATTGCGTCTAATATTGTCTCATTTATTGGAGACCTGTTATTTATTGGTGCTGTGCTACGGGTACATAAGATAGATCGCGCAGCTATATTTTATGACTTAAGGATACAGCTATAACAATAATTTCTTAAGGGGCAATGTTCTTAAGATAACTTAGGTGGTTAACTTTCTGAGTTAAGTAACTCAGAGAAATATATCCTAGACCCGACAGTAGACTAGTATTAAGCGTATTTCAACACAGCATGAGATCTTTCATCCACTAAAACTGAATCTAGAAATACAAACATAATTTGCAAATGCACTACTACTATACTCGGCAATGTAGACTAATTTTGAGAAAAAAGATTAATATTTTTAATTAATTGAAATTTGTACTACTAAATCCCTGTTCTATTCCAACTATTTATCTTTATTTCATAGGGTAGCTTACAACCTCTTTTACAAAATGGATACAATAAACACAAGTAATACTTCAAAACGGAACCCAGATAGTATAGTGAGAAATAATATTTAGTACGAAAGAAGGAAAATAATATTTATTTCTAGGTGCAAGTAAGTAAACGCTAAGAAGACAGGGCTCCACACAGTACATTAAAATAAATGCAGAACTGTATCCGCAAATGGGTGCTATTTGTATGAAGTGCAATAATTGAAAGATGCTTTCAGTAGCATCAGCAGCATGAGTAGCAGAGTGACCTCAGGGTACTCTTTGACCCAACGCTTTGGATTTATGTAGTCATTAAGGCATGAGTATCATAAATATTATGGGACGAGATTCGTCTTTGAAATGTTAGCCAGGAGTTGAAGCTTCAGAAGATAATATTGATTTTGTATTATATTTTATAACGTTCGTAGACAAAAAGCGAGCGAAGGGGGCGCTAATTAAAATATTCCTTACATAATTATTGCTAAAAATATAACATTTCAGCTCATGATGTTATCTGTTTTATAATATCAATTTTGCATAATGTTAACTTCTCATTATCACACCCCGACCACTTCATACAAAGAACCTCGTTTTACACAGTCACTACACATTGACATTATCAACACACGTAACTGTGTGCGTGACGTCTGAGAACTGCCAATTACAATACCTAATTTAACCGACATTACTTACTTAGGTTGGTAGTAAGTAGGTACGCTTACGAAAGATGCTTTTATAATAATCAGTTAATTATTTATTTACCACACAAATCACAAACATGAAGTTTTGAACAATGAAGGTTCACAATATAAAGTAAGTAACTAAAAGGCTTTAACACCTGACTTAAAATACACTGAACTAATTAATTGCATTCACATTATTTTTACTTGAAGCACTTAGCCTAGGTTAAATTTTATTGGAAATTATAAGCATGTTTTGATAAACAATCGACATTAAAAATCAATATTTATAGGCGCCGCGCAGGCAAGCCAGCGCTGGATTTTATTGCGAGTTCAAATATTCGAATCTGATGAAAGAATATCGGCTTCATTTTCAAAATTCAACAAATAAACTAAACTGATAAAAAATAAAAACAACGATTCGCGCGCAGCCTTCACGACTACACGACTATGTTCGAGGGGGGTGAGGTAAACCTAGCTCAGACGCTGGTGGGGAGCAGAGAGTGGACGTTCTATACGTAGTATTATTCCTTATTCCTCATTTTATCAATAATGAGAACGAATGAATGTGGATCGAAAAGTGCATCGATATAATCAACTGAATACACATAAACAACTTGCCAATAATATCTAATACTACCTGCATATGCAACTTTTTGAATAAATATCGGATACTAATTTAAAAAAAAATCTTATCGTTGTTGAAAAATGGATGACATATTTTGTCACGCAGTTAAAGGAAATAAGCGCATTTGTATTCAAAACTTTGGATAGGAAATTTTAATTTCCCAAACTCTTCTCCGTTGTTGAGCCGCCAAGGGCCGCAAACTGGTTTTTTGTTGAAGTAATTAAAGCTTAGTACCGTAAGTTAATTTTCAAGAGTTAGAAACATTTCATGGAGGATGAATCATGCAATTTTGAAATGAATATGGTACATAGGCTTATAATGAAGCAGACCCGTAGCAATAAATTTAAATGCCTGTGTTTCAATGATTACGATTCTCAATTATTTCCAAGAAACTGTAACATGCTATTTCAAATTGATAGTTTATTTATTAAGACAATGATGATCTAAGCACTCTATGCCGAGACTGGCGTTGAATTGAGCAGAAAAGCGTCGATTGGAAGCAAACCGAGCCTTTATTCCTTGTGCGTCCACCTCAAACGGATCAAATTGATTTTATTGTCCATACATCACATCTCTTCATAGAATGTATGGTGTTCAATACACGGCGTCGTAGTTACGTTGCGTTGGGCATATCGTGAATGGTATTAACTAATTAATACGTCTAAACGTGAGCGTTAAAATGGCCGGTAATACGGCGAATTTAAAATTGAAATGGTGCTCAATCATTGCTATATATGTATATAGTAAAATAATTGCAATACCATCGATTAAATCGATTTTATATACGTTCGAAGCGGCAATAAACGAGTATATCGAGATAACATTGTGCACCCAGATTATGCTATCTTAACCAATACCTCGATATTTAGAATATTTAAGGGCTTAGAAAATAATCGATTAGCAACACAACAACACTACTTTGCAATATGGTATTATTTTCTTGGATTCGGTTTTAACGTTGTTGTTTTTCGGATTGGATTCATTCGTTTAGTTTAGTTCCGAGTTCTCTTTTGTGTTCTAAATCAGGAAAGGCGAACCGTGTTAACACGAATTTAACGCGAGGGAAGCTGCGGGCAAAAGCTAGTATTAATATATCAAGAGCTCTCTTAAGAGAATTTATCTCGATTAATTCTTGGTTTAAAATAAGCTGCATGTATGAAGATGTTTCATCAACAAGAAATATTTTTATCGCAATCTGCTCGGCAAACTATAACAAGTGCCAGGTTTATAAACTCTGTAACAATGGAACTTGTTATGCAAAGTTTTTAATTTATAAGTGAACATTTTTTTTTTGACGTGACTTATTGTAGATTTGCCGCAGATGGCATTAACTACTTGGCCGGATAAGTGAACAGGGAAGCACTTATATTCTCGGTGAAATTAAATAAAAAACTGAAATTACTTGCAGCTCCGTTCGCGTCTTTATTTGGAAGGGAAGAATGAATGGTACGAACGTACAGAGTATATAGTTTGCACAGATTATAAAATTGTATGTCGTGAACATAACTCCCAACAACGAAGAAACAAAGATATTAAATGGACTGTATATAATTAAGGTAAATAATGCTGGTAAAGTGTTTGAAAAGGATTGATCATGATGGTAGTTATGTACACACCTTATACTTATGTTTTTCTTATGTTCTTTTTTACAATTGTTATTTTGTTTTGTTAGCTATTGAAAAGCACAGATATTACAGTTACAGATATTACAAAGGAAATAGGTAAGTATGGTAAGTATGAATTAAATATTTGTTACTTATTAACTTGTTACAATATACAATGTTAAATGTTGAACTAAATTATAAATTAAATTTTACATTTTATTATTTTTAACTTTCACTATTGTTTGTTATTTATTCTAATGTATATGGTACTTACTATTTATTTTAATATTAAGTTTGTAAATAAAAACATTATTTTTTAAGAATTTGGTTTCTTTTTGATACACCTATCTTATTTTTAGATTATTTATTTTTTACAAAATTAAGATAAATATTTTGACTCTTTTTGAGTAGTTATGTAATTAATATGTGAGTGAAGCTGCTTAGTATTAAACAAATGACATACATTTAGACATGTATTGTCTAAGAGAGAATTAATTATAGGTACTTTTTATACATTTTTAGCCATAAAATTACAATTATTATAATTTGTACTTAAGAGTTGGCCTTATAACAAAAATGAAATATTGTATGCTATATTTAGCATAAACAAAGAAATAAACTTCTTTAAAATGACAGGACTTATACTATTAATATTACTTATAATTAGGACTCAAACGAACTTACCTTGGCCAAATTGGAGCCAAAAAAGGTTCTCGACAATTTTTGTGTCCTTGATTGTATCATTTATGTTCTTGTTGAGGGTGTTTAATATCGCATATCTGCGGAATAAGGATTCTCTGTGAAAGCTGTCACAGGAAAACCTCACTGCGTAGTTAAAACTTTGATTAACGACTTTGACTAACGGAAGAATATGTTAAGATGTTAAAGCCCAATTTAGTACTTGTCCAAGTGCTTCCTATTTGGACTTGCTTTCTCTAACCATAAAAGTCCGATAGATTCAGCTTCGGTGCCGACATATTAGTGCAGATCTTAGGCGGCAAATACTGTTTTACTAGTTCCAACTGGATGTCTCTTATGCTGCACCATTGGTGAGTATACATGTCCATCTTGGCACAATATCTTTGTGTAAATTAACACCCATAGTTCTTTTTTCTAGATGGGTGAAGACCCCTACCTAGACTAGGAGAAGTCCTAGTGTATCTAAAATTCCAGGGTCTAGATTGACCACTGCATTAGGCTCCTGAAATTTAGGCGACATTGGTTCGTCTGCCGCTGCGTCCGTCGATGTGGTAGAAGCCGGCGGCGGTGTAGCCGGGGCAGGCGTAGACTTGTGATGCGCGGGGCGCTCCTCGTTACAGATAATATTTCATCCTTCAAGTTTATTTCTCGGTCACGTATATCATTATCCGAAAAAACGAGAAATATCTACTTATATACCAAACTCGGTATTCCCAATAAGTACAAGGGTCCAGGCAAGGTACCCAATTATGGTTGGGGGGTCCATGGCAGGTACTCATGCACATAGGGGGGGTCCAAGGTAGGTACCCGTGCATATAGGGGGGTCCATGATAGGTACCCATGCACATAGGGGGGTCCAAGATAGGTACCCGTGCACATAGGGGGGTCCAAGATAGGTACCCGTGCACATAGGAGGTCCAAGGTAGGTACTCGTACACACAGGAGGGTCCAAAATAGTTACCCGTGTACATAGGGGGTCCAAGCTAGGTACCCGTGCAGATAATCATTTTCATTTATTTCATTTTCATTGTAGGTAGATACGTATTGATACTCCAAAATAAGACTATACACTTCGTACGAAATACGACGCGACTTAATTTATGAAATATTAACTCTAACATATTACGATAGAACATTATAATATAAATATTTACAAAGACACGGGACTGTGACGTACCGCACTCATGCATTCTAAGTATTCATCACAAAGTAAGAATATTTAGTGTCAGAATGTTTCGATTCTATTTTTCTCTATTTAGTACGAGTAAACAAATGTACTTCTTACCTGTATAAATTTTATTTGATTTTGATTGCACTGATAATAAACATTTTCGACGATTTTACTTAAGTTTTCGTTTTAATTTAATAATTTCTTTGAGAATACTACAATAATCATCACCTTTTGACCTAGATCTTTTACGTTTTTGCATGATAAACGCGAAAAACAACATAATGGTGAGCGAATTATGTGTGAACTTGATGACACAAAATCACGTAATGATCGGGACGCATGGGCCGCTAGGCGAGGCGGGAGCGAGACGGGAGATCATAGTTTTCTTTCTAGGCTTATACTCTAAATGTGTGATGAAGATGGTACATGCTCATGTACTGCTGCAAGTAAATATGTAATCGTTTTCGGTTGACACCCGAAGTATAATTGAATCTTAACATCTAAGTGTTTCTTGGCATCCTCTCAGAAGTGAATCAGCACATTCTGAGAAGCATCTAGGCCTACGAAAACAATGTGTCGAGTAGGAAGAACATAGGCTTAACCTACTAACATGTCTATGTTGAGACATAGTTTAAACAAAGTATAAACTAATACAAGGAATTTATTGTATGGGTAATAAACATATTTTTGTGACCGACGTCCTATGACTTCTGCCATTGGCTTTTATAACTTCTAAGGCTCTTACTTTGCCATCTGCACCAGGAAATATGTTTGTTACTCGTGCCATTGGCCAAGTCATTGGAGGTTGATCTAATTCTTTTAGAATAACAAGGTCACCTATATTTACATTAGGATAACTAGATTTCCACTTGGGTCTATTTTGTAAAACATTTAAATATTGTTTTGACCATTGTTTCCAAAATTGCTGCTTTAAAGCAGTACATTTTGACCAAAATTTAAGTCTATTTTCTGGTACATTACTGATATCTCGTTCCGGGAGAGAGGACATTGATGCTCCGGTAAGAAAATGCCCAGGAGTAAGATATGACGTGTCATTTACATCAGAAGACATAGGCATGAGTGGTCTGGAGTTTAAGACTCCCTCAATTTGCACCAGGACAGTGTACAGCTGCTCATATGTGAATGTGTGACTACCAAGTATTCTCTTAAGATGGTATTTTACACTTTTGACGGCAGTTTCCCATAAACCGCCGAACACCGGTGAATATGCAGGAATAAAATGAAAGTTGATCCCCATTTGAGCTGCTGTACTAGTAAATGATAATAAACAATGGAAGAATACAAAAAAGCTTTTGAGGAGAAATACAAATTAAATAGTCTTGTTGCATGTACATTAAGTCTGCCTGGAGACAAAGAAATCCGGAATTTATGCATCAACAATTCTTATATAAATCCGGAGTCCACAAATGGTTTACAAATGATGAGTGGAACATACATGTATACTAATCCTCCACCATATGGTTATGGGAGTCCAGCACCATTAGTGGCTGCTACTGTCAACAGGGCTAATAGTTATAATCACTTATCATTTGAAGAGAGTCACAACACAATTAATGGTTTTGATATTGTCAAAACTGGTATACCTGAAATTAAAGATTTTCCTGAAAGTGGTATTACTGGGAATTACAATCCATGCATCGCTAAAATGGCTGCTCAAATCTTCCTTATTGAAAATTTCAATCATATCTCAAAAAATGCAAAATTGATTATTGACTATTTAAAAATCAGCAACTCAGACGTCTTAAGCAAGGGTAGACAAACATGGGATCCAGAAACTCAAAAAAGTACTACTTGCGTAAAAGCATTTAAGAACTTCATAACACTAATAAAGAAAAATACAGGGAAAACACCAAGTACATTATTAGAACTATTAATATATTGGTATGAGTTGTATGACAAAACTTCCCTTATAGTAAACACAAAGAAAAGGATAGTAGTCTCAAAAAAGCGATTTATAAAGAAATTAGCAATGAGAGTGTGAATAACACAAGTTAAGACCAAAATAGCAAAGACCACTATAAAAGGAATTGAAAGATGCAACAGATGGCTTGATGATTATGCTAGAAGTTTTTGTTCGTACATTAAACATGCTGAAAGAGGGAAGAAAGACAGAAGAGCTATAGCTTCTGGTTCAGTAGCAATCAGGCTGCATTTAAAAATAATTGAAGAATTTCATCTGAGATTAGCTAAAGAGATCCCCGGTAGTACAATTAGCATTGGGGGTGAAGAGAAAAAGCGAAAGATAATGAATGAAATGCAGATGTCCTCCCTCAAGGAAAATTTCATGGAAAGTTACAGTTTACAAGCTACAGAGGATGCCACTAAATGGAATGAATGTTTAAATCCAGGTCTTTTTGCACCAGGACAGTGTACAGCTGCTCATATGTGAATGTGTGACTACCAAGTATTCTCTTAAGATGGTATTTTACACTTTTGACGGCAGTTTCCCATAAACCGCCGAACACCGGTGAATATGCAGGAATAAAATGAAAGTTGATCCCCATTTGAGCTGCTGTACTCTGCACTTGAGCCTGATGACATTTTGAATTATTTAAATTATACAATTCAGTTAATTGGGTACTTGCAGACCTGTAAGTGCCAGCATTATCACAGTAGACCTCGCTAGGGACATTTCTTCGCGACACAAAACGTTTGAAGCTAGCTAAAAAGGTGTCTGTTGTAAGATCACTTACAAGCTCTAAATGTATAGCTTTAGTTGTAAAGCATACATATACAGCTATGTACCCTTTAGTAGTTAGGACACCTCTAGCGCGCGATTGCTTTATCATAATCGGCCCAGCGAAATCCATTCCCACTTTTGCAAATTGTCGGCTGACATTTACACGATCTGCAGGTAGTGACCCCATCAATTGTTTGGCTGTAGTAGCCCTGAAACGGAAACATACAGTACATTTGTGAATTATATGTTTGATTAAACGTAAGCCGTTTACAATCCAGTAACGCTGATTCAAATTATACATTATGAGCTTTTGACTTGCATGCAACAATTTTACATGTTCAAATTCAATAATTAAGCGTGTTAATATGGATTTATTAGGTAAAATTAATTGATGTTTTTGTGCATATGACAACTCAGCATGTTGCAGTCGCCCACCCACTCTTAGGAGGCCTTCCTTATCAATAAAAGGATTAAGACTCATTAAATTAGATTTTACTAATTGTTTATTGTTTTGCAAGTGAGAAATTTCAGTAGAAAAGTACTTTTGTTGTTCATTTTTAATTAATAAATTTAATGACTATATTCTGAATGAGTGATGAAATTTTCTTGGACTTTGACTGAGTTAGGTCGAATATTACTACAGAACCTTTTGACATAAGCAAGTACTCTTACAAGAGTGGAGAATTTGTTGATAAAAGTATCAAAAAATGATTCCTGAGTATTGTATGTCGTGAACAATAAGAACATCACAAAACATTTTACTTGACTTTAACAAACGGTTGAAAGCATATTTAAATCTTTGCAACATAATTGTTAGATATTACTTTCTGACTGTGCACGTTGCACTTGCCCTTATTTAGTGTTTGTTTATTATTTTTTACTTCTTTGTAAGTATTTTGTTTAATTTTTAAATATCATTATACTTTTACCTATGCCAGCCGCTCGTTTCGTTCTCCCGAATTTTCCCTATTTTATTATTAGCTATCGATTAATCGCAGCACTTAATATTTTTGGTCCTTTCACCGCTGCCGTGTCACGCACAAGTCTGCTATCTTAAAATAGTCGAGTTACGAATAACCAGTGCGAAAGGGGTTTATATCCTATGCTTCATAGTTCAGTAAAAACATTATAAAAATTATTTATACTTTTTAAGATAATGAGGTTGGCAAAGTCTGTTAACTTCAAATTTTCGTATGTCCGTCACGCCTTACTCATCTAACTGGAAGTTAGAATAGATAGGTGTGACCACGTTGAGCGTAATACGAGCGATTCACGACATTCTTTGTACTTGCGACCCGGCGCCCTGCCATGTTTGTTTATATTGACATTTGATCGCAATCTTCGACACGGTTCATTAGTCGCTCTGCATAATTAAACTAATTTTATTGATAAAGGATTTCAAATGTGACTCAGTATTTTCAAAATGAGTTCTTTACGAAGTAAACCGATGTTGAGAATATCCAGTGAAGACAAACTGCTTGAAAATCTCGGAAACCTTACTAAATACTCCGATGTTGTTAAAGAAACTCAATCAAGAACATGTAACAGTGTGATTACTATTCCAAATGAGGAAGTGATCTTGTGTGATTATGAAAACTATTATCAACCAGTTAATTACTCTGAATTTCTACCTTTACCTACGAACTCCAAAATACCGAATCCATCAGTATATTACGGAAACCGCCACATTCGTAACATATCAGAGGTACGTTCTGCTGCTATTCACGATTTATCTTCACCAACTTATGCTGAACTTCAACCAGTACCCATAAATGTAATGACGCCAATACCTGAATTACAAAAAGGAGACCTAATCGGTTTAGACGAACCATTAAGTGAAGGTATAGATATGAATGGTCTGGTATCGATTTACGACAATATTATTTTGAATTTGTCTGTTAATAAGCAAAATCCATTCATTCCGGAATGTCAGCATGCTGCGCAAATGTCTCACAGTATTCCTGCAATTCAAAATAACGCCATTACGAACCAAATTGAAAAAATGACTAAAATATCATTTTTTGAACATGGACATGATGGTCCTCATACATCAACTCCTAAATCAACTTTAAGGAGTCATCTTACTGCTGGTGAAATATCGTCAATTAATACGGAAAAGTCTTTCGAAGAAAGCTTGGAAGAGTTAGTCCAACAACTCAGCGATCAGCCAAATGAGCGGTCATCTAGAAATGAAAGTATGACTTCTACGAGGACTAGCAAGAGGAAACAAAATAGCGCAAGTTTGTCTAAAAGTGTAGAAGGCGAGGAAATTGATGTTAGTTTATCAAGAAGTAAGGAAAACTCAAGAACAGGAGAAGAAAGTAACAAGAATACAAAGAAAAAAAAAACGTAATAGTTATTCAAACAATAAGGAGAACTCAAAAACTGGGAACTCAAGTCAGAGCTTATCAATTAATCAAGAAACTGTACAAGCTGGATTGTCTAGCAAGAATAACAAGAAACAAAAAAAGAGTGCTAGTCCACGAAAAAGTTAAGAACAGTCGAAGAATGTAGCAAGACACGTAAGAATAGTGGTATCTTGTCAAACAGCAAAGAAAACTCAAAAACAAAGGAGTCAAATGAAATTTCCTTTTCACAAAAAAACAATCTTCAGAAGCTGGATCGTCTAGCAAAACTAATAATAAACAAAAGAAAAGTGTTAAGCCATCAAGAAGTCGGGAAGAATTAAGAACAGAAGACCAGTGTAACAAGAAACGTACTCGTAAGAAAAGTTTGTCAAAAAGTCAAGAAAGTGCCGCACATCAATATAATTCTAAAGAAAAAAGTAAAGAGAATAGTGGTAGTAGTCTGTTGTTAAGCCAAGAAAATATATCAGAAAAATCAAATAAATCTCCACAAACTAGTAAAAAGAGAAGAGAAAGAAATGCAAAAAAGCGACTTGAAATAGAAAAGAAAAAGTACGTAATGAGACCACCTTGCAAAGAGAGTTGTATAAAAAATATCAGCAAAGATTTTCTGAAAAAGATAGATACCAAATATGGTTGAATTTCAGAAATCTAAATAAACAGGGTCAAAGAAACTTTTTAAGCCGAAATGTAAGAAAACACCCAAAAAGGATAACTACGGAACAAAATTCCCGGCGACATAACACACTGATGTGGTCTTTACGCAATACTAAGGTATACAAGACTTTCTTTTTAAATACATTAGGGTTTTTGAACGCTCAAACAGTAATAACTGTATTAAAAGCAAACTTTAAATATAGAATCAAGGATGTAGACACACAAGAATCAGCTCCTGAACAAAGAGGTAGACATCAGCCTTGGAATAGTAAGCCTGAAGAGTATCAAAAAAGTGTGGAAGAATTTATAGAAAAAGTGAAACCGACGGTATCACACTACAATCTCAAACATACGCCCAACAGACGATATCTTCTTTGTGGTATATCATTTAGGTATTTGTACAAACTTTATTTATCCCATTGTCAAGAGCAAAATACTCGAACTTGTAGTTGGGGTTATTTTCAAGCTGTAATTAAGAAAACACCCCCGGCATCATGCGCTGATCGATATCATCCACCGTGCACTGGTGTCGATCGACGTACCGTGCAAATTGGAACCGCCGGGTCTAAGCCGTACAGACGGTAAGAGACCCGATGGGCTCACGCTCATACCCTGGGTGAGGGGGCGCGCTTTATTGTGGGACGCCACCTGTGCTTGCACGTTTGCAGCAACGCACTTGCCCCGTACTACTCGAACCGCAGGGGCAGCTGCCGAGTGGGCCGCTAGCCAAAAGCTGGCGAAATACGGAGACTTAACGCGGACCCACGATTTTGTCCCTTTTGCCGTCGAGACTTCGGGTGTGTGGTGCTCGGCGACCAAGGATTTTATTCGTGTTTTGGGGAGGTGCTTGAGGGACCGCGATAGTGACCCCCGCACCAGCTCGTTCTTGGTTCAACAGTTTTCCTTGGCAATAGTGCGCGGTAACGCGGCCAGTATAATGGGCACCTTTGAACCGGGTACGAGAGGGGGCGGTTTTTTAGACTGACTAGTGTTTGTGTAATAATTTGAAATGTTTTAATTATTCGTAATTTTAAGTGACAAATTGTATAAATTCATAATAATAAGTAAATTGTTTTACATCCATAAATTTACCGGTAAATTGGAATAGACGTTTATAAGTAAGTACTTAGTATTATTGAATTCATTATATTTCCATTTTCACTCATTAAGAAAATGAATCTATCCGTGCCCATGACACCACCGGGATGCAAAAGGTACTATTCTTTTATATCGTGAAACCACCCAAATATAATAGGTTCAATAGAGGGAAAAAACAACTGCCAGAAAATATATATTTTAATGAAATAAGAGTGGGCGGAGACTTATCCATATCTTAAAACCTAAGTTTAATGTCGAGAAATATAGATATAGATATTTATTCAATCAGCAATCCCTTGTGATGCATTCGCTTCTTTGTGCAAGTTTATCTAATGCTTGATCTTTGGCAGCATGACCTCGTATAAATGCAGTAAATAACGGAGTGCATTTGTGATCTCTTTTGTCTTCGAAGAGTAAGTACTAGAATAGTACGTCGTTTGAATTTCGTTTTTATGTAAATTGTTTCTCAATGTCAGTATTGCGTCAAATAGAAATACCACTAATATTTTTACTTTAATTTTATTAAGTAAGTAAAATGGATGAAGTGATACAATCGGAAGAGTAACCGGAATTTATTCCCTGGCATGGAGGAATTGTGATGGTTTTAAGAAAATACAGATACCACCAACATAAAAAGTATACAGACAATTTGAGTATATGGCGATGTTCAAATTACAAAAAGACAAAATGTTCTGGAACTTTACTATTTCAGAGGTAAGTATCTACGATTGTTGACACTAGTAATAGCCTGTGGTGGCGTAAGAGGGACCTACAGTCCGCGCCAGATGGATGTAAGCGCTTAAAATAGGCTTATAGCGCTTCTATTTAACCTTTTCGCGCCACCACCGACTTGATATGACCAGTCATCGGGCACGTAGGGCCGCTATCCAAATTCCTATTAATTTCAATTTTTTTTAATTTATTTTAGCACAAAAAAGTTTTGCTTGAGAAGACACACATTTGTACACCAGACCCACATAAGAATGATGTTCTTAAAGAAATGAGTGATTTACGGGATAAAGTCGTGACATCTACGGATCCTGTACCACTATTGTATTCTAAACAAATGAAGTCTTTAAAAGATAAAGGTCTTAATTTAGTAATGAATTTGCCGACATATGATGGATCGAAACATTTTCTCTACAGCGCACGAAACAAGGCTGCGGGGGTATCACGCACTACTTTTAAAGAAATTCATGAAGTTGAGGTACCGGTACAATTCCATAATTTTATATTAGCGGATTTTACAGACGAAAACACACGTATATTAGTTTTCAGTTTTGAAGAATCACGGCATTTAATTTCAACAATTCATGAATACTTTGGAGACGGTACATTCATGAGTTGTCCAGCTCCATTTGCACAATTGTATATTATTCACAAAAAAAGTAGAAAAAGCAAATGTGAGGCCATTAATTTACGCTTTAATGTCTAACCGAAAAGAAGAAAGTTATTACATTCTATTCAATCTAATTAGGTCGCAATTACCACTATGGAGCCCCAGAAAGTTTCATTGCGATTATGAAACAGGGATGATGAACGCTGTATTGAAGTGTTTCCCCGAAATCTTGCTGAGAGATTGTTACTATCATTGGACACGTGCTATTATAAAGAAAGCCAAATCCCTAAAGTGTACCAATTCCAAGCCTAGAAACAGAATTGTGGGCTTGACAGCCGCGTTGCCACTTATTCCGGCAGAGCATACTCTGCATGGTTTAAAATACATTAAAGCGGAATGTGCTGGCAACGACGACGACAATTTGTCAAAATTTATTAAATATATAGAAAATTATTGGATGAAAGTGCATTCCCCACTTGTGTTCAGCGTTTTCGGGGAACGTTATCGTACGACGAATGTTGCCGAAAGTTTTCATTCTCGATTAAACAAACAGTTAACTAACAAGGAAATCAGCGTAGGTCATGCGTTAGATAAACTTAGGTTTTAAGATATGGATAAGTCTCCGCCCACTCTTATTTCATTGAAATATATATTTTCTGGCAGTTGTTTTTCCCTCTATTGAACCTATTATATTTGGGTGGTTTCACGATATAAAAGAATAGTACCTTTTGCACCCCGGTGGTGCCATGGGCACGCGGAATAATACCCTTGACACTACCGGTGGTGCCATCGGGTAGTGTCAAGGGTCCGCGGGGGATTTAATGTACGGTTTGCCAAGAACACAAAGAGAATCACAATCAAGGTGGTCATATATGTATATGTCTTGAATGCGATTGTGATGGTTGCAAGGAATACCAAAATCATGTTCTTAACAAAAATGAATCCCGTAAATGCTTAGAGACGACCTAAAAAGTGAAAATACTACTACGAAAGTTGTTACTGTAGATATGCAAAAAGCTATTTGCATGCCTAAACTAACCATAAAGGATTATTATTTTTCAAGAAAGTTAGTTCTATTTAATGAAACGTTTGTCTCACCAGGAAAAGACGAACAGGCATACTGCGTTTTGTGGCATGAAGGCGAAGCAGGCAGAAAATATAGCGTCGGCGTATGTATACTTTGTGTTAAATAATGCTCGCGACTATAAGAATTTAATTTTATATTGTGACAACTGTACTGCACAAAATAAAAATAGAATTCTCTTTTCGGCTATGATCAGATTAATTAACTCATCTTCACTTGTAGCTACAGAAAACATAAGGTTCGTGTATTTTGAACCAGGGCACACTTACCTACATGGCGGCTGACACAGTTCATGCTTGCATAGCGAACAAATTTTCAAGAGTAAAAGAAATGTACGATCTAACAGATTATAAAGAGAAAATAAATGAGTCAAGAAAAAATATGACAGTATAGACTATTAATCACCAAAACATGATTTTGTTTCGAGACGAAATATTAAAAACGTTTCCAAGGGCGTATACAGGGTGTTAGTGACATCGTAACGAAAACTTTGAGGGATGATTCAGGCCATAATTCTGAGTTGATATCAAGTGGAATTTTCCGTCGCAAAAGTATGGAACGGAAAATAATTTAAATAAGCTCTAAAATTTTCATGACTTCTCCGACAGGAAATTCCACTTGATATCGACTCAGAATCATGATCCGAATCATCCCCTTCAGTATTCGTTACAGGGTCACTAACACCCATACCTACTTGTATGGCTACTGTATGTACTTGTATGGGGTGTAAGTGACATCGTAACGAATACTGAGAGGGATGATTCAGCTGATTATTCTGAGTTAATATCAAGTGGAATTTTCGATCGCAAAAGTATAGAATTGAAAATAATTAAAAAAAACTAAAAAAATAACATGAATTTTGCGACGGAAAATTCCACTTGATATTAACTCAGAATCATGGTCTGAATCATCCCTCTCAGTATTCGTTACGATGTCACTAACACCCTGTATATAACATACAAGCCCAGAAGATGGTTGAATTTCGGAAAGGTTCAACAAGTATTTTTGCCAAAAATTCATATGTGGCGAATGATTTTAAGGAGATAAAAATTATGAGAAAAAATTCATTGATTCTTGAAGGCGGTACCGATTTTATCAGTAATATTCCCCATGAAGAACACCCTCGAGGAATAAGTGCAATAAAGAAACGAGAACTATTGAAACTATGCGATTCTATACCAAATACTCGCAGGTTTTTTTACCAAGATCTTTGTGTTAATGAAAACATTTGTGATCTTGACGTTGTAATTGATGATTAAGACTACTTATAAAATTGTTGGAATATATGTTTGTCTGTTTCTTGTTTAATCATGAAAGTTTATAATTAAGTATATCTACATAATTGTGATCTCTTTTTATTTAATATTCATTTTGTGTTTTTTTAATTGGAGCAGATGTGCTATTTTCATTTTATTTGGGTTTGTAATTTAATAACAAATAATTTTCTAGCTGGATATTCTATCATCTTATTCTCTTTTTTTACAGAATTTGAGTCTTTAATTATTTGTAGTAGGTTAATTTTGCTTTTAAGGAGTTCCTTATTTTTATTTCAATAAAAAATGTTATTAATAATTTATGTTTGGATCAAAGTACGTGAGAGATCGTTGACAGGGTCAATGAAAGCAGTGCGAAAGCGGGCCTGTCCATTAATATTAAGAAGACAAAGTTTATGTTAATATCCCCTAACACAAATCTGAATCCAAGAATAACAGTGGACAGAAAGGATATAGAGCGTGTTCGACAATACAAGTATCTTGGGGCTTGGGTAAATGAAGAATGGGACTCTGAGCAGGAGATAAAAACTCGGATTGAAATTGCCCGTGCCTCCTTCACTAAGATGAAAAAGGTGCTATGCTGTCGTCAGCTGAACATAAAACTACGTGTCCGAATCTTATGCTGTTACATATGGCCCGTGGTGCTTTACGGTTGTGAAGCATGGACAATTAAGGAAGACACCAGACGGCGTCTCGATGCCTTCGAGATGTGGTGCTACCGTCGCATGCTGCGACTAAGCTGGACCCAGAAAGTCACCAATATGAGGGTTCTCCAACGCGTCGGTATGTCCCGGAAATTGATGCAAACTGTCAAAAAACGGAAAGTAGCGTATTTGGGGCATATTCTTAGGAATGAAAGATACCAGCTGCTTCAATTAATTATGATGGGCAAAATTGAAGAGAAAAGACGTCGAGGGAGGAGGAGGAAGTCATGGCTGCGGAACATCCGCGAATGGACCGGCGTTACAATTGTAGAACAGCTGTTTCGTCTTGCTTCTGACAGAGAAGAGTTCTCAAAGCTGACGGCCAACGTCCAGTAATGGACAGGCACTAGAAGAAGAAGAAGAAGAAGAAAGTACGTAACGAACTTACGTAATTATTTTTTATGTTTATGTCAAGAATTATTTTTATTTGATTATAATATGATTGTCTAAAGAAATATTTTTAAGTTTGTTTTGTCTAGTAAAGTAGATGTGCTTATATCAAGAAATACCTATTTTGACATAATTGTAATTTCACTAGTTTCACGAATTGATTTTTTAAACTTTAATTAATAAACAAAACTCATTCATTATTTTAAACGCATGTGTTTTATTACCTGTATCATCTTGGTCTTAATAATAAGCCTATTCATTGTTATCCACCTATTTACTACTATCATTATTACTAATAATTATAAAATGTCATAATTCTGAGCCCTTGATTGCTGATTAAAGAATGTGAAGGAAGCAACTGAAGTATGTCAGAATAGAAGAATAGAGTGGAATTCCATAATTTCAATTAATTACTTGCCAAGCTATAAATATTTACCTTGAAACTGTATCTACTCATACCACATAGTTTACCACTACGTCAACAACAGTCCCTCATAGAAAGCTTGTCACGCTCACCTCTGGCATCTAGTAGTTAGCATAGTTAGATCCAAATTGTAATAACACACCAGCTGAAATAGCATAGGACGCCTGACCACATCTCTATGAAAGACTGTTCATGCACAACTCTTAAACGCGATTTAAATAAAAAATATAATAATAAAGATAAAACAAAAACGTGCCTGTTATTCAGAATACTGTATAGAATATTTTCTAACCTTTTGAAAACAGATATTTTACTTATTATGAACTATACAGGCGATAAGTTGAAAAAAACTTTAAAGCCGTTTTTCTCAAAACAGCATTTTTTGAGATAGCAGAGATTCGTATGACACGGCAGACCGGGAACATGAACACGCGATTGCGTAATAAGCGGCTGACATCTCTCTGGCTAAAAGTTTAGTGGGACGCACGGAGACATGTGCGCCTGCTGTGGGTGGGCTCGGTCGGTCCGCAAATCAGGACCTCTTTAAGACCGATGCCACCGAAACACCCATAGCACCAGGCGTGTCGCGCATGTGTCCCATATCCACGACCGGCGCGGCTGTTAAATATGATGATACCACTAGTTGCAGATCTCACAAAGCGAGCTCGTCGTGTTCGTCAGCGACCGCAAGAGCTCGGAGGCTAAGTTTAGGCCGAGTTGGCCGCAGAAATTTGGAGCGCGAGCAGGAACTGTTCGAGCAACACAAAAAGCGCGAGCAGGAAATGCTCGAAAAGATTCCAGTTACTGTTAGTGGTCCAACTGGTAGTAACGAGATCTTTACTTTTCTAGGTGACGCTAATTGGCGCCGACGTGGCTGCTCGTATCGGGCTGTCAGGTCCTGAAGAGCGTATTACTGTTAACGTGTATCCCATAATAGCTGATGCAAGCATTCACAACTCCCATATGGACGACTTAATGCATAGTCTGGACGATGTCCCGATGCGCCTGTTTCGAAATGTGTGGTTGGATTTCTAATGATCAGGAAGACTTGCGTCCTGTGCCAGCAGCGTTGCGCGCCGCAAAGCCTACTAAAGTGTCTCTGGGTAGTGAGCCTAGTAGTGTAACTGTTTTAGGTGTGTCCTGGGATCCTGCATCTGACACTATTTGTTTTAGGATCGGTTTAGAAGGGCTGCAGTTACAAGGCGTCTTTACTAAGCGTAGTTTTATCTCACCTTATGAAAGTATACGACCCAATAGTGGTCAAAGGCCGTATACTTCTCCGGGAGGCATGGAGAACAAACTGCGACTTTACCTTTCAGGTTTTTAAGGTGGAATGAATGGTTTAATGAGCTGGTTAATATTATTCCTCGGTGATACGCGAAGCTAATTGGTGAACCATTATACAGAGAACCTCATCCTTTTGCAGATGCGAGCGAGCTTGCTTATGCGGCTGTCGCATATTGGCGCTTCATTTACGCAGATAGCAAGGTCAAGCTCGCTCTCATTGGCAGCAAGGCGAGGGTATCGCCGTAGAAGCCCACTTCAATTCCTCGTTTGGAGCTGCAGGGTGCTTTGATTGCATCTCGCCTAGCTGAAAGTTTAAAATAATCCCACACAAAAAGTGTTCGGTTCGGTTCGGACATATTTTTGGACAGATTCAAGGACTGTTTTGGGATGGTTACGAAGTTTAAGCTTTTCGTGGCCCATCGTGTCAGAGAAATTACCGAAAATTATCACGTTCAAGACTGGAAGTGGGCTCCAACAGATTCGAATGTTGCCAACGTCACCACGGGATTTAAGCCACTTCGTCTCAACCCTAACCACCGATGGTTCTCTGGCCCCTCATTTCTTCTCAGTCCTCCGGAAGACTGGCCTGCGGAGCCGGCTGGCCAGCCGTCGATTCAGGAAGAACACAAGCAAACTCCTGGCCTGGTGGTTGGTCATCTGGTACTTACGGTAGATCTCAGTCGTTTTAGTGACTGGCTACGTTTATTGCGTACTACTGCTCGAGTTTTGCAGGCTGCGGCCAAATTTCGCTCGGTGTTCGGGCTCATCTTCGTATAAACGCGTCTACATTCACCACTCTGTTACCCCTGTCAGCGGAATTACTGGAAAGGCACGTCCTGCGGATAGTGCAAGCAGAAACATTTGCAGAAGAAATACAACGAATTGAATGTGGAGAGTTGCTGCCTAAGAGTAGTCGGCTGGCGAAACTGTTACCCAAGCTAGAAACAGATAAGCTGCTACGCATGGTCGGTCGGATAGAGGCCGGGTAGAAGGACGTCGCGGTTCCGAAGTCAGATCGCCCATTCTATTAGATGTCATCAAAGTCAAAGTATTTATTGCATACCATATGGTAAACAGCCACCAGCCACCCAGTGATGCGCCTATTGGTACAGTTTTATCATCGCAAGGCTGGGCACGCGAATAATGAGATGATCGTCAATGAGCTAAAATAAAATTCTGGCTTCTCCTATGCAGCAGCGTTCGAAGCGTCACTAGTAAATGCTTGTTTTGTCGGATAAGAAAAGAAATGCCGATTGTGAGCTACGGTGGTAGCTGATGAATATGATGAATGTGTTGTGGACTGTATTACTAAATAAATGAATAACAAATACTTAGCTTTGATAGAGATTTTTAATGTATTTTCACCAAAGTTCATCAAAAAAGCACAAGACGTAAGGACGAAACAAAACCAAGATACAAAAACGTCAAAAAAGAAGAAATATAAAAAACATTATAAAAAGATTATAAAATCTGCGAAGAGTTCGCAACACTAATGAATCCAATGACTGGAAACCTTCTTCCACAGCGGCTTGCGCATCATCGCCGCCCATTTACTGTCACTGGATTTTATTATATTTTGGACTGGGTAAACACCACGATTGGTCGCAGAAAGGAGAAAAAATACGTAGACAGATACTTGCATGACATCCAGAGCGGTTCATTTGGAGATGGTGCCCTCGCTCTCTGCGGATTCAGCAATAATGAGTTTGCGCCGTTTTATCGCAAGAAGAGGAACTATAGAAACTATATTCTCCGACAACGGCCAGTTCGTCGGCGCTAATCACATTTTAAGGGAGTTTCACCAAAATGAGGTCATTGACTTCGCTGCTAGCAGAGGAATAAGGTGGAGTTACATCCTTCCCGCTGGTCCATTCTTTGGCGGTTATTGGGAGCGGCTGGTCCAGACGGTCAAGATCGTGTTAAATGCCACATTGCGTAAAAAAGCACCGAAACCAGAGGTGCTGGATACCGTACTTCTAAAAGCCGATGGATCCTGCCCACAATGCAGCCACGTCAGACCTGAAAACGGGCAACATAATTTGAAGACCGGAGACCTTGTTCTCATAGTAGACGAAAACCTGCCGCGAGGAACATGCCCTCATGGCCTCACGGAGACATTCCCTGGCGGAGATGGTGTTGTTAGGATGCTGGATGTAGCCACACACGGTGGCATCTTTTGTCGGCCCTCCTAAAAACTGGTCAGGTTATATGACTCTCTTTCTATATGTATTTTCTCTCTCATATTTTTTATATGTATTTTCTCTTTCAGACTCTTTTTATATGTATTTTTTATGTCTATTATTTTTTTACTTCTTTGTATTTTGTTTGTTGTTCTTTGTGTTTTGTAGAGAAGTGTGTCAGGATCGAAGCAAATGGAATTCTATAGTCTCTGTTTACCCCGGTGGGAAATAGGCGTGAGTTTATGTATGTATGTATGTATGTGTTGTATTTTGTTTATTTTTAGATGTCCTATGTCAGCCGCTCATTTCGTTCTCCCAAATTTTCCCTCTTTTATTATTAGCTATCGAAGGCTTAATCGCAGCGCTTAACACTGACGATATATTATTTATTACAGATTAACAATATTAATATATGTGCATAAAACTAGTTATTATGTATTTAAACTCATCGGACAAAATAACAGTACGTATAGCTTACCTTTAATACTTATGTGCGATGATGTGGAATTAGTTATGTTATTGGTCAGAAACCACCTAAAAGTCTAGAAGGGGCGTTTTAAATAATAGAAGTATCTGTTTACTATTTTTAAACATGTATTTAGAGCTCTAAAGCATTACACAATGTTAACCAAGATGGAAAATAATACAAGAGCCACCGTGACAGTTGAAAATCCCGCCGATCTCTATTTTTTTCTTTTTGAGTATTTTTTTATTGGCAACTACGCTGCCAATGTCACAACCAAAATGCTAACAGCTCGGCCGTTCTGTCTATCACGAGTCCTCTCGTGGGTCAATAACAAAGTGATACAATGCTCAAATTTACATTAATAAAAAGTAACTTATATATAATTAACACATTTCAATTATTCTCATTAATAATTAATTAGCATAAAATTTGGCTTAAAACATATAATTGCTATACGAATTCAACAGACAATTATTATTGTATTGAATATAAAAAAAAGAACTGTAACATTATAAAATAAAATATTACACATAAAATTTTAGAGAAGGTATATCTTATACTTCCCTCAAGAGAAAACAGTAATCTTAAAAAATAAAATAATAATATAAGTAAATACTTGAAACTGTGCAATAGTAAAAAAAAACATTATCAATCATTACTGTATTTCATTTTGGACATCAATATAAAAAAATAAAATGTGAAATTAGAAGGAATACACGGAATTGTATTCAGTTAATCGATAAATAAAATTAAAATTTCTAATTACTTAAACTATTAAACTTCCTCGGCCATCTACATGAAATTAGTCCTCTAATTGTTGTGAATGGATAGAAAATAACATAAACACATCTAATAGAAAATACATTAATTTAACTAAATCCATATCCTTTCATTTTCCCAAATAATGATCAGACAAATGTACTCCTGCATTTTGGCTTATTGGCCTCCTGTACATAGTCTGATTTTAAGCATAAACACACTCCAGTTCCATGTGGCTTATCGGCCTCCTGTGTGTTTATTATCTAAATTACAAGAAATCATAAAAAACTGACAATCATAAATCCAATTCAAGGTGTAACACACTCCCCATTTAGCTTATAGGCCTTCTGTGTGTGTCAACCTTGACATCTAGGTACCAAATAGAACAGAAAAAATCAACACATCCTCATTTGGCTTATCGGCCTCCTTTGTGTTGATTATTATATTCCATCCAACACCCTAAACTCAAATTACCAGTATCCTTATTCTAATCATATTTTTTTTTTCATTCCTTTTTTGTATCTATATCTAAAACCACATCTTCATTATCATTTCTATCACATACTTCAGTATCACAATCCAAATCCGCATGTTCAAAATCACATGTATCGGTAATATTAAGTTCATCATCACTAGACGTTTCCTCATTCGAATCAGCCAAATAATCTCATGTGTAAGTCAACCAGGGATGTATCTTATCTACCGCGATTACTGCCTCATATTTTCTATTCTGTTTCCGCGTCAAAGGTGTATCCTCTACAACATATCTATCTTTATCAAGAATTTTTGTAATCCTGTAAGGTCCCTGTACCTTGGGCAACAATTTTTTTGATTTGCCGTTATTATGCGAAATTTCTCTTTCAATCCTAACTAAGTCACCAACTTTATAATTTCTTTGCAGTTTCCTAGTTTTGTCAAATCTTTTCTTTTGTAGTAACTGCTCCGCTTCCATTTTTTCTGAAACTTGTTCTCTTATTTTTTGAAGTGTTTGACTACTTTCATGGTTGTCATTTTGGTCCAACAACGACGCTACTAAACCATCACCCTTTGTACGAACTCTCAAGCCGAATATCTCCGACGGAGATTTTCCAGTCCCTTTATTTATCGTTGTATTCAGGCCTAACTGTATATCTTCAAGATGATTGTCCCATTGATTTTCCTGAAAGTTGTGATTTTTAACGGCCAACGAAGCCAGTATTGTGCGGTTGTACCGCTCCACCTGTCCATTAGCCCGAGGAGTCGCAACTGCATTCAAAACATGGCGTATACCCAATTTACTAACAAAATCCTTAAAATTCTTGCTGGTAAAAGAAGTACCGTAATTCTACATGGCACCCCAAAAAGACTAAAGTAATTGTTAAGCACTTTAATCGTTGTTTTTGTTTTAGTATTTCTAACGCCATATAAATTTATATATTTGGAATAAGAATCAATCAAAATCAATATACACGTGTTCTTGGATTTACTTTTGACAAATGGTCCCAAGTGGTCCATATGCACTGTGTGAAACGGTTGGTCTACTTTATTAATTGGGTGAAGTAATCCTTGTCTTCTACCAGCAGGAGTTTTGTGGTAAGAACACTCCAAACATGACTGTACATATTTTGACACAAACTTCCTCATCTTGGGAAACCAATACATCGTTTTCAATTTATCCAAAGTCTTATCTACTCCGAAGTGTCCTAGATCATCATGATTTTTCCGTAAGAGTTGCCATCTAACACCTTTTCAATTGAGAATCAACAACTCTGTACACTTTGCCATTTTTCAGTCGATAGTTTTTATGAATATCGACGATAGACGCAGTTTCAGGGTCTTCCAATACTTGCTTTATTTTTAAAATTTCGTCATCAACTTTTTGCATTGTAGACAACCAATCCTCAGATTCCACAGCAAGTACATCAAAAATAGGCTCAGGTTCATTATCCACTGGTATCGCATTTCTGCTAAGTGCATCCACGTGATTCATACGGGAACCAGGCCTGTATTCAATATTGCAGTGATACTCTTGAAGCTGTAACCACCATCTACCAATTCTGGGAATCATATCACGTTTTGATAAAGTGGTCCTGAGCGCGTTACAATCAGTAACAATCGTAAAATCCAAACCCAACACATAAACTCGAAATCTATTCAATGATGCGATTACCGCCAAAGTTTCCAACTCAAAGGAATGATATTTCTGTTCTTCGGCTGTAGTCTGACGACTATAATAAGCTACGGCTCGCCATCTACCTAACTCATCCTCTTGCATCAATATCCCCGCAATACCCATTTTGCATGCATCAATATGGATTTGAGTCTTAGCTTTGGGGCTGTATAAGGCCAGTATAGGCCTCTTGATTAATTCTGTCTTCAAACTCATAAATGACTGAATTTGCTCGTTTCCCCATTCCCACTTTTTATCTTTCTTAAGCAATTTAGTCAATGGATTAGCTATGATAGCAAAGTTTTTCACAAATTTTCTAAAAAAACTTGCCAAACCTATAAACTGACGTACTTCATGTTGATTACAAGGAACTTTGAATTTTTCCACAGCTTCAGTTTTTTTTTTTACACCCGGCCTTACTCCATCTATAGATACTTCAAATCCTAAATAATCAATAGTAGTTAAGAAAAACTTACACTTGGAGACTTTTAATGTCAAACCTGCATCCTGAATTAATTTCAACACTGATTCCAATCGCTCCATCCCTTCCTCGATAGAATTTGCAGGAATGATTATGTCATCCATAAATGCAATTGCCTTATTTTTAGCGGCTTTCAACATTGTATTAATAGTCTTTTGAAATACGGAAGGAGCATTTGCTAAGCCAAAAGGCATTCTTGTAAACTGATACTGCCCGTCGGGCGTAACAAATGCCGTTTTGTCCTGGCAAGATGGTGCAATTGGTATCTGGTAATATCCAGATGCCAGATCTAACGTTATGAAGTACTTATGACCTCTTAACGCATCAATTTGATCATCTACTCGTGGTAGCGGGTAATGTTCTTTAACAGTTTTTGCATTCAATGCCTTGTAATCAACACAAAGACGCTGGTCTCCTGTTTTCTTTTGAACTAATAAAATTGGACTAGCATATGCCGATGTTGACTCTGTTATAATGCCACAATCTAACATGTCTTGTATCATCTCCTTAACTTTCTCTCTTTCTGAGTGTGCTAAACGATAAGGCCTGTATATACAACAGGGATACTATCTTTTAAGGTTATAGTCATTTCCGATAAATTTGTCAATCCTAAATCCGACAAACTAAACGAGAAGCAAGTATGATACTTGCTTAAAAGGTGTTCTAATTTTGATTTGTTTTCTGCGCTTAATTTGTCTTCTACATTTATCTGATCAACCCATGGTACAGTTTCTTCTACTTCTAACTTATTAACCTCTAGAGAACCCGCCTCTTCAAATATGTGTGCCCTAGTAACAAGTTGTCCTTCCATAAATTTAACACCACCAGATCCTAGATTAACTATCATCAAACAACCTTTCCCTTTTGTAATAATGTACACACCAGGTAGTATATAGTATTTACTATCTTTTAAATTCCTTATGGAACCTCGTACGTAGATATTACAATTTATCTCATTTTCTATTGAAATCGGTATTGCTGACATTGAATCAACAATCGTGTCTGCAGTCGCTATTAAATTTATTTTGCTTACATTATCAATCGCAACCTCAGGATGTTTATGTAAAATCACACGTTCATCAGTTTTTATAATGATAATTCCGGCTTGTTCCGTAAAGGTATGACCCAAGAGTATAGGGTATTTTAACAATTCGTCAGGAACAACTAGTACCTCAACTCTCGCGGAGATACCTTGTACTTCTATGTCAACTTCTACCTTGCCTAATGGTTCTGTCATCGAATTACCAAATCCTTTCAATGAAGTACGAGTTACCTCACATTCAATACCTAGTTCCCTAAAGTCACTGTATCTCATTAAAGTGCACTGACTTCCAAGATCAATGTAGCACGTCTTTGTCTGACCATTCACAATAATTGGTAAAACATATTTACTGTCTAAAGATCCTACCAACTTAACATCTGCCACTGACTTGTTCTGCATTTCTTTGTAGTCGCCTACAATTATCTGACTGGTGACCTAATCTTTTACAGATATTGCATGACACTAACGGCTTTGTGCATTTAAAACTAGGATGCCCAACTTCTCTGCAATTAAAATATGTTATTGTAGTATTACTTGACCCTGTTCGCGTATTGTCAGTTTGCCCCTCGTTACGCCTCTTAAAACCTATAGGTCGCCTATCTTTAACGTCTTCCGATTTTATAGTCTTAAAATATGTTAATAAATCTTCAGGCTGTGAATAGTTTGCAGCTTGTGCACCAAGACGCGTCCCACGATCGTCTAGACCATTAATAAGACAATCTACCGCTTTTTTTTCAAATACCTCACATCGATTAAGTAAATTCATTTTATGATAATAGTACGTCTCTAGTGTCTCGTTAGGCTTTACTTTTCTATCCAACATTTCATGTAGTAACTCAGCGTAATTCTGAATAGTAGGAAATGTTTTTATCAGCTTTTCTTTCCATTCCGGCCATGTAAAATTGACAGAGGGCAAACCTTGATACCAAACCTTTGCTACACCCGATAATTTAGGTAAAAAATAGTGCAAAAGTTGAGTTTCCGTCCATTTATATAACGCAGAACATTCCTCTATTTTCTTTATCCATATGTCAACCGTTTGTTCTTTATTGGCTGGATCGAAATCAGGAACTGCATTTGTATTCATCGAAAAATGATTCTGGTTCTGTGGTACTGAAGTAGGCAATGATTTAATTATTTCAATTATATCATTAGCTGAAAATGTCACATCACTATTATTCGTACTTAATTTACGACTGCGTTTTACTTGATGTTCCATAGACGAGGTACTTGAGCTCGACTGTTGTCGCTTACTTCCTCTCAATCGCGAACTACGCTGCCTTGCTGCTGACCTATCTTCCTTATGACGCCAACCTTCATGCTCCCTTCTACTACGGCGCCTGCGATGCGATCGAAATCTACTTGATTTCTGTCTACGTTCGCCACTCAGGTCACCCGACTCGCTTGAACTCCGACGACGACGTGATAACTTTATTAAACGCGAACGCTCGGACAAGGATCGTGAGCGTCTCGAACTTCGATGAGATGATGAATGTTTATCGGAATATTTTCGAATTGACTCACGAGAACGACGCGCGGCCGGCGACTTAGTAGTGCGACGCCGCTTCCGCACGGAACTCCTTGTCGAACTTCTGTCTCTTGTCCTGGATTTCCTACCATCGCTATAGTCGGAATCATCACCACCACCTTCACTTGGCATTTTATAAATTCACGTTGACCACAACTCACAGTTTATTTTTATTTGATAACAACACTTTATTGGTAGTACAGTTAGTAGGCGTAGGTTTTTCTTTTCGAATCCCACTTCTGAACTAAAAGTCTAGAAGGGGCGTTTTAAATAATAGAAGTATCTGTTTACTATTTTTAAACATGTATTTAGAGCTCTAAAAGCATTACACAATGTTAACCAAGATGGAAAATAATACAAGAGCCACCGTGACAGTTGAAAATCCCGCCGATCTCTATTTTTTTCTTTTTGAGTATTTTTTTATTGGCAACTAGTGCTGCCAATGTCACAACCAAAATGCTAACACACGTGTTGTTGTTTAACTACGATTTAATAAAGTAAAATGAGGTATATTATTATCTACTTGTCTAATTATAAATGTTTCGCTTTGTCATACCGCCGGTCAAAGCGGTTAGACCCTACGTGAAGATTCATTATGTTATAAGAACATTAGTTTTCCTGATGCGATATGAAGCGATTATACGTAGTCGGTTACCCTTGTAATTAATAATATGAGTTGGCACTAGTTACTTATTATAGTATATTAGTAGTCATGAAGTTAATGGAGCAGAACCAAATAGAAAGCTTAACACTGATGAAGCCAAAGATGATCTTTGGTTTCTGTTATGAAATTATAACGCTATAATCATTATCCTCGAAGCACCAGGAAGCGATTATACTGATCTACTCGACAGTGGACTAATAAGTACAATGATATAAGGTACAACCATAGTGTAGATGATAAAGGAGATCATCGGATTTCGGCCCAGAAGTCAAAGTGCCGGCCAAAAAATAATTTTGCTATATTCCGTTAGATCTTATCCATCTGAGCATTTATTACTATGGCACCAAAGCTGTAGGGTCAATATCTTCGGTTTTATTCGAATTAACAAAAACGTGAATTTTCTTTGGTGAAAATGTGAAGTGCCGGCCAAGAAACAATATTGGTATGCTCCGTTATAACTTATCCGTTTGACCATTTATTATTAGGGCAATTGCAGTGTGAAAAGTGCCGGTCAGCAAAAAACACATGTCAAAGCTATCGAGAAGATACCTGTAAACATTATTCACTATGACAAAAACGTGTATGACCATTAGTTTGGCTTTTGTTGGATTTAAAAAAATCTTGAATTTTGATTCATTTTGTAAAAAAATAAAACATAACAGGCGCGTTATTTAAATGGAATTAAACGTCTATGACCACTATTTTGAACTTAATTCAATTTTTCAAAAATCTGGTGTTTTCGTAGATACCTACACTTTGGTGAAAAAAACTTTTATCTGGTTATAATGGAACTATCTTGCTAAAGGCGTAATATAGTCGTCTTTTTGACACATTTTTATAAATTAAAAATAGGTTTGCGTTTACGCTTTAGAACCTACTTTTTTTAAGAAAAGTGTGTATACAAGGAAAATACAGTGGGGTGATAGAGGTACTACGTTATTGGCCGAGTAGCACCAGGACATTGTGATCGGCATACATGAAAAGTACAACTGCCCAACTCCTGTCTTCCCTAACAGCTACTTCAGACGTCATACCAAAATACGAGTTTCGTCACTAGCTTATCTTTGGAGGGTGGTAACCATCTACGGTCATAATAATTCAACCTAAACTTAGGCCGTAACGTTGAGTGGAATGCAAAAACTACAGCCAACGTCATATCTAAGATTAGATAGTATTAATATAGAAGTTCACCTAACAACACACAAAACAAAAACACAAAGTATTTATCTGACTAATAACTAGTCATTGGGAAAGCTCTGCTTGTTTTCATTGTTAAAATGTATAAAAAAAATAAAGATTTTTAAAAAGTCCAATAAAAGCCAAAGTCAAAATAATGGTCAAAAATGTTTTGCGCCAGATTATTGAATGTTCAAAGTTGTATTAAAGGTCCTTTGTAATCCGCTGTATCGCAATTTTTGCCCAAAGCACTTTATTTTTAAACAAAATAAATAAGAAATGAAGATTTTTAAAATAAAATAAAAGCCAAACTAATGATCGTACACGTTTGGCGCCATAGAAAAAAATGGTAATAGGCATTTATTCTATACTCTCTACATGGTATTTTTGCTGGTCGGCACTTTTCACATTTGAACTAAAACGTAAATTCCAATAAAAGTCAAAATAATGGTCATAGCTGTTTGGTGTCATATTAAAAAATATTGAGAAGCAACTATTAGACAGATTCGACGTATTCTTTTCGATTGCCGGCATTTTAACATATTAACCAAAACGGAAAGTCCAATAAACGTCAAAATAATGGTCATAGAAGTTTGGCGCCATACTAATAAATGTTCTAACGGTCCTTTGTAATACGCCTGTATCCCTTTTTTTCCAAACGGACATAATATTTTTTTTTACAAAATGTATGAAAAATCGTGATTTTTAAAATCCAATTAAAACCAAACTAATGGTCATACACGTTTGGTATCATAGTAAAAAATGTTCAGAGCAATGTACTCGAAAGGTTCGACACATTTTTTTCCGTGTATTGACCTTTGTCCAGCCAATTTTTTTTTTACGTGACTTATTGTAGATTTGCCGCAGATGGCTATAACTACTTGGCCGGACAAATGGGGAGCGCTGAAGGCTCTCACCCGGTACAACGTTTAAGACAACAGGCCTGAGGGTGCCCAGTTGGGCGCGAACCTCGGCTCAGGGCGTCGTCTGAGAGGAAAAATATTTGAAAGAATTAATCGACCCTAGTGGGTCGATAGCGATAAGCGCTGAATGAGGGAAATCGTCGACCACGCCGGCGGGGTCGGTATCGGGGTCCTGAAGTGTTTGGTGTCGCGAGCTGATTGGCTGCCTCTATGGCTAGAGTAATCGGGTCGTCGGGATCGTATATTACGTCCTTCGGACGTTGTCCGGCCAAGTAGTAAATGCCATCTGCGGCAAATCTAGAATAAGTCACGTCAAAAAAAGTGTTTTGACGTTTTGAGTAAAAAGTAACTGATTTAACAAGTTGGAAACTAGCCTATTAAGCTGTCCCACAGAATAGATTTGTTATAGTTTTTAGCCAAGTACTTAACGATTTTTATAAAGAGGAGTTTTTTTTTTTTTTTTTTGACGTGCATTATTGTAGATTTGCCGCAGATGGCATTAACTACTTGGCCGGACAATAGAGGAGGAGCTATAGGCATGACCTCAAACAAACCTTTTTCGTATGTCTTCTTTGTACAAAATTTGATTGTGATAGGATATACGTTATTCTTTTAGGTATTGTTTTTCTTGTCGATGTTTTAACTGCAGCAATGCTAGTAATTGGATTGGTTAACTGTCTGCGGAATGGATCCATTTTTGGACCAATGCTGCTTTAGGTCGGATAGACTACAGACTAGTTCTCAGATTAAGGGAATGTACTGACAGGTACTCTTAATCCCGCTTGGTTTTCGATTAGCCGGCAATAATTATAAGTTAATTAAATAGTTTTATGTCTAAGATTATGCAATAGCATTGCAATATCCTGCCTTTTATAAAGTTATGTCGCGCCCTCTCTCGTCGAATCAAAAGTAACTGTTGTACTAACGTTTGTCGTTGTTTGTGTGTTCAAAATGTCTTGATGTCTTGTATACGTCGAGGACAAAATACAGTAGGTCAGTTAAAAAAATGCAGTCTAGGTGATGCCTTTATGTGCAGGTAAGTACAAAGCAAATATAATATGTGCAATGCCGGCTGCGACTTGCGACGAGGAACAATAATCCATTTATGAAGACTGCTTCGGTTCTGCTCGCGAGCTCATTTCAACGTAATTTCAGACTAATCTCTTTTTCTCATCTTTTGATTACATTACTTTGTTCAAAGGAAACAATGAATGTTCGCGGAATCAATGAAAGTGAGATTCTCATTGAAGTATTTTTTCATTAAATGAAAAGAAAAGTCGACTCTGATTCTTGACGATCGATACTTATTTGAATTTGATTTTTGAATAAATGTGGAGGATAATAGGACCGAACTGGAGATATTTATAACGACATATGGATACTGTTTTTTTTTTTTGCATAAGTACAAAGAACAAATTCAGTCTTATGGTGTAGAAATTGCTGCAGTAGAGGAAGAAAATTGCCCCTTGGTGTCTTATCTTTGTCGTCTGTAACATCATTTTGAAACACGAACCAGTTTATTTCACCATATAATAAGACTTTTAAGACTCTTGAACAATGAGGCAGTATCTAGCGGACATTTCCGAGAGAATCTATAACATGGCCATTCCCTCCCACACGACTTTCCCAAACCAGATCTGCCAATCACATGGAACATCAGCAAAGCGATTGGCAAAAAAATGATCTGAATTATTCGAAGATTGTGGCCGGCATAGACATGTTCTTAGTACTTACATAAATTCCCAAAGTCCTGCTATAGCTCCCTCAGGATTGAAACTGTCTTTGCCAGAGAGAGTCACATAACGGCCTCCGTGGTCCAGAGGTTGGGCTCATGATCCGATGGTCCCGGGTTTGAATCCCGGTGAGGATATATCATAGAAATCACTTTATGACCCTTAGTTTGGTTAGGATATTGCAGGCTGAACATCCGATTGCCTGGATATAAGATGATCTGTGTTCCGGAAGGCACTTTACGCCGTTTGTCCTAGTTATCTACTACATAACCCTCACACCAATACCCACATGAGAAGAAGAAGAGACCAGTCTCATACTTTCTAGATATATTCGAGTACGGCAAAAGTAGGAATCCATTTAGTAGGTATATTCAAATGATAAAAACTGGGGAGGAAGCTGGTAAAGATTTTCACAGCAATCAGATATGGGACTCACAACTATTTATTTGTCGTGGTAATGTTACCATATTGAACAACAGCTAATCCAAGGTATCATGTGTGCACGTCACAGGAACTTTGCTGGCTTTAGATCGAAGGGGCAATCTTCGATCAAAAGTGCAAAGTATGAAATTGGAGTAATATATAAGTGGAACAGCATTCAATGCTAAGGTAGTACCTAGCATAAGTCATGAAGGAGCAAGGAGCACAATCCAGAAAAGACGTTAGTCGGATAATCGTAGAGGGTAACATGTCAATCCTATATATTTTGATCAGTCTGTGGGTTTTCTCTTGACCGTACATACTTTCTATTTAGCCTTGCATTTATAAACAACTATACTCAAAATCTATTGTAGTATGTGAGTCATTCATTTCAGGATAATCCTAAAAGGAAAATTATGTACTTACCTATTATAAGATCTGACAATATATTTTTACCCACGACGGAACGGAGCAGGTATATGCGTTTAGGGTGAGAGATGTTTGTGTGTGCGTTTGTGCAAAGTAATGTTATCACTTATCTTCTAAACTAATGATCCGATTTTGATGCGGTTTTCAATAACGGGTTTGTGTTTGATGAGTTCATGTTATTAGACAAGTGTCATGTCTGTAACTCACTAGGGGGCGCCACAATATTAGTGTTTAGAATCAATATAATTGGAAACGCCTCTTCAATTTATAATAGCAATTTATTTGCAATAGTTTTTATTAGTTAATTGTTTTTGACAGGCGATTTTTTTTCGGTTCCATTGATTACACGTAATTACGTCGAACACGGTGCTGTTTCTTTGCTATCTAAATCCCTTAAAAATCAGTAAAAAATCATATCAGGCATATTCATAGTCCTTCAAGCCGGATTTCAGAGAAGATCATAAACAATAAATTGTAGATAAATTAACACGAAGTGATTGGCGAATATTAAAAAGAAGAAAAATCTAGATCGACTATAAATGGCACGTGGATTGTGTGGTCAAGTGAATCAAATTCATCCAATTAATCCTCATTTAATTCATAAAGTTGAACTCATCACTCAATAATCAGGTAGTATTAAGTAAAGTAAAGTGTTGTTAATTACGGTTAGTATAATTTTATATAATTACATTTATTACCCACGACGGAACGGAGCAGGTATATGCGTTTAGGGTGAGAGATGTTTGTGTGTGCGTTTGTGCAAAGTAATGTTACCACCTATCTTTTAAACTAATGATCCGATTTTGAGGCGGTTTTCAATAACGGGATTGTGTTTGATGAGTTCATGTTCTTAGACAGGTGTCATGGCTGTAACTCACTAGGGGGCGCCACAATATTAGTGCAAAACAATGTTGCAATATAATCAAAACGAAATGTCCGATTACAATTCTGTTTTCAGCAATGTGTACGTGGTAGCTTAATGCATGTTCCCAAATAATAAAAATTACGTCTTTAACTCACTAGAGGGTGCTACAATATTAGTGAAAAATAGTATTGCAATAAAATTAAAACGAATTGTCCAATTTCAATGCGGTTTTCAGCAATGGGTTCGTAGTTGAATGGTGCATGGTCTAAGATAAGTCTTATGATATTAACTCACTAGGGGGCGCTGCTATATTAGTGTGAAACGTTTATATTGGCCCCGATTCCTGCAGACATCTCTTAATTTTACTTTAAGTTATACCTGTCATTTTCTTATCCGCCGAAAAGGAAAGGGACGGATGATTGACAGCTCTTAATTTTAGGAAGAATGAGTAAATAAATGAATAACCCGGGCGAATTTTTAGACGGTTGATTTAGATTTGTGCTTAAAATTGACGTGTGTTCCATAAATTTTATGCTTGTCGATTACCCGTCCCTTTCCTTTTCGGCGGATAAGAAAATGACAGATATAACCTAAAATAAAATTAGATGGTGTTTACAGGAATTAGCACCATTGCAATATTAAAATTAAAACGTATTGTCTGATTTCAATGCGGATTTCAGGAATGAGTTCGTGGATGATTGGTGCATGTTCTCAGATGAGTGTTGTAGAGGTAACTTTAAACAGAAAGCAACTGTATAATATTTAATAAGGAACTTAATATTATGTGGTAGGATGAATCACACGTATTGTTTTGCGAGATCTTACCTACACATTATATAGATTATAATTCGTATATGCTCTCTAAAAAGTCTGAAATAAAATTAAGCAAAATTAAAAATTTTGAAAAAAATCCACGACGGTAAGAATCTCATCGAAAAAGAATAAAATAACTCAAAACCCCCGACTTAACCCAATAATTATGTAACGAAATATTATATTAGACTTAAAAATACTTTCTAAAAAAGAGTTGATATCTCGAGACATCGGTAATAGATATACTTAAGTACCTAAACAATGAATATGGATGTTTACAGTTTTTTCCTAACGTGTCTGTTTCTCGAAGATATACTTAAATGTAGCGATAATAATTTTACCATAATACATAACCGAGGAATATCCGTCGGGGGCTGCCATTAACCCAGCTAAAGTTTTTCTAGCGAAGTGAATACAATTATTGAAGAATTGTAGATGTTTAACGACGACATAAAATACACTTATGAGTATGATTAAATTTTTGTTGAAATTTTATATAGAAAAGGCAGCCCCCGACGGATATTCCTCGGTTATGTATTATGGTAAAATTATTATCGCTACATTTAAGTATATCTTCGAGAAACAGATACGTTAGGAAAAAACTGTAAACATCCATATTCATTGTTTAGGTACTTAAGTATATCTATTACCGATGTCTCGAGATATGAACTCTTTTTTAGAAAGTATTTTTAAGTCTAATATAATATTTCGTTACATAATAATTGGGTTAAGTCGGGGGTTTTGAGTTATTTTTACCGACTTCAAAAAAGGAGGAGGTTCTCAATTCGACCGTATATTTTTACCGTCGTGGGTTTTTTTCAAAATTTTTAATTTTGCTTATATTAAACTAATAGGTAAATAAATCAAGGCGAGCGACAACACCAGGCGTTAACTAAAAGAATGCCGGCGTAAAGCCTATATAGGAAATATGCAGCTAAAAGTTGAATGGGACCTTTAAATTATGCGAAACACATCTGTTGAACGTGGGGTATATAAGCTCGACCCCTAAATTTCGGCGGAGGTTGGCGGAGAAGGGCGCGGGGTGGAGAGGGACGCGCGCGGCTCAGCCGCGCCCCACGCCGACACGACACTTGTAGCTTCTGATTGATGTGTGCCGCTCGCCGCGCGCCTTTAATTTTATCCTCAACAGAGCATAGGGGACGGGTCGAGTATTATCATTACGATGCCGTTACTGAGAACTTATTGCCGTTTAACCCTTGAAAATTATCCGAAGCCACAATTCATTCTTAGATTATACCTAAGACAACGTGAACAAAATTGGATACGCAATTTCAAGCGCCCGGTAGGTAGGACCTGTTATTCTTTGTACAATCTGCCTTCGAGGTACGGCAACCATGCCATCCGCGGGACCATTTATATCGAGGGCTTGCAATCAACGCAGCGAGTGTGATATCTACCGTAGATAAACGTCGTACGGCCTCGATATAATTCGCGCCGCTATCGTCGCGTTTACCGTGCCGTGAGGGCTGGTAGCCGCAACGAGCAACTTAGTGATTCTACTAAATCTGTCAAATGGCCCCTAAAAATACGTTATAACACCAAAGCTTTCACGACAGCAAAACTCTTACGATCGCGTCAAGTGCCTATTATCTATAGAAAGGTTTATTTATTGATGCAGAAAATTGATAACCTTGTTTTTGTAATATGGCAAGTTGTTACGTTACATATGTCCACTCACGCGTATTTCCCACCGGGCAAAATGTTACTTACATTAAAAATCAAATTCCTTTAAGTTATCTATCTACAAGGTATGTACTTATTAACGTTACGTTAATGAGTAGGTAGGTTACTCAAGTAAAGTTGAGACAGTTTTTAACAGACTTCAAAAAAGGTGGAGGTACTCAATTCGTCAGGATCTTTTTGTTAAGTATTTAAAAAGCGTTAATTTTAAAAATCACGATAATGTCTTGAGATTACACTATAGTATGCTCTCAACTCAAGTCGAATGGTCATCTAATAGGGTTTTTTTGAACTATGCCTAATAATTGCAACCTCTATGTAGATACCTAGATGTAGGTGTACCTAACCAATGACCATTCCTGCAGGATACCAAATGAACTAGATAGTATTCATTCTGTATTTGTTCTACCGAAATACATTTATGGTTATAGGAAGTAATCGGAAAGTCTCGAAAGTTTTATTGTTGGACCCTAGATTTAGCATACGTGGGTTATCGGTGGAGCGTGTCACGGAAGCCAGAAACCTCGGCATTCTCATCGACAGTAACCTTAAATTCGAAAAACATGTCGAAGATGTTGTTCAAAATTGACTTTTTAGAATAAAAGTGCTCTATAAAATTCGAAGTTTACTCAGAGAGGAAGTCAGATTGCAGCTTTGTGAGTCACTCATTTTATCAAGGCTATATTATGTGGGTGCTTCTATGCTGTTCTGGGAGCATATAAAAAACATAGAACACGTTCAGCTGCTTGTCTTCCCGGGCATGTCGTAAAAACCGACAGAGGGATTGTGTCCTCTAACATGATGGACTAATGTTATGGGCGATAGGCTGATCTCTTATCACCATAAGGTTCATCATATCCATCTTTGGACTTCGTATCAACAGTGGCTGCAAGTTGTCTTTGATTACTTGTGGCTCTGCCCACCCCATTAGGGATTACGGGCGTGAGTTTATGTATGTATGTATATTATGTGAGTACTGTGATTGAAAACAGCGTTTACAACGAGTACAGAATGCATGCACTAGGTTTTGTTTTAAGATTCCCCCTAGAACGCATATAACACCAAGCTTAAATCAGAAGGGCATCTTAAATATGAAATCCAGGAGAGACCTGAACTTTTCAAACCTAGTGCATTCTGTGGTTGTATACAAGAAGCCTTCATACTTGTGCGCGTACTTGTACAGTGGGCTACTTATAGTTACTCTTTGCGGAGAATGGATAGCTTCTTGCTAAAAACACCCTTTCATCGTACCAGGGCCTTTGAAGGACGTTTTAGACATCAGGCGTCCAAATGTTAGAATGACTTACCACCTCCTCTCAGACGCTCTGTTTGTAAATCGACTTTTAAGAAGCATCTTAAAGGTTTGCTTGTGGAGAAACAACGGGTGTCCTGGTGGTAAAACATCCTGTTTCCCAATATTATAATTATGTACTGATACTTTTATTATTCACCTTATGTATTATCTTTATTGTTATAATTGTGTTGTTGCAGTGTTATTACCTATTCTCTATTAATATTTATGTTTATATATACGTAATGTATAATATGTTTATATTTATTTGGTTTATATATATGTAACTCTATCTGATAGATGCCTAAATTGATTATTTGCGCTATGAGTCATGTCAGCTTCGCGGGATCCACCAGACGGAAAATTAAGGAGCGACTGAAAAACAGCGTCTGTTTCTCCGGAAATAGACACAATGCTGAGTTCGTGTCCTATTCACTGCTGTGCTACATTATGTACTGAGTTTTAAAAATTGTTTTATGATATTTTGTTGTTTTTACTCTGTTTGTAACACTTTGTATGTAATGTGTCACAACTTGTTGAATAAACATTTTCTCTCTCTCTCACTGACAGGGTTGTTCTCCCAGAAGAAGCGTCGGGGGTAAAAATAATGTATGGGGGATGAGATCGGGACCTCCCGGTGGGTATGGAAAAACTTCCAGATCTTGGAAAACTGCTCCGCATCAGGGAGACATCCTACAGTCTGGCAAAACCATCGCACCTGGAACGATTCTTTTTTCAAAAGACCTATTTAAATCTTAGTCAAATTCAATCGTGGGTGAAAAAAAATCAAAATGGCGGAATAACAAGATGACCGCCATGGAAAATTTTGTTTTTCCCTTTGATATTGTTTCGGCAAATATGGAAGTCTATAGGAACACACCAGTGGAGCTTTTCTGGGTCAGTAGCACTGAAACTTTATACTCCAAAACCACAAAGCTAAAGTTCAAAATGAGGAGTAGTGCTGACCCTCTAAAAACATCTGAGGTGGTCTTTCATGCAATGTTTGGTACATATCTTGAGAATCTCAATATACTCGAGGCAATAACGACTAAGGCTAAATGGCATACATTTATTTTCTCAATTAATTCCCGTCACTACGTTTTCTTTCACACCACAGCACTCCCTTATCAAACTATGATGTTTTAAAAAGAAGTAAAGTTAAAGTTAATAAATAATTATACGTACCCTCTCTTTAATAATATAAGGTCATAATGCATCGACATAGTTGATACTGGAAATAATAACGCTGGCGTAGCATGAAACATTGTTACGTACTCAAAAATTAGGTCACCTTGGTTTCACGTCCTAGTTTCAATAAGCAAGGGTCATTAGAACAAATGTAATGTAATTTAATTGCTCACTGAGTGAGAAAGTTATCAGCCAGCAATGAAGTGGATGTGTCGTTAGATCTCCGTAGACTGCGCACTCGACACGTTCGCTTGATGAGGGAAACCGGAGATAGCTAAGCCTTCGTCAAGGAAAAAACTGTAACTAGGTAGATTTTCCTTCGGCTTACACTACTAGATAGAAAATAGATAACCCGCTGTTAGTTAATGGAGCGGATTGATTTTGTGTCGCATTCAGACTCTGTATAGCCATGAAATATGAGATATTATATTCGAGGAAGTCTTGGTAAATAAGAAAATCCTCTTACGGAATGAAATACTTGCGAAGAAATTAAAGACGTTACGGGACAAAACGTCGAAAGACGAGAGTTTAAAATGACACTCAAGTGCCTACGGTATAGGTACTAAGAGTATAGACTCGTACTGTAACAATCTTGGTCAAATTGTCACTTTAACTTCCAATAACTTTTTTTCTTTGATTTGGCTGTTTTTATTTTTTCAGCTAGTGGCTCACTTCCTAAGGAATAGATATGAAGTATAATAAAAGAATTATTAAGAAGGAGATGGCGACAAAATAGTTTGAAAAATCTTTGAAAATGATACAAAATGGGTCATAATCGCTTAATTTACAAGGGGGTGTTTTTAGCTACTGAGCCCCTGTCACCTCTGCTATCCAGAGTGGCCCAAAGGTTCACGTTCAAAATGAACTTTTGGGCCACTCCGTTCCTGAGATATAAAGTTCAAACATGTTTACATTTCTTTGGACAATTTTTATTATCAAATACATAATATATCAAAACCACCATTATGACACTTTTTACTGCGCTAAATGAAAAACAAACCAAGACTAGACAAAATACACAGTCTCTAAGATACATTTTATCACAGATTTGCTAAATTTTCCTGCGTTTAACCTTCTAATTTCATGGATAACAGACACGAGCAAATTTTATCTTTGTTTTTGGGTGTAAATTAGGACCCTTGTTATTCCACCCAAGCACAACACATCTTCCACCCATTATTATTCTGATCAAAATAAAGTGATGCAATATAGGTAGCAACATTATTGTATACGTATCTGATCCAAATATCAAGCAACAATATGTCATTACATTATATTTCTGAATAATTATCTACCCCGAGCAATGAGAAAATAGATAATGATTACGTTAAATCTGAACAGCGCCATCTATATTGTTTTAGGGAACGTAGTCTAGAAAGTCCCTCGGTTCATTTACACATTTCCCACATGATCAAACGATAAATTCAAAATATAAGAATGTTATCGTATCATTTGGTCCTGTGTCATCAGTCTTCTAGTGCAAACTTAAATTTACACCGTTTAGGTAGGTAGGTTCGATTCATTTCAACATATATTTGTTACACATTTGTTACATTTAATTACTTAAAGCAAGTATTAAAACTGTTTATCGTGGGGACCTAGGGACTATGCCACCAAATTAATTAATGTGTTAGGAAGGAAAATTCTCGTTGCACAATAAAACTACGACGCGCAGGGAATCCTTTGATGTGGATAGTTGAGAGATCTGAGGGGATTTTTTTTTTATTTTAAATGAACCCCGAAAACAGGTATTTTACTTTGTTTGTGCAGGTTAGGTTAGACATGGTATTGATTAATCTGTTTCTAAAATGTTCCAATATGAAACTGATATTCATAATAATTATGTACTCTTGTGTGTTAATTCATAATACTTACCTATTTTTCCGCAGAGTAATACATAGTGGGCTCGATCAATAGAAGGCGATACGGACACTCACTACCTATCGCGTTGGTCTAACAGAAAGCCTGGTGAAATGTGGGTACTTAGTTCATCTTGCGATGGATATACCTCTGACTACCCCAATTGGGTTACAGTCATGAGCTTATGTTATGTTATGTATGATAATAAAGATGAGTCATTCGGATATTTCGAATCAAATATTTAAACTCCACATTGTTGTATTGATTAGTAAACTAATAGCGCAAATAATCCTAGATCCAATTATTGCTTCACTTTAGAAAGTAGTTCCAGTGCAGAGTTAACAAATAACAGATTTCATTAGCGCAGTTGGTTTAAATAAAGGTACGAATATGTTTTGTTCACAGCTACCGCACCGTCTTGATTACTTCGGGAACAGACCCAAACTTAATTAGAACGTCAAATCCGAGTATTTGTTCTCTAATGATGTCGGAACAACCCGGCCGTGAACGTGAGGCGTTTCCCACAAACTTAACCAGCTCACAAACTATACGTTGATATTTACTTTAGTCTTTGAAAATAATCATAAAACATAAATGAAATACACCCAACAACTGCTGTAGGTGTTGGTTGTTCCTAGAAATATTTGCCAAATTCGTTACCAAAGTTTCAATGTCAGTTCAATAAATTAATCGCAGCTAGCCGTTCCGCCGTTCCATTGCACTTTTGGAAATTACCCGGAATCCGATTGAGTGCTTTGATTCGTTAATCGGCTTACAACGAGCCATGGCGAATAATAAAGTGAGTTAGGAACGCGAATGAACATTCAGCATCGTAATCCATAGCGTCACAATAAAGCTCGGGTCGCCCCTGACCCTGAATACCATATATGATATGGTATTTAGATGATGGTACAAAAAGGAGGCAAGCTCGATGTTATGGAGAGAGACATTCTAGTGTTGTTTCCCCGTTTGTGAAAAATGGGGCTCAAGGTGAATACTGCGAAGTATGAACACTTCCCTTGCGGTGCGAGAGCTCTGTCGAATGTCCCTCGCCCTCGTATCGAGAGTATTATACTGGGCCTTGAAATGCTAGATGAAGATACAGTTCGAGCTGTTGAGCTTCTGTTTATCAGCTGGGAGTCCCGAAGGCGACAGAGGTAAGCGGGCGCTGCTAGCGGCCCCACATATCGCGCTGATCCTTCTCCGATTGTGGCTGCACTATGGCTGCGCTGGATTATGTTGCCCTCCGCCTAGCCTGCAATGTCTGTACCCCACATGAATGGATTTCTGGTTCCTGGAAAGCACTTACGACTGTAGGGCATGACCCACGCTGGACATCTTTTCTGGCGCCCGTGCTGCTAGTTCAATGCTGGCTGGCTGTCCGTGGCTATTCAGCGGGGCAACGCTGCTAGCGTTTTAGGCACCTCAAAAACGATGAGAGATGATTTTTTTGATTTATTTTTGATTTCTTTTTATTTACATTGTAAACTGTTGCTTGACTCCGACAAACCGTAGCTAGTAGAAATATAAAGTAATTTAAATGTGATTTTGCGTTAAATTTTAACAAGCTTACCAATGCAAGAACAAGAAAATACGTGAGGGTTTTACCCTGAACTATGGGCTGTAGGGTGAACCTACGACGCAAAATGCAGTTGAGTCAGGCATATGAGATGGAATAGGTACGCTCTCTAATACTAGGAAAAGGTAAATATTTTCAATACATTGAAAGAGCAAGAACATAATACTACCTACCTAAAATGTAGGTATAAAATACTTTACTCAGGGGAAAAGGTAAAATACTATTACTATAAATATATTTTTATGTTGTGATTATGTGCAATAAAACGTATTGTAATAATTGTGATAACTTTATGCGCGAGTTTACAGAAAGTTTATCAAAGTTAAAATTCCACCAATGACAATGCCTAGATGGTTAGAAGAAGAAAGTTACGTTATCTATTAAACTGAAAATCCTTCTTCTTTTTGTTGATAGTTTTTCTTAAAGCAACACGGACTTCCGCGCAACCCAGAAGGGAGTAGCCATTCGTAGTTTTCCCTGTTCTCTTCTGTCAAAAGCGGTTATTACACCTACCTGTCCGTCGGGCAGATCAAGGTCACAGGTGGTTACCATGGTCTGTTTGCCGATCAGAACATGATGTCAAGTAACCATGGTAATCATAATCCCGAGCAAATTGGTCGATTTCAGGGTTACCTACCAGATTGGGGATTTTGCGCAAATTTGGGAAAAAATTACTTGTTGGAGAAATGAAAAGGCTGGTGAATAAAGTGTTGTGGAAAATAACCTCCATTTTTACCAGCCAATTCAGCTTTCGAGTCAACTATTTGATACTTACATACTGAAATTGAATCTGACATGATACTTGACGGTTTCGGCCGTTTAGCCGGGGATGTTTGAGGTGTACCTACGGTCAATGTAGGGTGGTGTATGTAATATTTTAACATGCGGTATTATATATTTCATTATATTGTTTTATGAAATATATAACCTTATATACTTTTATATAGTTTATTCTTTTTATTGTCTTTGATTTTGATAATGACTTTTAAAAGTACCTATGAAGTTTGTGAAAATAAATTACCCATAAAATCGCACATGACATATAATTTTATTTTGAAACACCGTATTCCTGCTGACACGTCTTGTATTTCTCTGGTCCGCCAAAGGTTCATGTAATACATACTAATGTATTACACTAGTATATAATATAGTGTACAAAATAAGTCATAATATAAATATTTTGTATATAATGGGGTGCAAGAAAAAAGCCTTTCCGAGTGAAGTACAAAAATAACTCCACTACTAATCTGCCAAAATACCTCACGTAGATCTTTCACCACAATGAAATACTACTTACTACGAAGAAGCACCAACTGTCTCGAACAGTAATCAGTTCTCCAATTTAAATAATCAAATTCATAATAATATTTAAATGCATTATATCGATTTTATTTTTACTCGAGTGAGTAATCGATTTGTAGGTTATTTATGTCATAGCAACACTGGCCAGAAAAATGTTGATGCTTTTGGCGGGCTGTCATTACGAAAAAACTAAATAATTTTCAGAGAACAAAAGAAGGTGCATTAGAGCAGAGAACAGAAATCAGTTAATATCAGAGGAGAAACAACAGTGTATTTTCAGATATAACATTCAACAACAGTTTTATCAGACTTCCTGTCGATGCGCAGGAAGAATATTCAGTTAAGTCTTATAATACTTATACTATATTTTCCTAATTACTTAGATATCAGTTATGCTATATTTGTATTATCCGATACAAATCGATAAAGAGAACAACAGACAGTAAACAGTAAAACGGATAGTAAAACAAACAGTAAAACATTGCAGTAGGTAATATCGTTGTGGTGATTTATCAGGTAATCAGATGAATTTATCAATGCAATCAGGTGGACAGGGATGGCTGTAAGGGGCAGTTGGAGGCCATTCTCGGGGTTTCACCCCATATTCTGACGTCGTGGGTTCTTTACCCTATATTTAGTCAGCTATTGGCACGTTGCCCATTTGTGGGTATTTTGCCCCATAGGTATTTCATATAACTATGACACATTTCAGTTTTGGAATGTGATTCAGAATTCAGATAATTCGTGACCTTACATGATTAATTATGGTTCACGATACCAACGGTACGATTCGTGTGCTGTGTATATTTAAGGAGCTGTGCTCAAGTGACAATTTAATATATGCTGTGAAGCCAGTTCAACAAAAATAACCCTCGCCTTCCCTGCTGGGAGAACTTCGTGTCAGTGGAACTAAATCAACTCAGATCACTCCTAGAAATACCTATTCTATGCGCTTTCCCTTGTTACAAAAATACAAAATGGAGAATTTTTATTACCTTTCATTGGCTGTTCCATTTTATTGTACTGCATCCCGATAAGTAGGTACAATAATAAAAATAGGTAGGTAGTGATCTATGCAAAGCGAATGCAGGGTTATAAGTCATGTGTAATAGTACTATTGCATTTGCCCTGTGGCTTTGAAAGTAAAGAGAAGAATAATGAAATAACTTAATAACATTTATTCCGACTTTCATTGCTTCACCGATATTATGGTCGCTTTTATATATTCTTAACTCTTGTAACCTTAGATTATCTGTAGTTAGTGATTTCTTTGTAAGGCTCCATAAACGAGATATCCGTTATTGCAGTTTTCAAAGGGGGCGGTCTATCCTTTAAAGATGTAGATACTTATAGAAATATATATCCTTCGAGTCATAACTGGATTGAACACATTAACTAAAGTACCTATTTCGTATCTGTGTATTGCCGTATAGTATGATATTACTAATGTATTGTATTTATATCTATTAAAATCATCATTATTATACTAACATTTCACCCACCTACTTATGGACACTTTTCAAAAATAATTATAATTAAGTACCTAGATATGTATATTTGTTTATGAACACTTGTAATATATTTAAGTATTATTTTTATTTCTTTATGTTATTTATGTACGAACTTATGTAACAAAAATTAATAAATAAGTATGGAACACGATGTCCATGCCTCACTCGTCTGGGCCAGCAGAATACCAGCGTCGTGGCTCACGCCGCGGCTTATGCTGAGCGAGGTCCATTTATTGAGGACGTTCACCACCGCCACATGACTGTACGACCAATATTTTGTATTTTATTATTATTTTTCTGTTTCTTTTACGTTTTTGTTAATATTTGTGATTTTGTGTAATATTTTTTTTCCCTAGTGTGTTTGTATTGTTACTGTGGTGTCCTCTAATAATAAATACTTTCTTTCTTTCTAACTTACTAGATATAAAAAAACCGGTCAAAAGCAAGTCCGACTCGCGCACTATGGGTTCCGAATTGCCAAATTGCTGTAAATCAGAATCCTCATCAAAACAAATTATATAAGCCGAAATTCGCAGATCTAGCAGTCATTTTAATGGCGAGTTCCTAAAAACAACAAGTCACTTCAAAGATACAATATGTTTAGTCACTTTTGTATTTTTTTTCTCTAAGAGAAAGAGATAAGAAGGTAACAGAATTAATAGAATTTGTTTGTTGAATTATATTAATCGGGATGTAACAGCCTCCGTAGTCTAGTGGTAAGAGCGTTAGGCTCACGATCTGGAGGTCCGGGTTCGATTCCCGATGGGGACATCGTCGAAATCACTTTGTGAGACTGTCCTTTGTTTGGCAAGGACTTTTCAGGCTTGAATCACCTGATTGTCCAAAAAAAGTAAGTTGATTCCGTGCTTCGGAGGGCACGTTAAGCCGTTGGTCCCGGCTATTAGCCGTAAAAACACCTCCACCAACCCGCAGTGGAGCAGCGTGGTGGAGTATGCTCCATACCCTCTCCGGTTGATTGAGAGGAGGCCTGTGCCCAGCAGTGGGACGTATATAGGCTATTTATGTTATGTATTATAAGTACAGGTTTATCATGAAAATAGTAGCAAGTACCTAAGCCATTCGTGAACCAGCAAATATCACCGACAGAGCCGGGACATGCCGCAGACTCAGTCACGCGTCACGTGCGAACATTTAATTAAAGGGTCTTTAGATCCCGTAGATACACACTAAGCTCATGTTTAATTTAGATCGTGCCAAGTCGAGGAATCTATCCACTTCTACTTAGGGTATGCGCATATTGTCAAAAGCGCACAATGTCAAAGGCGCAGAATGACAAAAGCGCATAATGTCAAAAATTCTACTTAAACGGATTAACTGCTTAGATATCGATTTTAACTTTTTTTGGTCAGTCTGACTGAGTCATGGCGGGGGAAAAAAATAAAACATGCATATTTTTTGGAATAATATTTATTTTTGTAATCAAATCAATCAAACGACCCCTGTGGCGCAATGGTAACAACACCGGTCCGTCAATCGGGGGTTGCGGGTTCGAATCCCGCCCGGGGCGAATGTTAGCAAAACTAAAATTCGCCTCGTGTCTGGTCGTTTATATTATGTATAATATGTATTTATTTACAAAAAAAGTATTTAAGTAGTATATCAGTTACCTAGTACCCATAATACAAGCTTCGAGCTTAGTTTGGGGCTAGATGGCTCTGTGTCAATTGTCCAAGTATATCATTATTATCATTATTTTTAAAAATCAACAATAACTACCTATAATCATCATCAACAACTTCACTACTAACAACAATAACACAATTACTGTAATTTTTCAATAACAAAACAAGTCATATTTTTATATCTACTAATTTTTATTACTATAAGCCACAGAGACATTTAAATTTTATTTGGTTCAAAATGGAATAGAACCCACGACCTCGAGATAGGCAGATCGGAATAGTAACCTTATGTTCAAAAATAATTATTTTAAAAAATAATAAATACTCTTTATTTTCACAAAAATTATTTGTTAATTCGCATTTAAATCCTCGTGCATACCAGATTTCAACTAAATCCCTCCAGCCGTTTAGGCGTAAAAAGGTAACAAACATACATACACACCCTCCCACATTTTTCTAATTATTAGTAGGATTATTTTAGTATATTATGCCGACAATCATATATATCAAACTATTAGTAAAAAATGATTCTATATATTGATTTAAACTCCTCATAAATCTTACAATATTTTCCTATTATGATGATATAACAGGAAAATATATATACTCATGTCGTAAATAAATACTTGCAATTATTTATAAGTACAATCCATGAAATGAAACGAAACGCATCTCGTCATGTCATAGTAGTAACATAAAAAATTTGAGGGTAGTTTTAGAAAACTTCTAGATTTTTCTAACAAATGATTCATTCATTTGATACTGCTTGTTTGTGAATTTCTTCCTCAATTTCTTAAAAAAGTTATTTTCCTACAGCTTCGTTTGAAAAAATAAAACAATCGTATGTATGTATAGATGACGACAATAAATATAGATGACAATTGCTGATTATTGAAACTTTAATGGTAATTAAAAATTAGTAGATATAAAAATATGACTTGTTTTGTTATTGAAAAATTACAGTAATTGTATTATTGTCGTTAGTAGTGATGTTGTTGATGATGATTATACTTATTGTTGATTTTTAAAAATAATTATTTTTGATTACAAAAATAAATATTATTCCAAAAAATATGCATGTTTTATTTTTTTCCCCCGCCATGACTCAGACTGACCAAAAAAAGTTAAAATCGATATCTAAGCAGTTAATCCGTTTAAGTAGAATTTTTGACATTATGCGCTTTTGTCATTCTGCGCCTTTGACATTGTGCGCTTTTGACAATATGCGCTTTTGACATTCTGCTCTTTTGACAATTTGCTACCACTTGACATTTCGCTCTTTTGACCTTATGCTTCAAAACGATTTGAAATTACTACTAATACTGTTAAGATAAGATAAGATAAGATAATTTTATTGTGTATAAATTTAGGTACAATATACTTGCAGTTACAGTAGCAATATCATAGTTTCACTAAATTCTACCTTTTCAGGCTTTTACACAAGATTAGAATGTTAGATAATATTATTATTATTATTGCAGTCAATCAAATAAAACTAAGGTTAGTTTCAAATAACTTGACTAAAAATAATTAATTACAAGACAATATCAAAACATTCATAGACTCAAAATATCAGCAGTAAAAACAAATTTAGTGTGTTTTAAGATTCATAAATTCCTTTACACTATAAAAACATTTATCGGCTAGCCACGTCATTAATGCGGTTCTAAACTTATAAAGAGTCAATATTTTAAATTCATCAGGTAATTTGTTATAAATTTTGATACACATGTGGAATGAGTTTTTTTCTACTAATTGTAGTCTGCTTGCACATTTAAAAAGTTTATGTTTGTACTGACTACGTAGATTTCTTGAGGTCATTTCAAAGTTTTTTTGAAATAAATATTGATTTTTATGGGCAAACAAACACGTTTCCAATATGTATAGGCAAGGCAACGTCAATAATTTATACTTTTTAAAGAAAGGTCGGCAAGAATCTGACTGACATAAACTAAAGATGGATCGAATGCATCGCTTTTGTATGATGAATGTTCGCGTAGAGTCCTTAGCATTACCCCATATTATGATACCATAACGTAGCGCAGATGCTATATAGCCATTATATGCGGTGATTGCAGCTTGCTTTGAAACTGTTTGGCTGATTTTCCTGAGCGGATAAGTGAACTTGTTTAGTTTTGAGCAAAGATCATTGATGTGATCGTTCCAATCAAAGGTACTGTCGATAGTCATACCTAAAAACTTAATTTTATCGACTTGTTCTACTTTACGCCCTTCATAGCTGACATTCAACCTGGATTGGCTACCTTGTTTTGTGTGGAAAGACACACATTTCGTTTTATTTATATTCACTTTGAGATTATTCCTAGATAACCATTCAATTACTTTTTTAAGAGCCTCATTAACATTTGATTGCAATTTTGCTGGTTTCGAAACATCTCCCTTGACAATTACTGTAGTATCATCAGCAAATAATATACATTCATGTTCAAGTATATCTGGCAGCTCATTAATATATAAGAGAAAGAGGAGGGGGCCTAAGACACTGCCCTGAGGCACTCCTAGCTCGTTTTTCGTAGTAGAAGATCGGTATTTTTCTACAGTTTTATTCAAAACACAATATTTTTGTACTTCTACGCATTGCGTTCGATTTCTCAAATAACTTTTTAAGAACTCATAAGCTGGCCCTCTAACACCATACCTGTAAAGTTTTGAGCAAAGTCTGTCATGGTGGACAAATTCAAAGGCTTTGCTCATGTCCAGGAATAATGCGGCAACGGGTATATGACTGTTCAAGCACTCACCTATAGTTTTTAGTAATTTAAATGTAGCCAATGAAGTACTTCTACCTTTTCGAAAACCATTTTGTTCTTCCGCGATTATCCCCTTTTTATCAAGAAAATTAGTCATCCGATTGTACATTACCTTTTCGAATACTTTAGAAAAAACTGGGATAAGTGAAACAGGTCTATAATTTTCTTTTGAGGTACGAGGGCCTTTTTTATGCAAAGGTTTTATTAAAGTATGTTTAAGGGCATCAGGAAAATCTCCTTCTAGCATACACCGGTTAATTATATATGTCAAAGGTCTGGAAATTATGTTTACGCTTTGTTTAATAATGTCAGTACGAATTTCATCAAATCCTACTGCTTTCGAGTTCTTCAAACTTTTTACTGTTTTTACAATCTCATCAACATCTACTGCGGCTAAGAATATAGTTTCGTCAATTGATTTTATTTTAATGTCATTTGTAAAGTCACTTTTTTTATTACTAGAGATATTAATGTCCTGATTTTTATTCATAAAATAATCATTAAAAATGTCGGCAATGTTTTGCGGGTCATGAGTAATTTGTCCTTCATTTGTAAGAGTAGTTATCGTAGTATTCGAATAATCCGTTGTATGTGTTTGCACTACATCCCAGACTGCTTTACACTTGTTGGCAGCATTTTTAATGTGATTTGTGTTGTCAATTTTCTGTGAGAGACGTATGCATCTGCGTAACAAGTTAGAATAAAGTTTGTATGAAGTTTTTGTTATTTTCTTAAGACGGCTCTGTATATGAAGTTTCCGTTTAGTGTGTATTCCTTTTTTTATTCCTTTGCTAATCCAAGAATTTTTGAAGTCTTTTGAACTTTTCTTAATTTTGATCACAGGGAAACACAATGTATACAAAAGTGCATACATATCATAAAATCGATTAAATGACTCTTGGGGCGTGATATCATCACTGTAGACGTCTTGAAATGAAAGGCTAGATAGGAAATTTAGAAACTTATGTACGTTTTCAGGATTGTAGTTTCTACGGTATTCATACCAGTAGATTATCGGAGGTTCTCTTAGCTTGTCTAGAGGCATTACAAGTGATTGAGCAGTGTGGTCTGACAACCCAAGATCATGTACTTTGCTCGTTCCTGTATCAAAGTTTGTTATTATATTGTCAATACAGGTTTTTTTAATTGAGTTTTTTATACGTGTAGGTTCATAGATCTGCGGGTTTAAGTTATAAGTTTCGAGAGTGCTAATGAATTCTGAAGAGACTCTATTTTGTACTAATAAATCGATATTAAAATCGCCACATAAGATTATCTTTTTCCGCTTATTTCTGCATACTAGTTGAAGAGTTTCACGCAGTTTGTGAAAGAAATCTGAATTTGGGCTACTTGGAGTTTTATTTGTATAGAGACATACAACAATGATTCCGTGATTAAGCAGTTCAATACCACAACATTCGAACAAGAAGTTTTGGGAAATTAACTTTAATTCATTAATGACTTTGAACTCTAAATCATTTTTTACGAGAATTGCCACACCACCTCTATTTCTTTTACGTAAAAATGAAGCTGTCATTACGTATGATTTAATTTTAAGATTATTTTCACAGCCTTGTCTAATATTCGTCTCTGTCAAGCAAACAATGTCTACAGGTCCGCCTGTGGTAGACAAATTATTTAATTCGCAAATCAATTCATCCTGTTTTGATAGAGCTCCTGCAATGTTTTGGTGAAAAATTCTTAAATTATTCGCGAAAAAACTGACTTTTTTGGTCACCCGAAACGAGGTAAGACGTTATTTTCGATTGCACTTTGTTTTGACTATTGGGCTCATGTGTAACCGTTTTATCATTTTTACTATTATTTTCTAGAATATCTTGAAAAGTTCCTTGATTCCAAATTCGAATATCATTTACTAAATTTAATATCATATCAAAAATAATTTTTATACCGTAGTTATTGATGTTGCCTGTCCTAGGGTTAAACATTGTAGAGTCATAACAAAGATTTAAGTTTGAGTCAATTAGGTATGCATACTCATATAAAAAGTTGTCTCTATATAACATTTCGTTAAATTTTTCTATTCTTGCATTAAATAAATTAGAGAATTTACCACAGTTAAAAGTAGGACAGCATAGTATTACATTTGTGAATGTTATTTTAGATAAAACATTCCGCATATATGAAACTAATTCATTATAATCATTTGACTTTTTGAAATCTTTTTCACCTAGTAATATAACGCAATAGTCACTCATCTTGAAGTATTTAAGCTTGTCTTCAAGGTTGTGCAGCTGTTGTTTTATGTCAGCGCCTGGTAGTAAAAAGTGACAAAATTCGAATGTCCTCATAGAGCTTTCCATTGCAGATAGTATATTATTGTCGCTTTTGGTACTACAGAAGTATATTTTATCTTTTCGCGTACTCCTCTTCGTTATCATGGACAAAGATTCTTTACTACTTTCGCAATGATTATTAATCTGCGGTGAGAGTGTGACAGATGAATTGTCTGACTCTGAATTCCTGATTGTTTGTAAGTTCGTAATGAAAGATGAAACTTCTTGCTGAGTAGCACTGATTGATCTTCCTAAAACCTGCAAGTCTTGATTCAGTTGATATATTTTATTTTCTAGTTTTGTGATATTTTGTTGTACCTGCTGAATTTCAGGTTTTTTCGAGGTATTATTATATGCAAAAGTACAAGCAAATGTTGTGCGTGGTGTTGTGGTCTTTTTCTTTTTTCCTCTTGCATTCTTCACATTCTCTACTTTATCCACTGAAGGGGATTGGCAGATTGATATAGAAGTGTCATTTTTCTTTTCATATTTTTTAATTTCTTCTTTCAGAGCATAGTTCTCTGATATCAGAATATCAATGTCTTTTTCCCATATGACCAATTTTTCTTCAGCTTCTAATAATTTTTCCTTGGTTCTTTCCAGTTCTTCGCAAACATCAAATGTTGTCTCCCGGTAGCTATTGTTCGTCAGTACAAATTTAGGAGACGATTCAATATTTTTCCCGTTAGAGTCAGTTTCCTCATCAGATGTGGACAAAGACTGAAAAGAATTGGAAGTGGAAATGTTGACTTGTTTCTTCCTTTTCGTCACATTTTTCATTAATGAACTATTGTTAAGAGTAGGTTTCTCTATGAGATTATTAGGTAAAGTCGTCTTTGGACTGTGACGAACTGATTTGATTACGTAATCCGAAGTCGAGTTACATGGAAATGGCGTTGAGGGATGTAACGTGTCTGAGCTTTTGCTTTTAGCGGTCTCTAAATTCGATTTAGGCGTAGAAATTCCGTTGGATGCGTCATTAGTACCTCCAGCAATGTCCAAATCCCCTGCAAATTCCTGAATATTTATTGGTGTTCCATTACACTGTTGTCTTATAGGTGTATCATCACAGCGTGGTTTACGACTTTTTATTGTGCATTCTGGACAACACCAAAATGCGATCCAGGTTATGTCTTTCCGAAACAAAGATGTCATTTGTGATGTTGACGCATTCATTGTGGTAATATTTCTTGCACGATTGACATTGTAGTCGTTCCATGATGGGGGTGTATTTATTGCAAGCATGACAGTTTAATCTATTCGACATAGTGAGATAAGTAGTAAAATTCCTGTTTATTTACAAACAATTTGTCACACAGTTCCAATTGATAATCGACGATGGTTCGGCTACTCGTCCATAGATGGCGTTTTTTTTTTTTTAGCGCCCTCTAGTTTGCTCCTAGAGAAATTATAGTTGGACTTCTTGACAATAGATGGCGCGAAATAGCGCCCTCTAGATTATTCTGACGGAAATTACAATTGTACGTTTGTAAAATAGATGGCGTGTTTATATATGTGGCATGTAGCGCCTCTGGTGTCGTTCGTGAGCACTTTTCGGTATGAATCAGCTGATCAAATCTGACAGTCAAGTCCTGTTTACATCACGTTTTAATATAGTAACGGCTGGTTATAAAATTATTCAATGATTTTATCTAACTTGACGTGTTTTTTAACATAATGGAGTTACTATATCACTTGAGAGTACTGATGAAGTTATGGTGTTCACTAATATATTATGATGTTTTATGAATTTAGATTTAAATGTACACTAATCACTTCCCAATTTTTAATGGGTTCACTGTGCGTTTCGCACGAATCCGATCTGTTCACAAACACTTTTGTAACACTATCACGCAGTTTTGCACTATCCAAACATAAATTTATTGCAAAATATACACTATTTAAATTGATATAAGTTAAAACTTTCTTGGATTTACAATAAGAACACTAATGCTTTTTTTATATTGACTTATGTTTTATTCAACAAAAATGTACACTTTTCTAATATACGTATTTATCACTACAGCCTATTTTCTCTGCTCAAACAAGGGTTTTACACTGAAGGGTTGCTAAAAGATTCTTACGGTATTTAAAGGGTACCAAAGACCTAAAGCTTCAGTATAAGTCTAAATCTCAGTAAAACCCAGCCGGTTACGTCCGATTTCAGTAATAACCTGATAGACCAACGTTCATTTATCGCGTTTACCTTTATTATTTGTGATGCGCCAGTATCATGGGAAGCACGCAAGCTGCGTACATTTGCGCTTTCTACTACAGCGGCCCAGTACATGGCTCTAGCAGAAGCTTGCAAAGAGGCAATTTACCTCAAAACTCTCATATAATTATGAAGTTACGTTGCGTCCCTTCACCATCCATACAGAACAGACAATCAAAGTTCATTAAAACTGGCACACAAGAATACATATCACCCACGTACTAAACACATAGATATTAAACACCATTATGTTCAAGATTCGCTTTCACAAGACTGCATTCAACTTCAGTACATACCGATAACAGAATGATGATAATAATAATAGCCAATATTCTAACCAAGCCGAGACTGAAGCACTGAAATGTATACAATAATTAGATTTAGTTTAGGTATAATTATATTTGTTGTCATTGTTCTAGTCACAGGTTAGGTCGCGTTGGCTATAGCGGATATAATTATATTATTTATCTAGTGGACACGGCGAGATTTCTTGCGGCTGGCTTAGGTATTGCCCTATAACCATATTTTCGATAATCTTTTCTTTAATTGCATACAATGATGGTGTTCAAGTTCAAGTTAAATATGAGTTGCACATCATAGACCATTCCGGGCACGACTAAATAAAGAAGAAATTTATATGAAGTAGCGCGTTGAAACGTGTTCTAGTTAGTTTAAATCCAACTCATCTGCTTTGTTTGAAAGACGACCATTAACTGTCTGGGTTTTTGAGCCATCACCTATCACCGTGAATACAATGAATAGCTGCGGGTTGTCTTATTAATGGATTGTGGCACTGCCCAGCCCGAAAAAGTTGTATTACAGAAGATAGATAAGAAAGTCAAGGAGAGAGGTAATTTTCTTGCTCCTGGCACGTAAATTAACATTAAAACAATATTAGTTTACAAGCCAGGTGAGTTAGGTAGCTCGAAGTTACTTGGGAGTTAAGTGTAATGAAAACACACTAAACTAATAAACAACACCACCGTGTCAGAGCATAAAAGCCGGATTCATAAATGGTCACAGTAGCCTGTTTGTCTGAAAATAAACCGCGCATTAAAACCAGGACCAGTAGCAGGGGCGGGCGGTACCAGTAAAATTTTAATTATTTATTTTTCCAAAATTACCTAGGCAGGCACGGCACATTTAAAACCCTCACAACATATTTCGGTGTAGGCGAGTCATACCTATCAGCATCCATCTAAGATGCAGTTGGGACTGTCCCGCACTCTAGCAAAAAAGTTAATTCAGTATTCTGAGAACATGATAGATACCCAACAATACCGAGGCAACCTTAAGAGCATCCCAAATCTGCTCAGCGCTGTCTAGTGCTTTCCGCGAGCAATTGGATCGCAGGCGTGCAGAAGGTCTGGCAAAAGGCGATGAAAAGCGTAATTTATCACTTTACTACAACGCAACGGGCAAACCTACAAGCCAACGCCCCCAGCTCAACATCTACATGATTTTTACCTTCCCCAGGAACATTGTGCCCCAGACATTTCAATTGCGTCAATCTTTTAAGCGGCACACTATTACGATGGCAAACTGGTTGTAGGTATACCTATTTACCTGGGGCCCAATGAAAATGACTAAACGCTTTTATTTTCACTATAAACTAGACCGTGTCCATCTGCATATCGCTTACATTACTTTGAACAAGTATCTGATGGATCCGCAGATAGCCCCAGCAGCACCATAATATCATCCGCGTAACTTTCATTACTTCGCACGAACCCTACATAACTTTCATGAGTTCCGCACAATCGGGCTTGGTCTCTTTAGCTTCCCCGTAGTTAATCGTAAGAAACGGGATCCAATGCTCTTGACAAATCAACGCACCAGGCATACACCAGAGTATTCCTGCACTTTCAATTGAGTCCGGACCTAAATTCAAACTGTGGGTCATGTAATCTTCATACTTGTAATAAATGAAATAAATAGAAAAGAAAAAGTACATAAGAAGTCGTTACATGAGCCATGTCAGGGGCCTTTGGCGGCTCAATAATAACCCTGACACCAGGCTGAGGTGATGAGGCTGGTATTCCACCTCACAACCCACACGATAAGAAGAAGAGTAAGTACATTAGAAGATGAACATTATTAGAAGCGGGACCGATATTAGGTACGACAGATGATGTTTTTAATTATTATTTGAAATAAAACCTCCCATAATGGTACGTGTTAAAAAGAAGCGCCCACCCAGGGCGATCTCAGATCTAATTGCCTACACTATAACAACGTTACTTCGGTTAAAATAATAATCATTATTTCAAACAATACTTTGACCTAAAATGACAAAAAGGTTTTTCCTCACCTACTTTAATCAGCGCGCTTTGCTAAGAGTTTGTTGGTTAAAATATCGTAGCAGAATTATTTAACCATATTACGGCGTTAAACGTGATGACAGCCTGCCATATAAAATTACTCGCAACAGCTGCCTGTTATGTCGATGTTTCATAATTTAACATTCCACTTTGAGTTATATCGAAATACAAAATGAGGGTCCATCGATTTTAAGATTTTATAATTATTTTATAATAGTTTTGAACTTGTAACTAAACATTTTACATTTTATTTTAATCGGCAAAGTCCGCACTTACAAGTAAACAACGGAAGGAAATGAATGGATTATTATACAATTTTTGTAGATACTTTCTGTAAAAAAAGGGACAAGACACTTTCCGAGTGGGTGTAGTACAAAGGAGTTTATCCTATACCTGACGCAACGTCAATCAACTAGATCTGGTATATTGTACAAAACAAGGTCTTACCTTACGTATTCATAGTGTTGGGAGCTTGTCTCTAATAGCAGAGCTTCTATGCTGAGCTTAAAACAATACGCCGCCTCGCCGGCCATATATCGGAAAGGTACATATAGCTCAGCCTTAGTGCTGAGGCAATTGACGCTTAATCGCTTGTGATCTACTGTATGCATCATCTGTATATCCATCAGGATTACATCGAGGTCCCAAGTGCTTCACGCAATTGTATTTTCAAATCGAATCTCGATTCTAATTTCTACAGCGTCGAGTACCCTGAGTACGTACGCACGCCTCCGCTTTTCCAAAACGTCGCTTCGCCGTTATGACTAATTCGTATTTAGTTTTAAGGTCTCTTGGATGAAAACGTGAGAAAAGTGAAATGTTACAGAAAAAGGGAAAAATCTCTTGATATATATAGTGAAGAATTTCTAAGAAAATATCGCCTTCCAATATTTTTAATTTGTAGCATTTAGTCTACGAATTGCGACGTTGCCGTCCTTTGCCCATTACGTAACTGAGGAATAGTTACACAAACGTTATTATCACAAACACGAAAGCCCGAAAATTAGATCAGGTTACGCCTAACCGAAACATGTAATTTAGATGCGATGATTTTTACATAGGTAGGATACGCTAACGTAGTTTTGCAGTAAAAGTTCATTTACGAACTTTTATGCAAATGGATCATGTAATATTTCCAGAGGATCAAAGTTTAATCTGAAAGGTTCTGACGGTTTTCAATATTATTACCACGATTTAAGAAAAAACCAACAGATTTTGAGTCGCAGGCAGAACGCTGGAGAAAGTGTCAAGTCTTGGGCAGCTATCGGATACAACGGCAGAAAATGAAATTAAATATACATATTTCGGCAACTTTAAACAGTAAAAAGTACATGGATTTGATTGATGAACAGTTGACTAAATTCGAAACACAAATTTGAGGGCAAAACTAAATTTTTCATCACGATAATACGTCAAAAGTTACTTTTCCGAACATAATACCCTGAAATGGCCGTCCTGTTTGCCCATTTCGGACCCACGATACCCCTGGTGGTATCGTGGGTCTTTTAAAATTAAACGACACCCTTGTCAAAATGACCGTAGTGTTGTAGTGTTGCGGTTTGGAATGCGGAAAGTCTCACTCACTTCTCCCCTCCCACTCACTTGTTCCCTCTTTTTTCTCACTCACTTGTCAAATATTGCAGTTCTATTATTTCTAAAGTACATCTCGTTTCATGACCTCAGTGGACGTCGAACATACTTATAACTATAACGCATAAAAAAACCCGTAAAGGCATACTGCGCAATACAAACTCTTTAGTGACAGCGCTCTTATTTTAAATAAATTATTATGAATTGTTTGACAATTTATGACGAAATGTCGTCAAACAATTCAAAGTCTAAATATTGAATTTGCACAATTGAATTGTTGAAAACTACCACAATGAACAACAGTGAAATTAAATTTATCAAAATAAATGGTGGTACTGCCCTTCTTTACGGAAAATATCGTTATCATCGCCATAAAACATATGCAGACGGTTCTCTCTTATGGCGGTGTTCTTCGTATAAGAAAAAAAAATGTTGTGGAAATGTAACAATTGGAAAGGTAGGTAGTTTTTGGTAATGAATTCACTTTTTTTAACGTTAACGGTTACCTGCGCGGACAGCGCCACGTAGCACAGCCCAATTGACGTTATTTTAATTTAACTTCTGTTATTTTATTATGACAAATAAACTTTTACTATTTAACTATGACAATAAATTTAATAAAGATGACAAAGCTATTATTAATTAATGTCACAACACTATTAGTTGGGGGTATCGTTTGATTTTAAAAGACCCACGATACCACCAGGGTTATCGTGGGTCCGAAACGGTGTTTGCCCAACATAAATATTATTGAAAATTGTTAGGGGAGCTGTCCGTAGTGTATTCGTAATGCAAATGGGAAGCAATACGAAAATGTTAATCGATTAAAAAACGCAACTTGAACAAACATGGACCAAATCCCAAAAAGGATGCTAGAGGTTGTAACGAATAAAGGTGAAAGAACTCATTAATAAAAAGATAAAAGTAGTACATACAATTATTCCATTTATTTGGTTTAAGTGTGCTATTATATTGTCGCATTGGATTCGCCACCGGTTACTGTAAGCCACTTCATTTCAGATATTTCTTAGGTACTAGCAGATTGAAATATAACTTTCTTACAAATATTATCAAGAATGTAATCAAAACTTCCAAATTGTCAGGTTGCCAAAAGGTCGTATAATCGTAAAATTGTATAGACTGTCGGGGTATAAGTTTTGTCGGGTTGTGTTAACCCTTAACCGCCTCTTTGGTAATAATTCTAAATTATTTCAATCATCAGTGGCGCGATAGCTTTTTTTGTTTAAACTGAATGTAGACGACGGCACAGTAAATATATTATATTAGACGTACGGCCTCCTTAAAGTGCCACTGGCCACTGGCCTACCCACACATCTTTATAGCGTTTTATTATTTTTATAGGTGTACAGTTATTATGAACCACAAATGATTGCTTGATGTACGTTACGCGAAATGTATCGCACGTCCCGATGAAAACCGTGTTAGAATATGTCCTTAACCGAACGAAGGTTACTCGCGTTCAACGCAAGGTAGAAAATAAAAATTACGATGCCTTCGAATGCGTCAGGTTTTTCACCAACATTGCTGACACGATATGCCGTATCAAAACCAAGGCGCCGTCGTAGAGGGACGATGGTATGCCGCACCCGGTATCACCGCACAATAAGGTAATTACCCAAAGTCCATCCTTGTCAAATGAGAGAAAAATATGGCGTTTTCGGAATTGGGAAAATAAGACTTTAATTCAATAATTGAAAAACTTTTTGTTGTTTCATCAACTAGCGCCTCCTTTATGACTGGCATTTGCAGCTACTGATCCATAAAAAAAATGAAAAAGCAGGGTTTTAATAGATTTAAAAAATAATTATTTCCATCCATAAATGAAGATGTATTTCCTATTACTGATTATTTAAAACCCACCTACCCCCCACCTACTGACTAATAAAATGTTTCAGTCAGTTCATTTGAAGACATTATTATTTAAAAAAGGAGATAGAAAATGTCACCTAAACTATTTATCAGTCATGGTTTCACCAGAAACATTAAATCAGGAGAGCTCCAGTGCAACCGATGTTTCAGTCAAGAATGTTAAGTGAGTTCAAATCGGAAGTTACTGGGACTCTGATGTGGGCGTATTGTTCGCGGACGTTTACGGTTACAACTTTAGAGTAAGTAAATAATATAATAATCCCATTAAAAAAAAACAAATACCTAAGAATTAACATGTAGCAGTGGCTGTGGCCGGATTCGGCATTGATTATATTATTATTAGACTTCACGAAACAATAAAATTGTTACAAAAAAGGCTAATAGTTAAATATAAAATCCTGTAGTGTGCAATATAGAAGTTTATCTAAGGTAGTATGCAACCGTGGCGGCTATTTCCGAGCGGAAACCGTTCTGTCGGTGAGCAGACTGATTCCGTTGAGTCCATATTGACACATTGCACACATTGATTGTTTAATCACAATGGAACTCATGATCACTGCGTGGCATGAAAGCCAATTAAAACCCTTTTTGATGGTAAGGAACACCACATTCACTTTATAACACCGTTTATTGTGATTGCGTTTTGATTACATGTACAGTTCATATTCTGACCATGATGACATTTTATTTACATGACAATAAAGTGTTACACTAAAACAATGATAAAATATAAAGTTATTATAAGTTCAACAAACTGTCGGTACATTACCTCGGTAAAATAGGTGCGCTTCTAAAAATTATAAATTCACATCGAAGTTTCATACCTGCTTATTCGTCCGTCGCTTGCGGATTTATTCATTGCGTTTTATTGTACTTACATAGAAGTTTATTTTACAGACACACCAGAGCGATAGAGCACTAACAGGCTTAGAGGTAAAGTTTACGTCCATTGAAAGTTAGTTGTAACTTCTTTGTTTATTTACCGACGAAGCTTTTCAAAGCCCACAATACACATATTAATAACACCTTTCAATAGAGATATGATGAGGCGTTAGACCAGCGCTCTGCAATTACGTTAGGTTAGTTTTAACTGGAACTGCTCGATATTTGTGATTTTCAATTCCGCTGCCTATGCACCGGTAAATCGCATTAGGTAGGTTCAGGACCTAGGTAGCTCTTCACTGCCATTTAAATATCACAAAATTCTCCGAACGATAAATTTTAAAACTGATTTTAAAAAAAGTGAGATGGACTTTTATCTCTTAAATAAAATTGATTTACTAGGCTAGTACATTTCGTACAAAAAATTGGCTTCGGATAGAGTCAGATGAAAACTGCTACACCCATAAGATCCTAGTTCTTTAAAAGATAGTAAATTTGCCTTGGAGGTCATTCTTTACTTAACCGAAACTATTTCAAAACAGCGTATTATTATTATTAGCGCATGTGATCCCATTGCTAAGCAAAAGCCTTCCCCAGCATGGGGACCCCATGTTTCTACACAAGTCTCGAGAGCCTGCGCGAGCTTTATCTCGTTATTCGGTAACCATGAAGACCTTGGCGCCATTTTCCGCGGGTTCTTCCAGGACTACTTTAATGTGAAAAGTAGCAGTAGGTGAAAACAAAAATAATTGTATTTAGGTAAACGGTAACGGTAAAATTGAGAGTTACAGCAGCGCGTCGCGTCGAAGATTTTCCTACTAAGTACATACATACATACTTGTCCGAAATTTTGGAGATACATTCAATTTACGTGTAAAAGCCGTGAAACGTTTTGAATATCATGTTGTGTACTTTCGTGCCGAACGTTAAATGACACCTCGTCGGAAATAGACCTCGAGAGAAGCGTTTGGATGCGTACATCCGGCGACACTTCTTTGTACGCAGAAGTTGATTTGGAGGAGCGTGGAGAACCAAATTCATAAAAATCATTGTTTGGTATATACATATACACACACTGGATACGATATACCGTATGCTGACTTGGAATTAGCTTATCATCTACCTGATGTAACCCCTGTCAGTTTTTATGAATTCGTTTTTTATTTGTTCTCAGCCCAGCAGAAACTTAAAAGTAAAACATATTGTGAGCAAAGTAACAAAGATGATAAAATATTGCTTTTGGTGCTTCTTCAGCCGAGCAAGGGTTTGGTGTTGTAGCAAGTAATGAAGAATAATGAAAATAAATGTTCCGCATCTAGGTGAAAATAAAGAGGCGGTGAAATATAACCTCTGGATACAACCGCCAACTACGGTTTACAGCACAAAATGCTTTTCTTTGCTCTTTGTAGTAACCTTTTACTTAAAACAAAGACTTAGCAGGTGGCCAGCCTTCATAAAACCCTAATCTTGAAACGTCTAGACTGTGTAATGAATGTCTTAATAAAACAACTTTACCTAATGGCGGATTTTTAAACTGATTTTTAACGTAGAAACAAACGAGTAACTACTAGTAATTAAACTCAGGAAGGTTATTGTTTTATTTAAGTACTTTATTATATTATGGAACGGAGTGCGTTACGCCAGCCAGATTTTGTCGAAAGTCACCGTTTTTTCAAAGTAAGTAGATAATTAGAAGTCCAGCTTCTTTAATTGTTGTGTTGATTTTTAAATTTGTATTGCTTATGGTTTTTTAGTTATTTGACAGAAACAGATCTGGCTGGCGTAACGTTACCGCAGCCAGATGTATTATTAATTAAAGGGTTTCTTGAAATACATTTTAGGTAGATAATTAGTATTCTGAACGAGGCAAATGATGCCACAAAATTTGAATTTGTATCGTGTATGGTTTCGGAGATATTCAAAATCCGGCTGGGGTAACGTTTACGTGTTCGCTGTATCTCCGAAATGGCTAAGCGAATATCAATATTTTTTTGTACACACCTTCTGTGAATTTGTTATAATTTGTTTGCTAATAAAGAAAAACAAAATAATGGCCGTTTAGAAGTATTTAATTACAAAAACAAACTCAAAAATGGGTCCTAGCTCTTCAAATAAGAGCTCTAAAGCCTTATTTGAAACGTCATTTTGTAGCTTACAACTGCCTTCAAATGTTTGTAAAGTTTTATTAGAATCCTGTAGGTATTTATTTTGTTACAACGATATTTAATTCAGTTCTCGCAACGATGCGCTCCGGAGATTTTCAGCCTCCGATTTACTGAGTTCCTTGTGGATTTAAAAGTTGAATATGATATCATTAATTAGTATTTTAGTTCTTTTTTCTACCTGTAAAATTTCAGCGTAATACGATTTGTAATTACCGAGATAATTAAAAGAAAGACATTATGAAGTGCATGAACAAGGCAACCCGACCAAGTATAGATGGTTACAAAAAAGCGGCCGCGTAGTACATTATGCTTACCTTTTAAAATGTATAATGTAATAATGCTACATGTTCGATACAGTCGCGTACAGAATTAAACTATTCTGCCTATAGCATAGTATATATCTTGAAATGAATTAAATTATATGTTTTTAATTTGCCTGTTGTGAGGTAGGCGCTAAATGTATAATATTGCCGTTAAATATTTAATTGGTACAAACACGGTCCCGTTGCAGTTTTAAAATAATACAGGGTGTTAGTGACATCGTAACGAAAACTTTAAGGGATGATTCAGACCATGATTCTGAGTTGATATCAAGTGGAATTTCCTGTCGCAAAATTCATGTAAATTTCAGAATTTTTTTTTATTTATTTCAGTCCCATACCTATTGTGTTTTAAGCTGCATAGAACCCATATTTAAAATAAATAAACAAAAATTACTAATTACTTATTAAAAATTAATTAAGTATTTCTGGAAGGCTTAAATTTGATAGGAGTATTAAAATTGTTATATTACTCTATGGTAAATTTGCGCCTTTTTTACTTTTTTTGTCTGTGGCTCTCTCTACCCGGTGAATGTCACAATAACAGTTGTCACAATGGCCGGTAGAAAAAGCGTTATACCGTTACAAGATCAAAAACGCGTTATTTCGAAATATGGTAACGTATTTGTTATTTTTAAGACTTGTCCTCCTATTAATCATGATGTATACGAAAGCATACAGAATGAATTATACGAAATGTTTCAACACAAAATGTCTAAAATGGCTATACAAGCTTCAGTAAGACGGAATAAGAAATTTGTTCTTCGCGATTATTATAACTCAGAAGGACGAACGATTAACACAACAGACGTGACAAACAACATAACCGATCTCGATAATAACATCGACTTTGAAAAAACTGATAATTGCGACAACTATTCTGATTTGGAAATTAAGTTTCAAATGGATATTTATGAATTCAAACGTATCGCCCCCAAAACCTATACATTGTTACAGAATAGTTGGACTAATGAGCTTCAAGACCAAATATGGAAAAAACAGAACTTGATTGTACTTTTGCTTTTAAAAATTTTTATGTACCTACGAACTTTCAATTGAACGACATTGCATGTAAGGGAAAATGTACTCAGTGTGGCGCGAATATTGTAATGTACTTAAATCCATTGACTGAAAATTTTGTAAATGTGGTTTGTCAAATAAATCGTTTCGAGAAAAACTATGTCCACGATAAAAACATTAAAAATAGACTGACATTAAACAGAAAACGAAAAATTGCTGAGAAGTTAATAAATGACAAGGCGTTGAAAGTCAGAACTTTAATGGCAGACGAACTCATGGATAAAGACAATCCAAAGGAACCCCCAACTATGCCAAAATTAAATAATTTAAGAAAAATACGCCATGAGGCTAAAAGGGCACTACAATTTGATAAAAACACCATCATATCTATTTATACAATTCTCAGAGTTCCCCATTTAATACATACATTTACTTCTGTACCGTTTTTTATTTACTTCTGGACAAAAGAACAAAGTAAATTGTATTACGATGAGATTTAAAAAAATACACATCCTGTTTTATCCTTAGACGCAACTGGTTCGATCTTTCAAACGATAGCACCCCCAGGAGTATGCACCAAAGACGCTAAACATACTTTTTTATATGTTGTTATGGCATACACTACCAGTACTAGCATTCCCTTATGCTATATGGCATTAAGTCACACACAACTGAATGTATAGCCACTTGGTTAAGTACATGGGCAGTAAATCGACGTTTACCCAAAGAAATAATCTGTGACGATTCAGCTGCTTTATTAAAAGCAATATGCCGTACTTTCTTTAAAACAGATACCAATGAATATTTAGCACAGTGTCTTTCACTTTTGGAAGGGCAGATTGAACATGTACCAGTTTGCTACGTCAGAATAGACAAATCTCATTTTTTTCAAAAAATTGCCGAAACAAAGTTGTTTTGACAAATGCTCAGAAAAATGTAAATATTTTTATATTAATTGTATAAAAGTAATCTTCGGACAACATTGTTACAAAGAAATTAAAACTATTATTGATGATATTGTAACGGTGTCACTAACCGAATATGTTAGCCCTGGTAAATACGAAGAAGCTTTACAGCGTTTGTCAGCAAAAATGTCTAAAAACGACCATATCAAAATTGATGATGACATAGATAGTCATTCTCAAGAAGAAAATAATCTTCCTGAAAATCATATTCTTCCTGAAAATGATGAGATATTTGTCCTCTTATCAAATATTACAACGACGTTAAAGAGACTGAAAAGTTATATTTATTATTATTTATTTGTAAAATATCAACAACAAAATGAGTATTATTTGCCGGCTGTTAAAGAGACATTGCTTCTATGCTGTTCTAGGAGCAAATAAAAAACATAGAACACGTTCAGCTGCTTGTCTTCCCGGGCATGTCGTAAAAACCGACAGAGGGATTGCGTCCTCCAACATGATGGACTAATGTTATGGGCGATAGGCTGATCCCTTATCACCATAAGGTTCATCATATCCATCTTAGGACTTCGTATCAACAGTGGCTGCAAGTTGTCTTTGATTACTTGTGGCTCTGCCCACCCCATTTGGGATTACGGGCGTGAGTTTATGTATGTATGTATGTATGTTAAAGAGACATTGAAAAGATTGTTACGAAAATTGCCTATGTGGGGTAACGTCATGACCAACTATTTTGTCGATGCCAAAGATGTTCCTAGTAGTTCGAATGTTGAAAACCATTTTAAAGACTTAAAAACCATTTATTTTAACACCAAAGACGAGCGAATACGACTTGATGAATTTTTGATTCATCACTACAGTTTTATAAATGGAACTGTGAAATTAAGTATCTCACAAACAACTGAATCGCAAACTACTGAGGAAAAGATAAATAAAGTACAAAACAAAAAGAGTAATAAGGATTTTATTAAAAGGAAGGAGTCGCAAAAACGGATAGAAAACGTAACGAGCAATATAGATTTCGAATAAGAATCCATATTTCAGGATAAACCTGTAGAAGTTGAAAACTGGAGAGGTCTTGCTATTCCTCACAACAAAGCAAATTATAACTTGAGACCCATATACATACTACAAAATGGAAACATAGCCATATCTAAAAATAAAAAACTAATTCTTTCTAATACTTGTGCACTTGACGCCGTCTCGCAAACATTTGCCATAGCTTACAAAGACAGACTTGTGTTCAGGCAAGAGATTAATAATTGTGATGATGATTTTATGAAGTTCATCGCAGACCTTGCTACTGCAAAGAGATTTAATCAAAAAATTTATGAAAAGCGAGATATACTTTTATCAAGTATTTTTTGTCCTGAAATTGGAACCAATGATGAAACTAGGTGCAATGTAATAAACTGTGCATGTAACGTCACGAAAATAGTGGAAGAAATCTGCACACAAAAGAACTTGTTCAAACGAAAATTGTACTAATCACGAAAACAAAACACACTTTAAATGTAAATACTTGCCACTGAATTTAAATAAAATAAATTGGAAAGGTATTACAAAATTACAAGAGGCTGTGGAATCGGGAATGAAGGACGATTGATAAACCCCCCCCCCCCCCCCCCCCCTCTCTGTTATTTCTGCAAAAAAGGAACAGTAAGTTTTAACTATAACTTGAACAGTTTGATAATGTTTGAGATTCATGATATCCGTATTTTATTCAATGATGTTCCTGTTAATATTGAGATCAATGACAGATTCTATGAGATTTTGTCTATCATTGAATTTGATCTACCTCTAAGCTCAGAAGGGATTGGTCAATATAAAGCTCATTGCTTTCGGAAAAATAATCGGACATTTCAATGTAATGACGATATGTACACCAAAATTCAAAAAAATAAAACAGAAATAATGCCTCATGCGATTATTTATACGTTGCAATCTGATGACATCTGATTATTATTTGTATCTATTTTTAAGTTTTGATGTGATTTAAACCTTAGGTTTAAACTTAAATACTTATTCTGACTGACTGTATTCCTCCTGAACTTAGAGGAACAAAACGTCCTTGGAGGTAGTGTAACGTAAAATTAAAAGCACAACTGTCACTACATCTGTTTCTATAACAAAAGATATTTAACTAAATTGTATCTACTGTAGACGACAGGTCGACATGGCAATTCTCTAGTGACGTAACGTTTTCTTATCGATATATTTTTATTATGTATGTAACAAAATGTGAATAAAATAATACCACGTTTTCATTTAAGTTAATATTTATTCATCTGAATCATCTAACGTATCGCTACAAAAACTTAAAGAATCTTCGGCACTGGTATCTCCGACTTTTATAATAAAATCTTCCATTTCATTTTCCATTCCCATGTCTTTTTCCCCAATATTCATTTTCAAGGTTCTGGACATGTTTTTTGATGGGTCCTAGCTCTTCAAATAAGGCTTTAGAGCTCTTATTTGAAGAGCTAGGACCCATTTTTGAGTTTGTTTTTGTAATTAAATACTTCTAAACGGCCATTATTTTGTTTTTCTTTATTAGCAAACAAATTATAACAAATTCACAGAAGGTGTGTACAAAAAAATATTGATATTCGCTTAGCCATTTCGGAGATACAGCGAACACGTAAACGTTACCCCAGCCGGATTTTGAATATCTCCGAAACCATACACGATACAAATTCAAATTTTGTGGCATCATTTGCCTCGTTCAGAATACTAATTATCTACCTAAAATGTATTTCAAGAAACCCTTTAATTAATAATACATCTGGCTGCGGTAACGTTACGCCAGCCAGATCTGTTTCTGTCAAATAACTAAAAAACCATAAGCAATACAAATTTAAAAATCAGCACAACAATTAAAGAAGCTGGACTTCTAATTATCTACTTTAAAAAACGGTGACTTTCAACAAAATCTGGCTGGTCAACACGCACTCTATGGAACGTGCACTCACAACCTATTGGTAATATGAACAGCAATTAGAAAGAATCGATTGAATAACAGTTAACAATCAATCAATTATACAAACTTATTTCGCGTTAAGTGGTGCAAAAATCCAGAATACGTTACAAAGTGATTAAACGTATGTCAGTAGGTAATTCAATTCTAACTACTTGTAAGAAATTAGTTATTATACCTCTCGTTTTATATTTTTCGTACCTCAAAATAAAAGAGACTGTAGCCATTCACTACCAGTAAAAATATTTCACTGCAAATTACAATCATAATTATAAAGAGACCTCTATTTTTATTTTATTAACACGGTGTAATGACACGCAAGATCGAGAATAAAAAACAATGTATCGGGGATTACTTAGATGAAATGAAAATGAAATACTTTTGCTGGACTTATTTTTGTCTAAATAATAAATAAAGCTAAAAATTATTGCGGGATTGTGAATTACGAGAAAGCGAGAAGGATATTCAGTGATCGGTATTGTCTATGCATGAGGTGAAACTTCATTTGAGCTCTGAAATCTCTCTGAGGGGGTGGGTTGGTGCTGATATCAAAATAGACAAATGCGAAAGTAAATGAGGGAATTGAGAACGAAGAGTTCTGATTACATAAGTGCGAGTAACATACACAATACATAGAAGTCAAATCAAGAAAACTACATCGGCGACACCGGCACGCACGTATGTAAGTACTAAGGATGTTTCCTAATAAGCCCTTTTACCGTATAGTACACATTAGGCAATGTAAAGTACATCGTAGGAAATAGTATCGCATTCATAGCAAATATTTATAAAGCAAGGTACAAAATACCTAAAGTAGAAAATGGGTCATATTATTATCTCCGTAAATAATCGTGGGTGTAACTGACAGTTGTTGACACTCTCTCAGACCTTTTAGTTGTTCGTTTCCTAAAAAATATTAATAATATTCTCTAGACGATTTTATGACTTGACTTCGAGGTTAGGTTAGTAGGCTAGAGGAAGAGCACCGATTACGTGGGTGGACCAGGTTAAGCAGGTGGCAGGGCGCGCTATACAAAGAGCTGTACATATGGCACAGGACCGAGCCCAGATTACATATAATTACGATCCTCAGCAGCGAGGGAACTACCAGAAAGAAGACTTACAGCCTTACAAATAAACCTGGTGTAACTTTTTATACCGGGCAATAACTAAGAATAGGCAAAATACTCTACAAATAAAATCGGAATAACTTAGACCTTGGTGTAATGTCTCGCACTATGGCTAAACCAACCCCTACCCCAGTTTAGATTTCGAATAACCTAAAAACTTGACTTTGACAGATGTGAAGTTTGATGTGTTGGATCACGCTATTCAAAAATGGCGATATTTTTTCATAATTTGCGATGGCTCTAAGAGCAGTGGAAGAAGACCAGCATGTGGATAATATCATTCATGTTATAGAAAACGTAACAAAAGAAAAAATACAGGAAAAGTCCATTTGAGTTATATTGCGAAAAAGAATTTCGAATCAAATATCGCGTTTTTAAAAGAGTTGTTCGATTTTAGGCCATTTATCTGGTAGCCTAGCTGTATAGCCATGGACACGCGTGATGGTGGCTTATCTGCTACTCTCCATACATTGATAGCTTTGATATATTGGAGTTGCAACCAAGTAAGAACCAATATTATACCCACCTATTTACCAATTTTATCTACAGTTTCATATTTATATACCTACTAGTTGAAAGCCAAACGTTTCTCACCTTTCATTACCCTTCTTCACCTTCCAGAGAAGATGATGCTGCAGGTGTGTAACTTCAGTATGTCTTTGAGTGGCAAGGGTAATATTAGAGATTTGATTATATCATTGCAATCGAGTCTTATGGGCCTTTTGTCTATGAATTACGATGTTGCCGTCTTGTGCCCTTGACATAGTTACAGCAGTGTTATGCTGAATTTATTTGTAAAAAAGTATTTTGTCTTTTACTAGGTTTGACTATTGGTATAACCGTGAAAAAAGGATGGAATAGTAAGTTTTTATTTATAAGGCCAAACGTTTCCGTTATTAGAGTTCCTTTAAAAATAAATATTTGGTGTAATTGCACTTTTCTTAAATCCGGTAATATTCCTCCAAAAATGCAGAACCATTTAATTATTACAGTGTTTGTGCTCATTCCTACCCTGGCCATGGCTAGCACATTATTGTAAATGAGCTTCATTAAATTCCTAATGAATATTTGGTTAAATGTACCTACCTATTTCAATTTGCACACATTCCAGTCGTTACCCCAATCCAATCAAAAATGTATTACAGATAATAGCGAATGTATTACAGATAAAATCATATGCAATCGATCTCGAAAATAACCATGACCGACAATAACAAATAGACATCATAGTATCACAGCCATACCTTATTTCCAAATATAGGCAAGCAGACAAAACTCACGCCAGTGGACGGAACCAGAAGTCATCAGACGTCAACTTGTAGCCACACTTGGTAGATACTGATAATAAACCGTATGATGACTCTGTGTAGTAATGGTGACTCGTCACCTGTCCATCACCCAAACATTATAAACAATACAAGATGTTCGATAAAAGTAAAAGGATATTCCAAGGTTAGGGTTGTAAAGGTGTCCATGTGATTGACACATACATAAATAAAGATCACGCTTATTTCCTATGCGATTGACATCCTTTGCCTATCGACAAAATTAACGTAGTGGCTAATAACAATGTTGGACTTCATTCTTAATTCTCTCTGGATTTCCTCTATAATTCTATTATCATTACTTTTTTATAAATCTAATTTATTATATTTACTCGTATCTATATTTATACTACTACCAATAATATTAAATGTCATAAATCATCAAACTCAAAAATATATTTATTCAGTGGGTATCTAACATAGTTTTGTATAACTCTATGCTACTATTATTACTAAAAAGCGAACATGACGTAGACATGGCGGTCTCTGGAGGATATCGATACCTATATGTATATGTATATCCATATCCAATAGGTAAGGCCGTAACGCTTAAGGCTAACAACACATAACCTTAAGTGTTACCTTTTGCTTGTTGTAAGCAGACGTCGGGCGAAAACACTTGATGTACAAGCTGAATATTGCAGGACCAATTTTGCTGAAACCGCATTTATACCTTTTACAGCGTTTTAGACATACATACGGCATGCCTCAATAAAGTGTTAGCGAAACATCAATCAATTGAACTACGAATTATTTATGTTACAGGTTTATTGCCTTCAGTAAGCTATATTGTAGATTATTGCCTATCGCTATGAGCGTTTGATATCAGTATACACATATTTTATTTGCATTACGACGATCTCTGCGCCTCTGCGGCCCTTAGTCTTATAATCTAATAATCAATACGTTGGTAGATCATTATTTAGTCATACTAAGAACACTGCAAACATTCCTCTGGTCAGGAGAGAATAAGCCTGTAAACGTTGTGAGGGAATTGAAATCGCAATACCCAAGTGAATGGTTCATATTGAATCCCATTTCCGAACCAACTATATCTGTCACGATATAAAAAAATAAAACATAAATGTTAATGTCATAACAATCTCTTTGAGACGTTGTCTTGTGTGGCTTGCAGTGTCAATGAGACTGTTAACGACGGCCTCCTTGGTCGTCCCAAGTTTTGTTCTTTTTTAAATACATTGTCATATTCGTTAAGTTCTGTTGTTTTTAAAAAGTCAGTTTTTTGGTTCTAATAAAATCAGCTTACAATGTTTTGGCGTTCTCGATATTTTTAACTGTGTGTACTCTCAACAGAGACATTACGCAACAAAATTGATGAAATCCAAAGTACGAGTAAGTAGTAAGTACAAAGCTCAATAGATTTTTTCGTTAAATATACAAAACTTCGAATGAACCATATTCTAAAACTATTTTTAAGCGTTGAACAATTGGGCTAGTCAGAAGTACATTCATGGTTAGATAAACTAAGTACGCTTCACCGAGCTTACTTGTAACAGTAAGTAGTTAGTGTATGGTCTAACGACGGTATATAATCAAGAATTGTATAGGCAGGTACTTAAAAATAAACCGGAATATTTTTACGCGTTTTACTAGCCAAAACATAAAAAGGTCCATCCGTCAGGCCTTAGTGTTATCAAGCTTAAAAAGTAAAGTTTTAGCAGAATATTTAAATAAGTAACTCATATAACCGAATCACTTACTGGGGTTAGGTCGCAGGCCTCAAAAGGAGGTATATCCCTACTAATATTATAAATGCGAAAGTAACTCTGTCTGTTACGCTTTCCCGCTTAAACCTCTCAACCGATTTTGATGAAATTTGGCAAACGTATAGTATTAAGTATTTATTATGTTAACTTTAGTTTTACTTTAAGGTATTTATTTTTTTGTTGCACCATCCCGCATTCAAGTTTGTAAATGTTTATTTCCTTTTGGTGGTTGCCTGGAAGAAATTGCTCTAGAGCAATAAGGCCGCCCAAATTGTACTGCATTCATGTGTTGTCTGATTGTTTAAATGTAGTTCTGTGCAATAAAGTATATTTGATTTGATTTGAAATCTTTAGACCCTGAGAAAGGACATAGGCTACCTTTTATTGCGAAAAAAAGGGATGAAGAGGTTGAAAGTTTGTATGGGATTTAATACATAGGTACCTTATACCTACTGTAAACAGATTTTTTTTTTAAATATACCTACTCTCTTTTAACCAAATGCTATACCCAAATCTACACCTTTAATATAATCCTTAATATTCGAATTAAAAGTACGCAGGCGAAGTCGCGGGTACCAGCTAGTAGAACATAACAACACCTAAATGACAAAAGTGCTCCCAGTTCAGTAGGGAACTATTATATAAGTTGAAACTAATAAAAAAAGTATTTTAAACATCTCACACTCCATTTTATTAAAGTTGGCCACGGTTACGGAGTTATATTTTGTGGTGGTAGCACGTTCGACGGAGCACAGTAATACAGTTTTGTGTATATTATGAATATTTCCATTGAACGTCGGTAGTGGAACAAGCCTTTGTACGTAGCTGAATTATTGAAATGGGGTTTCACCCCTTTTCACGTTTCCTTTAAAGGCTTTATAACCGCTTCCATGGAAGGTTGTTGGCAGAAAAACGATCACCATCAATATAAGCGAAAATAAAACAACCCATAAAAAAATATTACATGTGCGATCGTTTTCATTGGCGCAAGGTTACTTTATAAACGGTAAAGCGATCTGAAAAACATGTTCAACCTAATTTTCTATTCCCTTTTCCTAACGTTTCCAATTCAAGTGAATCAACCTGTTTATACAAAATTCTGTTAATGTGACGTACCTATCTGAAAGCTACTTAAAGCTTTCTCAAATCCGATCACGGGAGGGATTCCTGAAAATACTGTCACATCCACCAACCGAAAGAGCTTATTTTTAATTCATGTATTTCCAAGCAAAATTGGGCCGTTCGTTGTAATTTGGGAAGTCAGTTATCATAACATATATCGTGGCCAAATTTTTTTATGACGTTCATTTCATGATTCTACATCATGAATTGATCATTTCATGATGTAGAAAAGCACTCGTTAGTCTCATCATGATGTACGTAATTTAGCCACATTAATTAACACAAAGCGTTTGACGATATGAGCAACTAAACGCACAATTACTTCATAATATGGCCAAACGTTGGCCAACACGTCGAAAACAAGTAACATTATTCACCGGTAGTGTCGCTGGTGTCGCTGTTTTTTTTTGTTTTTCTGTTGTATAAAATAAAATTTTTAACAAAAAAAAACCGACTTCAAACGCAAAACTAAAAAGCAATAAATAAATTTACTTCGCACAAAGTAATTAGTACGTATTTTCAATTAGTTAATTATTTTATAAATCTGAAGCCGGTGCCAAGGAAATGCTACAACGAAGTACCGATTCATATATTTTTCAATACTGATTGTTTTGTAATTTTTTGTTTGACATTGTTTTGTAATTGCTTTGATATAGGTATTAAACAATATTGTGTGTACATAGTAATTTGATATTGTAGTAGGGTTGTTGTAGCATTTACTTGGCACCGACTTCAGAATTATAAAATAATTAACTAATTGAAAATACGTACTAATTACTTTGTGCGAAGTAAATTTATTTATTGCTTTTTAGTTTTGCGTTTGAAGTCGGTTTTTTTTTGTTAAAAATTTTATTTTATTTTACGATTTTAAGTGATGGTTAGACCGAGCAAGGATGCAGACAGACAGATTTTCTGATTTATATTCATATATAATAATATAATATATTATTAGTAGTGATCACAATTATTATTGATGAACATGTTTACACACACACACACACTCACACACGCGCTAACGCACACGAGCACACGCGCACGTACACACGCACACACAGACACACGCACACACACACACACACACGCGCGCACACACACGCACACACACACGCGCGCACACACACGCACACACACACACACACACACACACACACACACACACACACACACACACACACACGCGCGCACACACACGCACACACACACACATGTGTATGTGTACATACACACATGTGGTTGTCAGTGGAAGCTGCTATCATACACACTCACGCATACATATAGATACAGTAGATTTCGCGTGGTTCGCTCGCTGCTAAAGCAGCTCGCGTGTCCTGTTTATTCGAAACTGTCCCTCTTCGTATGGCGGCCATCTTGTTTTTCCGCCACTTTGTTCTTTTTCACCGGCGACAGAATTTGACCAAGATTAAAATGGGTGTCGTGGAAACAAACAAAATCCAGGTGCAATAGGTTTGCCAGGCCGTAGGATGTCTCCCTGATTGGGAGCAGTTTTCAAAGATGACGTTCCGATCACACGCCTATACATCATTTTTACCCCAAGACATTTTCTGGAAAAACAAAATTTTGTATGGCGGCCATCTTGTTTTTTCGCCATTTTGTATTTTTTTCACCGGCCATTAAATTCGACCAAGATTTAAATAGGTTTCGTGAAAGAAAAATTGGTTCAGGTGTGATAGTTTCGCCAGGCCGTAGGGTGTCACCCTGATGCGGAGCAGTTTTCGAAAATCGGGAAGTATTTCCATACTTAACATGACGATCCGACCACAACCCCGATATATATTTTATATCCCGAGACATTTTCTGAAAAAACAAAATTGTGTATGGCGGCCATCTTGTTTTTCCGCCATTTTGTTTTTTTTTACGCGCTATGGAATTTGACCAAGATTTAAATAAGTGCTCTGAAAGAAATATTGGTTCACGTGCGATAGTTTTGCCAGGCCGTAGAGTATCTCTCTGATGCGGAGCAGTTTTTGGTGATCAGAAAGTATTTCCGTACTCTACATGACGTTTTGAGTAAGCGCCCCATACATTAGTTTTACCCAAACGGGCTTCTTCCAAAATCGACAAAATTTTGTATGGCGGCCATCTTTTTTTTCCGCCATTTTGTTTTTTTGCACCGGCGATTGGATTTGATCAAGATTTAAATACGTTTCGTGAAAGAAAAATTGCTCCAGGTTGTATAGTTTTGCCAGGCCATAGGGTATCTCCCTGATGCTGACCAGTTTTCGAAGGCCGGGAAGTTTTCCCGAAGCCTAAAGATCGATCCGATCAATATGACTTTACAAACGCACTAGTCGCTCCTACGATTTTTAAAAATTCCCCTCGATTTCTCTGGTCTTCCATCATCAGATCCTGACTTCCTTGACATGGGACCCCCTTGGGTATATCTCCTTTCAAACAAAAAAAGAATTATCAAAATCGGTTCATATACGACGAAGATATGCCCGAACAAACATAAAAAAAAAAAAAAAATAAAAAAAAATATACGGTCGAATTGAGAACCTCCTCCTTTTTTGAAGTCGGTAAAAAGTGAATAATAATGTGCAAATGGAAGACAAAAGTGTAATGAAACGACTGGCTTTTTATTTATTTTTTAAGCATAATTTTGTACGTGTACGAACAAAAGGAATATACGTTTCTTATATATAAGTATACGTTCCAAATAATTGATTATTAATTAATCGAATTACGCAAAACAATATTTAAATGACTATAAAATAAATACGCATTAGAATAGATGATGTTAATTCATAACAGTTTACCATCATGGGCCTTTGCATCTTCATCAGATGATCTATATTACAGCGTTTCTATGGCAAGGTCGTGTATGGCGTCTTGTCATAACAATTACAAAATATAATTATACAAATAAAACGGTTACTTTTCATACATATTAAAAATGATAGTACTTATTTACATCAAAATATCTTTCAAATGACATAAATATAGCTCACCGGAATTGATGCTCTCGACTATATCCTATACATATTTCGCCTACATTCGACTATACTTTTTTTACTTAGACACTAACAACAATACGAGCTAGACATTTGTTTGTTAGTATACGAAATATTCTATATAGATTGATATATGGATTGTTAATATTGACTTTATTAAATAAATGTTGACTAATACGATTACGTCCGATTTTTATCCAAAATCGTCTACTTTTACACATATTTTCTAAATAAGTATGTTATATTAAGAGAATCTATTAAATTAAAGTTATGTTAAATATGTTATGAAAACCTTAATTAAGAAGATTTATTATTATGTAGATTAGGATTATGTCATTTCATGATGACCAATATTATACTCATTTACGTTACGTCAAGTCTTTTTGAAATCGAATCGTAAGTCAGTCTTATAATAAACACAATGAGTCAGAATGTCTTCCAAAGTATAGCTCTTCCTAAAGAGCCGTATAGAGACAATTAATTTAAATCAAAGACCTTTCAAAATGACATATAGCTCAACAGTGTTGGTGGTCTAGACCTCTCACTCACTAATTTAAAAGCCACGCTTTTGTCGGTGTAGCATTCCTCTCCATGCTCCTTTTTAGGGAAATATAGAGCAGTGGTTTCCCTCTTGCCTTTTACCCCGCAGTACTCTGACGCGAGTGGGATGGCGCCTAGATTAGTTTAAGCCGTACTATGTACTCCTGGCCTCCGCTTCTGAATAGTACTGACTGTTACTGCTGCCCTCCTGTCAGGTTCCAGGTTATAGTCCCTGTGACTTGCCCCTTCCGTCCTCCATTGCCTTACCGATGGCACATCTCCGCCTCTGGAATCGTTGAGGTCTTCACTAGGCAAGGGTTCTACGTTATACCCCGCAGGTCTGGATTCCTATCAGAACTCAAGTAAGAGGCACCCACCCCCACGGCAAGGACGCGCCGAACAGGAATTGCCCCAGTGGAAGACAGAGAAGATGACTCTGTCCCTTGTCTGTATGAAACCAAAACCAAGGCAAGGTTAGACCAGGCAGCCAAAATCCAGAATAGGTTATAAAGTACAGCTCGTGCAAAAGAGCCACCATAGAGATAATAAATCTAAATCAAAGGACCGAAAGAAATTACATATTATATTGCACGTCGGTGTTGGTGGTATAGACCATAACGTTTACCTTCCTTTTACCTATTTTAAATACACCTAGTTTACACAAATTATCTGATGATTATGTGGAGAGAAGAGTGATTACTCATGAAATGTAATCTAAATATTTGAAGACAAAGTTAATTAAATTCTCAATCATGTTAGATATTCCATCATTATTTAAAGAACCTTCCTCTAAATAAATCGAACTTTAAACTGTTGCGGCAGCAGCCGGCAAAGTAAAAATCAATATTTGTCGATTCATATCTGACTTGTAACATAGCATTACGCCTGTATCCCCAAAAGGGTAGGCAGAGGTGCATAGTAATATACACCCACTCCTCATATATAAGCAACCTCATTTTACACAGAGACTACACATTGACGTTATCGTACACGCGCATTTGTGTGAGTGACGTTTGAGGGTTTCCGTCTGAAATACCTAATTTAACCGGCATTACTTACTTAGGTAGGTACTACACTACTACCTACGAAAGAGATAATTATAATCTTTTATACTTAGTCAATATCACCAACTTTTTTTAATACTGACTAGGTTTCAAAGAATACAATGTAAAAACTAGGATTTAAGGGAAAACTATAATTGCAGCCTAGGTTAAATTTTATTGCATATTATTAGAATATTTTGATAAAGTGACCATGAAAAAATAAGTATTTAAAGGGGCCGCTCGAGCGCCTGGCGGCGGAGGCAATTAATGTCAAATCAAATATTCGATTCAGCCGAAAGAACTTTGTCGTCCAATTTCAAAATTCAAACATGTAAAACATACCGATAAATTAAAAACATCGATCCGCGCGTAGCCAACACTATTATATATCACAATGTACCTACCACATCCTGTATACCACCTATGTAAAACTGTGACTTGCAATAAATGATTATGATTATTCAAGACTAAAGTAAAATCGAGAGTGGTGAGGTAAACCTAGCTCAGCAGCTGGTGGGTGCGGAGTTGCCGTTCTATATTATTCCTTACTCTATGATTCAAGTCCCATGTAATAGGGGACGAGTCTATTGTCATTAACAAGGAAAAGTCCTGAAAACCATGTGATATCAATTATCTATGATCCAAAAATAAATTCAAACTCTAATAAGTTTAGAGCCTGAGCCCGGATTGAACCATAAACTGACTATTATTACTTTTATTGAAAAGGAAAGTAAAGTTGATATTGGTCCTGATTTTATTATAAATTATACCTGTCATTTTCTTATCCGTCGAAATGGAAAGGGACGGATCATTGACATCGATATAAATAGACATTTAATTTGACCTTGCTGTTGGGGCTGTACATTGATATTAAAAAACGTGTACACACTAGGGAGTGCAATCCCGATGTCGCGAGATCTCGTCAAATGTTTCGGGATCAATCCCGAAGCATAATAATGACGAGATCCCATTGGAAATTGACGAGGCGAGTTATACTTCTTGTTTTGATTCCAAAGAAAACTTGATTCGTTCGTTAGTAATATTGAAGAATAAAGGTTTTTGTTTTCTTTCAAAAAATATTTTTTTTAATTAACCTCACTATCACAAACAAGCAGTTTTCGTCGTTATCACCCATCCTAAGTTTTCCTAAATTTATTTTTATCCTAATTTTTTTATATACTAGGCGAGATCCTGAAAATTTCGTAATATCTGCGGGATTGATATTTCCAATCTGGAGTCGGGATTACGGGTACACACCTAACGCGTAAGTGCAAGCGAGACAGTCCGCGTGGAGAGGTTGAGGTAGGCGCCCGAATTGGTGCGGAGCGGAGAGTCACCGTTTTATAAGTAGTTTTATTATTTATTCAATGGAACGGTGTAAAGCTAAGATTGAGGAGCTCGGTAGCGCAGCGGTAAACGCGCTCGGTCTGCGATTGTTGAAGTTAAGCAACTTTCGCAAAGGCCGGTCATAGGATGGGTGACCACAAAAAAAAGTTTTCATCTCGAGCTCCTCCGTGCTTCGGAAGGCACGTTAAGCCGTTGGTCCCGGCTGCATTAGCAGTCGTTAATAATCATCAATCCGCACTGGGCCCGCGTGATGGTTTAAGGCCCGATCTCCCTATCCATGAAAGCTAAGATACTAAGGAGTGAATATCGAAAAAACTGAGAGAAATATTTTGTTGCTAAACATGAACTCGTAATGAAATAGCATTGGGATCAGAGATTTTGATGCCTTTTTAACGCTGCGCAAGAACGAAACTAGTCTAGCTATAGAGAGCATTCATACGAACAATTAATAATTCTAAACTGTATCCGTCTCGTGATATTCTCGGTTAAAGTCGCAATTATTCTTTATATTCAAATCATTACTATTGCTTCTTGTTTTCATTTATTTGTACAACATACAAAAACTAATATAAGCCATGTCAGGGGCCTTTGGCGGCTCAATAATAACCCTGACACCAGGGTTGTTGATGCTGGTATTCCACCTCACAATCCACACGATAAGAAGAAGAAGAAGCTACAAACAATATGTTACCGTCACTGTACGAAGTTACCAAGACTGGTGTCAAGGAGCTACTAGGATTAAAAATGTTATCAATTTGTCTTTCAACTGACATGTGGACATCGCACGAAATGGGTTTTTGGTTCTCACAGGACATTTCATAGATCAAAATATGAAGAAACGAGCCATTTTATTTATTAGAATGCTGTGAATTAAATGATATCAAGTGCCATTGAAAACTGGGCTGGAAACACTAATTGCTATGCGCATTGCTTAATATTTTTCGAGAAGCACTATTTAACCAAAGAAGTAGGATTTTGAGCAGAAGCCTTGATGATCCAAATATTAAATTTCTCTTTTAACCTAAGCATGTAAACTAACCCACTGTTAGATATAACGCAATTGCGCCACAGCGAGATGCGGCGAGCCTTGCCGGGAGATGCGGCCTATATTTAACCTGACTTTGATATTCAAGGGCAAGTTTACTAGCTATTTATAGAGGTTGTTTTCCCCATGTATACTGTTTATTTTCTTCTTCCTGAAACCCCATTTGTATTATTTTTACATACTTAGATACTTTTTTATTTCCGCCCGCAACCACGTCGACGTCGGTTTCCATTCACCCATGAATAAGTTCGACAAAACAAATAGAAATTACATCAACAGGACTAATGGGAACACGAATGTTAACAGAACTGTCCGATATTCTGAATCTTGAAGCAATATTTTTACATCTCAATTTCCATTTGATTTCATTCGATGAAGTACATATTTTTGTTCGTTATTTCCGACAAAAACAAATATTGTACAAGAAATATCTATCGAGTCACTCACATTCTTGAGAGGACTTTGCAACGTCTATGAACTTACTAACGTTTAACAATATGCAATGCATACACGTTTAGCTTTTATTATTTAGTTTCCTGTTATTGATTAACGCTTTTTAAATATAAGAAACCGGCTTCCAAAAAATCATTAACTACCTACAAAACAAACACAGAACAGCGCATTAAAACACGAAGAAACTAAAAAGCAAAAAAAGAAAAAACTTAATTAAATATCTGCAACAATTTTCAGAAAAGAAAGGTATTTTATTTATGAACCAAATTAAACACTAATAACTAATTTCTCACTAATTTTTTGGATTCGGCGCCAGCCCAGCAGCAATTACTACGGAACCGACTTTTTTCTTCTGAAAATTGTTGCAGATATTTAATTAAGTAAGTAAAAATTGTGTTTTTTTTGTATCATATTATGTAAAAGTAAAATATTTCTTGCTTTTTTAGTTTCTGCGTGTATTCTTATGCGCTGATTTGTGTTTGTTTTGTGGTTAATGTTTATAAGGCGCTTTTTCTTTAAAAATCGTTAAAGAAAATCGTTAATTTATTTCTTATTTTTTAGTGGTTCCTACTTATATAAATATAAAATAGATACGTAGGTAGGCTCTAGCGATACCAAATCGCCACGGTCTATCCTATAATTAATAAAGAATTAAATCGTAACTCTTGACTTTTGAGGGTCACGTCACAACCTTCCCAGCTCACTTGATATATAACCAGCAGTATGAATATGCCTACAGTAGGGAAAGAATTAACCTTTAACTCGTAACAATTTAGGAGTTGACCTTCCATCATCAGCTCAGCTACATATTTTTTTTTTATGATCAGACGTAAATATTGGTAAAGCTTTGAAAAATACATTAAAACATCACCTATGCCTATAAAACTTGAGGGTTGCGATTTCTCTGAGATCCCATCATCGATCATGGCACGCTGGCAATGGGACCACGTATACCCTTTTGAAAAAAAAATCGGTCCAGGCATCTTCGAGTAATCGGGGAACATATATAAAAATATAAAAAGAAAGATCCGACGAATAGAGATCCTCCTCTGTTTTTTGAAGTCGGTTAAAGACCATCAAAAGTAAACATTTATTTAAAAACCCAGTCTTGTAAAATAAGAAGTGGTGCTATTTGCAGATGATACCTCCTTACTCTTTAAAGTAAAGATACGACAAGATTCCTTTGAAGATGTAAACAGCGCCATTTCAGAGGTAGTAGATTGGGTTACTGTAAACAATCTGCTACTGAATGGATATAAAACAAAATATGTTTATTTTATGCTGTCTGATGTTAGAAGGCCGCTCGATTCTATTATTGTAAAAAATAAGGAACTGGTTCTAACGGATACTGCTGTTTTTTAGGAATTACTTTGGATGCTAAGCTACAATGGAGTCCTCATATTGATAAGTTGTCCAAAAGGCTCAGTTCAGCATCATTCGCGGTCAAAAAAGTTCGTCTAATAACTGATGTACGAACCGCGCGATTAATTTAATACTAACACTAGGCTAAGACACATTGTTACTAACACAATATGGATGTAATTATTCCGAAATAAATATATTTTAAGTAATTTGAATTACTTTATTTTGCCTACTTTCACAGCCTAATTTCGTACGGTATCTTGCTGAGGGATCATGTTACAGATTCAGTTAAATTTTTGTTCTGCAAAAGTTTTTTTTTTCATCACAAAATTAGGGCGATTTACAAATTGGAACCCAAGACGTCACGTAGAAATAAATTTAAAGAAATTAAGTATTCACTTTGGCATGAAAAAAAAACATAGGATTGTTTGGAAAAAATAGTGATCGGCACATTAATACCCAGAATAAAAATAAATTTGCTTTACACGCCAGTCGATTGCATAAGATCACCAAATCTTTTAAGGTACAATGTAAGTATACGTTCACTGACATTCAGAATTTATCTTTAAACAGTTTTAAGACAGTAATTAAACAGATACTTCAAGGTTATCATAAGATTAATGATTATCTAGAAGATAGAAATGCATGGGATTAACTGTTTGAGAACTAATAATAAGCAGCCAAATTACTAAATTGCATAACAATATTTTATGTTTTTCTTTTTAAGAACGTCGTCTAGGGCCTTGTGCTTTTCACATTATGGGTTGACAAATCAACACATTACCCTCCTTTAAGGGATTACATTGGCTCCGGAACGCAGAACAGGGATATATTGAGAAGTATAGGTGCGTTAGCTCGAGCTATTTTGATGGTAATGGAAGACAAATACTACGAGAAGCTTAGATCAGCATTAACAAATATTCTCCAAATGCTTCCAATGGCTGCAGAGACAATTGCCTCTCTTAACTTTTTTTTATGTATTATGTAAGACATTCGTTATGTAAAATATGACGATTCAAAGTGTAACTACGTTACCTACTGAATAAAGATATTTTTGAATTTCAATTCGTCTCCGTAACGGCCTCCGTGATCCAATGGTTATTCAGCAAAGGGTGTCAGGGAAATATGCCCCAGGGGTAATTGCAAGAGGAAGACCTTGCAAGAACCCAATGAAAGATAAACCATATGATTACTACAATTCTCTTGAGCATACAAATTTTATATGAATATGAACAATTTGAGAGGCCTTTAGCGGCTCAATAGTAACCCTAATACCAGGGTTGTCGAGGACATTGGTCCCACAACCCATACAAAGAAGTAAGTTTCTATTTGAACAAACTATAAGATTTTATTTAATGTTCTACTCTACTGAATAAGGTCAGTTTTATCGCCAATTTTCGTGTCTACTTCTTGTGCAACCTTTAAACAACAACTACTCAAAATAGTTTATTACATTGTTACCTACTAAGGCAATTAAATTGCTGAACGAAAATCTGCACTTGAAACTACCCAAATGAATGAATTTCATTTATTATAGATAGAAGTTCTTTAATTTGAATTACTTTAAGAATTTCTTGCCAAATCAAGTAAGTCTCTAAGTATATTTATTTTTCGCTAGGATTAGATACGGAGGATCATGAGAGTAGTAGCTTTCGCAATTCAATCTGCATCTGTACGTTGCCATGATACTCGTCTAAGATTCAAGCAAATACCTACAATATGGTTTTGTATTGCTTATTCTATGGTACATAGTAAGAATAAATATATAAAATCAATTTCGCTTTAGCATGGAACTTACAATATTAACTTAAAAGACAACAACTTTACTTCATGAGTATTTTAAATAGCACATACCTTTCCATCGCTCTTGCGATAAGCATCATGCACACGCCATACAAGCCCAGGACCAGCTGTACTGCTTTCCTTGCCAACTTCGAAATATTGCATGATCGGGTTACTCTCTAGAGGTGGAGGGGTGTTGTTCGTTACCCCACTCTTCAACTTAGAGATAATTCCAGCCATTCTGTGACCGATCCTCCGACCCAGGGAGGGAGGTTCCGGTCGGGCTGGTTCAGGTGCTCGGGAAGGTTCGCCTGTGTAACAAAAAATCCGGATTACATGCTGCTTAAATTTACAATTAAGTAATTAATGCCTATTAAATATATGTCTTTCTGTGACCTTCGCAATGTCTGTATTTGTTTAACCAAATAGTGATATAAATAATAGCCACCATATGAATTAAATTAATATATCCATACTGTACTATACTATAATATTATAAATACGAAAGAACATGTGTGTCTCTGTCTATTTGACCGTCTTTCACGGCAAAACGGAGCGACGAATTGACGTGATTTTTTAAGTGAAGTTACTTGAAGGGATGGAAAGTGACACAGACTATTTTTAGTCTCTTTCTAACCTTCCACTTCCCTAAAATGGGGGGTGGTAGCTTGTATGGAGCATACCACTTGATATGAATTCAGAATAATGAGCCGAATCATCCTCTCAGTAATCGTCGTATAAGTACGTAACGAATGATTCTGAGTTCATATCAAGTGGAATTTCCTGTCGGAAAATTCATGTAAAAATTTAGTGTTTTTTTTAATTATTTACAATTTCATACTTTTGCGACGGAAAATTCCACTTGATATCAACTCAGAATCATGGTCTGAATCATGCCTTAAAGTTTTCGTTACGATGTCACTAACACCCTTTATAATAATAATACTAACTTATTTTAATTTTGTAAAATAAGTGCAAAACTATTATAACTTAAAAAAATATCTGATTCAAAACTTTGTTTTTATCGACTTTTTACCACAGTATTATTCTAATAGAAGACTGGGGGCTGTAAAATAACTAAAAACCAACATTCATGTACAAAATCATCAATACAATTGAATAAATTTTGAGGGATTTTATTGATTACTTCTTGAGAGAACTCTTTTTATTTGCTAAAATAAAAAAGATAAAATTTACACTGACTATTTTCACTTTCTTCAAGTAAAGGAATATATATATTCAAAAATTGTAAATTTGTAGTGTCATAAAAAACATGTGTTTTTGTAATCACAAACTAATTTGACGCTGGTAAAACAATCGACCTAAGTATTTCCATGTAAGGAGCGAACAGATTTTCAATTACAAAAACTTATTTTTTTTTTTCGATTACTTACGAACTTTTTTGCAGTTGGTTTCACAACAGCAAAGTCAACCCCCTTCCCACCCTCGGAACCCTCGTAATATAAAACTATCCAATTAAGTTAAAACTTGCCGTAACACAATGCAAACTAGGGAATTAAAACAGTCTACGTACATTTTACCCATACCGTAATATAGGTACAATGTACAATTCAATGGTAGATTATATTACATAACGGTCTTCAATGCTTTTTACTCAAGTAATTTGCAGAACACTTACTTCTAAAGAAATTGAAGGACTACATTCTAAGTTTTTGCACTATGATGTTTGTTTATTGAACAAAACCTTTGCCAAAAATGTTCGAATGTGTGCTCGCTCCTTTTAATGTAGGATTAAATAAATCTTGAAATCGTATCCCGTATAGGATAATGAAAATAAATATAACATTCGTAGAGTTTTTGTAATTGATATCTTGGCATTAGAAAAGAACGACAATTATAAACAAAACAGATGACATTATAAAAGAAAAAATACAGCTAGGAAAAAGGTTTTGTTCAATGAACAATGTAAATATTATTAGATTTTCTTTCTTTGTTACTGCAAATATTTACTTAAAAATATATATGTTTAAATGTTCTAATACGTAAGCAAAATCAAATCGGATGATGTGGTAGCTTCATTGCACGTTGTGTTATTTGTAAAGGTAAGTAGTGCGCGTGTTTAAATTGGAATCCTTGATTAAAGCCACATGCACATATAGGATTGCAACAGAGTTGAAGGTGAGGCCAGGGTTACTCTCTTATCAAAGTTGAAATGCGATTTATTTATTTATAAAGTAGGTACAGCCACATCACACACATTAAAACATTTTTACATTTAGAAGGTTACGGCATTGTGACTAATATGTATTTATATGACAATTATGGCGTACATAACTTATACAATTAAGGGGAATTTAAAAATAAAGTAAAATTAAAATTACACAGCAAACTTAAAAATTAGAAAATTATTAGGTAAATATAACTAAATATAAGTCGTATCTGTCGAGCTTTATATAATCTAGAATTTTTCTCTATTCAGCGGATCATGGAACACATCAAGATCTAAGATTTTGTTACAAAAAGAGTTATAATTATTCTTAATGCGATGTAAATAAAACACATTAAAAAAATAATTATTTTAACAACAGGTGATAGGGTAGATATAAAGGCTGCGTTCAGTTAAATAACACAAATGGATATCAAAGTAAAACTTAACATAGAATCATATCAAATGATAAAGGTAAAAATATTGTTCATTTTGGTTTTCTAATAAGTACTTATAAATAAAACAAAATATTTTTCTGTATTGTTTCAGAATCAGGAAAATACACATACGTGTATTTTAGCTTTATCTTGTCTACCTGCGGACGTACCAGCTATGGTAAAATAGCACACCCGCTTTAGGCATTCCCTTTGGGCAAAGTCGTTTTTCCTAATATTTCACTAAACGGTGTAATGTTTTCATATCGGTCCATTTGAGTGAAAACAACTATAGGCATTAAAACATTAACTTTAATGTTTATAAATACGTAATTAATAACATTTCTGAAAAAAAAAACGAGTATGAAGGAAGTCACTTACTTAATTATTATTTTTAAGCTAGGTAACGAAAAACATTTTATTTTCTCTATTTAACTTATTTCAATTTAATTTAATCTTAAGGTACCCCGGATTTGAGCGAGCACCCTTCCCATTCACAATTATGACCAGTCTAAAATAAATTAGCATAGTATGCTAAAAACAAGAAAAGATAATTCCGTCACGTGTTTGCACTCTTGCAGAATATACTTAAAATCATATCTGATTATCCCAAAGTGATATTACTGAAAGCTACTTGTATAAATATCTTTCATTAAAAATAAAACGATGAAAATCTGGTGCTAAGTTAGCTCATAAATCTTCATTTTGAAACATGTATAACTAAGTCATAACTGCAGACTGGGTGGAAAAATCTGCACGATAAAAAATAATAAAAAGCTAAAAAAGGTTTCATTCGGACGCTTTGTACGTACAATTCTATGGGAAGTTTTTTTACCGTAAGAGCGAGCGTGCGCAATTATCGCAAGTTGTTTGCTTCAAATGTGAGCATTTTTCTTTTGAACATTAAAAATATTTTCTGTTATTTATCATCATTACTTATGCTTAACGACTTTCGTGGTCCAGTGATTGCGCGTTGGGCTCACGATCCGGAGGTTCTTCGATTCCCGGTGGGGACATATCACAAAAATTACTTTGTGGTCCCTAGTTTGGTTAGGACATTACTGGCTGATTACCAGATTGTCCGAAAGTAAGATGATCCGTGCTTCGGAAGGCACGTTAAGCCGTTGGTCCCGGTTACTACTTACTGATAAGTAAGCAGTCGTTACGTGAGCCATGTCAGGGGCCTTTGGCGGCTCAATATTAACCCTAACTCTGGAGTTAACAACCCTGGGGTTGATGAGTTTCATTCCACCTCATAACCTACACGATAAAAAGAAGACCCCAAGTAAAACTAAAATCATTTTCAGAATAAGAATAAAATCTTGCATCTTGTTTTCCAAAACGTCACATTAGAACAAATATGTCTTTTACTATTTCGCAGTAAAAATGGTTCAACAAAATAAAATATTATGTGGGTAGATTTGCTATCTTCATTAATCGTTTTCTAAATGTATTCGGTGCAACAGACGTTTCAGCCATATTATGCTTCGTGTTTCTAGGTATAAATGACTATACACAGGCGGGGGAGAAAATTGGAAGAAAAGTAATATATTTATGAATTCTGATCGCCCTAGCCGACGAGTGTGGATAGATTAACATTCATAGAAATGGAATAAGCTGTCGTCGGTTTATGAGGCAAACTACCTCATGCTGTAATCATGGTTGTTTATGGTCTGCCACCAACATTCGATAAATTACGAATTTTAAGCAGAAGAACGTAGCGTGATTGAGGATAGTCTTAAACACAAGTAGGTCGAAATTAAGTGTAATGAGTAATCCACCTTCTTATACATTTTGTACGGTCACGAGCAATAATATGTACGTATACACTTTGGTACCATGTCACATTAACTTTTTTGACAAATTGAACTGTAACTCTCACGAAATGTCAAATATGATAGTGCGACAGAGTCCTAAAGTGGGTACATTATATTGCTTATGACTGTATTACCTACCTGTAATTGATTTGTAAGAGGGACTTGCTTAGATGGCCCCTGCGTAGGTCATGGCCGGACGGTTGCAGGATTATTTACTACGCTTGTTTAAGAGACAGTGAGGACGGCCCATTACAAAGGAGGTGCGACCACGGACACGTTTAAATAAGGGCACAAAACGTTAGATGTCTATCTAAGAGTACGCCGAGATATTTGACTCGCCTCCTTCTAACATCTTCATGTTGACGGTGTGCTCATGGAGAGTTATAATTTCCCTTTAAGAAATACACCGCTTGACCAAGGCATTGTCAACGATAATTCAGTTTAGGAATGTCACTAGTATAAACGGAACATTAAAAGGAAGAGGACGAAGCCTGTGTGCGTCAAGCTAGCGGCCTCAAAAAAAAATGGGCACGAAAAAATAATTTGACCATACCAAAAAATAGTACTCTTATTAAAAAAAATAGTACCTGTTGTAAAAAAATTAGTACCATCACGGTTCTGGATTTATAGCCATGTTTTATTGCACTTGCTAGCTTGACGGTGAGCGAAATTTGGCGAGAGTTAACGACAAGGTCTTTCGCTTTGATTTAAATGCCAAAAAATAGTACCGAAATAGTACTCACCCCCTGCAAAATACCGAAAGTAGTACTTCAACGGTTCCAAAGTTATAAAGGCAGTTCTTTGATCCCGCTAGCTTGACGTTTTGAAAATACCTATTATCTGGGGAACGCTTGCATACTTCAGTATGTAACTAATGTCAATAAACTCGTATGAAATAGTACTCCCTACCATCTTAATTTTGATCCGATTCTCTTTGTAGAAATGTTAAAAAATCATCATAACCTATGCCATACATTTGTTGTTGATACAGTCACGTAGACAATTACATAACCTCACAATTTATTCGTAAGTATTGCCATTTTGGAGGTCTACCCTACCATTTCTTTGCACTTCAGTGCTGCTATTACAAAAAAATCCTATTGCATACACCCATATGCACTAATTTTAATAGAAAATGGCTGCATGGGTCTAGTTCTTATCGAAAACAATCTGTGATTTTAATACATCATAATACATTTTTAATCTGCTGTTTTATTTTATAATTTATACCTTCATGTTGAATTTGTTACGGATCGAAGTGTTTGTTAATAAACAATTTGCAGTATTTGTAGAATAACTCAAAGAGTTTCAACAATGATATTACTTTCATCTAACAACCCTGGCACTTCACCAATTTTTACCCAAAAATGGGGAAAAATACTGAAATCTGACAACATTCTTGACCATGTGTAATAATTTTGTTCGCGACTGTACTCGTCTTGATAAATGTATGACATAGGTTATAATGACTTTTTGACATATTTCTACAAAGAGAATCAGGTCCAAATTATGATGGTAGGGAGTACTATTTCATACGAGTTTATTGACATTAGTTACAAACTGAAGTATGCAAGCATTCCCCAGATAATAGGTATTTTCAAAACGTCAAGCTAGCGGGATCAAAGAACTACCTTTATAACTTTGGAACCGTTGAAGTACTACTTTCGGTATTTTGCAGGGGGTGAGTACTATTTCGATACTATTTTTTGGCGTTTAAATCAAAGCGAAAGACCTTGTCGTTAACTCTCGCCAAATTTCGCTCACCGTCAAGCTAGCAAGTGCAATAAAACATGGCTATAATTCCAGAACCGTGATGGTACTAATTTTTTTACAACAGGTACTATTTTTTTCAATAAGAGTACTATTTTTTGGTATGGTCAAATTATTTTTTCGTGCCCATTTTTTTTTTGAGGCCGCTAGCTTGACGCACACCGAAGCCTTTTATGAATCGGGTGCGATGTTGGTAGTATCCCTTTAACGATGTAGTGAAAGGTTTGATTTGAGAGAAAGCCTCTTATGATACATATGGGACTCTCTGGTAAACCCGGCGAAAAGGCACAACGGCTTTTAGATCAAGCCGTTGTGCCAGAATTTACCAAATTATTTCGTAGCATACAGTGATGCGGACTATGCCGAAGATAAAGTCTCGAGAAGATGGTCTTGTGGTTACGTATGCGTAGTCGCAGGAGTAGTAGCAGCGTGGTCTTCGAAATCTAAATCGAATCGATTTTGTGGCGGTTAGTCTTGCTGTCCTGACAGTGTCTAGCATATGGCTTGGACGACAAGAAAGCACGAGGCTTGCCGTAATACCTACTGTTTACATTAATTTCAAAACAAAACATCTTGACACAAGAAAAAGGTCCATGTTCTCTATGAACCATTTAAGAACAAGTAGCCAATAGATTTTCAAAAGCACCAGGAAAGAAAGGCTTTCTCAATACGTGAATTTTCTAGGGTTAGTGAGGGAGTGCTGCTATGGCCATCAAATATAATATTGTTTATAACGTTTGACATGTATTTGAAATCTGATAGACTCCCATAAATTAGGTGCAAGGAACGTTTTTTTTATCAATCTCAAATGGGTATTAATTTACCGCAAGTCGTAACCATTAGCAGGTCCCAATAAAATACCCAAGCAAAAGCAATCGATTTTACTCGCCCTCTCGTCGTTTACCCCTTATTTATATTTATAAGAGTCTATACAGATGATTACGGACTATAAACATTTTATTTTGACCACCAATTCTTACCTAATATGGAGAGCACTTATGTTAGCGAGGTAAATAATACAGCGAAGTAATAAAAAATACATACAATACCGCGTAGCTTCTCATACATGAACCATTTTTTCCTAAAATTACTATATAAAAGAAAAATACCTAAGAATCATTGTAAGGTTTTGCTATTACACAGAACATAAAAATAAGATCGACTTATGTGTCTACCCAACCGCCAGTCAACTTATTTCCCAGTCATGTCATTAGTGATGCTAGAACAGTTATTTTGAACAAGTGATCTTTCACTTCGCATAATTTTCAAAACATATATTTACAAGATTTTTTTTTATAATTAATGTGCTTCATACATACTACGACCGACCTGTACAAAAACTGTCATTTTAACAGGAGGTACGCCAACCATTCATTTTCCATACTTTACTATCCTGCTTAACCATAGGGAACTTCGATTCGACCTTTCTTTTGCTAACCGTAGACGACGGAACGAGGGTATACCAGTACCGAACCAATGATAAAATTCAAATATAATTTATTGCACCAAAATAAAAGAAAATACGTACATAAACTCATGCCTATTTCCCACAGTGGAAGAAAAGAAAAGAAAAAATAGAAATAAAAGAAAATAGTTACAAACAAAAGAGACTTAACTCGTGACGTAATTAATGATTGCATGTTTCGGACCAAGTTTACTTGTAACAACAAATAATACATATATAAACTAGTATTTCCTTTAACTTAACAAAACTTTCGCCTATTCATTTTCGAGATTCGAATGCAGAAAATTGGTGCTGTCTTGTTATGATGAAACTGCAATTTTATTACTTCTCGTAAGATACTGTACACAAAAGTACTTTTTTTTCTGATAAATAGGCGATCATTGTAGGTTTTTAGCTTTCCTGTGATAAGGAGGGATCTCCTTGCATGGTAGTCGATATTTGACTTATTGCCTTGTAATTTATAATACACAAAACGACCTTTTAATATACATATTTTCACGGAGTTCCGTGCGTGGCAAAGTTTGGAGTGTAAAGTTAAAGTACTAATGAACTAATTGCTCATACTTATGGCGCGCGTTTCGCGCTACCACTGCCCTTCCAACCTCTTTCTTCTATTCCGTGGTCCCTACTTATCTACTCCTGGTCTTACTGCGGCCGGGATATACCTTTAGGTCAGTGGATCGAATTGGCCGCAATGAATAGCGCAGTTCTCGCTCGAAGTTACAAGTCGCGCGTGCAGCACACGAGTGACTCTCGAACAGATTGCACTAACTAAGTAATGCACTTCAATGGGGGCTTTTCGCAATCGAGCAAATTCGCGGCACATTCGCCAATACGGAATTCACCCCTTTAGTTTGGTACGAATATCAGAGTAGTTTTGGTTAAAAGTGCATATACTCACTGCCCCTAAAATATGTAAGACATTATGTACCTAATAACCTATATGTTTGAATTACATAATTATATTTTTTCATCGCAGTGCATTTCTTCGAGGCAATGACGTCATAAATAATAATAAACGTTTCTTTCTTTCTTTCTTTCAAATCGTCTGAAACAGACGTTTAAGGTCAATGATGATCATTTTTCATATACACACCTGAAAGTATTTATATAGATAATGAAACAATGTAACTCGTGTTTAATTAAGCACACCAGGGTCCAGGGCAGACCCCAACAGCCGGAGGCGAGGCTATCAGCATATAGCAATATGCTCGCCCTACGTGAGCGGACAAGTAAAATCCTTTTTATTTTCACAATAATACCTCTCGTATTGACTGGTCCCGAATACGCATAGATTTTTTGATCTCTCTAGCATAATTTTATTTCGTTTTACTTGATCATTTAATGACATTTCTATTTATACTGCTTTAATATCCTCGATTTGATTTAATTTTATGTTAAAACATTTATCTTGTTAAGCAATAGTTGGAACTGGATTCAATTCGAATCGAAAAGGTGCGAAAATTCGTGAAAATGTTATTTAGGAGCGGTATCACACAAAGATGCGAGTGTTACGTTTTTTTGACACATTTTCGACGATTGGGAGAAGTCACAGAATGCCAATGCGGCATTCGACTCATCTAAGGCTGCCAACTGCGAGAAATATATCATTTGACACCATAGATTAAATGATGGATCTCTCAGTCTATTAAATTCATAGTATCTGGGTGATATAATACAAAAACTGCAAAAAATGAGACTTGTACCGGCTCTTTTGTATGGACAATCCACAAGAATCATACAGAACTTAGAGACAAAACAAATACTAAATAGGTACGAGTTATCGGAATTAATTATAAATGTCGTTTCACAGTGGGTATTATGAGTGATTACTTGTTCCAGTAGAAAATGGCGTAGGTATTTTATTGTATTTTATTGTAGGCGGAACAAAATCGATCGACTCGAGGCATCCTTAATTTAGACACAGCCGGGGCGCGGTATAAAAAGATCCATTTAGGAAAACTAAGATCTATTCTACCTTTCCTATTTTTCTAAAACCAAACAAAATTAGCGATGATTTGGATTGGATATAGTTGTACCAGAAATACCATCTGAAAGAGCCGTGGAAATGAAAGAGAAGTTGTAAATTCGATTGACTAACGTACATTAAATTAAATTTCACGAATCGATTACGAATCATTCTAAGTATATGGTTATGAGTTATTTAGTAAGAAATCTACCTTCCATTTTACAATGACGATGTTATCCTACTTCCTAAGTTATTTAAGGAATTTGTCGAGCTAATATGTATGGTTCGACGGTCGGAGCCGATATTAAAGAAAGGTCACTGGAACCATCATCCCTCAAATCCACACTTTGAGCTTTGTTGGAATATATAAATACTTAAGATCTGTTAATTTTCGAAAAACATTTTCAATAATCGAAGAAACACACCAGTAGATATTTCTAAATAGGTACATAAACTAAGACCCCCCTAACTTACATAATATTTTAGATATATTAATTTAAAATTACTTAACATTATTTTTCTAAAGTTCGGGTCAAAGAGTACCAGTCTTGGTCCACTATCCTCTAGATTAAGGACACCCCTATTCGACGTGAACCTTATATACGCTTTTGGCCAGGTTGCTGTAAACCAGATTAATCGACAATCAGCGTCGTGTTCCGGTATGAAGCCTGAGGCCATTCTGCCAGACCGTTGAGCTATTCATATCAATTGTTGTGTAGTATTCGCTCCACCGCCTTCTCCCTCTTCTCGCTTTAGAACTATGCAGTGATTATAACCTAAAATATGCTTGAGTAGACTAATTTATAAAAATCATGGTTATAATAAAGAATTAACATTTGATAGAGGTGTGGCTAAGAACATTATTGCACATAGAGCTAATGCGACTAAAACTAAAACTGTAGGTAAAATTCAATCACCTACGATATCGATAACTACTGTGTCTGAATTACCATCAGCCGCTTAGATCGCTGAACGAACATTTAGATTGAAATACCTACAACAAAGCTTGATGATAACGTAATACAGCAATACAGCGCAAAAAAATGTTGTTAACATTATATACATATCTCGTTTTAATCTCTATCGGATCTGGAATCTTTTGTGGATAGCTAAGCGATGTCACCTAATGTATTACAGATGAATTGCATTGAGATAGCCACAATCGCAAGAGTTGGAAAAAATAAAAAGTAAAGCAGTCAGCGGATCATGATGCGCTGAAGAAGGGAATTGCTCAGTATCGTGAATGAAAAAAACAACTTTGCAGAAATATTTAAAAAACCCGGAGAGTGGTACTTCTAAAATAAATAGAATGAGACCAAAAAAAAACATGCTACAGATAATAAATTAGTGAAAGAAACGATTAGTTTTAGCAGTAACTAATTAAGAAGAAGAGAACCGTATAAATATAAAATGCAGTAACTGAGATTTCGTTCCAGGAATGGAAAATATTATGCAATCGGATAGCTACATACAAGTAGACTCTTTTCCGAGAAACAAACTAGTAATTCCGCAGCATTTGAATTTTATAGGCAAAATATTTGCAGTCAGTGGCTCCGGCTCCTTAAGTAGTAATACGAGGAAGCTCTGTACGTTTGATATTTGTGCTGCACAGGCTTTCACTATATTAGGAACTATTTCATGTCGGTACAGAATCGATAAAATGACTGAATGAATGATTTCATAATGTTTGATACCTGCATGTATGTACCTACACAGCTTCTCAATAAATGTTTCTTGTTTCTCAAAATAATGATTAATTATAATCATTATTTAATCGAAAAAGCAATTTGATCTGGAACCGGCCATGTTGCAAATGACTATGACAATCAAAAGTCGCAACGTTACTATAGTAAGATATAATACATCAATGATTGACATTTCACCTTATGTCAATCCCACACATTTACAAAAAAATTCTACACCATTAGACTTAAAGCTCGTCTATCATAGGTTTGTATTTATAGGTTTAATGAATGGAATAAGTATCTATATGTATATGCAAAATACATATTTTCACGGTAACAATTACAGTCGGTAACTTTTTTTTAATTTGTTCCATGTAAGCTCTTCTTGGTCTTCCCCTTCCTCTCTTGCTAGAAAGGAAGAGTAGAGAGGAAGAATCCTTTCCCTTACTAGCACTTCTTCATTAGTAACCCTTTCCGTCCAACTTATTCTTTCCACCCTCTTCCAACGCCACATTTCAAAGGCTTCGAGTCTCTCTCTGTCTTTCTGTGACAGTGTCTAAGTTTCACATCCATAGAGGGCTATACTCCACACGAAAGTTTTGATGCATTGATTTCTCATTGCTTTGGCTATCTTGGCCTTGAACATGCAGTCCTTGTTATGGAATGCTCGTTTTAACATTGCTATTCTAATTTCAACGTTTAGACGTAATCAATAATTGTAAATCTTGAGTCATTCGTTGTTATGCTGCTGTTAGATATTTACAGTTCTTACATTTTCAATCGGGATATTATTTAACTGAAATATTTGTCTGCCTGTTTTTGGGGTTTTGGTTTTATAAATGTACAAGGTCATATTTTTGAAAAACTATGTTCGTTGTATTAAGTAGGATTTCCACGTCTTTTTTTATTATTGACAATATCGCAATATCGACTGAAAATGTTATACTAATTATATTAGGTATGTCCATTTATCGTTATTCCATTACTGAGTTTAGATGTTTTTATTCCCTGAACGCCCTCCCGACCCGTGGTACAACTGCGATGTCCAACTGGTTGTACTACGGAGAAGTAAAGTTACCCATAGTTCAACTGGTTGTTCTATGGGGAAACATCTTTACCACTGGCTAAACTGGAGTGAGTTGTTCTTTCCTTGGTCCAACTAGTTGTACTACTGGGAAATTTAAATGTATCTATGGAACAACTACTGGAACAAGGCTAAGATATTGGGACATATAAAGTCCAAACCTGAGAAAAGAGTGGTCGGAATGTGTTCTGTATTACCCTTAATACCAACCGGGTAAATCAATGAGGCATGGACATACATAAAGAACGAAGTAAAAACATTGGAATTCCTGAAAATGGGTACATTCTTGAAGTAAATAAGTCGCGTTTGGTTAATTAAGAAAATCAAAAGGTAAATAAATGAAATGAAACTTATTCTATGCATGGTATTTAGGTATATTGCACCTTTATTGCACCAATCGCTTGATAGTCATTTGTTTTGTAGATGTTCATCTTATCCCCGTGGTTCAACCAGTTGGACATAATTCCACCGTTGTACCACGGGTCATATAATCATAAATATAAAAAAAGAGTTGAACTATGGGTAATTTACTTCTCCGTAGTACAACCAGTTGGACAAATCCCTCACGGGTACATCGTTTAAGAGTCCTTTTCAAGAGTCTTATTACAAGGCTCATACTCTGGACCAGTTAATGATACTTACTAATAATTATACCAAAATAATGTCTTACAAGTACCTCCACCAGCAAATTTCTCCTAAATTCATTTTAAGAGTTATACCTGGCATTTTCTTATCTGCCGAAAAGGAAACGGACGGATGATTTATACCGAGTGAATGAATAATATAGTCCGAGTATCCGGATGAAGAAAATAGGCATGTCGCTGGTATGGAAACCGCTTAACTTGTGCTACGAATTTATTTTATGTCGGTTTATACGTCATCTTTAAGTGGATAAGAAAGTTTACTCTGGAGGTTTACGTACTGCTACTGATTTCGGCACGCAGCGAGCAAACACCATCTAATTTGATATACATTTAAAAACTTTATTTCCTCCATTGAGTGCTAGGTAGATAGCAAGGGTGACCCGTAAATAATGGACTAAATGGAAATAGAAAATAGCACATCTAATTGTCTAAAACTAATTTGATAATAAATAACTTTAAAAATCTTTAGGGTTGCCAAACCTCTTATGATTTTGTTTCTAGCTTATTCAGTTTTTTCATGCTGGTAACTACAATTTATGTCATATTTTTTTCGTAATGCAGCTTATTGAAGTTCTGCTATTTTACTGGAAAAAGTGAATTTATATTTGAGCTGGTGTTTTGAAAACAGATTTAAAACTTTGACAGTAAACAATTTACTGTATTAAATGCGTACACTATTCTAGACTAATTTTCAAAACGTCTATGCAACAATTATAACTAAAGCATAAAAAACTGAAAATATAATTTAAATATCTTAAAAATTAAAAAGAGAAAATCTAATTAGTTTTAGTCAATTAAATGAGCTATCTTCCGCTTCTGTTTCATCTATTATTCACTATTATATATGTTTATCAACAGGTAATGCAATTTGTAGAGGTTGGAATATAAATTAGGGTGACCTGTATGTGAACACTCCAGGCTTCCACCTCTATAAATAATGGTTTTCAGCATCGATTTATGTACTAAGTGGCAAGAATATAACAATAAACCTAAAAAAGTATGTATGTGTGCGCGCGTTGTGTATCGTGTGGTTGCGTGTGTACCTATGCGAATTTGCAGGCGCGTGTGTACTAATATGCAGGTATGCGTGTGCGTTTGTATATGTATAAATAACCATAATTGCTTATACCTAAATACACGAGGTTTTTGTAAAATTGGTAAATACCAGAAATAGCCCTACATTACTATTGGAGGATGCACAATACAATACATTTACGGTCAATCTTATTTATAACTAGCTTTTGCCCGCGACTCCGCCCGCGTGGCGTGTTATAAAAGAAAGATCTTTGTGTGTGTGGGAGAAAAGTTAAAAAATGCTTAATTTTATTATTTTTAAATGAGGTTACAGTATAAGTAGCTCAGTTAAATAATGAATTGTTATTAATTTCTAGATTATTAGTTTATGATTTGGTTTGATATTTTAGGAAAATACGATGAGTTTCGAAAATTTAAACAAAATTTAAAAATTACAACAGAAATACGCCGTGAAACGTCCGCCTGGAAAATTCAACAGAAAACTACCTACGAAAGATTTGAACCATCCAAGAATAGTGAAAAGTTCGCCCGCAAAATTCAATATTTGACACGACCATCAACGACGTCTGCCCTCACGCGTCTGCCACGTTCCGGTTGCTCACTCGGGTATCTGAAATTTTTAACTTTGCATTCACCAAGGTATATAATATATGCATGTCAAATTTCAAGCATCTAACTTATGCAGTTTAGATTTTACATACAATTTTTTTTTACCCGCCAATTCCCATTTTTCAAAATACAGCCATAACTAAAATTTATATTTACTAAGGTATGCATGCATGCTTTTATTCGTAGCATGCATGCTAGATTGAAAACATCTATCTAAGGCCTCGGTCTCGAATTTTGCGGGCAGCGGAGCGGCAGCGGCGGCGGCGCGGGAGAGGGGCGGGCAACGCATACCTGTTCTCGAAACCAGCGGGCAGATCGCGCGGCACTGTAGCGGTGTAGTGTTGTGTTCGTGGTTGTGTTGTCGACATTCGCAAACGAAATGTCTGAAAATCGGCGACAACATCTTTTGGATTCAAATGTATTCCTAACGCTCGATTTATTGTGGGCGAAAGAAGAAGTGGATCCCTACTATAGGGCAAGGAAAATAAATGGCGAGGTTCACATCTTTGCTGTTCCATATGGGTCTCCTCTCAAAGATTGCCGAAATAATTTGCTCTTGCACGTCCGAGGAATTTTTGATACCTACGTCACGAAAAAAAAGTACAACACTATACTACAATGCAGACGCGCAACGGTCACCGCTCGACTGGAGTGCACCGCTCGTTGCCCGCCCCCGCGCCGCTCCCGCGCCGCTGTTTTCGAGACCCGGTCCATTTCACGATACGCATAAGATCCTGCCGCTCCCGCGCCGCCGCCGCCGCCGCCCCGCTGCCCGCAAAATTCGAGGCAGAGGCCTTACGCGGTTTAGATTTTATCATACAAATGTTTTTTCCCGCTAACTCCCGTTCCCGTGGGAATTTTGCAATATCCAGTTGCAACTAAGCTTTAAGTTAACTATGGTACCTGCATGCCAAATTTCAAGCGTCTAACTTAAGCGGTTTAGAATTTTTATACAAAAGGGTTTTCCCGCTAATTCCTGTTCCCGTGGGAATTTCGAGAATCCCTTTCTTAGTGCACCTCTACGGTACCTAAGCTACGTCCCTTCCTAATTTCAAGTGCCTACGTTTAGCCGTTTAGGCTGTGCGTTTATATGTCAGTCATTCAGTCAGTCAGTTTCTCCTTTTATATATTTAGATATTTCCGTCATACATGATTTCTATGTAACTTTAACCATTAAGGCTGCTCACGCGACGGAAGCTTAAAAAATGAAGTAACTTCTCCCGTTTTCCCAAAATTTCCCTTCACTACTCTGCTCCTATTGATTGTAGCGTGATGAAAAGTATACTATAACCTGCCCAGGAGTATGAAGAATAATTGTACCAAGTTTCATTAAAATCCGTCCAGTAGTTTTTGTTTCTATAAGGAACATACAGACAGACAGAGAGACAAAAAATTTACTGATTGCATTTTTGGCATCAGTATCGATCACTAATAGTTATTTTGACACCCCCTGATAGTTATTTTGTAAATATATTTAATGAACAGAATTGACCTCTCTACAGATTTATTATAAGTATAGATAAGTATTGGAAGAAATTAAACAAATCTATATCTTGCGATACTGAATCTGGTTATGAATCCTATGTTCAAGAAGCCACAATTAACTAGGTACTGGCTTCGTCAGATAGCTGCATGCATGTAATATTACTTTATTACATGCATGCAGCATGCTACTTTACATATTTTGATTGACATTGGTGAGCGTACCAAAATGCCCGTTCTCCTTATAACCGCAAAATACGTCGAGTTGCCCCATGATTTGAATAAGTAGGTCAAGGGGAAATACTATACAACCTTGACATGGATTTAAGTTCAATTCGCAATTTTAGCTTAAAACAAAACATGTCATATGTATCACGAAACTGAATCGTTTATTATACAAGGTATCCCGTTGGTAAGGGAAATAGAAGATAACTCACCTAATTATCAAAAACTATTTTGATTAGAATTAAAAGAAATATAGGTAGGTAGCCAAAATATTTTCTAGTCTATTCTTATTTTGATGCTGTAGCTACAAAGTATATCATGTTTTGTATCGGTTAATTTTTTCTAGAATAGGGTTCGTGATCAACGGCGTGCACTATTTGCTGTTAAAGTTTTAATTTGTCTCCAAAACACCAGCTCGAATATAAAATTCTCTTTTTTGTAGTGGAATATCTGAACTTCATTAATCTGTACGAATGTATGACTAGTATAAAAGTATGAAACTAGTAGTGAACTGTATGTACCATTTTACATTAAAAACTTTGATCAGACAGACAGTGTTTATTATTCAGATACTTTTATCGATTACAGAAATAGTACTAAAAAACAACGTGAAAATGGATTCGCCTCTGGCATCATACCGCCAGCGTGAAAGGCATAAATCGAAGTGTATAAAATTAAGTAGTGGTGCAGATTACACTAACAATTTAAAATGGTTCGCATTTAAAAATAAGTATGCACTTTTAATAGACAAATTGAAATAGAGAAAAAATATATATGTTTGTGTATGAATGTAATACGTATGTATCTGCGTATGCACGTCTGTTCCAACCTAACTTCTGATCTACCTGTCAGAATTTAAAAATGAGTGTAGTGTCACTAGAAGCGTCTTGATTGTCCAATTGGTGGTTATAGGCTATGTGAAGTCACGCCAAATTAAATGTGGCGCCCTCTAAAGGACGTAAACTGAGGAAGAAAATATTTTTTGTTTCGAATGGAATTGTGTTGGTTATCAAATGAAAGGACTTAATTTGCACATTACAAATACGTGTACATATTATTAACTTTAAATAAATAAAGGTTTGCCGGTATTTACTCGATAATTATGTTGAAATGATAATATTAATAATTACTCAGACATGCCACGTTATTTTAATAAATAAGACCCAAAAATAATATAAATAAATATAAGTTTAAAAACTAAAACCGGACTACGGAAAAATAACTCTCTCTAAAGTATGCAACAAGAAAATAGGTATAATTTTTGAAATTCATCCGAAATGATGTTTAGGAGATAGCCGTGGTCGAATGCCAATCTGTTCTATCTAGCAGGGCTACCTCCTAAACATCACTTCGGAAGAATTTCAGAAAATATACCAATTTTCTTGTTTCATAATTTTAAAGAGTGTAATTTTTCCATAGACGGATTTTAGTTTTTAAACTTATATCTTTTATTATATTTATGTATAACCAGTGTTAGGAAATGCATGAAATTATGGTAAAGGTCCAAAGACTCCACTGGCTACCGTCTACAACACCAAAATCACCTTATATCTCTCTCAAAAGAACCATGCACGAAGAATTACCCTTCAAGTAATGGAGATGTATGACGGAGAATATCAAAACCCTTTTAAAACTTCTTAACGAGGAGTGGATGTATACTATGCACCTCTGCCCACTTCTTCGGGAATACAGGGTGATGCAATGTTATGTTGTTTTAGAACTTCCAGTTGGGTAGAAAAATAAAATTGCATAGTAGTGCTCTGTTAAGCATGCAATAGGGGTGGGTCGCTAATAAAATAGGTATAATAATATTATTGGCTGGCTAAGCTATTGGGTTACAATTTCCACAACACTTCCTTTCCGACATCAGCGTGAAAAATACCTTATTACCGCACTCAGTTCATTTTCTCCAAAGGATATTATAGGTAATCAATCGTAATCGACAGTTTACAGCATGATGGCTTAATAGTGCTTATTATTTCTAACTTTTATATTTTTTTGACGGGACTTATTGTAGATTTGCCGCAGATGGCATTAACAACTTGGCCGGACAAATGGGGAGCGCTGAAGGCTCTCACCCGGTAGTATTTTATTATTATATTTTGGATTTAGTATGCAAATAGTAAATAACTGCAGTAGAAGTTCTACACATCAAATCATAAATGTTGTTTAGAATCAGTAACAGTAAGTAAGCATCTACTATGCTTCATTCGGGCCATTAAATCCAATATAACGTTTTAGGGAAAAATCATTACCTTAAAATACAGCGAAGGTAATTTATAGTTTACGGGCATAAAACCAAACTATAGCTATCCTGTAAAGTTCATAAGTATACGCTTTGGAGAAAAACTATAATTTTTATAATCGTTGATAATAAAAGTTTATAAAAAACAATAAAAATTACAATACAATTATCTTTTTCGAGACAGATTTTGGGAATCTTTTTCTGAACTTTTTAGAAGAACCATTTGAATAACTCACAGAACTGTTATAATATTAGCGGAAGTTCTGAAGTCTACCTACACAAGGTGGAACTACGGGGAAAACTTGAGTAATATAAAATTTGCGTCCAGGGACTACCAGATGTCTCGTTTAGTAAGTGTTTGAGTAAAGGTAACGTTACGTTATATTATCCGCGGGCTGGGCCAGCCTACCCACCTGTTGATCCTGTGGATAATCGCAAAAATCAATACGATAGAGGAAGTCGAAATTTCTTGTCACCCCTTGTGTCGCTCTTCGCTTTTCTTGCAGTGGATAAATTCCGAGTTTAATTAGCGACAGATATGTGGCCGTCCACGAAACTACTCTCTCGAATACCGATTTTTGAAAGTATTAAATCGTCAGACCTGTGGCGTGCGCGTAGGTTTCGATAGTTTCATAATTATTTTATACAATACTATTCATAAGTACGTGCTTAGTTTTATTTTATATTCATTATTCTTTGGTGATAGATCGCAGCACCACTGACACAAAAAGTTTCATTAATTGTGCCCATATTTTAATACTTATACTGCTATTTCTGGTGAAGATTAATCATGAAGAAATCGATTGTATATGTTTGCTATTTAAGGTCCCATTATTGTTTTAAAGTGCAAAATTTCTAAAGTCTCCCATAGAAGCAATTTACAAACAGAAAAAATAACATATTAAATCATAGTAATCCATTATGTCACACTAGATGCCCATTTAATTTTCACAAAACGAGCGATATGGATTACATTAGGTACTTGAAAAATTTTATAACCATAAAAATTCTATGGTTTTGTATATTTATATAGATTTAAGCCCTATAGAAACTCAATCCCACCACTAAGTACCTATTGATTAGGACGAACACATATTAGGTGATCTTTCATTATCAATACATGCCTAATTGTGCGACTTTAGACCTTACGAGCCTGAAGAGGTTTCAACCTTAAATGTAGTATTTTTAAAATCTTAAAATAGATTAGGTAGGGTAATTCAAAAGAAAGTAATCTTTTGAAAGCAAGTTATTTTATTTACTATCCGACACGTTTCTTCGTTTTGGTGGACCATATTACTGCGACCAACAGATATTATTTCCGCTTAGTTGCAATCCCTATTTAACACATTTACGACTACTAGTGAAACTTGTGATTTTATAACCAACCTAATTTCGGCATAAAAACCGATAAGGTACCTAATACAGACAAAGCAGTTGGAATGAACTGTAACTACTAAATTAAATTTCAATTAACGGATATACATATTTATATCTGCGATTTTATTACAATACCTCATCATCACCAGCCCATTAACGTCCCCACTGCTGGGGCACGGGCCTTCCCTATGGATGGATAGGGAGATCGGGCCTGAAACCACCAGGGGGGCCAGTGCGGATTGGTGGTTATTAACGACTGCTAATGCAGCCGGGACCAACGGCTTAACGTGCCTTCCGAAGCACGGAGGAGCTCGAGATGAAAACTTTTTTTTTGTGGTCATCAAAGAATTTAAAAAGCTGACAGTTAAATAGGACTAACTAAATCAGCAGCCAACTAAGAGCGTTCTCTTCAAACAACATCAAAACGGAGAGAGGTTTTGAGGTGGTTCCGCTGTTCCTTGGAGAAACAGTTTATTAATTTTGTCATGACGTATTTCATGATTCATGGCCCACTTTGTTGGTGGATTATACGTAATTGACAATCTTCAGCAAATATTTCATTCTCTCTGGTGCCGTAATTACTCGTTAAGATTATACAAGCTACTTGTTGCTGCAACTGAAGTCAACTCCTAAGTATCGAATTTCCTCGCCAGTCTTTGTTTCGCGTTTGTTATTTTAACCTTTTCATTCCCTCGTTTCCTCGTACGTATGTAGAGTTACGAGGGGAGGTCAAAAAGTTCGCGGAATGAGGGGGAAGGGGGTCGAAATTAAACACGAAACTATTTTTCCTTTTCAATATATTCTCCCTTAACCTTAACACATTTTCCGGATCTATCAAATAATTTGTTTATTCCATCATAAAAAAAAGATTCCTCTTTGCTGTCAAAATAGGCCGAAATTGCAGACTTGACTTCTTCATCATCGCCAAATTTTCGTGCACGCAGTTCCTTTTTAATTTTTGGGAACAAATAATAATCGCTGGGGGCCAAGTCTGGACTGTAAGGCGGGTGGTTTAATTTTTCGAACCCGCATCGGTGAATGGCAGCCGTCGCAACATGGCACGTGTGGACGGGTGCGTTGTCGTGCAAAAGGAGCACACCTCTTGACAGCTTTCCTCTTCTTTTTTCCTTGATAGCCTCTTTCAATCTATCCAGTAAAGAAGCGTAGTAATGTCCCGTTATAGTCACACCACGATCTTTATAATCAATCAGCAAAATACCTTCTGTATCCCAAAAAATAGTGGCCATGATCTTTCCGGCCGATTGTGACACCTTAAACTTCTTTGGAGGAGGTGTGCCTTTTTTATGCCACTGCATCGACTCTTGCTTCGACTCAGGTTCATAGTGGTGAACCCAGGTTTCATCTCCAGTAACAATCCGGGCCATAACTTCTTCCTTATTCTCTCCACAGAGCTCTAAAAACTGGCGAGAACACTCGACACGCTCGCTTTTTTGAAGTGGCGTGAGCATTCTTGGAACCCATCTTGCGCTGACCTTAGTCATCCCAAGATGTTGATGTAGGATATTTAAAATACTTGTTTCGGATACACCGACCATTGCTGCAAGCTGCTTCTTCTTCAAGCGGGTATCTTCTAATACAAGTTTCTCTACTTTTTCGATGATTTCCGGTGTGGTGGCCTCAATGGGCCGTCCGGAGCGGGGGTCATCTTCAATCGACTCTCTTCCTTGCTTGAAAAGACTATGCCACTTGTAAACCATGGTTTTACCACGGGCAGAGTCCGCGTAAACTGCTAACAGCTCTTGAAAAATCGTCTGAGCGGATTTTCCTTGCTTGGTGAGGAACTTAATGACGGCGCGGTGTTCAATTTTCTCCATATTCGCTGAGTTCTTCCCGATTCACTTGTTTGCTGGTCGATAGTTCAAACGTTAATGACCCGATTTGCTTCAAACTTGGTACATATACTGTTAATGAGGTGTGCAACTAGCGGCTACCTGTACGAGCAAACCAACCCCCTCCAACCCCTCCATTCCGCGAACTTTTTGACCTCCCCTCGTAGTACACAAGGGAAACCAATAAATACTAATGCAAGCTTTTATTTTTTACAAAACTTCTTTGTTAGACTTAAAAAAAATCATTTTGAATGTAACGGCAAGTAAAAATCGACTAGGCGATTCCTTTCCCGCATGGTTGGACTATTTTTATAGCCCATGAAACTATCACTACATGGCGCGTGGACACCATAAACTTCAAGTTGTCTTTTGGTGACTTCTGGCAACCTCATTACGAGTTAAGGCATGAGCTTAACATAGAAATTAAAACATGTATATTTTTTCGCCTGTCGTCTGATCACGGAGTTCTACTATCCGACCTACAAATGTTGTACCTGCATGTATCACTTCTAGTAGGTACACTAGCTATCCGAACGCTTTATTTGAAACTTGCTTTTATATTACAAATAAATATCATTAAGAACACACTTAAGTAGGTAGGTTTCGAATGAACATTAAGATTTCAATGTTCATTTTCTAATCCTTGACGACCTGACAAGTAATATTTTGTAACAAGATTTTTTGACGAAAGTTTGCGTTTTATTTACACCTTAAAGAGCGTTTATATTTGCAACTCTCTTGGCTCCGACGCGACAGCCCGTGCGCTAGCGACCGCGATACACCTATAAATTATCCTCGATCGACCGCTTGCGTCGGAATATAACATTTATCGTAAAAGTATGTTACGTAGACTACTGTAGATTTGTCGGTCTAAGTAATTTTAATACTCAATATTCTAGACAGATTGCGCCGGAGTCGGCTTAATGACGATACATAGAACGAAATAATAAGTCATAAGGTTAAGAGTCTTTTGTAATTATTTCTTCTTATTTTGGTGCAATAAAGTATATTTGTATTTGTAAGAATTTTACATGGACAGGGGAAGGACCCGGTGGGTTCAAGTCCCGTCCGAGTCAGTTTTTTTTTCCATTTATTTTTCTCTTGGTATGGGTATTACGTAGGTCGCTTCGGTCACTAACTTCATATTCAGATCCACTTAGCATTGTGATTAAACAATAATTCAACCAGTCTCCTAATTTAGCGAACAATAATTACCAAGAAGCTTTGCTATTAGGTCACTTTCGCCTTTATACTTGTACTACCTATCTGCAACAGCTACGACCGGATGACATGTATAAACAATTTGAATTTCTTACGTCAATGTTACTTTTTCTTACACCGAATACTAAAAATTTTTAATAAAAAGAAATATGAGCAGCTATAAAACTAAGAATACTTTTTACTCAATGTCAGTAGTATGTCAACCTTTAAGTGAATACTTTAAGTTGTACAATACTAACTAGACAGATTACAATCAACCTGTAAGTAAGTCTGCGTTACTGGGTAGAGGAATTCTACGTTTTACTTTAATTTTGTTGAATTTACAAAAACTGACATGTACACACAAAACATAAGCTCCCGACATCGTACGAAGTACTCACTCTCCACTGAGCTTTTTGTTAGACCTAATACACGATACGTGTTGAACCGTCTCGATTTTATGGTAGTTAGCCAACTGTGTTAGTTAAAATTGCATTTAAGATTAATAACTCATTCGTGCATGTTAGCCTTGCCGATCGATAGTCCACTATCGATAGTTGAAGAAAAATATCCGTCCGATCATGACCTATTGCATCGTTTTCACGAAGGTGTGTTCAAAACTGTCGAAGCTATATAGATAAAGATAGGAGACAATAGTAACCAAATAGTAAGATAGTATACTTAGTTCAAAACCAATTCTCGTTATAGAAAAGCTGTCAAGACAGCGGAGTACTAAATTCTACAATAACAGGACTAAGGTCAAATCATGGACAATATCAATCTGTTACTTTTAACATACCTACATAATGTCATATTGATATGTCCTAATGAAAATGGAGACTTCCATGTAGATAAAAGTGGGTCACACGCAAAGCGACGACACGAGAACAATGACCTAATTAGGTCTGATCCTTAGAAATACAAATAAAATTACCAAAACATGCTTCCTTCCTCGTATTTAAATGTATTTTTGATATTCAAAATTGATTTACAGCATGGTTGCTTTCTATTGAAAGTATGCCGACAGCAATAGTAGACCTCTCAGAAACCAAAGAGAAAGACTTCAACGCATTCATAGGTGAAAATTGTATGTCTTTTAAAAAATGTAGCAGTTTACCATATGGACAAGTTAACCTATGCTTTCAGTTCAGTACTAAGTTTCCATTTTTTATTGTAACTTTTAAATTCACCACAGCAAAATCAATAAATTGATTAAAGTTGACGGAAAAACGGAAATGTAAAATTAAACGCTGTCACCGACCGTGTAACCCTTTTACGATGCTTTTTACTTATTTTATATTCTTTTATGTATTTTGAATTTTGTTAGTATTTATTTTGTCAATATATACCGGTCTACTTACAGTTTACTTAAAAATCTGATACGGAAACATACGCCTTTATTTTATTTTGAAAAGAATGATTCTGATTATTTTCCGATGATGAATTATTATGTGATTACGCAAGCAATTTGTTAAGCATGTGTACTAATCCAGCACAGTACATAATTTTTTTCACCATAGATTGTCAGTTTTAATAGGAATTTAAAGTTATGTAAAGACCTTTTTTAAAATCCGCTTAATGCATTAGATTAAAGCAATGCAGATAGAGCAATCATTTAGTTAACTAGAAACATCAAAAATTAGGGCCGATTTGTAAAAAATGATATTTTTAATTTTTTTTTTTTACAAAAGTCTAAATATCTCGAAACTATGTTTTTTTATACAAGGTCAAGTTTCGTTTTTGATTAATCATGACCCCAGCTATCACCATGTTTCGTTTGTCTCCCTACTTAAGGACAACCTATATACATATTTAAAAGTCGACTAAAGGTCTGGCTAACTCGAGTCGGTTCACAAATATGTCAAGTAGCAAAATATTACTATTCATTCGCACTGCTAAAAACATATAAAAAATATAAATTACTAATGATGCTGCTATAAATGCCAACATAAAATAAATGCCATACTCATCATTACAAAATTTTACATCATAAATTAAAAAGATGTTCTTGTGACAATTTCTTAAGATTATCATAATTATACATTTTGTAAATAATTTGATCAGGGTTTAATTTAACCGAATTTCGCTTTAAATTTAAACTTTAAGGAATTGGAATTTTATATTGTAAATATTTGGAGTAATAAAAGAACAATTAATCTCAAATGAAAATAAAGTAAATAAAAGTTTAGGAAGGAAAAATCGATTTATCGACCGCCTGACGGGGAGGAAACTTGCCGAGCGTGCAACAGTTACTGGGATCGCAGAGTGAACGTTCGCCGCTCGGAGTTTGGCGGCGGAAGACCTTTACCGATGATAATAGGGTTAACAGAGGATACATCAACATCAAATTTCGGTCGGTAGATGGGCCAGAGATTACGACATAGAAAACTAAAAGAAAGTGCCAAGCTTTCAGCGACTCTCCGGTCGATACCAACCGCCCTACCTGTTGCGGCGTCGCGCGCCGCTCGCTCCCTCCTCGCACGCTGTACTCAAACTTTTACGCGCCCCTAGCAGGTTCTGACGACTGCCACATATCTTACACACTTTACTTACCTGAAGTTCCCGCTTGTTGAACTTCAGCCGCAGCACCCGAATATTTTTTAACTACTTTTGTGACAGTTGAAATCAGTTTGAAGCTTGTTTTTTAACTGTTGGGCGAAACTACATGGCGCATCGAGCGCGTACGTTCGCGAGCGCAGATTTTTGGCGACAAGGCGTCCGTCCGCCGTTGAGGCCGTACACAGAGATAGTGAACTTGTACGCTGCTTACCGCCCCCGCGCGCCGCTCCACCTGCCTGCCACCACTTCATGAGCCTAGCCAATGACACCACGATAAGCTTTAGTTTGGGCATACCATTGCCGCCCAACGACTTTTATATATATATATGTTTTACTTAATTAAAGCGATGTAGCCAGTACTATAAGTAATAAATTAATTAATTCGTAGGTAGTTACTGGGCATTTGCAACAAATTATTACACTTTTAAAAATAGCTTCGGGTGGTGTTCGTAACTATTTGCTACACGCGTAGTCGCGTAGCATGTTGAGCTACGAATAAGGTATCGTAACTATTTTGTTAATTTAGTTTTCATTTCGCGCGTCAACGGCAAAACAATTCAAAAAGTAAAAAACCTAACCGTCTTTTCTTATAACAAAAAAACATCATGCGATATTAAAAATGACGCGAACGAGCGAGTGACGTAAATGAGGACAACATATTGCACATTTAAAGTCATGCAGTTAATTGACGGTGAGATTCGAGTCAAGTTGTAACCTGTGCTTAGGTACTTCGACTTCTATGATTAGATACTACATTAAACAAATAAATAATAATAAATTAATTTATTCCAGATTAAAAAAACATCTTCCCGCTGTCATTAATATAAAGGGAATAAAAAAATGGAAAATAAATTACTTATTGCAATTCCATAGAGTTTGGGTTCGTTTCATTTATCACAACGAATACTTTCTAGATATTCGAGATTACCTTGAAAATATTAACACGGCGGGAAATTGTGATTTCGTTGTCGTAAACGTACTACCAAAATTAGTAATAAAATACTAGTGCTTGAAAAAATATAATATGGAACAAATATTTCTAGATTTACAAGGCACATTTACATTTAGAATATATTACATTTTGGTGATTAGAAATGAAAGATCGTCCACCTAATACCTATGATGCTTGCCCAGGACGCCCTGCGGCGGTAGTGATTTGAGTGTTAGTGACTGAAGAAATCAAAAAAGGGTTGAAAAAATATTTTGGTCAATCATAGACTTACGATCTAATCGAATTCAGTCAATGCTAATATTATTATAATAATTTTAAACGACTGATACTTGCTTATTGTTATAGACAGTGTTATAGACGCAGATTTGAATTCTTCGTTATTAGTATTTTATGATTTGATTCGATGAATTTTAATGAAAGAAGATTTCTGTGTTTTCATCTCAAACAAAACTTAGCTACTACATATCAATGATTGATATCCCATCAGATTGGTTATATAGCAATATTTAGTACTATAGAAATTAGCCGGAGCCGCATACGTTTACTTTAGAATGTTTTTGTTCTTACTGATTGATTATTTACTATCCAGAAGAAAGAAAAAGATGACGAGTAGACACAGATTTTAAATTTTAATTTAAGATCTCTATTTTGGTAAATAATTTGAAGGCTTATTACCCGATTATACGGAAGTAAGGTGATCCTTGATCGGAAAGCACGTTAAGTCGTTGGTCCCGGTTACTACTTACTGATGTCAGTACATAGCCGTTACATGAGACATGTCAGGGGCCTTTGCCGGCTCTCAATAACCAGTGTCACAGAGGTTGGTCATCCACCTTACAACCCACACGTTTCTATGTTTTCTTTAAATTGACATCATTACAAATATGTATATAGATTTTTATGGTAATATAATAATAATGGTATATAGATTTTTTTCAGATTTTATTATCCACTGGTCATTTCAGTCCCAGTTCCGGCGCGAAAAAATAATGTTCGTAAATAATGTGCATCGCTGAAATAAATGGCGAACATACTGAATTTGCTTAATGTTCTTGTTACGGTGCAACATCTTATTTCTTTTTTTTTTCTTCATGTTTATTTTGTTTATTTGTTATTTTAGTAAGACAACAATAAAATCCATTATTACCAGTAAAAAATATACAAATCATTTAAAAAAGATATGTTTAAAAAAGCTAAAGTCCGAAAAAAGTGCAAAATGTTTTCTTTTATACATATAATCTTTGGCTCTTCAAACAATGAGGGATTTTCTGTCAGATGATTAAAAAAAATGCCAAGTCAAAATAAAAAAAATCCAATGTAAAATGCTTTTGTTTTGTGAAAATATTGTTTTAATGATATTCACCTTATTTATAATTATATTTTTTACATTATTTTGATACTTTGGTGTCATTATAATTGATTGAGACTAAAAAAGTTTTTAAATTTTTACCTCCCCTGCTTTTTGCGATTTCACTCGCTTTTTTTCGAGCTTTGGCGTTTAAAACATAACTTAATAAATGATTTGTATGTGTTTTAATTGGTAACAATGGGTTTTAATGTTTGTTCAATAAAAAATAAATCAAAAAAAACGAAAAAAACTAAAAATAAAATGTTGTGCCTTTACAAAAACACCAGGCAAATTCAATATGTTCGCCAAATATTTCAGCGATGCGGACTTTTTAGATTTAAGTACTTTACCTAATTTTACGAAAATTATGAGATAAGTTTCATTCGCGCCGTGCCTGGGTTAATTTTGTATGGGCCGTGACCAGTTTCCTTTAGAGATATTTGAAAAAACCTACAGTTATAAACCAGTCGACGTAAACTTTCAAGCATAAAAATTCCTTGCCTTCGTTATATTTCAGTTAAAATTGACTTATGTCACTAGAGAGTTACATGAGAGCGTCCACCTCACCCACAAGGGCAGGGAGAACAACACCACTCGAATGGAAAAAAAACTCACCCTGAAGAGCTTGTTTTCGGGTTCCTCTTCACTTCACTATAAAAGCTACTGAGCCCCCCCTTCGGGTTCCCAACGCAGAACTCAACGTATAACGCGACTGTGATCCTTTGGGAAAATATTTAATTCGATAAAACAGTTGCAACGGATCATTTGTTCAGATGGGAAAAAGGAATCACATATTTTTAGTCTCATCGAATCATACGATCCGCGGGGAACATTTTGTGCGATCCGTCGAAAAATAACAAGCAATAGGACAGTTTCACGAACAAACACCAAACTTAACATCAACAATTTGTCAGTGGATGTCACAGTTTTTTATTACAAGTTTTTTTTAATACATAATACAAACATTACCGTCATCTCTATATACTATGTCCAAAATTCAAAATTAAATAAAGCCTAGTTATGGTGGTTTGTCTTTAAATGTATGAAAGGGCAATAAGAAAGGCTGGTTGCGCCGACTTCAGAATTTACGATTTTGACATTTTATTCAACAAAATATTATTTATTATTTTTGATTAGGCAGACTTTTAAGTCAGTTTTTTAAATTACTTTTTTATTATAAAATATTTTTTTTAACGAAAAAAAACCGACTTCAAACGCAAAACTAAAAAGCAATAAATAAATTTACTTCGCACAAAGTAATAAGTACGTATTTTCAATGAGTTAATTAATTTTATAATTCTGAAGTCGGTGACAAGTAAATGCTACACCAACCCTACTACATACAATTTCAAATTACTATGTACACATAATATTGTTAAATACCTATATCAAAGCAATTACAAAACAATGTCCAACAAAAAATCACAAAACAATCAGTATTTGAAAAATATATGAATCGGTACCTCGTTGTATAAAAATAAATATTTTATTTTACGATTTTAAGTGATGGTTAGACGGAACAAGGATGCAGAGATTGATGACATCAGACAGATTATCAGATTTATAATGATATATAATAATATGTATATGATTAGTAGTGATCACAATTGATGAACATGTTTACACACACCCACACCCACACATACACAGTGTATATACACACGTGTGGTTGTCAGTGGAAGCTGCTGTCATACACACTCACGCACACATACATATACACTAGATTTCGTTCGCGTGGCTCGCTCGCTGCTTAAGCAGCTCGCGTGTCCTGTTTGTTCGAAACTGCCCCACCTACCTCTTCGTATGGCGGCCATTTTGTTTTTCCGCCATTTTGGTTTTTTTTCACCGGCGATAGAATTTGACCAAGATTTAAATAGGTGTCATGGAAACAAAAAAGTTCCAGGTGCAATAGGTTTGCCAGGCCGTAGGATGTCTCCCTGATACGGAACAGTTTTCAAAGATGACGTTCCAATCACACCCCTATACATCATTTTTACCCCCGAGACATTTTCTGGAAAAACAAATTTTTGTATGGCGGCAATCTTGTTTTTTCGTCATTTTGTTTTTTCACGATTAAAAAAAAAACGATTTTTATGATTTATATAGGTTTCGTGAAAGAAAAATTGGTTCAGGTGCGATAGTTTCGCCAGGCCGTAGGGTGTCACCCTGATGCGGAGCAGATTTCGAAAATCGGGAAGTATTTCCTTACTCTACATGACGTTCTGATCACAACCCCGATATATATTTTATTATACCCCCGAGACATTTTCTGGAAAAACAAAATTTTGTGTGGCGGCCATCTTGTTTTTCCGCCATTTTGATTTTTTTCACCCGCAATGGAATTTGACCAAGATTTAAATAGGTGTTCTGAAAGAAAATTGGTTCACGTGCGATAATTTTGCCAGGCCGTAAGGTGTCTCTGATTCGGAGCAGTTTTTGGTGGCCAGAAAGTATTTCCGTACTCTACATGACGTTTTGAGCAAGCGCCCAAACATTATTTTTACCCAAAGGGGTTCTTCTAAAAAAAAAAACAAAATTTTGTATAGCGGCCATCTTGTTTTTGCGCCATTGTTTTTTTCCCCAGATTTGATCAAGATTTAAATACGTTTCGTAAAAGAAAAATTTCTCCAGGTTGCATAGTTTTGCCAGGTTTCGTGAAAGAAAATACATACATAGAGTGCCTCCCTGATGCTGACCAGTTTTCGAAGGTCTGGAAGTTTTCCCGGAGCCTAGACACCGATCCGACCACTTTGGCCACTTTGACAAACGCACTAGTCGCCCCTACGATTTTTGAAAATTCCGCTCGATTTCTCTGGTCTGCCATCATCAGACCTGACTTCCTTGACATGAGACCACCTTGGGAACATCTCCTTTCGAACAAAAAAAGAATTATCAAAATCGGTTTATACACGACGAAGTTATCCCCGAACAAACAAAAAAAATAATTACGGTCGAATTGAGAACCTCCTCCTTTTTTGAAGTCGGTAAAAACGCATCACTACCTCTTCTTGCGTTGACTACAGTGATTCAGTTTAATTATCAGTATATGTGGTTTTAACATTTTAAATGTGTTGGATGCATGTGATAACCCATACCATTACTTTCCGGCTTGACCATTAATTGCCGGACACCACATCGGGCAGGTATATCAGAACCAATACTATCTGTAGGTATATCGTGCGGTTTCCAGAATAAAACCTTTATTAACGGTATGGAGCACTACTAGATATAAATTGAATTATAGAATTTAAGGAATGTACCTACTAGAGTCGTTTTATAGATCAGTGAAATTAAGATTAAATCAACACTTATTTAATAACTTACCTTTTTTTCATAATTATAAAACCAGATTTTTAAAAGGGAAGGTAAAACATTTAAAATGACGGAAAACTATTTAAAAATACATTTTAGGGAATCTGCTCCATCTTATGGAATAATAAACAAGTAGTTCACTAAACGATGTGGTTGTGCCGCCAATCGCCGCCGTGAATCCAAGAATCTGGCCAATCTACTAATCTGTCGAATTCAGAATCTGCCGAATCCAGAATCTGTCCAATCCAGAATTTGTCCAGTCCCGCACAAAGGCACTAAAGGTACCACCACTAAAGGTATCGATGGCCCAAAAAGGCCGATTATTGTGACCACTATCGCTACCAAAGTTTATGATATTGTACTGACCGATTTTTTCATACTTAGCACGATATCTTAGGCATGAAAAAGCTTTCAGCAAGATGGCTCCCGCGCTTGCTGACGGTTGGCCAGAAATAAAATCGCGTGATTCAAGGGATTTTTACATTGTGTTGATCGATCGTTATACCCGATAATACATAAACTATTGATTTAATAAAGTTCAGTCGTGTAACTCTGAAAATAACAATCTTAATCCGGAATTTGACAGTGATGATGAAGACGGCGTATCAGATAAGGTAAAAGTAGACTTTAAACCGGTTTTAGGTAAAACCCAAAAACACCCGGTTTCGGCTAGTTTTGCATTCTGTAATCCACATTGTCTTAGTTCGTCTCCTATCCCTATATACCACATTAATACATTTCTAAAAATATTGATTTTTATTCCTCGAGCAACTCAACCTTTATCCTCCTAGCTTTATCTTCAAAGTCCCCCGAAAGCCTCCAACGTCTTCAAGAGGATTCACTTACCTTATAGCCCATAAAAAAGGTACTCGTTATAAATCTGTGAATTAAACAGTTTAAAATCTTTTTACCCAAGTCCTGCACGGATTACTTATATGCTTGCTTGAATCTTTAGCGCTAAGTAAATTAGCGTTTCCCTATTCTAAACTTAATAAATATATAACCTAACCTTCATTAAAACATTGTAACAAACACTACTATAGATATATTCTTAGCTGGTCTAACAAATATACTATATTATCTTTGGAGACGGATCCCCCTTTAACTGCAGCTGCAACTTCGAACGCCAAACTGTTTAGAGCTAGTTATTTAGTTTTGCATTCCCATGACTGTTTCAAGTACTAACTTTGAAACATAAGCATCTAACGACCATTACTTGTTTGAAAGGTAAGTTATAAGTTATCACGATTCGTGGTTAGCTATGGTTTAGTAACTGTTGATCAATATTGTTCATCAAGAACCACGTCATTGCGTAATTTTTCTGAATAATTATTTCAAATATAATCCTCTCACACGACGCCCTGAGCCTAGGTTCGCGCCCAACTGGGCATCCTCGGGCATGTCTTAAATTCTATACTGCCTTCAGCAAAGTAGTGCAATTTGCAAATAGACCTCGTATAACAAATAGACAACCAATTTCTGTAAAAAAGTGTCCGTGGCACATCTTGTCACAAGCGACGGGATGCAACGACTCTTGTCAACCGATATTGCACTTTTTTTAACAGCCGTATAACATTTTATTTTGAGGGAACGAACTTATAAACTTATGCTTACTGTCATCCTAAATGTATTTGCGGCAAATCTACAATAAGTCAAAAAGTACGATACAAAACGACACGATACGATACGGTACGGTACGATTGGTTCGTACGGTACGATAGAAGAAGAAGTCAAAAAGTGAAAGCACTTTGTATTTTTGACCCGAAAAAGTGACATTCTAATTTCTTTTCGGCCACTTTCGGCGCTATCCGTCTTATTACAAAAAAATACTTAAGTCTAAGGGTAGTATTAATCTCAGCTTCGAGACTGCTCTCAAGATCACGTCAATGTGACAGTTTCTATATAAAAACAGGGACTTGAGCATGATTTTGAGGGTAGTCTCAGCTGAGATTAGTTTATTAATACGACTCTTAGACTAAAGTATTTTTTTGTAATAATACGGATAGTGCAAAAAGTGGCCTAGGTTTAAACCCGGACTAGTAAGTCCAAGTTTGTTACCGTACTAACTTTAAAAATCTCTTATTACAAAACATGGAACAACGAAAGACTAACTTAGTCCGAAGATAGTCCGCGGTTTAATTCGTCATTAATTGATTTCATTCATTGATTCAATACGCTTTTCCTTTCCCGAAGCTAATAAAATGGTTTTATTACTATTTTTAAATGTATTTTTTCAAATGTTAAATTATGTTTGATTTGGTTCGTTAAACGAAATGAATTGCTCGGCGCGCGCATTATTCGAGTACTTGTCGTGACTCTTTGTGATTCCGCCTGTGTATTTTAAATAGAAAACAAAGACAGTGAAAACTCCCATTGAGAAAATGGAACCACTCAAGAAAAAAATGTGGTTAACATCGGGGTGCAGAGGAGAAGGTCAGAAGATAAACCGCACCCAAATGGGCATCAGTTTACTTTTTACCTCATGTGAATTATTGTTGATTCAATTTCTCATGATGTTAATGATTTATGATAAAAGAAAACAACGGTATTTTATAATTTCTCTATTGCATTTTACAGAGGTGGAGAAGGGCGTCAATCATCAATAATTATTTTACGCAAGACAGCTGGAAAATATGATCAAAGGCTGGAAATGATGGACACTGAGCATTCTAACAGTAGCTTTTCTGGAGAGGCAGATGATTGATGTACCTAACTGTTTTATTTCTCAATAAAGTATTACTTTTAGCAATTAATTTGTACTTGATATGTTCCGAGTGGGCGTCGTACGGCTGATGATGATGATGATATTCCGAGGACCTAACAGAGTTCATAACCAAATAAATCCATTTAAATTGCTGATAAAGGTTTTCCGTCACGCTTCACGTTTTGCTCATACAAAATGTGTTTCGATAAATTATTTGTCTTCATAACAACATACCCTAACAAAGTACTTATTTGGAATTATCTCTGAAATGGGATTCGGAGAGGACCCTTCACCAGGAAATAAGTCTTATTGGAGAGAATTTCCAGATGTCGAGTGCTCAACCCATCCATGCACACTGTCATGATAGACAAATACATAAGAAAAATGGCGACATCAGAACTGGGGGATTTATCTGAAGACGCTAAGACAAAATTGATGAGACTGGGTTACCCAGTGAGTTCTCACTCTAGAAGACGAGCAAGGGACTTCGACTCAGATGAAGACGACGACGAGGGCCCTCCACCAAGGAGAGTAAGAGGGCGCTAATGAGAGAATCACACTCACACTCATAGGATAAGTAACCGATACACTTAAGACTGATTGGGAATTAACTTGATAAGTGAGTCAATCCTGCATAGAATTTAAGACAACCTTGCTAGTACAAATATCAGGCAGTTATTATCTTTAAGTATATACAGTTAGGTACCAGTGACAGATACTTAGCACGTCATCACATTTATGCAACGAGTGATCCACCGAGAAGCCATCCCATGATTAATAACTCTTCTTCAAAGACATGATTAAATGCAATACCATCCGATTAAGACGGAGGCGATGTCATAAAGACCCTAACTAACTAGGATACAACGGTGCCACCACAGTTGCACTACCAAAGGTTGCGCAACTAAATTGTTGTCGAAAACCGAATTCCGAATAATTTCTCGCCGGCGACCCATCCATGGTGTATCAAGAGGAAAGCATATCAGGATTCTTCAACTTCAGAAATATTCGATGACCCTAATTCATCTTTACTTCCGATTTTAGTTGAAGATGTTGAAGAAACACAATAAATTAATTTTAAAGAACAAATGTCATTAATAAAAGTAAAAATAGACTTCACCGGGTGTACCAGTTTCAGATTGGAGTGTGTAACACCAATTACGGAAGAGTTGGATAGGCTTCTAGGAGTATAGGAAGTTCTCTTTCTCATAACTGATCCCCCTGATGAATGTTCTGATATTCTTAAGTTAGATTCAACCATCCAAAGCAAACCCCAGATGGAGATCTAGAGAATGGGCCACGGTGCACAGTCACACACAGTCCAGATGCATGGATGGAGGGACTCCGCCAGAAAGGATGAACTCTTTTTACTTTTCTCCTCATTAATAACGTGTTTCAGAAACTAAAAAAGTGAGCTTAGTGGGAATTTTACTCTTATGTTTGTAATTAAATGCACTATTGAATAGGTACCGAATTCACAGCATGTCACTTTTTCGGATATAAAACACTGCTACTGTCCCACCCACTTCAACTAGGCATCTATATTAAATGTAAAAGTTGAGAAATAACAGATGCTTACTATAATTATTACTATTTTATTGCTGTTTATTGATTTATCTAAGCTGTATCTAAGTATTCCACAAAGTGCTAGCCTTAACGCTTTACTTTTCTTGTTGTTACTCTTAGTTATTTTCATAAAAAAGAAGCTTTTCACTGGACTCTTTATGACTGATATTTTATCTCACCGGTACACAAATATCTACTAAATTTCGTGGCTACCGGACTGAATCACCTTAGAAACACGACTATTCTAAGCGGTTTGCTTTCTTTCAAAAACACATAACGGTAGACCTAAGATCTCCTATCATTTTCATTGTTTGTTTCCGGTTTTCCGGAGCATGAAGCTCGAAAACGGGTGAATTCTGTTGTAAAATCTTATTTATAAAGTATTGTATTCTTTGTCCTTTAAGAAAATCATTATATTTGAATAAGCTGTCAAATTATGTCACTTCTAAAATTTAACATACCTTTTTTAGTTATTATTGAACATACGAAACATAACAAATGAAAGGAGATCATCGGCTTTCCATACTTTCGCCGGCCCAAATTTGAAAGTGCCGGCCAGAGAAAAAAAATGTGTCGAACCTTTCAAGTAGATTGCTCTGAACATTTTTTACTATGACACCAAACGTGTATGACCATTAGTTTGACTTTAATTGGATTTTAAAAATCTCGATTTTTCATACATTTTCTAAAAAAAAATATTAAGTCCCTTGGGAAAAAGAGGTATACAGGTGTATTACAAAGAACCGTTAGAACATTTATTAGTATGGCGCCAAACTTCTATGACCATTATTTTGACATTTATTGGACTTTCCGTTTTGGTTAATATGTTAAAATGCCGGCCATCGAAAAAAATACGTCAAATCTGTGTAATAGTTGCTTCTCAATATTTTTAATATGACACCAAACATCTATGACCATTATTTTGACTTTTACTGGAATTTAAATTTTAGTTCAAATGTGAAAAGTGCCGACCAGCAAAAATACCATGTTGAGAGTATCGAGTAGATGCCTGTTAACATTTTTTTATATAGCGCCAAACGTGCATGACCATTAGTTTGCCTCTTATTGTATTTTAAAAATCTTGATTTCATATTTATTTTGTTTAAAAATAATGTGCTTTGGGCAAAAATTGCGGTACAGCGGATTACAAAGGACCTTAAGAACGTTTAATAATCTGCCGCGAAACATTTTTGACCATTATTATGACTTTTATTCGTCTCTCTTTCCGTTTTCGTTCAAGTGGGAAAATGTCAGCCAGCGAAACAAAATAAGTCAAATCTTTTGGTAAACGACTTGAAACGTATTTTTTTACTATATTACCAAATGTAGACTTTGGCGTTTATTGGACTTTTAAAAAAATCTTTTTTTATATACATTTTAACAATGACAATAAGCAGAGCTTTCCCAATGACTAGTTATCAGTCAAATAAATACTTTGTGTTTTTGTTTTGTGTGTTGTTAGGTGAACTTCTATATTAATACTATATGATTTTAGTTACGACGTTGGCTGTAGTTTTTGCATTCGCCTCAACGTTACGGCCTAAGTTTAGGTTGAATTATGGTATTGATTCATCTTGACCGTAGATGGTGACCACCCTCCAAAGATAAGCTTGCCATCTAGTGACGAAACTCGTATTTTGGCATGACGTCTGAAGTAGCTGTTAGGGAAGACAGGAGTCGGGCAGTTGTACTTTGCATGTATGCCGATCACAATGTCCTGGTGCTACTCGGCCGATATAGCATAGTACCTCACTTTTCTTTAAAAAAAAAAATAAGCTTCTAAAGCGTGTATCACCATCAGGTGAAATAGTGGTCAAACAAAAACCTATTTTTGATTTATAAAAATGTGTCTAAAGACGACCACGATATTACGCCTTTACCTGCATTATCGCCAGACAAAACTTTTTTCGCCAAAGTGTAGGTATGTACGAAAACTCCAGATTTTTGAGAAATCTAATTGAGTTCAAAATAGTGGGCATAAACGTTTAATGTCATAATAATAAACATTCTGACGATCCTTTAAATAACGCGCCTGTCATATTTTATTTTATAACAAAATAAATCAAAAATCGAGATTTAAAAAATCCAACAACAGCCAAACTAATGGTCATACACGATTATTGTCATAGTGAATAATGTTTACAGGTATCTTCCCGATAGTTTTGACATGTGTTTGTTGCTGACCGGCACTTTTCACATAGAAACTAAAACGTAAAGTCCAATAAAAGCCAAAATAATGGTCATAGACGTTTGGTGCCATAATAATAAATGGTCAAATGGATAAGTTTTAACGGGATATACCAATATTGTTTTTTGGCCGGCACTTCACATTTTCACCAAAATGTATGAAAAATACAAGTTTTTTTTTTAATTCGAATAAAACCGAAAATATTGACGCTACAGCTTTGGTGCCATAGTAATAAATGCTCAGACGGATAAGTTCTAAGGATGGATATATACCATTTTTGTTACTTAGCCGGCACTTTACATTTTCACCAAAAATGTATGAAAAATACAGTTCTTTTAATTCGAATAAAACCTAAGATATTGACCCTACAGCTTTGGTGCCATAGTAATAAATACTCAGACGGATAAGATCTAACGGAATATAGCAAAATTATTTTTTGGCCGGCACTTTGACTTCTGGGCCGAAATCCGATGATCTCCTTTCCAATTATGACGAAACGATTTAAGCGCTTTACTAAACTATTAAAGACTCATTTTCTCTGTAAAAGAAAAAATCTCGTGCGCTTCGGCGAGTGCACGAGGACTGCTAATATAACTTTCTACGGGCAAACCGAAGATTACCGAGAGCATCCGATGTTTGACGGAAATTCGCAGGCCACTATCAGTCAACTATCGCTTTATAAATCTGTGACTGTAACGCGTTAATCATTGTTTATTTACCTTAAGTAATTGTTTTTAATTTTTATTTTGCTTCTACACACACACACACACACACACACACTTGCTTGAAAATTTTTATTCACTTTATTAAAGACAACATCCTAACTTTTCTCTTAATAGGTAGGTTCTTGATTGTAGCGAAAGAAAATAGAATGCGAATAGTTTATTTTCGATTTGATCATTCATTCATTGCTTTTTTGTTTGGTACTCTCATGTTTTTTTTTTCGTAAAGTACGAATTGTCACAACCGACAACATCAAAATTGTCGCGATAAAGTCAAGACAATATTTTATTAAATGTATTTACAACGGGAAAAATATAATATCAAGATTTTACCTGTCGGTTTCTTACTTATCTGTCAGTTCTGTCACTTCCATTAAACAGCGTTAGGACGACAATAATGCGACAAAGTTACATTTTGTCAATATTGTCGATTGTCAGTATTATATTTTACTACCTACGGTTACATCCAGGTTATAAAACGATATTACTACTTTTAGTAACAGATCATATAATTTACAAGCATATATCATTAATGTTTATTTATTAGCGGTTTAAAAAGCTTATCATTTGAGCAAAGGGAAGCAAGTTCATAGTACTAGGAAGACTTGAAAGTGACTTTGCCGATCCAACACCACTCTTAAAGCATAATTTAAAAGCGAGGTGCGTTTTTGCTGTACTAACGTTAGTACAGCAAAAATAAAGAAAGAAGAACCTAAGTAAATACGAGTATTAATAACTGAATATCAGAGAGAGAAAGTAAAGAGTATTATTGCATTGCAATATTGAAAAGACAGGTTAAGTATTAATAGTTATTATCATGTATCATAAGTAGAGGTATTTTTTGTTATGTTGGTCAGTTTTGTTCGAGTGGTTATCTACATTACGAAAGCAGTTGTGTTGAAAATTTGTTATCGTGATTAATAAATTGTATATAAATAACGGAAACTCTAAATTAATCCTAGAAATTTAAAAAGGTTGTGTAGAGGTACACACGGAGTTCTTTGTAAATGGAGGCACGCCTTCTAATCACGCTCATGGTTCACATCACTAAAAATGCTTAAGGTCTATGTCCCGTACTTATTTTAATATTGACTCGGCAAAGTTGTTATTGCATACATAATGAATCAAGCAATTGCTTTCTGTAGCTGTATACAAAATCTACAATGTAAAATTGAATTATGCCAGTGCTGCCTAAAGTTAAAATGAGAATTCAATTATGAAGATCCTTCGTACAGCCTCCGAAATGACAATAGTGCTGATTCCAGCAGACATCTAATTTTATTTTAAGTTATAATTTTTCATTTCATATTATGCTTAAATCTACTGCAAGGAGCAATTTCGGAAATTTATCGATATTTAACAATGAATGAATGCAAAGATTGCAAAGATTAGACAACACTCGATAAGTCATTCACTAACGGTAACTTTGATGCTGATTCCAGTAGACACCACCTAATTCGTAAAAAAAATATATACGGCAACGTCGTGTGCAACGTTAACGTGTGCGACGTTACCGCACGCGCTAAACCCCACTTTGGTCAAAAACCTTCCACCTGATTTTTACAAAGATATTTATTTACATAGACATTTCTATGTAAAGAACATAGAACTTTTATGTGTTAAAACTTATTGGGAACTAAATTGCACACGGTATCGTCTACTAACTTTGCTAGAGAACTAGCCACGACATTGACAAAGAAAACACACTTTTAGTTTCGATTTTACAGAATTGTATTTATATTAAACATCATTAAAAAGTAAAATAAATTGCGGTAATCTGTTTTGGAAATAAGACGTTGATAGATTGTGGCTCATAATATATTTCAAAATAAGATCCACCGTGCCACCGCGCAGAGCTACATTTTGCCCCAATTTGGACACCAAGTTGCAAGGAAGGCGTATACAGCAGGTCGTTCTGGCAGGCAGTAGCCAAGACTCTCCAGCAACTGAGGAGTTTTGGTCACAGACTCGTGGAAATCGTTAAAGTTTATTACACCATCCAAGTCTACATCCATCCGCTTCAACATAATGTCAACAAGCTCCTGGAATGTTTTAAATTTAATCTTATTAAATCTTACTATCCTATTGATGAAGGTTTCTGAGGATGTGTGGATACCCTTCTGTTTCGCAAATTTTGCAAGACCTAGCAATTTGTTAAGTTTTTTAGTTTATTAGTTTGCAATTTGTTAGTAGCATGGAGAACGCTACTCCGACAAGAGCGTGGCTCTTAAATTACTAATGATGATGAGCAATTTGCTAATAACACATTACCTAAATGTAATTATGCATATGATATTAATGGTTTTTGATGAACGCAATAGACGATAAAAAGCCCCGACCACAGATGAAATCACTCACTAGAATAGCGGGAATCAGCTTTCTAGGCGACCAATGCCAACGTAGGGATGTCCATACATCTCTACTAATAACAGAGATAGAAAAATGAAAGTTCTGCACAACAGCCAGAACTTTCATTTTTGTCGAACCTAACCTAACCTAACCATGATTTTACTGAATAAGTCCTTGACCACAAAAGCACATTTTCTCTTCTATCGCGTGAGTTGTGAGATCAATGACCGACGTCATCATCACAATGCGCTAATACCCTAATCAAATCTTACACACAAAAATCACCTAAACACGCAAAACGCGACGAAAAGCTGCATTTTTCGACCCCAAGAGTTAGTGTGAAACTAAATCAGACAATAAATGTCATTAGGAAAAAGCCACGTTGGAGAAGTTTTCATAAAGAATTTTGCTGCGAAAAAGTATCAACGCCACATAGGCCGGAAACTGGCGCAGTTGTATGCGTGGCAGAATGAGCATTTCCCTCTAAGGCTTTCAGCACACTATCCACAAAGACAGGAGCTCCCAAAAGAGATAATGAGTGCTTGTCCGTGGTGTACAAGCCGGTCATCAAGTGTCAGCAGAGTCGCAACGTGTTATTCAGCTTTTCACAGGAGTACTTACCTACAACTTCATTTTAGCGCTATTATCAAGAGATTTCGTCTAATTTTTCGGGATCAATCATGAAGCATAATATGACGAGATTGACGGATTCGGCGAATCTCCTTGAGTTATACTTTTTGTTTTGATTATGCTCGTTGCCAAGTAAATGCTACAACGAGGTACCGATTCATAATATTTTTCAAATACTGATTGTTTTGTGATTTTTGTTTGACATTGTTTTGTAATTGCTTTGATATAGGTGTTTAACAACATTGTGTGTACATAGTAATTTGATATTGTAGTAGGGTTGTTGTAGCATTTACTTGGCACCGACTTCATTTAAAATGTATTAACTAATTGAAAATATGTACGTACTTATTACTTTTTGCAAAGTAAATTTATTTTTTGCTTTTTAGATTGACAGTTTGTAATTTTTTAGTTTGGTTATTAATCGTGTAGAGTAGAATTCGTATGGAAATTTTACTACGCCGTTTCGTAAATCTTGAAAAGAATCACAGTCAGTATCGTTGTGGTACTAGATGAACAAGTATCAATTACCAATTATGTCAGGAAAATAGAAAAAGGTCCCAAGAATTTCCTCTTACGTTTGTAGATAATTGACTTAGTTTGCTATCCTTCTCCGAAAAACATCGTGTGATAGTTAGAGAAAAAGGCAGAAGCAGATTGCCGAACAGAATCCAATTTGTGCCCGGATTTTCCCCAAAATAACTCTCTATATTTTGTACACAACTCTTCGGCAACAAAGTATACACTGTTTGCTTTATTTTATTTATTTTACAAAGTTTAAAACGTTTAGCAATGTGATTAACTTTGAATAAAGTTTTAAATTGTCACGATTTTGTTTCAATTCGATTTCCTGCGGAGCTTTAAAAAGTATCTAATAGAATTTTTTCAAATGCCATCAAAGACAAATCTACAATATACATTTTTTTATTCGAATCTAAATTGTGTTCAATAACTCGTTGTACCTTTCATGTTAACAAACCATAGTCGAATCATCGTTAGCCGCTTACGTAGCGGAATTGACGGAAATGACTTCGCTTTTGTATGCTGAAAGTACTTGAAGTATTCAGCTATAGCACGACGTACAATAGACTTCTCATAAATGTTTAAACTCCATTTACCATTCCATAACAGACATTCCATAAGAGAAATGTTATCAACAGCTCCATCTCTCGTCAGGCACTTTCTAACTTCGTACTGTGATGATTCGCTCCAAGGTTCAGTGGTGGAGATTTCAGTGAATTCTGAGCGTAAGCTTCTGAAATACTTTACTTTGTGACTACGTAAACACTTTCTAGCTTTCGTTGTGTTTCAGCAGAGGGCGCAACACTTATGTTTAAAAAGCAATACTTTGTGTGCTCAGTTAACCAAGTCTTTATCGAAAAACGCGGTAAGAAATAATTAGTGAGAAGTATTAAATAGGTTAATTGGTATTTTTTGCTGATTTAAAAGTAACCGAATAGAGATTATAATGTTTTTATTAAAAAGAAATCGATAAAAATATCTGCGTAGAGTATTAAGTATGCATTTTAACACTAGCTTTTGCCTGCGGCTTCGCTCACGTTAAATTCGGGGTTCTCCTTTCCTGATATAGAACACAGAAGAGAACTCGGAACAGAATATTATTTTAATAAGAAACTGTAGACGACATGTCTTTCCATTTGGGGATATAATGTAAAGTTTCTAGCTTTCTACTTTGAAAACTGGAAAAATTCCCATATAAAATTTTACCCCTCTTTGAAGAGTTTGGGGACAGATTCAAAAAAAAATATTTTTTTTTGTTAGTCACAAATACTCCACATAGGTACTCATTTTTAGCTGTATACCTTGCAAATTGCGAAATGCTCTATACAAACTCCCCAAACCCTTTAGGGAAGTGGGAGTTAGAAAGAGATACAAAGTAGCCTATGTCACCCTTCAACCATCTCCACTTAAAAAATCACGTCAATTCGTCGCTCCGTTTTGCTGTGAAAGACGGACATACAAATAGACAGACACGCATACACTTTCCCATTTATAATATTAGTATGGATTTTTAAGTCATATTGAAAAATTACAAGTAAATCTAGCGAAGGGGACAACTATATTGTGTTATATTATAATCTTAATATACGCCGAAGAATGAATCGCCGCAGATTTTGGGATCAACCATTATATCCGATATAATGTGCAGATTCAATAAAATGACCAAAAATAGCTACCTATTTTTAATTTTACTTATAGGAAAGACCCGGCAATGGGAATCATTAAATGTCTACGCGTACACATACTGAGATACGTAAGTATATTTACGCACATAAGAAATTACATTACGACCCCCATAACAAAGGCCGTATTCTTCCCCCAAAGCAGAGGTCTTTGGATATTACTTTCATTCATTGTCAAAAAGGCAATACTTAGAGAAACTCGTTAACGAACGAACATACGGCAGCAGACAAAAATAATATACGAATTACAGCTTATCTGCTGATAATACAAGTTTGTTGCAGCTCAACTGTGAAAGATGAAGGCAAATTGATAAAATGAAAATGTAGGTAATTTAAATGCAATTGCTTGCTGGCCTGATATTTTTGTAATTTCTTATTTACTTAAAATTAGAGAGATATATTGGAATTCGCAGCACGACATGACTTAATTATTATTAATACATCTTTCCAAAAAAAATTTGAACACCTTGTAACATACAAAAGCGGAGGTAAACAATCACAAATTGATTACATCCTCGCTGATAGCAAGCTTAAACGGAACTTTAAAGATTGCAAAGTGATTCCCGGCGAAGCCTTAACTGCCCAACATCGCATTTTGGTTGGCGTTTACATGCTCCCCAAGCCTATCAAAATAAAAATAGATAGATCCGCGCGAATTAAATGGAAGGAACTCACTAGCTCTAAAGGGGCTACTCTCTTAGCCGATATGTGCGACTTTCTAGCAAAGGATATGAAAAACATCTATGAATGTGTAGAACCTATGTGGGCAAATTTTGAAAAAGCATGTAGAGACGGAGCTAGCAAAATTTTGGGTATTGCCAAAGGTGGCTTAAGCATAGGAAAGGACCCATCCTGGTGGAATGATAATGTCAAAGTCTCCGTGCAGAATAAGAAGGAAAAATTTAAAATCTGGCAAAAGTCTGAGCTAGATGAGGACCACGCAGAATACAAGGAAGCAAAGCGTACAACAAAAAGAATGGTAGCGCGAGCTAGAGCTGAAGCAGGGGATGGATTGTACAATAGATTGGATAACGCAAAGACCTATGCAGAAATTTTCAAACTCGCCAAATCTAGAAACCAAGCAACTCAAGACATAAAAACCAATAAATTTATCCGTAGCTCAGATCAAAAACTTCTAACCAACAATGAGGATATAAACCGCAGATGGTTTGAGTACTATAAAGATCTTATGAATGAAGAGTTTCCTAGTCAACATTCAGAAGCAATCAAGCCTGTCGAAGGACCGATACAGGAGATTGGAGTAGATGAAGTAAGGATTGCGGTCTCAAAGATGAAAAACCGAAAAGCCGTTGGTCCCGATGAAATACCCTCAGAGTTGTGGAAATTCCTAGGACCCATAGGGTCAGAATGGCTCACGAAACTTTTTAATCTCATTTTAAAGACTGCAACTTTACCGGACTCCTGGCGCCTGAGTCATTTAGTACCATTTTACAAAAACAAAGGTGACATCACAGATTGCAGTAATTATCGAGGTATTAAATTGACATCACATTCTCTCAAAATCTGGGAACGTATTATAAATAGGCGAATACAATCTCTCTCCGAAATAACCCCTAATCAGTTTGGATTCACCCCTTCAAAGTCTACAACAGATGCAATACAGGCAGTACGAATAATATCAGACAAACACCGCCTCAATAAGCAGGATCTGCATTACGTATTTATTGACTTGGAACAGGCTTTTGACCGAGTGCCGCGAAGACTTGTATGGCAAGCGCTGAGGGCACAACATCTACCGGAAACTTACGTACAGCTGATACAAGATATGTACCGAAATGTTCGCACGAAGGTCAAGAGTCCGGCGGGATTAAGTGAGGAATTTGAAGTGAAGGTGGGAGTTCATCAGGGCTCAGCGCTTAGTCCCCTTCTGTTTAATTTGGTAATGAATCTGATCACAAAAGACATCCAAACTCCATTGCCTTGGAATCTTATGTATGCGGATGATATTGCGCTGGTTGCTAATGATGCCACCCAGATACAAGCAGCACTACATTCGTGGTTTAGCGCTTTGGAGAATGCTGGGCTTAAAGTTAGTCGCTCCAAAACTGAGCACATGGAATGTCAATTCAGTAACAGTACCTGCACATCTACTATTTTGTACCCCGACAATACACCAGTTCCAAGAGTAGCACAATTTAAATGCCTTGGCTCGGTTATCGCTGCAAACGGAGAGGTAGAAGCTGATGTTGCACATAGGATCAATGTTGGTTGGCAAAAATGGCGAACCCTTACAGGTGTGCTTTGTGACCCGCGTATGCCAGTCCGCATCAAAGGCAAAATTTATAAGACGGCCGTGAGACCTGCGCTGATGTACGGATCGGAATGCTGGCCGCTTAAAGAGGCGCACACACAAAAACTTCATACGACTGAGATGAAAATGCTTCGATGGTCGGGAGGGGTGACTAGGCAAGACAAAATTAGAAACGAGTACGTTCGCGGAAGCTTCAAAGTAGCCCCTATACCCGATAAGCTGAAAGAAAGTCGTTTGAGGTGGTATGGCCACGTAATGCGGAGAGACCAGCAGCATGTAGTCCACACAGCTCTTTGCCTGCCCGAGAACAAAAGAGGCAGAGGACGCCCTCCTTATACTTGGTGGACCAGCATGTCCCGATTATTAAAAAATGAAAATTTACCCGACCCGACAACCCTAGACAGAATGTCATGGCGCCGCAAAATTAGGAGAGCCGACCCCACCTAAAGTGGGATAGCGCAAGGAAGAAGAAGAAGAGAGATATAAATAAATGTTTAGATAGTTTAGGTGAGACTATTAAAAATGTAAGCCAAACCGTCTAGGGCGGAAGGCCTCCATTTAATTATAGGAACATACCTTACGTGTATTATTATTATGTTCGTAGAGCCATGCGTAATCACATTACATGCGTAATATTATGTCTCGCATATTGTGATTAAAGGAAAGAAAACCTTCTACAAAGTGAGCATATTAATATACAAAGCTTTTACTTTAACTGCTTCTTCAACGTCATCATCTCGGGAAGACTTAGCTAAGCTCTTTTTTAATAGCTGATACATCGTCTCCCTTCTCAAGGAACCTTCGCTTAATAAGTCGTAGCACTGCAACAGAACAGTTCTATTAATGAAACAGATTATGTTTACTTAAATAATTAGGAGTAAAGAATAACTCCAGGATGTACCGTAAAAGCGTACGTAATCCGTTCCTCTAGACCACCGCGCAAATAGAGGGACAGAGCTTTGGCGAAAGTTGCCATAGTAACGTAAGGTGAAGTGCCTCTGTCAAGGGCTACCATAACCCGTTCCATCATATAAGCATCCGTCATACCCAGACCTGTGTGAAGCACGTCTCTAAAATGGGCTCTGCAAGAAAAATAAAATTTTGACTCAGTACCATTTTAAAAATATTAGCTACAAAAGATGTTTTTATCGACTAACAAAAAATTATAGATATCGAACATATGTGCATTTTCTTCGGTGATTTGAAATTACGAAATCAAAAAGGGGTACGTATTTGAATATCTAAAATTGAAATACTTTATGTAAAAATACCTACGTTCAGAATCCCTAAAATCATTATACCTAATGGTTTATAATACCTTAGCTTATAACGCCGACTTATAAAATACCTAAGTTTAAAAAAACTAATGGACTAAATGTCTAATGTAATAAAATATCTACAGTTATAACACCAACGTTTAAAATACCCAGTGGTCAAAATACCTAAATGATGCATCACTCGTGAGCGTTTTTCTTAAATAGTAGTTCGGGCGCCGCGAGCAAAAAAGAGGGTGGACTTATTATCGTATAATTATCATCGGAGTTGTAATTTTTGTTGGTTATTATCGTACTTTAGTGTACTGTATTATTTCTGTACCTTTGTATTACTAAGTAGAAAATTACACTTTTATTTTTGATAACCATTATGTTGATTAAAATTTAATACTGTAATAGGTCGTGTTTCTTTTTGCTTATACCTTTTGATCTTCACATACTAACAGTATTTTGAATTTAGGTCAATAAACTTTGAGGTACATCAATTCAAGGGATTTTAAACGTAGATATTTCAAGTTTTAGCATTATGAACTTAGGTAGCATAATCCATTTGACATTTTAAACTTGCGGTATTTTGAATTTAATTAGAAAAACCATTAGGTATAATGCTTTTAGGGATTCTGAATGTAGGTATTTTTACGTAAAGTATTTCAATTTTAGATATTCAAATACGTACCCTCAAAAAGATATACGTTCATCTAGTATCCAGTTAAACTTGGACGACTTACGTAAAATGAAACAACAAAAAGTGGGCATTGCGATAAACAAAAATCTGGATAAAATGAGTTTAATTCTTGATTTATGGCACTAACTAAAACGCTTTAACAATTTGAAAGTTGATATATCAACAACGACTTAATCGGCATAGGTTCAGAAGAAAATACTATTTTTTAACAGACGAGTAGGTAAATTCAAATCCATTCAATCCAGTTAATCGTCAATTTTAAAGCTAGTCGTAGAAATACTCCTTACAAAATTGACTGTTTTGCTTTTGCTAAGTCACTACGCCACAGAACTGAGGAATGGCGTCATTCTAAGGTCACATGGGATTGTGGTGCGCCTGGAGAACCTATGAAAGTACGAGAATAAAGTGAAAAACCCTTCCGCCGTATTTCGAATTCAAAAACAATTTTCAAACACGGTACCTACTTATTAGTAATTTTGATGAATTTTCGGTTATTGCATGCAACAGAAATAGCGCCATCTATAAAACAGCACACGTAACCATCATATCCCCCATAGGGTACTATGGGGGATATGATACAACCTTAACATAGGGCAGGTGATTTAGCCGCGCAACAGGGAAGACATTATCATTACTTTTATCACACAACTGTACTTACAGAAAATACAGAGACTTGAACTCTACCAAAAGATAAGCCGTCGCATAAAGAAAATCGTTAAATATTTGCACTAGAAACACGTTCAAATTAAATTTAACACCAGCAGCAGATGTGACTCTACCTATAAAATTGCTTATAACTTAATGACTCAACTTGATAAAAAGAATATTGAAAGTGAAAGATGCTGTCAGTGCGCAATTAGCTCTAACGAAGAACAATTTGCCTAACAGCTAATGAGTACGGGACGACAAAAACAGAGTTCTGTGCTGATAAAAACACACATCTAGAAATTCTTAGAGGAAGATATCTGTAAGAAATTAATTCAAAGCGTCACTAAAAGCGGAATGACGACAAAATAATGGGTAGAACATATTATAACGAAAGAACACCAGAGCTCCAGTACCCATACACTGTTAACACTGACCAATCAACAATTCGCTTTAGGACGATTTTATATTTAAATTTTTCGTATGATATGCCTATTCTAAATAGATTTTGAAATGTATATAAGCCTTGTTTAGCAGTCATGAAGAACCGCAAATAGTTGTTAGTTTTTTTTTGTTTTATCTCAAAAACTAAACTATTGTAAAGTAGAATATGTAGAAAATGATTAGATGTTATTGAAAAAAAATTTCAATCACATCCACATTACATTTTTTTTAAATTTGGTCTATAGAATCCTATCGCACATTTAATGGTTATAAAATTACATTTAACTCAAAAAATAATCCTTAGAACAACGATAAATACCATACCTGGAAATCAAATCGGACGGAGCAGGCTTCTCGTCACGTTTCTGAATTTTGAAAAATATAACCATGATTTCTGTAAATATAAAAATGTATCTAAGATAGGTTCTGTATTGCTGGTGAAATTATTAATCTAGTTGCACTTTTTTCATCCAAAGCACATGATATATTTACAAAATAGGGAGAGGTATAATCATTCGTTCAGTTAAGAATAGATTCTAATATATAATATTCGCGAATTGGGAGCAGCCTGTCGCATTCGCGAAACAAGGACTCAGCGCGGCAAGCAAACTTTGCAAAATAAACTGTGTTCCAATGACGATTAACATACATAATATAAACTGCCTATATAAGTTTCACTACTGGGCACAGGCCTCCACTCAATCAACTGGAGGGGGTATGGAGCACACTCCACCACGTTGCTCCACTGCGGATTATGGAGATGTTTTTACGGCTACTAGCCGAGATCAACGGCTTAATGTGACCCCCAAAGCACGAACAAATTGAGCCTGTGCCCAACAGTGTATATAATACTAGCTTTTGCCCGCGACTTCGTCCGCGTGGCGTGTTGTAAAAGAGAGATCTTTGTGTGTGTGGGAGTGCATATCAAATTTCATGCATCTAACTTATGCAGTTTAGATTTCTACATACATTTTTTTTCCGCTAACTCCTATTTTTCAAAATACAGCCATAACTAAACTTTATATTTACTAAGGTATGCATGCATGCTAGATTGGAAACATTTCTCTTACGCGGTTTCGATTTTTTCATACAAATGTTTCTTCCCGCTAACTCCCGTTTCCGTGGGAATTTTGAAATATCCTGTTGCAACTAAGCTTTAATTTAACTAAGGTACCTGCATGCCAAATTTCAAGCGTCTAATTTAAGCGGTTTAGATTTTTCATACAAAGGATTTTCCCGCTAATTCCCGTTCCCGTGGGAATTCCTTTCTTAGTGCACCTCTACGGTACCTAAGCTACGTCCCTTCCAAATTTCAAGTGCCTACGTTTAGCCGTTTAGGCTGTGCGTTGATATGTCAGTCAGTCAGTTTCTCCTTTTATATATTTATATATTATTTTTTATTTTATTTTATTTGGGTAACTTACAGCGATAGTATACTTAAGCCATATATTAAGCCGTTTATGTTGTTGGTTTTGTATAACAATCACAAAAATAAATGACTTATTAGGAATTTATAACAGGAAGACGCATAGAAGGACATTGCACTCAAATACTATTATCCACTTCTTTTATTTTTGACTCGTTTCTTAAACTACGTACTTACTTCTGGATTCTTTCTGGAAATTTTCGACGGCTTTGGATTTTTTAACTAGACAATGCTTTTACAGTTGTATTTAATGATGGATCAATCTTCGACGAGTTCAAATTCGAAACCTAGCGTTCCAGATAAAGAGACGAGGGAACCGTTTGTCAAAACATCTTTATTTAAAGAAGTCCTAATATGGCATCTTACTAAAATATTCGCGAACTGCGAGCACCGCGGCAAACGAACTTTGCAAAGTACATCGTGTTCTAACGATCATTGATGACTACAAAGAAAACAAAGAGAACGTTTATATGCTGAAGAAGTACCTGACATAGCGGTTATCAAGTGTGAAGCCACGTAGTTCAAGAACTTATAACATTGTCACATGTATTTTATTTTACTACTTACTATTTTGCACCCTTTTTCTCCTACGAAAGGGCAAAACCTACATGGCGATTATTTTCGGAAGAAAAATACTATTTGCGACTGATACAGTTACTGTCGAGTAAGTTGGATAGTACTGTTGTACTAGATCGCCAATGAAGAAAATAACCCTTCATGGTCATCTGATCCCACATAAAAATCGTCCCGCAGGCTGAATGACCCCTTTCGATTTTTTGCGTGGGTGAGTCGTTCCACCTGTCTGGACAACTGAGCCCGCGGGTTCAATTGACCACTCTCTACCGCTAAAGGGTTTACTTAGCCCGCGGGTTCAGTCGACCACTCTCTACCACTAAAGGGTTTACTTAGCCCGCGGGTTCAGTTGACCACTCTCTACCGCTAAAGGGTTTACTTAGCCCGCGGGTTCAGTTGACCACTCTCTACCGCTAAAGGGTTTACTTAGCCCGCGGGTTCAGTCGACCACTCTCTACCGCTAAAGGGTTTACTTAGCCCGCGGGCTTAAGTTGAGAATACCCAAAAAGTACGAGAATTACGCGGTTTTTCGAGTGCTGTAAAGTTAGTACAGGTCTTTCGATGCTGCAAATTTAGATACAGTACTGGTAGTCATTTTAATAATACATTATTATGAATTCATAATTAGCCGTTAGTTTGCGGTTTTAGCGTTTGTGTTAGACATGACCGACCTATAGCCGATAAATCTAGAAATAGGTTGCATAACTCCTAGTTATTGACTCGCACTAATCTACGTATCGGTCTTGTAATGTCACTGTCTTTGATTTGTCATTGAAGGTTTCTTCGCTTTCAAGTTTCTTTGGGATTACACGGATATTTAAACAAAATGCAACCATACCCCTACAAACCGGGTGCAGCATCGTCCAGTTCGGATACCATAGAATTTGTATCCTCGCAACGCGGCGGTCGGGTAATGATGCGGTCAGGGTTCCGTTACCGTATTAAAAGGAAAAATAAAGACAATTCTATTTTGTGGAGATGTGTACAGGCTAAATGCTATGCAGTCGTGAAAATGAGTGAAGATGAGAGTCTTATTTAATGAGTCTTCCCATAACCACAACCCAGACTTTGCTGGGAATGAAATCAAAAAGCACATGGACAGCTTAGAGCAACAAGTCGTCAATGACTTAGAGACACCTATTTCTCATATAAATAACAATATTCAAGATGCAGGCTTAGACAAAGTCGAAAATTTTTAAATTTGAAAACGTAAAAAAAAAGTTATACAGGAAACGTTATGGAGCACTAGGTTTAAAAAATATTACATTTAAAAAAGCCGTCGATGTTGTAATACCAAAAAAGTTTTCGCATTTATTATTTGCCGACTACACTGAAAATAACACCCGAATATTGATATTTTCGTGTCATGAATTAAAAAAAAACTATCGGAAAATAAAGATTTTTAAATAGACGGCACTTTTAAATCTTGTCAACGAAATTTTTACCAATTAGTCACATTGCATGTAGATTTGGGAAGCGACCGAGAACAGGTCAAAGTGGTGCCACTATTGTACGCGTTGTTACCTGACAAGCGAAAAGATACTTATGAGACAATATTTCGACTAATCAAAAATGAAGCTCCTAATTGGAAACCGGCTCACATTAAAGTGGACTTTGAGAAAGCTTTGATATCGGCATTAATTAATTCTTGCCCGGGAACACAAATAGATGGATGTTTTTACCACTACACGCAAAGTTTGTGGAGGAAGGCAAAATAATTCGGTTTGAAAAAGACTAAATTGGGCAAAGTTCATATCAAGCGGTTGTCGGCTTTGGCCCATTTACCGTTTGAAGAATTATTAGATGCGTGGTTGTATGCTCTTGAGGTAGGACCGAAAACAAAAAATACAAAAGTTTTTAACAACTATTTTTTCAAGACGTGGATGAACCCAAAATCTATATATTTTGGCCGATGGACTTGCTATAAGCAACTAAACCGCACGAACAATGCCGTCGAAGGATGGCATGCTAAAATAAATAAACTGCTGAAACCAAAACCCAAAAGCAGTACTTCAAAAGATGATGAGAAAGGATGTTGACAATATAAGAACAAATGAGTGGTCTAAAAGAAATCCCGAAATCCCGAACTATTATTTCGGTTATTGTATCAGTCAATGATACAATAACCGAAATAATAATGAACTTGGAAAACCGAAAAATAAATCTAGAGTTGTGCGTTGAACAGTTAAGGATGTAGGTATTTGAGCCTTTCCTATTTTCTTTACTTATTTGATACACGTTGTAGGTGTACACAGTGAAACTAATTTAATTTACAAGAAGAGATATGTATATTTTTTTAATTTTAATAAATGTTTAATAACCTCGTACATACATTGTAATTGACCTTTAGGCAGTTTGCGTTTAGTGAACAGTGCCCAGTGGGCATTGTTCATATTTTTACAATTTTAACTATTATAAATCTGTGGGCCGAGTAGACCCTTTGGTTGAATGTAGTAGTCGTCTGAGCCCGCGGGCCGAGTAGACCCTTTGGTTGAATGTAGTAGTCGTCTGAGCCCGCGGGTTGAGTCAAGTCCACTCACCCACGCAAAAAATCGAAAGGGGTCATTCAGCCCGCGGGACGATTTTTATGTGGGATCAGATGACCATGAAGCCGAAAATAAAGGGAAAATTGGAGGACCCCGGAAAATTATCTGACGGCACTCCCGTGCCCCCGCCAAGACAAGGATCGTTTTCGACGTTATTTTGAGAAGCAATGGTTCCCAGAGTTGTCTCCATCGTTGTTCAGTTGCGCTGGTCAACGTCATCGCTCCACTAACGCACTAGAAGGTTGGCACCGACGAATTAATAGTGGACGAATATTACTTTTACTCATTTATATATTTTGTTACATACAAATTAGACCTGTGCCCAACAGTGTATATAAGATTATCGGAATGATGAAAGTCGGGAGCGAAAATTTCAAGCGCGAAGTTTGACTAGACAATATGCGTTTGTCGGATGTATAATAATACCATTGATTCACAAGCATGGGCAAGTACCATCCATACCGATTGGTGGAGAGCTTATGGTTATATGTCTGACTGAAATCATATCCATACGTAGAACCGTAACGATCCCGATTATCTACTTGTAGCTGACGATAGTACCTGTACTCAGCAAATAAGGTCATTGGAGGGTTGTAAAAAAGTTTCTCCACAAAGACAACAACTATTCGCACTGATCTTTTTCCAATTTAATAATAGAATATAATATGGCGCAGGAACATAAATCGTGACAAGAAGACCCATTTATAGAACAAATTAAATCAATAAAACAGTCATCTACTAATAAATAAATTAATCTTTGTTTATGTCTTATTTAGGAATTAAGATGTTTGAAATACTTAGGTATTCGCTAGCTACGACAGCCACTACCGCGAGCTATTCAAGCCTCTAACTCGCTTCCCGTTCCCAGGGAAATTTTTAACTTTGCATTCACTAAGGTACATAATGGTGCTAATTCCTGTAAATACCATCTAATTTTATTTTAAGTTATATCTGTCCTTTTCTTATCCGCCGAAAAGAAAAGGGACGGGTAATCGACAAGCATAAAATTTATGGAACACACGTCAATTTTAAGCACAAATCTAAACCAACCGTCTAAAAATTTTACGTCAGTCAATAACCCGACACATTAATTTACTCATTCTTCCTAAAATTAAGAGCTGTGAATCATCCGTCCCTTTCCTTTTCGACGGATACGAAAATGACGGATATAACCTAAAATAAAATTAGGCGGTGTCTGCAGGAATCGGGGCCATTATATGCATGTCAAATTTCAAGCTAACTTATGCAGTTTAGATTTTTTCACACAATTTTTTTACCCGCCAATTCCCATTTTTCAAAATACAGACATAACTAAAATTTATATTTACTAAGGTATGCATGCATGCTTTTATTCGTAGCATGCATGCTAGATTGAAAACATCTATCTTACGCGGTTTAGATTTTATCATACAAATATTTTTTCCCGCTAACTCCCGTTCCCGTGGGAATTTTGCAATATCCAGTTGCAACTAAGCTTTAAGTTAACTATGGTACCTGCATGCAAAATTTCAAGCGTCGAACTTAAGCGGTTTAGAATTTTGATACAAAAGGGTTTTCCCGCTAATTCCTGTTCCCGTGGGAATTTCGGGAATTCCTTTCTTAGTGCACCTCTACGGTACCTTAGCTACGTCCCTTCCTAATTTCAAGTGCCTACGTTTAGCCGTTTAGGCTGTGCGTTGATATGTCAGTCATTCAGTCAGTCAGTTTCTCCTTTTATATATTTAGATATTTCCGTCATACATGTTTTCTATGTAACTTTAACCATTAAGGCTGCTCACGCGACGGAAGCTTAAAAAATGGAGTAACTTCTCCCGTTTTCCCAAAATTTCCCTTCACTACTCTGCTCCTATTGATTGTAGCGTGATGAAAAGTATACTATAACCTGCCCAGGAGTATGAAGAATAAAAATTGTACCAAGTTTCATTAAAATCCGTCCAGTAGTTTTTGTTTCTATAAGGAACATACAGACAGACAGACAGACAAAAATTTTACTGATTGCATTTTTGGCATCAGTATCGATCACTAATCACCCCCTGATAGTTATTTTGAAAATATATTTAATGTACAGAATTGACTTCTCTACAGAATTATAAGTATAGATTTGGAACTGGCATATTATTTCATTTGTTTTTATTTTGATTTCTTCTTTTTCGAACGGGAACGTTTTCCCGCCTTTTTATAAAGGCGGTGACGTGGAATTATGTTCGGTTGCGGTAATCTGTGGTTAAGAGTTGTTGTTGAAAATATAACATTATTCAAATAGGTGCCAAATTCATAATCTGTCAAAACGATGTTCTGTCAACTATCATTAATTACACTAAATTAATAAAAAAATAAATTAACAGATATTGTGTTAATCACATTTGCGTAAAGAATATTTGGCTTTCCTTGATTGATAATAATATAGATAGTATAAATGTGCATTTATTAAATTTATGGAATGTGTAATTAATTTTGCCATACTAATTAAAGTGATATGTGATTGATGAACAAAAATTTGTCTTGCAAAAATACCACCACCATTTTGAAGATGCAGGTAGGTAATAAAAATGCTCACGTACTTTCTTGATGGAAGGAGTATGCATGCCCCGCACGCTGATCGAGTTCGATTCCCAGATACTATGTGTTACCTACTTATATACGTATACTTTGGGTTTTTTTATCAATTTACAGTTGTTCCTCAGTTTTTAATTGTTGTTTCTATCCAATTACAATTATGGTTCAGATTATATTTGCTTTAATTTATTGGTGTAAATGTAAATTTAATTCTCTTACAGACCATTTACCAACTCCAAAGGATAATGTTTATGCTATGATATCAAAAGACTTGATCAGAAAAATGTCTCCAAAAGCATTGTATGCCTCAATAAGACGAAATTATACTTTTTTTTTTCTTGACGGAACATGTACCTTTAGATACAAATGAGAACAGACAATCGTATAATGAATCAGAATGTAGTAGTTCTTCGGATACAGAGGATTCTGATTGTGATACGTCGTTAAAGCAATACGACTTTTTGACTGCCATAAATGGAAAGATATCGAACCACAATTTTTTTACACACAAAGAAATCAGTCGAACAAACCAAACTTAATTATTCACCAAGAAACTTAAATTACCTAAGCGCAAATGGACCTACATTCTTTCATTAGAAATATGGAAGCAGACAAAATTACCCTTCACGTGGTGCATGAAATCGCATTTCTGTTACAAAGACGGTGACGTGTTATGCATAGGATATTGTAATCGGTGTTAAGCTGATTTAAAAGTGTATATTACTCCTAAGTCCAACACAGATGTTTTTCTTGATGTCCACTGCACTATTAAATTTAAAAATAATAATATAGAACACAATTCAAAAGCAAAATTGCGAATGACAACATATCAACGAAGAGAAATTGCAGAAAGACTTCAAAATAAATCTGCTATTGTAGTAAGAAATGAATTAGCTAAAGAACTTTTACCCGTTCAAAATTCGAACAGTAGGATCTCACATGTCACCTCAATTCTATCAGCTGCCGAGCCTCCACATCGTCCAAAGCTAGAACAATTGCACCACATTAAGGATGAAAGCAAGAAAGAAAACGTGCTTCATAATAACCCTTTATTAAGTTTGAGCAAAATGACAACAATGCCACCTTTTTCTACTTTCATTCACCAAATTTCGGCTCGACCATTATACTATATATAGCTACAAACCCACTGACTGACTGACTCACTCACTCACTGACTCACTGACAGGGTTGTTCTCCCAGAAGGAGCATCGGGGGGTCAAAATGATGTATGGCGGATGTGATCCAAATCTTCCGGTGAGTATGGGAAAACTTCCAGATCTTGGAAAACTGCTCCGCATCAGGGAGACACCATACAGTGTGGCGCAACTATTACACCTGGAACGATTCTTTTTTTACAAAACCTTCTTAAATCTTGGTCAAATTTTATCGTCGGTGAAAAAAAATCAAAATGGCGGAAAAACAAGATGGCCGCCATACAAAATTTTGTTTTTTCAAAAAATGCTTTTAGGGTTAAAACTGTGTATGGGAATGTAATCGGAGTGTCTTGTCGAGTAAGGAAAATGTTCTCAATCTTCGAAAACTGCTCCGCATCAGGGAGACAACCTACGGCCTGGCAAAACTATAGCACCTAGAACTTTTTGGTTTTCACGAGACATATTTAAACCTTGGTCAAATTTTATCGCCGGTGAAAAAAAATCAAAATGGCGGAAAATCAAGATGGCTGCCATACAAATTTTTCGTTTTTCCTGAAAATGCCTCGGGGATAAAAATTATGTATAGGAATGTGATCGGAAAGTTTTGTCGAGTATGAAATACGTCTGGATTTTCGATAGCTGCTCCGCATCAGGGAGACACCCTACGGCCTGGCGAAACTATAGCACCTGGAACTTTTTTATTTCCACGAAACCTATTTAAATCTTGGTCAAATTTTATCGCCGGTGAAAAAAAACAAAATGGCGGGAAAACAAGATGGCCGCCATACAAATTTTTTTTCCTAGAAAATTCCTCAAGGTCAAAAAATATGTATAGGGGTGTGATCGGAACGTCATCTTGGAAAACTGCTCCGCATCAGGGAGACACCCCACGGCCTCGCAAAACTATAGCACCTAGAACTTTTTTGATTTCACGAGACCTATTTAAGTCTTGGTCAAATTCTATAAAAACAATATGGCCGCCGTACAAAGCTTCAAACTAATACAGGACACGCGAGCAGCTTGCTGCGAGCGAACCACGCGACATCTAGTTTTATTTATATTACTGGTCGCCACAACAAATTGAATATTATAAAAAATGTTTAAAAAGTCAAACGCATATGTTGGCAATTTCAAAAAAGGAACGTCACGTCACTTTTTAAGAGAAAAACGTTTTGGCGGGTGTTCCGTCTGCGACTTCGAGGAAAGAAAAACAAGTGAAGACGATTATTGTCGAGAGAAGCGAAAACTGAAAGACTTTTTGTTGTATTCTTTTGTATTAATATTTCTTATTATAATTTGTAGTAATAATATTTGGTTTCCGTAATAAGAGTGATATTTGAGCTACTTACTTAACATTTACTGATTAAAACTGGGTATGTTACTAATATTTACGTTTTATTGTAGAGTTAGCTAACATCAGAAGTGTTTCGGATCCATTGCCGTAATGGACGAGCGAAAGTCCAGATCGAAGCGGAGGCCTTCCCGTTCACGCTCTAAGTAGGGGGCTGAGCAGGTCAAGGACGCCGCTACCTTTGCCGCGAAGAAAATCGCCGGTAGCGGGAAGCACCAGGTATGGTGATGTGTTTACCATCGATTGCAGATCACGATCGAAACGAAAGCGCGTTCACCTGCTAGGTATGAACTCATTAAGAAGAGGAAGTTGAAGAGCAGCCGAAAATAGAAACGTGAACCAGTGAGTACGTCTACGAGTACGGTTACTTTACATAATTGGTGATTTGGTACTTGTAATAATTATAAATCAATCAAATGACGGCCGGAGTAAAACTTGTTGCCTACATATAAGGGCCCTTATAAGGGTATACAAGTCCTGGGCCATGACACATACTTGTGAACGTCCAGACAAACGCTACACAGGAACAGTTGTCGTGGAAAACATGACGCCCTGGTTTTGGTTAGACAACTGGAGTCAATTGTAAGCTCATGTTGGCAATAATAATTATAGGTGATTGTTTACTAATAATATTTATTTATTTTATTATTCATCTATATATTTATATGTACCTTAACGCACGCACACGCACCTCTCTCTCTCTCTCTCGCTATCTCACACACACAAACACACGCGCGCACACACACACACACAAACACGCGCGCGCACACACACACACACACACACACACACACACACACACACACACACACATACACATGTTTGCAATCCACACTCATGTTTACCAAACTCGAGATTGGTACAGGTTTACCTAAGCCTAAAGGTAAATTGCCTAAACCAATCAATCAGTATGTTGCCTAAGTCTAAAGGAACAAAACTGATCTGGTAGTGCATGAGTTAACACTCACACACACACACACACACACACACACACTCATGTTTACCAAACTGGAGATTGGTACAGGGTTACCTAAGTCTAAAGGTAAATTGCCTAAACCAATCAATCGGGATGTTGCCTAAGTCTAAAGGAACAAGACTGATTTGGTAGTGCATGAGTTAACACTCACACACACACACACACACACACACTCATGTTTACCAAACTGGAGATTGGTACAGGGTTACCTAAGTCTAAAGGTAAATTGCCTAAACCAATCAATCGGGATGTTGCCTAAGTCTAAAGGAACAAAACTGATTTGGTAGTGCATGAGTTAACACTCACACACACACACACACACACACACACACTCATGTTTACCAAACTGGAGATTGGTACAGGGTTACCTAAGTCTAAAGGTAAATTGCCTAAACCAATCAATCGGGATGTTGCCTAAGTCTAAAGGAACAAGACTGATTTGGTAGTGCATGAGTTAACATTCACACGTACACCAACATTCCAGTCATGTTTACCAAACTGGAGAATGGTACAGGGTTACCTAAGCCTAAAGGTAAATTGCCTAAACCAATCAATCAGTATGTTGCCTAAGACTAAAGGAACAAGACTGATTTGGTATTGCATGAGTAGAGAATTGTAAATATCACACTCACACTCACACAAACACCAACACTCCACTCATGGTTACCAAACAAAAATTGGTACGGGTTTACCTAAGCCTAAAGGTAAATTTCCAAAACCAATCAATCAGTTTGTTGCCTAAGTCTAAAGGAACAAGACTGATTTGGTATTGCATGAGTAGAGAATTGTATATATCACACTCACACTCACACAAACACCAACACTCCACTCATGGTTACCAAACAAAAAATAATTGGTACGGGTTTACCTAAGTCTAAAGGTAAATTGCCTAAACCAATCATTCAGAATGTTACCTATGCCAAAAGGAACAGAAAGGAGTGAAGAAAATGTAAAGACGCTTAAAACTACAGGGACGTAGATCAGATAGAATCTTAAATATGATCGGAAAATTATGTCACGATTGGCCGAACGGAATGATAATTAATTAATCTTTGAATGATTTTATGTTACAGTTATTTGAGCAGCGCCTGAGGGCATGCGCTTTGCAGAATGGCCGTGTTGGCAATTTCAAAAAAGGAACGTCACGTCACTTTTTAAGAGAAAAACGTTTTGGCGGGTGTTCCGTCTGCGACTTCGAGGAAAGAAAAACAAGTGAAGACGATTATTGTCGAGAGAAGCGAAAACTGAAAGACTTTTTGTTGTATTCTTTTGTATTAATATTTCTTATTATAATTTGTAGTAATAATATTTGGTTTCCGTAATAAGAGTGATATTTGAGCTACTTACTTAACATTTACTGATTAAAACTGGGTATGTTACTAATATTTACGTTTTATTGTAGAGTTTGCTAACACATATTTGCGTCAGTATAGATGCAACCGGCTCAATATGCAAAAATATTGATAGAAGTGACAAAAGTGATGATATTTATTTAGGACCAAGTAATTCTAAACACATATTATTATATGTTGCAGTTGCTTATACGCAGAATGGTGCTAGTGTACCACTGTCGCAGATGTTATCTGAGTCGCAAACAGCTGACACTATATCTCAGTGGCTATCGCGATGGAAAGACTCAATGGCTTCGCCAAATGAAGCCATTATAGACGATTCTGCGGCACTTATTAGCGCCACAGTAAAAGCATTCACAGGTTTCAACTCCACCAAATCGTATATAGACAACTGTTTCAAACAATGTCAAGATTACGAAACCATAAAGTTGATTGCACCCTTTAGGTAGTTAACGACCATTTCCTTATTTGTCATTTTCTAGATTTGACTATTTCCGGATTTGACAACATTTTGCTGTGACCAGGTGGTAAGAGGCCCATTTCCTGTTATGACCACTTTTTTATCCGTCCACTCTTAGTACAGTTGACATGGTAGTAGTATCACTGTATAAAAATGATATATGCACTTAAAACATAACAGAAACCATCTGTAATGTGTCAAAAAGTCGTTTATATGACTTACTAAACGGATATAAGAATTTTCCAGAGGAGCCTATTGTGATCCCTAATATCACTAATCTTACCATTGGTGGCATCCATCACAGACACATATTTATTGAAACTAACAACACTAGTTCTGCAACAGGTTACGTACCAATAGCTTGGCTTACCAAATTCATTGACAGACAAAATCTTTTGTTAACACTGATTGACGTCAATGGTCATCGAATTAATTCACTATATTTGCCTGAAATGTGTAATGTTGTAGTACGAATTTTGTCCAGATTACCATTATTTTCAAATGTTATGTGCCCTATATTTCATAACACAAACTACTCTCCAAGTAGCAGCAATGTAGAAAGTAATTTTAAGACCTTGAAAACCCTGGTACTAAACAATGAAAGATATCTGAGAGTTGATAATTTCTTAGTGAAACATCATGATTATTTACAAGGAGTAATAAAAATGGCCATAAATAATCAAAAAGTAGATTTTTTATATAGCGACCGGGTAAAACGACGGCCTAAAAGGAATATAAAAAAGAATACAGATGATTTTCTCGAAGAGTCAGTTTTTTCAGACAACCTCTTAAAATCCACCGAAATTACTGAAAATTGGAGAGGTTTAACAAAAAAGCGAAAACTGGAGTCAAAAGATGGTAATTCAACAAAAAGAACTAAGATATCTGTCTTACAAAATGGTGGTTTGAGCCAAAATATTCAAATAGTAAACACTTGCGCTTTTGACTCAGTTGCATAATGTTTTGCCGTAGCATATTCCGAATCAGTGTTTGTCAGGAATTCTGTTGAAAATAATAAAGACAATTTTTCGAAATTAATTCAATCTATGGTCAAAAGCGTTAATATGTTTGACGTTTACGGCAATAGGTCACTTGTTCTAGAAACGAGTTTTCCAATTAATGACAACTTAATGGACTGTCAATGTAATGTTACATTTATTTACGAAAAAATTCTTATTGACACTTTTCCTAGTGCAAAATTTCAGAGTAAGTTGCAGTAACAAAACTATTGAGCGCAAAATTGCTATTTTACCACTTGATTTAAACATCATAAAAATGAAAGGTATTGCTTTTCTGAATGAATCTGCACTGAACGGAATAACTGAAAAAGGTACAGCCTGTCGTCGGAATGATTGTGAAGGCACGCGAAATAACTCGTACGAGTTATTAGATATTATAACTTTCGAAATTATAGGTATACGCAAAATTTCATTAACAGATGTACCCATCACTTTATTATTGAAAAACAAAACATATCGATTACTTTCGGTGATTGAGTATTGTCCCGCCGCTGCTGCTGTCCCTGGCGGAATGGGACACTACAAATCACACTGTTTAAGAAAAGGTTCTTGACATTGTTATGATGACATAGTCGGTAAAGCAACAAATAGTATACAATTTTGCCCTATGTTGTAATGTATATAAATAAATAATTTGGAAATATTTTAGTACTTAATTATAAAAAAAATTGAACTAGGTAGGTATTGATATTTTATTTAACATATCCAATTTATTCATTCTCTGTCAATCGTCACTTCTGCATGCAGTTATATATTTTTTAAATAAAATGGGTTCAATGACACTTACATCACCCATAGAATTACATCTGTAGTATGTGTTATTATTATTATATTATTATTATAATATACAGGGTGGCCCAGAAGTTCAGGTTCAAAATGAAAAATTAGAAAGAGGAGCTCAACCGCTGGACCACAGAGGTTGTCGAATAATTAATCCAATCAAAAACATAAATGTAAAATGACAGCCAAGTTCAATACAATGATAAATGCTTTGGTTGTTGACTTCAACGACAAAAGAAGTGAGATTTAAATGGGTGCCAAGTTCAATGGTCAGTCCTGAATTTATTTATAAGTAACAGTATAACATAAAATATCTTCTTATAACATAAGATAATGTATTGTAGCCTAAGGTCTGTCTTGGCTAGTTTTGATATATGAATTATAGCCTTCGCAAGTTCTAAAACTACAAGTATTTGTCGGTTCTTATTTTATAATTCCGAAAATTCGGATTGTTGGTAGAAACTAACGATCGAACATAATAATTCTTTGGTAGGTTTATAAAAACTAGCCAAGACAGAGCTTAGGCTACAATACATTATCTTATGTTATAAGAATATATTTTATGTTATACTGTTACTTATAAATAAATTCAGGACTGACCATTGAACTTGGCACCCATTTAGATCTCACTTCTTTTGTCGTTGAAGTCAACAACCAAAGCATTTATCATTGTATTGAACTTGGCTGTCATTTTACATTTATGTTTTTGATTGGATATCATTACTTTTTTTAGGTATTATTTTATCATTATTTATGAGTAGATAATGATTTTACACTATTGATTTGATGTGCGCTAAATATAAAAATAATAATTAATCCCAGTTAATAATATGTAAACCGAGTATAAGTACCTACTCTCAATTGTAAATAAGTAAGTAGGTATACCTAGATACTTACCTACCTACTAAAACGGATATGCCTAAGCTAGGCAACAGTCGGCCGACGATATTCAGTTTTTAAGCTACCGTTGAAGAGAGCTGTCGCATAATGAAAGTTACTCGTAGTAAAATATTGTCCAGAAATATTATAATTGCTCTCATACAACGGAGGAGAAAAATCAAGAAGAGAGTCCGAGAGTATTGGGTGCATCCCATCTACAGTGATAGATTATTAAATGGAAAATTTTACACGATGCATTCAAAATTACTAGAAAGTGCCATAATAAAAAGAATGCACGACCTTCCGGCTCCAAAACTCGGAGCGAAGTGAACCATCGGCCGACTAAACAATCGGTCGGTGTGCGCGCTTGCAAGAAGCTCCATACTGATATAGCAGTCGGCCGATAGTTTGCTGATAGTTCAGTTTGAACGCAGTTGAGTATCCCATCAAACTTATTTATCGGCCGATACCAAATCGTTGTAGTATGCAGACTTGCATACATCTTCATACTGATTATAAGCCCGACCAAACTATCGGCCGATAGAAAGTCTGTGGTTTGCGAGGGCTCTTAAATTTACTAAGAAGAGCGGTACCTACCTATATATACATACATACCAATAGCAAAAAAATTATAATAGGTGCATATTTGTTGCCTTTAACGTAAAAAATTGATGGTAGGTTAACTTCTACTATTTGAGTTACATTCTTCCATTATGAAATAAGTTGGGTACCTACTGAAGAAATAGATTATAGATTTGGTATGACTTTGTTCAATATACTAATTATTAGGGAGCGGGAAAATAAAATGCGTCCTTCGTCGTTACTCCATTTTGTATCTCTATTTATTTGGCGTTGGTTAACAGCGCCATCTGTTGGTTCTTTTGGTTACTACTTTACAATTTCCTATCATAAAATATATGGACGCAGCCAGCTAGCCACTAAATTGTTACAATAGGTTTGCGCTAGATGGCGCTTGTCTGTGTCTATTTTGTTTTGTAAAACAATTTAGAATAAACTATTAAGCATAAGTAGTAGCACGGAAAGTTCACTCACAATTGCATTTTTATTCCTCGCGTTTCGGCGGCAACAAAATCACTATTTATTGACAAATAATGCGCAACCATTCATCCATATAGGTAATTCAGGTAGATTATCCGATTGCCCTTTTTCGAATCCTTTATCCATTTTATTAATCGAATAATATTTACTATTATTAGGACGAAAACAACAAAATACTGCGCAAGCTACTACTATAACTGCTGCCGACTTAATACCTACTATGCGGGCCGCGGCCCGCGCGGCGCGTTGTGACGTCACAAGCGGTCACGTGACTGTTAGCGGGACTCGGTATTTTTCGAAACTTTGAGTGCCTATAAAATCAAAATTTCTAAGTATTATTGACTACAACAAAAACCAGTGTATTTGTATACGTACAGACTTTACTGAGACATCATTTCAAGCGATTTGGCATACTTAGTAACATTCTTCATTAGGTATTTTAGTTAAGCGTTCATAATAGAATCTAAATATTTAAAAATTGTCAAGTTTTATATTTTTTCCTTTGTATTCATCTAACTACCTATCTGCATGCCAAATTTTAACTCTCTAGGTCATCTGGAACTGGGTTAGAATTTTGATCTATAGGTCAGTCAGTCAATGATAAAAATGAGGATTTTTGGACATTAATATCTAAATAACCGTTTGAGATAAGCTTATGAAATTTAGAACACATATGTATCTCGTAGGGAGGAGCTCGGTGGCGCAGCGGTAAACGTGCTCGGTCTGCGATTGTTGAAGTTAAGCAACTTTCGCAAAGGTCGGTCATAGGATGGGTGACCACAAAAAAAAAAGTTTTCATCTCGAGCTCCTCCGTGCTTCGGAAGGCACGTAAAGCCGTTGGTCCCGGCTGCATTAGCAGTCGTTAATAACCACCAATCCGCAGTGGGCCTGCGTGGTGGTTTAAGGCCCGATCTCCCTATCCATCCATAGGGAAGGCCCGTGCCCCAGCAGTGGGGACGTTAATGGGCTGGTGATGTGATGTATCTCGTTAGTCTCAATATATAAGCCAAATTTGATACGTTTATGTGAAATAGTTTTTGATTTATGGGGGGGTCAAAAGTGGCTCCAAATGGTTCGTGTAATATTACACACGGTGCGGCTCGCCAGTTCTGTTCCTTGAACTTGGCTTGACACGCGACCGCGTGTCTAGATTATAAATTACAAAAACAATCACAGTACGGAGCACTCATTGATCAATCGCTTGTCTGTTTTTCTGTTGATGACGTCATAGCTGTCACTTTGACAGATATATTGGAGGCACCTATTACAAAAGAATGTCATTGGGAGAAAAAGTCCGCTGACTGGAGGTTTCATTGCAGCTTGATTGTAGCTGAAGTAAGGACGTCAGAAGTATTTTTTTTGTTTTGTTGAACAGAATAAATACAGATCTAAGAGTTAATATCAATTTTTAGTTCATCAGACTTAACTTTGGAAAATATCCCGCTGACTGGAGGTTTCATTGCAGCTTGATTGAGCTGAAGTAAGGACGTCAGAAGTATTTTTTTTTGTTTTGTTGAACAGAATAAATACAGATCTAAAAGTTAATATCAATTTTTAGTTCATCAGACTTAACTTTGGAAAATATCACGCTGACTGGAGGTTTCATTGCAGCTTGATTGTAGCTGAAGTAAGGACGTCAGAAGTAGTTTTTTGTTTTGTTGAACAGAATAAATACAGATCTAAAAGTTAATACCAATTTATACTTCATCAGACTTAACTTTGGGAAGTATCAAAAAAGTAGAAACCTCTCCAAAAAAAATCAAAACAAATTTGAAACTGTGCAATCTGGAAACCATATAATCCCACGACGAATGTATAAAGCTACTACACTTCTCATCAAAAAAATCGAAACACCTTGCAAGTTTACGTTTTGTCAGGATTATCAGAAAAATGTGTACATTTAGGAATAAATGTTAAATGTCGTTTAATAGTGAGTAATATGAGCTTATCAAATCTTAATGTTAATGTTCTAAATTTAAATGAATTTTTCATAGGTTTCGTATTTTGTTAAATGAGTCATTTTTATTCCGTATGGAGTATAAAGGAAATGGATAAAACAACACACGTAAATGAAAAAAAAAGCTAAAAAACGTTTATTTAATAACTTGTATTCCCTCCCCGAGCTCTAATTACTGCTTCCATACGGTTCTTCATCGATCGGATGAGAGTCACGATCACATGCTGTGGTATATTGTCCCATTCCTCTTGGATTGCATCTTGCAGCTGGCTAAGTGTTTCTGGGGCAGGATCTCTTGCTCGAATTCGTCTCTTTAATTCATCCCACAGATGTTCAATGGGATTCATGTCCGGGCTTCTTGCTGGCCATTCCATAATAGAGATATCGACTTCGTTAAGATAATCTCGTACGACGTCCGCGGTGTGAGCCCTAGCATTGTCGTGCATGAATATGAAGCCGTTGCCAATAAAATGTGCATAGGGCATCACATGAGGCTCGAGACACTCTTCGACGTACCGATGACAGTTTAGTGCAGGCAGACGTGGCCCAGACACGAAAGCAAGCTTTGTCTTACCGTCGGCGCTGATTCCTCCCCAAACCGTCCACGAACCGCCACCATAGCTGACCTTTTCTTCAATGCAGCATTGTGCATAGCGTTCTCCGTCTCTTCTGTAGACCTTGTTCCTTCCGTCGTTACCATACAGCATAATTTTACACTCATCAGAAAAGAGAACTTTGCTCCACTGTAGGTATGACCAATTTAGGTGCTCAAGTTAAGGCGCGCTCTTCGATGGTCTGCAGTTAATTTCGGCCCATTTGCTGGCTTATGCGGTACCAGTCCACGATCCTTCAACCTTCTTCTAATTGTAGAGTCACTTACAGCCACCCTTCGTACAACACGAAGCCGCTGCTGCAGTTGAAAAGCGTTAAGGCGTCGATTTCTTAAAGAAGTTGTTACAATAAATCGATCATCTCGCTCAGAAGTGACCCGATTCCTGCCAGATCCTGAACGGCGCGTGAACAAACCAGTCTCCCGATAACGTTTATAGACTCTATGAACAGATGACAGGCTTAGATGCAGTCTTGCAGCCACAACACGCTGACTAAGGCCAGAATCCAGCAATGCCACAACTTGGGCGGCTTCTGTGGGCGAAGTATCCAAACGTTTTAGAAAAAAAACCTTTTTTCAGACGTCCCAAAGTCACAGTATTGAAATAAAAAACAAAAAGTTTAAGGATAGGCGCCAATTTTTAGTTTTTAAACGCTAAATGTACTCCAACCCTAAACACACATTTGTCTCAAAACAGTGATTCATTTCGTTTATAAGATAAACAAATGAAATTCTAATTTTGAATTTAGAATTTTCGCTTATTACTGTAATGGCCAAACTGCCAGCTATACATTTATGTATTTTTTTTCATCGTATGAATTCTTTTTTGTGTTAAATTCGGACAGAAACAATGAAAACGGAAGTGTTTCGATTTTTTTGATGAGAAGTGTATTATAACAATGGTACCTACGTTCCAGTTCATCGAAAGTGAAATGTGTGTCTTTCTGCAATTCCATCCACGTTCTAGAATGTTTCTTCCGAAACCGGATCTCTTCCATAGGATCCAAAGATGAATCTAAAGACGCCGACATTATGTAGTTTCTTTTATATATTCACAAAACAATTTGAAATAAAAAAATATTTTAATAATATTTTATATATTGGTAAAATATCGTGTGACAGACAACTAATGTCAAACTCAAGCTGTGTCATAATTATGTTTCGTAATTCCGTCGTCGCATTTTCTTCATTGGAAAAAGGTTTCAATTCATTTAATTATTATTATTAGGGACGATATAGGCTAAAATATAATTAATGATATTATGGTGATCAATTTCTTATACATTAGATAAAAAACGGGTAGATGAATATTGTTTAGAAACAGTTGTAGCTAACTAGGAATTAAGGGCCTAAATACGAGAAGTACAATTTCTCAGACAACCAATTATTGTACTCATTTGAGGTATTATTAGACTTTTGCCTGACCAGTCATAACCAAAATTGGCAGTTAATAATTAAAACACACTATAGCAAATTTTTGTTAAGGATGAAGAGGAATCCAAAAGTTTCACCAAGGACACCAGAAGCGACATTTTTGAACCGGGCAACGTCTTTTAACACGGCCAACGTAAGTCTTATTTTCAGAAAATATAACGAGATGAAACAGATGTGAATACAAAAACCGAAAAAAGTCATAGCCGCACGTGGTCAAAAGCAATTAGAATCCATCACTTTGCTTCGCATCGTCGGCCGCCACACTCGCTTGCGCCATAAATAGTTCTGGAAATTTCATTTCACTTATGTTTATCTTTCCGAAACTGAGGTATACAGATATCTTTTGACACTGGAAATTTTTCAGATAGGATGATGATCCATCTTGCCGTAACCTTTATTTAAATTTTAAAAAGTACGATAATTCCGTTTAATTGTTTTTTTATTGTGGATGGTACGTTGGCCCCGCTTCTAGCCAAATGTTTTGTTTGCTTTTTTTTCAAATTGCAGGTTCAATGGCAGCTGCAAATTTAAAAATGGATTTATTTAAAAATAAATCGTCATACGTATGTACAGCCACAAAATGTAATTTTATTCAGTTTTACCTACGTAGAAATAATAATGGCGTCGATAACATTGTCCTAGATGTTCCATAAAACCAAAATCGCTTTATAACGGGTTAAATATTGCTTAAAATTTACAATAGAATGGAGTTAAGTACGTTAAAGTACAATTAAATCTACATCATTTTTCATTAACCTAAAATCTATAGTGGTCGTGCCAGGAAGTTTCCACCTAGCACGACCACGGCATATGTGTTATAATAGCAAAAGTATGAGAGTACATAATTTAAATTGCTTACATAAAAGTACATCTTTTTTAATGAATATGTACCGTATTTGAATTAAGATAATCATCAGTGGTCGTGTTGGATAGCATCACACCATTTTAGCAGCAGATACCAGAAAAATATGAAGAAATAAAATATTTCTCGGCAAACTTCACTAAAGTACATAAGAAAGAGGAAAAGATCATTTGTGATCACCTTCTTTCATTTGATTCATTACTTATCGTAACTAACCAGAAAAACCAAACTTGATCTTCGTTAAAAAAGAAGTTTTCAGGGATATTTGAAATTTAGTGAAAAAATAAAAATATCACCACCTCATGACAGTCTTTTCATGCGATTTCTACAATTTAGCTTCTGAATTCTGATATTGTGCTTTTCTTCAAATTTTTGAAGCAAGACGCTAAATTTAGTTCAGTTGGATAATACAAGTAGAAGCTGAAAATTTGAGACAAAGGAGAACACGATCGATCAATGACAGCTGAACAAAAACCAGTCTTTCCACGGCTAATTCTCAATATTTGTATTCATTGCCGTTAGGAATATATTAAATTAAGCTTGCTCTAGGGGTACATTCAAGACAATAACGTATATTGCGAAATATTGGTCACACAGAAGCGCAAAATGTCGATGAAAGTATTATCAAAATTAACTATATCCTCAATGAATCAAAGTTTATCAAAACAAGGGCTACTTCAAGGGTCTGAAATGCAGCTAGATATTATTTATGGATTGCTATTGATGAGGAATACGAATGACAGTCATCATCTTTGATTATTACTGCACTTATAAAAAGTGGAACGAGAACTTTAGGCAAATATGGCAATGTAAGAGGGATCATTACGCGTGCTAGGATTCGCCCTCTACGAAGAAAACGTCGAATGCCCTGAGAAACCTACGAACCATACTTAATGCAAGAGCATAACAATTGATGTTATATTTGTTTCTGTATTTAAGTTAACGTTAAAAAATTACGGTCGAGTACAAGATTTAATAATGTTGGCATCATGTGTCTTTGAAGTCCTCTAAATTTTATATTATACTCGCTCCTTGTTCGAGAGGTTTTTAACAGTGTAGTCTACGTCTTATGCTCCAGCATCGTCACAATTTTCAAAGCTCATATCCAAAGCTAAAAAAAAAAAGTTAGTTTCCCGCTTCCTGAACGCAGCTGTCAACTAATGTCATTACGGTTTTTGTGCACCGGCGCGTCACTTCGCCTCCGTAAATAAACTAATTGAAAACCAATATTTAATACAAAAACATGATTGATATAGTGCGAAAAATCTGTTACTTACATAATCAAGTGCTTTTTTCTCTAAAAAAGCTAGAAACAGTACCAAAGAAAAAATGTGGATGACAACGAGCGTAAGTTCTTTTTGATAAAACAAAATGTGGATTAAACTGGTAAGTCTTAACATTATCCATTTACTAAAACAAGAGAAGATATATAATTATGATCAATTCAATTTAATTCCTTTTATTGTCGAAAAAAATTACTTTTTTTGAGGTTATAATTTTATAATCCTAACATTCGAAGAAGTAACTTAAGTTGGTATTTATTACTAATAAAAGTAACTAGTTTTATTAACAGAAATAATAATAATATTAAAATTGTATCGTGTTCGTGTTATAACAGTGATTTAAAAGTTATACTTTATTCCAATGTTGATGTTGTTTAAATTCGCCTTATATAAGGCAGGCAAAGATCTGAGGACTATACAGTCTTGACTTTAGTAATTTAATATTCGAAAATCACGATCAAAATAGGCCTAAGCCTTGTCTTCAGTCCCTGATTGCCGCGTTTTTATTTTCATCTGTCAAAAAATAAAAAATAAAAAAAAATAAAAAAAAATATATTTTTTTTTGTTTCTTTTTGTAATTCGTGTTCTTGGCTTATGTTGCGGTTGATAACTTACTATCAGCGAATGAAATGAGCAGTTTTATTATAAAACAAAGAGAACCAGTGAAATATAACCGCAGAATGGCATAGAAAAGTAAATAATTAACTCGGAAATAATTTGACAAGTTCAGATAATTACATGACAAGCACTTCATGTTTACCCTGTTCATCAAGAAGTACCCATGACACAGTAGTACTCGATATCACAGAGGTCATCTACACCATTGGTAGACAAGATACATAACTTATTCAAGATAACACTTAAAACATTTAGAGAATTATAATTGGTTTACTACAAGATAACCATACTTAAAAATGATATTATATATATTATAACAGTACATAATCCCTTCTCACAGTCTCTGTTAAGTGGTGTTAATAATGTTATCTTCTCCGAATGATACTTACAATATAAGATGATGATAATGTACCCTAACAATAAAAACAGAAAGAGTGTTAAGAGAGTACAGGCAAAGATAGCCTTATTATAGTAAGCAATTTCTTCCAAATTACTCTAATCTTATTATAATTCAAGCTTCCAACGTATGGGTGATGATTATTGGTACCAACCTAACCAACAAGAGAACACCACTTGGAGAGTCACCTAGTTAAGCACTAGTAGTGAACTGTCTGACTAGAGAATAGACAGACTATTTGTTTCCTTTTAGAGCTATCACAATAGAGGATAGACAATGGAATTGATGTATCAACCCTATTAACATAAAAATCAACCACTAAGACTGTTGCAAAGCGCAAATATACCTATGCCTTATTTTAATACCTAGAGCTATCATTTAGCGGACGGACAGTGGACTTGATGGTACCAACTTAATGTACATAAGAGCTATCACTAGGAAGTTTGCCATTGCTAAGCGCTAATATACCTATTTTACATTTCCATACCTAGAGCTATCACTTAGAGGATAGACAATGGACTTAAAGGCACAATGCACATAAGAGCTACCATTAGAAAGGTCGCCATTGATAAGCGCTAATATACCTATTTGTCATTTCCATACCTAGAGCTATCACTTAGAGGATAGACAATATACTTGAAGGTATCAATGTAATGAACATAAGAGCTACCACTAGGAAGGTCGCCACTGACAAGCGCTAACATACCTATTTCTCATTTCCATACTTAGAGCTATCACTTAGAGGATAGACAATGGACTTGATGGTATCAACCTAATTAACAAAAGATCTACCACCAGGAACGTCGCCATTGCCAAGCGCTAATATACCTATTTATCATTTCCATGCCTAGAGCTATCACTTAGAGGATAGACAATGGACTTGAAGGTATCAACACAATGAATGTAAGAGCTACCACTAAGAAAGTCGCCATTGACAAGCGCTAACATACCTATTTCTCATTTCCATACTTAGAGCTATCACTTAGAGGATAGACAATGGACTTGATGGTATGAACCCTATTAACATAAGAGCTACCACGATTATGGTCGGCATTGGCAAGCGCTATATACCTATTTCTCATTTCCATACTTAGAGCTATCACTTAGAGGATAGACAATGGACTTTATGGTATCAACTCAAATAACATAAAGCTACCACTACAAGTATCGCCTTTTGCTAAACGCTAGTAGATAGCTAGAACATAGACCAACTATTTTTTATACTTTTATTTCCATGTTTGGTTTGTCACTTGAGGAATCGAAGATAAACCATTGAATTGTCGGGGCTTACCTACCCATGTTGAAACTCAAGATTAGACTAATGCTGAGAAACAATAGACTATTATGTCAAATTGATTATTATAAAATAATGAGAGTACAAATTCTGAAGAAATAACCGACAATTCAAAACCTAAAAGCCTCTGTTCTATTAATCAACCTCAACTGTGCTAGAAATCAAAGTATTAATAGTATGTAATGTCAGAGATTACTTTCAAAAGAGATAACTGTACACAAGACATGGTTAGAGAATACTGCTATTAAATTCTGTCAACCAACATCATAAAATTCAAATAGCACATAAATAATAATGAATAACATTGCCCGAAGAGTGAGTAAACGAGATAGCAACAGGATCTGTGGAACAGAGACAACAGTATCAGCAGGCAGCCCCACAGCCAATAGCATGAACAGAAAGCCCACAAGGAACAGTATCAGCAGGCCGCCCCACAGCCAGCAATAAAAGCAGTGATGCATCCAGTCATGATCAGCAGTGCCATAACCAGCAGTACCAGCAGCCCTACAGCCAGCAGTAGTAGCAGAGCTACAACCAGATGTATTAGCAGTCTCACAGCCATTAGTATCAACAGTGGCCCAGGCAGCAAGGCCGTTTAAGAATAGTACCTCATGAGGAGGAAGAATTCCCTATAAAGTTATAATGGGAAAATTTGCACAAGCAAATATACCTACCTTTATGATATTTACTTTTTCAAAATTTTGGTAAAATTAATTCCGAATGTCTATCACTAAAAGTTTTAGCATTATCATTAAGACATGGGATTCAAATCCTGTCTTTGTTAATCAGGAATAACAATACTAATCTCAGTATAAATTGAGGTACCTACCTGATAATATTATAACTTCAATGAAAATTTCCTTCAAGTATTACATTCGAAATTGTAAAATATTGATACCTAGTTCGGTTAGATAGAATAGTTGCCCTTTTTATTATTAACTCATAGGTGAAAAGGAAGGAAAAATAGTTCATTATTAACATATAACTTACATCACCATTAGCGTTTTCTCTAAATTATGTTGTTGTAGATTTATTATGTTGTTGCTGATCAGCCCAAAACACAGTTTACAATTAATATAAAAATTACAACAATAATGTCCCTCCACTTAATCAATCGGAACCAAACTGCAGTGGAGAAGTAACAATAATATTTTCATGATAAATATATGTTTATCCTATTTTTCGGTTAGTGTTGTAACGTAAATCAGGCAGGTCCCTTCACTAAATAACCTGACATATTAAATCTTCAGGATGGGTACGAGAAGTGAATCCCTGTGCAAACAACAGGATCATGTTAAGTTAGGTTAAAGGAAAGGATGATTTTTACGAACGATGATAATATACCTACACGACCGATAATCAATAAATTAATGTTATCCTTATATGTAACTGCATACCTAAGGGTAAAATATGTTTTATTCATTTATTTATTTTATGTAACTGCATACCTAAGGGTAAAATATGTTTTATTCATTTATTTATTTTTTCCAGTATATGATAGGACGTTACTATTACTGTCCTAAAAACAAATTCAATAATTATTACACTAAAGAGATAGCTGCGTAAACAATGTTACGTGTGTTAATGTGTTGTGTGTACGTTGTTCTATCATCTGATTGGTGGGTGAAAGGTTGCATAGAGGAATAGGAAAAAAATCCACAACAAGTTATATTTATTATTACCACATAAAAAAATATACTAAATGTTATTACCAAGCCCATATGGTCGATATTAGGTAATACACAATAACGTGGGCTCAGGTAATCTATTTTAATAAAAACAAAATCTTAATTATTCCGAAGATAATTATCACACAAGTACATAATGTAAATGCATTTCCCCTCTTTATACTTTCAGCCTCATTTAACAATATCTTATAATAAAGAGGAAAGTTTAGTTCAGTGGTTCTGAATATTTTAATGAAAAAGGTCATTTGAATAAATGTATCGAAATTCTTACTTGCACTTATATTTGTATTTTCTCTAATCAATTTGACATGTTGTCTTAGGATTCATTTAACTACTCAATGTCGACAACAATTGCCAACTTAGCACAGGATGTTATAATCAATCTTGTGTCTGGGTGCCCTCGTCATTACCCGTTCTTCTTTATGTATTTCTTCTTCTTTTATGTATGTAAACAAATAATGTGTAACTTTGATAATTATTGTAGCCCTTGGTGTGCCAATGAAAAATGAGTGTTATACTATATGATGAAGTCTCACAGTCCTTTCGACTATAACTATCGTTGTTGTTCAAGAGCTTCGGAAATGTGCTCTATGGTGAGGTCCCTGTGAGGCTCTTATAGCCAATCTTGATGTTGAGCTCCATCAGAAATTTGTTCTTGTGTAGTTCTTTTGTTGTGAAATTGATAGTAATGTGAAATAGGTATTTAATATACTTTTAAACTATGTATCTATTCTAGTACAGTATAGTATAACCATATATAACATACATAATATCGATTCCATTCTTGAGAACTGGTGAAACTTGTTTAGCGAACAGTTATTATTCTTATTGTTTTTTACATGATAATATCAAAACGTTTGGTGGAACGCCGCGCTGAGTTTATCAGGAGACGGCTGTGCCTCTGACTGCCTTTATTGGGATTAAAGTCATGGGCAGCTTAATTAGCTTTTGTGATAACAATGTATGTACTTTATTCATTAATGAATAATCATATTATTGGTACTCGTTTCAATTTAAATGTTTCATTCCCAACTAAACTTTGAACATCTACACTGTTAAAAACCTCTCGAACAAGGAGCGAGTATAATTATGAGATTAAACGAACTTACCTGTAAGTGAAGTTCTATCTCAATTATACGAAAGCTCCTTGTTCGAGAGGACTCCCTCCCTTCAATTTTAATATCCCGCCCTAAAGCTTCCACAGGTGATGGAGTTGTCCATGAAACATGCTTTAAACATAATGACATTAGTTGACAGCTGCGTTCAGGAAGCGGGAAACTAACTTTTTTTTTTTAGCTTTGGATATGAGCTTTGAAAATTGTGACGATGCTGGAGCATAAGACGTAGACTACACTGTTAAAAACCTCTCGAACAAGGAGCTTTCGTATAATTGAGATAGAACTTCACTTACAGGTAAGTTCGTTTAATCTCATAATTATTTTATTCTCACGTTTTTCTTGGTGGTTGGTCGTGTGGGTTTTTACATGATAGTAATTTATCATTATATTTTAACGTTGCAACATTACACAGCTGATGATTCTTTGTACAACTTTCACATACCTACACATTTTACCCTCGAACATAGTATATAACATACAACATAGTATATAGGTAATATATTATCATAATTCTTAACGGGTATGTATTTATCATATTAATACTTTCTTATTTTTTAAATAACGCAGTAAAAGCTTTCTATTATACAGCTTCTTATTAGTGACATCGTAACGAAAACTTTGAGGGATAATTCTGACCATGAATTAATACCAAGTCGTATATTCCGTCTTAAAATTCGTGATATCTTTGTGTTCTTTTTACATTGTTTTCAATTTTATACTTTGCCGATGGAAAATTCCGCTTGATATTAACTCAGACTAATGAGCTGAATCATCCCCTTCAGTATTTGTTACGATTTCACATACACCCTGTGCAAGTACGTACAAGTAGATAAGGTGTTAGCGTCATAATAACAAATTCTGAGGGGGAAAATCAAAGTTTTCATTACGATGTCACTGACATTGTAAATTTTGACTTTCCGTATGAAATAACGTCGGTATCCAGAGACCTAATGTCTAAAAGATCGGTTCAACATTTACTGCTTAAGTAATCTGCACTGGAAGAACATCTGTGAAAAACCGCTTTAAAATTGGTCAACAAGAATATTATCAAGAATTTTATAAATGCACTCATCTCATGTAACTTAGGTACTTACTACATCGCTGTAGTACTTGCACAGTATTATCACTTATAAGGTTACCTACTGCTAATAGCCCAGTCATTTTAGGGGTTTCACCTCGGAATGAGAGATAATAAGCTATAAATTGGTATGGACCTTTGTTTTGTCGTTTTAAATGTTATCTCAAAAGTCACAAATGATACCGTGTCCGCGTCTTAAGATATTGAAGGTCAAAGGTCATAAAAATTGGTTTTTTGTGAATATCTCGCTTCCTATTGCTTAAATGATATTTTTACCTATAATAAAAGTTGTAGAGTATAAAATTCTCTACAATTTTTGTTTCATGTTTTTTTTGATACGATCAACCGTTTTTGAGGTAGAGCGCGAAGAGTGCGCAGCGCACAGTTATAAATGGTCCAATGCAAGGTCAAGCGTGAGTTACGCTTATCAGTACGTGATATAAAGTCTATTATTTATTAAATTATTATAATTATTAAACAATGGCCATTATTTATATTTTTGTTGATATTTTATTAAAATCAGTAACTTAATTATTTATATTTAACTATTCAACTATAATATATTATTAATTCTGGAATATATATTTTCAGTTAAAACGTCATTACATACGTTTTCTTCAAAACGTGTAAATTTTTCAAAGCTTATATACCTGGATATACTTGTCCCTACCCTATGACCTTCTCTATTGACCTTCTCATCATCGAGACAGCTATTGCATTATCAGAACATCAAAAGACTGCCGTCATCATAGGAGAAGATATTGATTTGCTCGTAATTTTGCAAAAATGGTTGTGGTTCCCGCTGTGGATGTCGAAAATCAGGGCTACTATGTTCTTTAGCTTGTGGCCAGTGCAATGGACAAGCTTGCCTGAACGCTGCACAATATCCAAGTAATCCCGATGAAGAAAACGCATACGATCCTGAAATTCTGGAGGGTTTGGAGATGAATATGACCGATAATGAGGATGATGACAATGATTTGAACGTTTTCGAGCGACAACAAGAAGAAGACGACGAAGAAGATGAAGATAACTAGCTTCTATTCACAATTTTATTATAATTAAAACCAATAAAAATTCTTATGATATTTAAACTGACATTTCAACAAATGTATAGTATGGCATATTTAATGATAAATAAAGATATACATAAAATATATCCCCTTATTGCCTTTTTAACTGAAAATATATATTCCAGAATTAATAATATATTATAGTTGAATAGTTAAATATAAATAATTAAGTAACTGATTTTAATAAAATATCAACAAAAATATAAATAATGGCCATTGTTTAATAATTATAATAATTTAATAAATAATAGACTTTATATCACGTACTGATAAGCGTAACTCACGCTTGACCTTGCATTGGACCATTTATAACTGTGCGCTGCGCACTCTTCGCGCTCTACCTCAAAAACGGTTGATCGTATCAAAAAAAACATGAAACAAAAATTGTAGAGAATTTTATACTCTACAACTTTTATTATAGGTAAAAATATCATTTAAGCAATAGGAAGCGAGATATTCACAAAAAACCAATTTTTATGACCTTTGACCTTCAATATCTTAAGACGCGGACAGGGTATCATTTGTGACTTTTGAGACAACATTTAAAACGACAAAACAAAGGTCCATACCAATTTATAGCTTATTATCTCTCATTCCGAGGTTGACCCCTTTTTTTACCTAATATGACTGGGCTATAAATCAATAACGAATCTAAAGAAAACAAATCACTTGCGTAGTTAGGCGTTATAGAACCATGCAAATTATAGCATTAATTAGGACTAAACTTGAATCATTACCATTCAATTCGTATAAAACGAAAGTGTCGAAACTGTTTAACAGGCCAATTTTGTGCCGGGGACACACATTAAAGTTCCTTTACAAACTCAAACGACTGGAAGCAATATCTAGTCAATTTATCTAGGCTACGCCACCTTGTCGTCGAGTTACTTTGGAAGGCAAAATCATAACTTCTTTCTCCGATTTCAAAACTAGTTTATTAACTATGAACTAAATAGAAATCGATATTTACCTGCCTTTGCACTTAGTATTTTTCGAATCTCAAATACACCACTGAACTATTGAAGTACACTCCGGAAATTTTGGTGATCTCAGAAAGGTCGGCGAGAATAGGGCTGTAGGTGTATCCCTTGTGGGTGTCAGTCGGTTCTCGAGCGCCCGAGCTACGCGGCCGCCTACCAAAGCCAGTGCTCTACTCGCTGTCGCACGGGAAACTTTGTGCCAAATCCGCCTAAGATTTGTAAAGGGACGCAAATTTATGAAAGAACTCGCTTTATAAGCAAAGAAAATCCAAAAAAACATTTCGGTATTTTCATATCTTCATCGCCACGTGTGTTAAGGTAAAAACAAAAAACGCCGGAAAAAGGTCCGGAAAGGGTGAAATGTAAATTTTGATACATTATGATTAAAACAAACAAGATATCCTAGATACGCATAAACACGTGATAAATTAACTTTTAACATTAAAGGCCCTCATTACGAATAGACGCATGGCAGTGTTTTTAATTTACTACAAAAATATTATTTTATTGGTTTTAAGTTTATGGTTATTAATACGTAGGTATGAGTACTTGCATTTAATTTGCTATATTCTTTCGTCGTTAAACTTGCAGAATTTTATAGGAGGCAACTGATTTCAATAGATCTAAGTGGTTAAATTTAGGTTTACGACGAGCTCTATTTGTTTATAAAATCACATAAATTTTGTGAGATATTGACACACGCGGTAGAGGTGGTCAATTATTCCGTTGTACGAATAAAATAAGAAAATGCATTTTAAACTAAAACGACTAAAAATATATTTGCTTTTAACTACTTTATTAAGAAATGTAAATAACATTTATACCACTAGTTGACGAAAGTCATTTCTAAAAATTAATATTAATAAGAAATAAGAACTTTTTTAAGTTCTTAATAAATAATTTAATTACTGTAGTATGTTACTTGTGATTCCAACAATATTCAATCCATGAAATACAAACAATGAACGTCTCGGGCCACTGGCTTTACTTAGGGATATTGAATTTTGTAGCATTATACATTGACATACTTGGAGGTCGCTAGTTTTTTTTTTATAATTATTATGTATATTGAAAATTATCTAAATAATAATTTTATAAATAGAAAAATGTATAGAAAGAAATTCATGAGGAACAAAAATAGGAAACTTGATGTTTAGGACTATTAATGACGTTAGTTTGAGTGAAAAAATATTCACAGGCGAAGCCGTGTCGTACGTATCCCTATAGTACCTACATAGGAAACGAAAATAATTCAATGAATTTAATTCATATCAATCATCTCACAGTAAGTAATCTCAAACATTCAATGTACTTACACTTTTTTTCATCGACCACCAAACACATTACACTCTAGCTAGCGTTTATGTTCGGCCGACATTCGACGATAGCGGCGGGTGGCGCGGCTGCGGCGACGGCCGCGTAATCAAATCAAATACCTACATAGATTTGTAAAACACCGTTTTCCAGTTTCGTTTACATACAAATATAAGCCGCGGCGGCGCCATGCCGCTTCTCCGTTGTCATCGACCTTGCCGCAGTGTAAATATCTGTATAGGGTAAGTCAGGGAGGTTTGGCCATAGATTTTTTAGCCCCTATTAAAGAAAAACCTTACGCGTCACTGCAAAAATATTTATTTAACTTTGTGATATTTAACACGAAATGCCAAAAAAATATTAAAAAATAACGCATTTAGCCATCTCTTCCAAGGTTTACACGTCGGGACTTACTACTAATTCTAGATTTGCCAATAGTTATTCTTTTTGTTTTTTTATTCTATATCAGTCTTTGTTTGCTTGACTGCATTTAGAGCACATGTCTTCAAATTCAGTGCACACATCGTCACTTCTTAGCCATCACATACATTGACAGCAGCTGGCCATCTCTCCTTTTCTTCCCGGGGAGATGGATGACCACACCCAAAAATTCAAACAAATCAAGACTACACGAGTAATTTTAAGGTTACTTATTTTGAGGTTAGACATGCTTTAAAATACAAAATTTACCATTATAAGCCTAACACCGCAATCATATACAACACGAATCCTATATACTACTTTTAAACTAGTCAAACAATCAACATGGATTTTACTTGCTTTTTGTTATGTTTTAACCAAAATTTTGCTCATACCCACACACGACCCGAAGCGAGTTAAACAGTTTCCAGCAATATCTGGTCTACGGTTATATGTATGCTTATTTATGTGCAATTTGAAACCTAGCTATTAGCATGTTGCACGCCTTAAATCCATATAGGGGTGAACAGAGCAACAGAAGTAATGAAAATATAAATACTCACAGGGCAGTTATAGTAACTTTGAAGGCACCACTCTTACCATTATTACATGGGTGGACCAATGTCCATCATGTTAAAACGGACACAATGCCTTTTTGATAATGACAATGTGATATTGTGACACGCGACGTGTTTTACTACCCGTTTGTCAGGAATAAGTAATTCTTGTAATTAAATATTGATAAAAAAAAATATAAATAAGTAGGTAGGTAGGTATATTATCTACCACATGAACGGAAACAGAAGTCTTTGAAATGAGTTAACATTATGTTAACATGTTGAACATAGAGGAAGCAAGAGAAGTACGTAGGCAGGTGTGTCAAGATCAAGACCGACGCGAATGGAAATCCATAAGCTCTGCTTACCCCTCTACTACTGCGTTTTTTCCTAACTATTCTTACTATAATAGCAGGTACCTATACGCTTTTCAAATAGGTATTTGAAAATAAAGAGGTAACTCATAAAATAAAGCACAATCACATCAAACCCATCCATCTTTTTGTCCATGGGCTAGTTGATTCAATTCTCATTGCAAGTTGGAAAACTTGAATGTATCTGGGCAACTGAGTATGTACGGTACGCAAGTAGCCGAAATACCTATTACTTTATATACATATTATAATATTACCGACAAGATTACTTTTATTATGTATAGGCCGCTGCGTTAAATCGCAGCGTGCTCTGTGGGCGGATCGACAGCTTTGGTGGGCTGTGTTTTGCCCTTAACACATGCAGGTATTTTTTTTTAACCTTGCTTCTATTTAACAGTACCATTTTTTAGGCGGCAACAGTCCATCTACCATATATGATAGAAAACTATGCTTATGCGTTTAAGAAACTGCAACAAAAATTAGGTTTGTATTTCATTTATCGATAGAAATGTAAGTCACATTCGGGTGGGATTTTTCACTTACGTGGTTTTCATTATTAAGGCGACGATATACCTACCTAAGGCTAAGGCTCTCGTAAATATAGGTACGCTATAGGTATTATTTTTTAAATTCCTCCGGTCGATTGACTGGAAGCCTGTGCCCAAAGTAGGACGTACGTATAGAAAGTTGTACCTACAAAATACTATGCCGCTCAGATTTGATCATTCTCAGCTTAACGCCCACCTTCATCGAATGCGTGCGTCTACCTATAATTCCATCTCCCGTATAGATATAGCCTCGTAACGTCGAAGCATTATTACGATTTCGAAGTAATAAACGAAGGTCGTACCTTGAAAAGGACCCAATTTTTGTAGTGGTAAAGGCCGAGCACTTCAAGTATAAATTTTAAAGTGTTAGAGTTATCCGATCGGGTTCAAATTAAGTGGAGACCTATGTAAGGATGAATAGAAGACATTTTTGAAAAAAATACGTTTCTTTTTAGTTCTTCCAGAAGGACTCCCGGTTTAAGTCGCTACTTTAAGTAAAATCTGAAAAATAATATTATTATAAAGAGTTATGTATTTTTTCATTAACATACATACCTATTTGTACGTCATAAATATGTGTATATACTTACATACTTAAATATAAAATAAGTAACGAGTTTTAGTTTTTATGATGTAGTTTGTGATTAATCCCTCTGGAAGTACATTAGGTTTTTATTATCAGGAAAGAAATTAATTCATGGTGTCAGTTTAGATCATCATTACAAGGAAAAGGAAATAAAATGAAGACGGTAGTTTTTTTTATCATAAGATCACGTAAGCAAGTCAGTCTATATCGGTATGATTTAATCACATATTATAATAATTTAAAAAAGTATTTGAAAAATATCCGGACATGACACCTAAAGTCCCTTGCACAGGACTAAAAAAGTTTGCTTTCATATTGCTAACAATATCGATACGAAATTGATAAAATAACTATGTCATGTTGTTGATTATTATCTTACCTGCGATTTCTGAAAATAATGTATATGAAAAATTACGAAATTCGATTATTAATTTGATTTTTTTTTACCTCGTCGACAATAGTATTCAAACACTGAATTATTTTATTCTTTGACTGACCCAATTTCAACATCCAATGCGCTTCATTATCGGCTGATTTATTATATTACCTACTAACTACGGGACACCCGAAGATAGGTAGCACGCGCAGCATTGAAAGCAAAGTTTACCTTTGGAAGCATCTTTGAATACCTACATTTGTAATACTGTCAGTTACCTATCTGTATAGAAGTAAAATGCTTATTACACTACGCAAACCTTCAGGCCCGATGCGTTCACGCACAGACACCACAGGCAGACATAGGTAGGTATAATAGACTGCAGAGCAGAGAATGGCAGGCTTCCCCCTTTTTCAAAAACATTGAAAATATGGAAATCAAACCAGGCTGTATGGCTTAGTCTTTTACCTTTGAATCTACACCCTGATACACCAGAGAATATAAATCCACACCGAACACCGAATCAGCATGGCGTCAAAGTAGGTAGGTACCTACCTATCTAAATCATTCTAACATCAAGTAAAAATATTTAATAATATAAATTAGCTACTATTTAATGTAATACCTACCTAGATGATCGAAGATCTACCTAGGTACCTATACGTCGCAATTCTACCTACCTACCTACATCATGAATGACCATTCAATTGAGAACTGAGTAGTGGACATAAGTAAGTACCTACCTACCTACACACTTAGTTTACCTATGCTCAAGTAGGTAGAACGTAGGTCTGTAATACCTACATAGATATTACCTTCTGCATAGGAAATCTTCTGTAAAAATCTGCATTAGGTATACCTAGATGCAGACTTTTTAAGCTTTATAAATTACCGACAGACATTTACAATAAACGTAATTAGGTACCTAAAACGAGTTGTCTAGTGTCGGTGAGGAGTTGCTGACATTACTTTAGTTCCCTTGCGACAGATGTACCTACCTCTGACTACCCCAAATGGAATGTCGTCGTGAGCTTACGTGATGTCTGCTGTCAGCCTCACATTTTATTTTATCCGTTCCCCATAGTAGGTGCCTATCTAACTAGATCAATGAAGAACGTCACTCACAAACAACGCTTCAAAAATGCTTTGTCCTACGCTACCAGCATTCTTTTCTCTGGCCGTTTGTTATGCGAAATAAAACAAAAGCATAACCTGCACAATTGGTTTTCAACTCTAAACTTAGATTTGACTTTTACTACCTACACTAGGTATTTAGAATAGATAGGTACCTACCTAGTTAGTACCTATTAATTAGATAGAACATAGAAAACAAAATAAAAATACGTACGGAAAACTCTTGTACACACCATAATAAAGAAGATAGGTAGATGATACTCCATTATTCTTCTTAAAAACCAGTCTCGTTGCTCGTCTTTAGTTTACCGATAACCACAAATATAATAAACCAAACTGATGATAAAATAGAAAAAAATACAAATAAATTATAATAATTACGGTAGAACATCAATCACCGATTATGACAAAGAGCGAGCACGCACGCCTGCAGCAGGGATTGATTGAATAAGTGAATGAAATTAAGTTGTTCGCAATCATTTTGCAATCGTTAGACACTAGCGCTAGCGGACATCTCGCGTAACTAGGCTGTTCAACGATGTACGTTTTTTTTACATTTATTTAGAAATCATACTCATAAGTATGTAACAAATTAGAAATTATGTTCATGATACAAAAGATTATGAAATGAATAGATTTTTTTTGGTATTACATATAAAACATACAGATAAATAAATATAAATTATAAAATTCTTTTTTAAGATCCAAATTCCAATCATTGTTCTAATCTATGATGCGTTGACAACAGTCCTGAGCAACAGTCATTTCTTTTTGTTTTGGTTTTCCCCGAAGAGCAAGGCAAAGAGAACAATGCCCATACAGCCATGTCTTAAGTATTTTTTTCTTGATGATGATTAATGAAATGATGAAAGATGATGACGATGAATGATGAAACCTAAGCCCCCACCCTCGGAGCAGACTCCTACTCCGAACCCCAAACGAAATAACTCAATAGTCCGCATAAGCTTTCGAGTCATAAAGCGGCTTTTTGGCACAAAGCGAAAATAGATAGGTAAGGTACCTACATTTTGTTTATTGAATATTCCGATATAATAACACTATCGCGAATTCTTCCGACTAACTTAATGCGATCATTAACCACAAAACACCACTTCGTATTAATTATTTAGATTATTAAATGAAGAAAGCAACTGTCTCGTTCCCGCCAAAAAGCTCAACCTAGTCAAATGAGATACTTTTTACGTAACGTCAAAATGAAAGTTTTCTTATTAGTTTATATGGACATCGATGGAAATGTTCTGTTCTGTGCCGTCATCAATAAAAGCGGTTAAACGTCATCTGTCATAATTTTAACTCATAATGGCCCCGATTCCTGCAGAAATCTCTTAATTTTACTTTAAGTTATACCTGTCATTTTCTTATCCGCCGAAAAGGAAAGGGACGGATGATTGACAGCTCTTAATTTTAGGAAGAATGAGTAAATAAATGAATAACCCGGGCGAATTTTTAGACGGTTGTTTTAGATTTGTGCTTAAAATTGACGTGTGTTCCATAAATTTTATGCTTGTCGATTACCCGTCCCTTTCCTTTTCGGCGGATAAGAAAATGACAGATATAACTTAAAATAAAATTAGATGGTGTTTACAGGAATTAGCACCAATAAGTACTTAATTCATAAATAAAATTGGACAAGTAAAATGAGATAGATTTTTGAACATCTTCTGGAGTGGCTTCTATTTCTAGATTAGCATTTTATAACTTATCTTTGACCCAGTGCAATAGGCACCCTAGGTACTAGTATTTACTTACGTATTTAAAGCGGTTAATAAGTATACTAGCCAATCAATCACATGTATAGGTGTAGTCTACTAGCAAATTGGTGGGCATAACCTTGGTAACCACGATGTCGCGCCAGTGTACCTAATAGCGTTGATTTTTTTTTGATCCCGATGCGCGAGCCCGTGACTTTGAGGCATCGGGCAGAATGGATTAGCAAATGTAATGATAGCATTAACCGCTACTCGCTGGATCGGATTGAAAAAAAAAGCGGCCAAGTGCGAGTCGGTCTCGCCCATGAAGGGTTAACATAAAAGTTCGTTGTAACTTAGATCGATGCTATAATGTAAATTGCGGTTTACCTACAATATATGACGTATTAAAAAAATCTTAATAAATCTCGTTTAAACCAATTTTCGGTGGAAGTTGGCATGGTAATGTACATCATAATTTTTTTTTAGTTTTATTAGTCTCTTTTTTTAGAAGTTACAAGGAGAGGACACACATTTACCACTTAGGAAGAATCTCTCGCGCAAGTTTAGAAAAAAAATATAGGTATTAATGGTATAACATACGGTCATTGTCCGTTGAATTTTATTCATGTAATTTTTATGTATATACCGATGGTGTATCTAAAATAAATAAATAAATAAATAAACCTCAATATCAATTTGAAGACCTATCCAAAGATAACCCACACGTATGGGATTGATGAAAAATTTTTTTTTGAGTTTCAGCTCTAAGTACAGACAACCGCAAAAGCTTTTTTTTTCTATTTTTGTGTGAAAATATTACTGCGCATACATCTAAGTACTTACCAAATTTCAACAGTATAGCTCTTATAGTTTCGGAAAAAAGTGGCTGTGACATACGGATGGACACATGGACGGACGGTCAGACAGACATGACGAATCCATAAGGGTTCCATTTTTGCTATTTGGCTACGGAACCCTAAATAGGAATTTACGATTTTTTTGTCAAAATGTCATTATTTTGTTATGCCAATCGATAGAAAAAATCAATACAATCAACATGTAATTACTTGTGCTTTTACCGAAAAACTAATATTTAACGAGATATGATGACAAATGTGTTTTTTACTATGGAACGAAAACTAAATTTCTTTGGTGCTCCAAAACCGGCAGCGATCCAGTCTTCACGTGTCAAATGTTATATTCTAAGCATGACTGTTTAAGTGTAATAAAGTGAAAAAATCACATAGAACAAAATACTTAAAATCGAAAATTTACTTTGCTATTACGGAAATGGAAAATGATACTCCTACTCTGGTTTTTTTTTTTGTGGAGTGAAAAAGATACACCCGATATAATTTAATAACATTATTCCATATTCTTCTTTCGTGTCGATGACAATAATTTGTCAGCCCAATATGCTGCCACGGCAATAGCACGGGCGGAAGCTATACATACCTACATATTCCATTAATTATTATTATTTTTTTTTATTCTTCATAAAAAATATTTAACACTATAAGTATAGGCTTACAAATACTTACCATTATGCAACGTAATATTGGTGCTGATTATGCACCTAATCGATATGCCCTAATATGTCAAACGTTATGCTTTAGACGATATGGCGGGCATATCATGAAATGCCGTCACATCATGATCTGCCCAGGCAATTTACCGATCGGCCCACGACATCTATAATAGTTCTTACTTATATTATTTTCAATCTTTTAATGCAGATGGACGCTGGGAGGCCCGTGTGATGAGGTGGCCAACCTACAATTGAATAGGTTCTACACTACACACTTATTATTAGGTGTTATTACTATACATACTTTATTATTACTATCCGTATCTTAGCCACTTACACTTGATAACTTTATTCCAAACACCTAACCGTGCCGTGGCCTTTCTCACCATAATGAATTACCTGTTACGAATGTTTAACGTAAACGGTGAAGACTAAATAAAATCTCGTGGCTAATAAAACTTTCGTTACAAGAGGATTACGTAAAATATATAGAGATTTCATTTATTGTTTCGCCAAGATTCTTGCCTCTGGGATGAATCAATCGTTCGGAAAATCCTGTTATTTAAGTTAAGGCGCTGTTTTAGAGAGAGTCCTATGAGTCAAACGTCTCCGTCTGCTTGAATTATGAATACTCTTATTTACGTCGAATGCCTATGCTTGAGAATGAAATAATATTTTTTTATGTGTTATTCCAAGAAAGAAGGTGAAAAATCACGCCCATCCATTCACCTTCCTTAGGAAAAGGTAGCTAACTAGGTACCTGCAGTTCTTACAGAAATTAACATTATTTATTACATCGCCTGTTGTCCCCTTTTTGTTTACCTACCTTATAGGTAATCATAACTTAATTTGATGTTTTCCTTTGCGTGTTTGTCTTTTTTGCTCAATAGCTAAGAGTAAACCTGTTATTAGGGTTCTGAACCTCAAAAAGTAAAACGGAACCCTTATAGGATCACTTTGTTTCTAATAAGTAAGTAGTAAGGACTTACATATTTTATAATAGGTATTTTGATCCTCATAGATGTGACGGTAATATATTATTATAAGTGTATACTCTACTGTAGTATTCAAATTCAAACTTGACGAGTACAACGGCAACAGTATTCTAGTGTTTGTTATCGTTTCGTATTTGGCGTCTAATGTTTATTTAACATCGCCACCAGCGCTGACATCATTACGTATAATACTGGAAGCTACTTCAAATCTCTCCAAGGTTATTCAAATGAAACGTTAATATGATTGTCATCAGACTTAGGTACGTACCTACTTTCGAAAGTGCAAAGTAAGTGTTTAGTAGTAGTTATGTAAGTAAAAAATGAGCTGCTAATGTTTATACAGGTATAATAGGTAGGTATATGACATACCTGCTTAAATACATTATGTATACCTAGTTTTTTAAATATAAAAGCAACGAAGTCAAAATGAAAAATATTGGAAAATTTGAAACTTGCACGGAGCCTGTACAACGGAAATGTAACACTACAAACCCACTGATATTTGAGATACGCACCGTGATAACAAGCTATATCTTTATCTGTCTGCTTTAGATGGCGCCGACGTGAAATGTTCGTCTGTCGCGTCAACTCAACCAATCAACGACGTACAAATTAAAATGAGATCAATTTTACCTATGAAATGCAAAATTCAAGTCGGACGATCGAATTAGCTGACAATCCAAAATTTCAGTTGTTGGACAATTTAATAAAAGAGTGTTACTTAAAAAATGTTAACCACAGCAGAGTGCTTCCCACCAACAAAATATACAATAATGGTAAGTAAATACTTATTTGCTTTTATTAGAATTAACAAATTAAAATCGAAATAAATAATCTGTCTTTGATTCAAATAATGTTAACATAAATTGTTGCTCTAACATAAATTGGCCGTTCCCTACGATCCACAGAAGATTTTTTGTGTGTTTTTGATGTCCCATATCCAAAATAAGTAAATGATTTGTGATAAAACTATTGTGATTTATCAGGAATGTTTTTGTGATTCAAAACTACATCACCTACGTAAATATGAATATTTAAATCACAAAACTATTTTTATTAAATACTTACGAGACATCCATCAAAATAGGTACCTACGTTTTTTTCTGACTTATTCAATTAAAACAATACATGCATTATTGAATTAATATAATCCCTGTTTAAAGTTAGGATAACTTCACTTCGGGTGAACAAAAATACATTGATAAGAGAAAGGACAAGGAAAAAGGCAACATTCAAGCAATTCACCTAAAAAAAGCAATATTGCTATTTAACATTTGTTTGCATTGCGCACCTACTTTCATATGTGCAAATGTCAATTAATACCTACTTTATTTAGATGGATTGCTTTGATGTGACCTTATTAACCCCCACGGTTATTTGTTTTCTGTTGTCTAAATTCACTATGATTTTGGTGTGAAAATATTTTTTATCTCATCCGTATGTGTAAGTACCTATTTCTTTGTTTTGATAGATGGCCCCTTCTGCCCTCGAACATTCGACGGGTTCGCGTGTTGGGACGCGACACCAGCCTCGGCAACCGCCATGCAACCTTGCCCCGAGTTTGTCATCGGCTTCGACCCACGTCGGTTCGCTTTTAAAAGGTAGGTACTTATTACGCCTTTTTCCAATTCCGGAAATCATACTCAAAAAACCGGTGCAACTTAGATAGGTACCACACTTTTCTTCTAAATTGCGCTAAAACTCTTATCACAATCACAACCAGAGCATTACGAGCGCATTTTACCGGGTAATAAACCTTTTTACCGCTCGCAGCGATAGGCGTCATAAAGACCGACTTTATTATTTACTTACCTACTTACTCGAAATTTTTCACCACTCAACAAACGCTAAAATTGATCGTAACTTGTCTGCTTTTTTATTAAGCATTCTGTTTACGTCTCACGTCTCGCCAGGAATACAAGGGGTGTATTTTTGTACCTTGAGAGACTTTCCAGGCTACGTTCCCCAAAACTATTATAGATGGCGTTGTACAGATTTAACGTAATACTAATTACCTGTTTTCGCATTAGGTACTCGGGTACATAATTACTCAAAAATGTAATGGTAAAAACATAAGTATATAAAAATAATTGTTGCTTGCTTGATATTTGGATCAGATAGGTATTCTAAAGAATTATGTTGTTACCTGTTATGTTCTGTTTATTTTGATCAGAACAATAATGGGTGGAAGATGTGTGGTACACCCAGGTGTAATAAAAAGGGTCATCATTTATACCCAAATACAAAGATAAAAGACGCATATACCTATCTGATATCCTTGAAATTAGAAGGTTAAACGAAAGCAATTTTTAACAGCGCCATATCTTTTTTTTGTATGGAATTGTAGCCACTATTGCAAATAAATAAGGTCTTTTTTTTGAAGAAATAAGCTCATAATGTGCGACACCGCACAGTGGGTGATATGCGTATCTTAGCCAAATTGCAAAACAACTAAAATGTATGGGATAGCAAAAGCAATATTGCTTTTTTACATTTGTTTAATGACATACTAAATAGACGTTTAATTAGACAATTTAAGGTTTACTCAGCTGTGTCCGGATAAGTACCTATCTAAATATTCTGTAGGTTTACCAAAATATTGGATAAAAATATTTTAATTAACAGTATAAGAAAATTAAATTTTATAATATTATGCTGCATATTGGTAAACCTATAATGGTACCTATACAGGGTGTTAGTGACAACATTTCACATTTGGGCATAAGTTCCTATAAAAGTAAGTGCGTATGCCAACAATTGCTTTTAGAAGAATTTCTTCCTTCCACCTGCGCCCGCGCTAACTAACCAATCATTAATATATTTTCAATGTGGTATGATCTTCCTGGTAGTCTTCGTTTTAGTTTTAAGATGGGTGATATAAAAGTGCCCAAAACAATGTTACTGCATTAAAAAAAAACCTCTAACTGACTCGGACAGATAAGTAAAACATAATGCCGGAAACATAATGGTCTTTATTTTACTACGAAGAACAGCTATCAGACTTATTTTATTTAGATTTATTTCCTAAATTTTAAAAACATTGACTCCTGGAATACCTAATTGGAAACCTCGTTAACGTCTTAGTTTCCATTTCCGAGAATAGCTCATCAGCCAGAGATAGGTCATTAACCCATCGCCTATTAAAATGGTCTGTCTTATTGAAAAGGGCATAATTTATTCTGTCCTTTTTGACGATATGCCAGGGAAGATAAGTAGCTGACCGTTTACTGATTTTTGTTCGCTGTAAGCTTCTATTATTAATTGATTTGCATGTATTTAAATTACTCGTAATCACCGAGTTATGCGCGTTTTATTACATAAACCAACGGAGCGCCTTTATGGATTAAACTTATAAGTACAAGCGCAAATCTCAATGACTCAGGATATTGTAGATTTGTTAACTCTGGCGATGAATTAAATAACAAACAAGAAAAAATTATATAAAGGCGAATCATATCCGTTCGGTAAAATGAAATCTATTAATAATATGAAATTTAAATAATATTCAATTTAGATTAAAGAACACAATTTTAATACATGAAAATATTTTCTTTTTAGTAAACATGAATAAACGATACCTTATGGTTATTGATTTTCATTTCAAATTCCTTGTTATTGTAATGTAAGCATAAGTATTATTGGTGACTTCAGGGTGCCTACTATAGTTAACTTATCAATGGTATGTCAGTAGGTTGTGCAAAGCGAGCGGACATAAAGGGTAGGTACTTATTTAACTTCCACGTCTATTCAATTTATTTATTTTCAAACAATGATCATGTAGCCTCATTAAGGGCCCATTTAAACGACATCGCTCAAGGCGTTTTTGATGTCTTCGTAATTTGTAAGTTTCGTTGCGTTGCATCTTAGTCCCGTTTTAATACAAAATCGAAACAGAAGTCTATTGAGCAAGTTTAAACATAAACTAAAGAGTTAAGGAATGATAATAATTTTCATTAAAGGTATAGGCCCAAAATATACTTACTTACTAAAAAGGTGTAAGACAAAGTAAATAATACCTTTCATAAGTTACAGGTACCCCCAGTGTCCCCGATACCGACCCCGCCGGCGTGGTCGACGATTTCCCTCATTCAGCGCTTATCGCTATCGACCCACTAGGGTCGATTAATTATTTCAAATATTTTTCCTTTCAGACGACGCCCTGAGCCGAGGTTCGCGCCCAACTGGGCACCCTCAGGCCTGTTGTCTTAAACGTTGTACCGGGTGAGAGCCTTCAGCGCTCCCCATTTGTCCGGCCAAGTAGTTAATGCCATCTGCGGCAAATCTACAATAAGTCACGTCAAAAAAAAGGTACCTCCAGAAGAGGCGGAGCTCGGATGCCCTTTGAGACCCAGCCAGAAAGGTTTTGCTCAAAACTAATAAAATTGAGATAATGGAGTACAATGCTTGAATAAGTTAAAATATCAGTTAATTAATATAAAATTTTCATCTCAAGCATAGATTCACTTGCAAAATGTTGGTAGTTTGGTGATTTAACTTCTACACTTAGACTGACTTACTGACTTGCATATCATCGCACAGCCTTAACGGATAAACGTAGGCACTTGAAATTTGGAAGGGACGTAGCTTAGGTACCGTAGAGGTGCACTAAGAAAGGAATTCCCGAAATTCCTACGGGAACGGGAATTAGCGGGAAAATCCTTTTGTATGAAAAATCTAAACCAGTTAAGTTAGACGCTTGAAATTTGGCATGCAGGTACCTTAGTAAACTTAAAGTTTAATTGCAACAGGATATTACAAAATCCCCACGGGAACGGGAGTTAGCGGGAAAAAACATTTGTATGAAAAAATCTAAACCGCGTAAGATACAAGTAGATGTTTTCAATCTAGCATGCATGCATACCTTAGTAAATATAAAGTTTAGTTATGGCTGTATTTTGAAAACTGGGAGTCAGCGGGAAAAAATGTTGTATCAAAAAAAAAACTGCATAAGTTAGATGCTTGAAATTTGACATGCACTCCCACACACACAAATATCTCTATTTCATAACACGCCACGCGGACGAAGTCGCGGGCAAAAGCTAGTTCTTATATAGGTAGGTACTTTGCGCCGCGACGTTCCTGTACATTTTGTATGAAAGTATATTGAAGGGCGAGTACCCGTGTCTCCATCGGGTACTCGCCCTACGTCTGTTCCGTTTGTTTTAGGCCACTTAGATCAATTCAAAGTATTATCTAAACCTCGTTGATCCTGGCGATTACATAAATAGATATAGCCTTAAGAATTAAAACCTGAATAAGTAATGTAAGTACATTGAATTCAGAACAATTTATTTCCTATGCCAGCCAGCATTATTTTTTTACGTTGGTAGGTGTATATACAATCTACTTACTTAGTTTGATTAAAGTCATGTAATATGCACAAACACAGAACTTTTTGGTTCATTTATGGCATTATTCAGCCCGGGTGAGAGTCTGCAGCACTTCCCATTTATCATCAAGTAGGTACCTACTGATTGCTGTTCGAGGCCGAGAAACTCACAATAAATCGCTCCAAAACAGACAGAACTCGATGCGACATGCCGGTAATAAACTGTGCCCGGAAATTAGCACCTTGCCATGCCTTGAAGTACGTGATTTGCAGCTTTTGGATGTAGTTACCTATTTAAAATTTCGTCTTATACTTATATCAGATTGAATCTTTTTATTTTGCTCTCGCCAAATACATGCAATTAAACAAAATTTTAGTGGTAGGTAGTAGGTATTAACCTACTTTCCTTAGTGGAGAAAACATTACGTTTTCTAATATAAGGGTGAATTGCAAAATCCAAAAACAATCGCGTCGGGACTGAGAACAGTAGTGCAAAAAACTGCTAAGTAAATGATTTTGTATATTTTTTCTGGGATCCTCTACCTTGGCAAAAAACATTCATAACACGGAAAAAACATTTTTAAAGTATTATTTTATCATTTCCGTAGCTTGTCCGTAACCCATTTTCGCTCATAAAATGTATTTATGGTCTACAATTATGTTTTATTATTTGGACTTAAATTGATAACAGAAGCTATTTCTGTTTGTTTATCGTCCTTCTCATAGATTTGACAGGCTTTTGCAAATTTTCTCCGGAAAAAAGTTATCATTTCAGAGGACAGTAAGTTTTAGTAAAATAACTCGGTCAACATTGAGCTGATCTTATAGCTTTCAAAACCATTATTGGGTGATTGGAAAACGTCAAATACCTTCTATCAAACTCGTCTATCTACTCTTCTTTCTTTCTATGATATAATAATATACAAGAATATTTAATTATAGTCTGCGTTTACGATAGACTTATTCAATATTTAGACTTACAAACTTTATTCGAGTAAAAACACAATGACAATAGACACAAAAAGAGTATGCATACACTATGAAAGAAACGAGTAACAACCAACTGTATCTCTTATCTAAGTCAAAACTAGATCTAAGAATGTATATAACATACGGTACGGAACCTTAGCTAAGCAGCACATTTTTTCTTGACTATATAATTTCGATGAATTTAATTCATTTCAATGGGCTCATTATCATTTCGGTGTACATTTATATCATTTCAGTGGATACATAAAAAAACAATTTTAAATATTTCAGTAAGTTTCGTTCGTATTTGATGCGCGAGTACGCACATAAGTACTTTAAAGTAGGTTAAACTTTTATTTGTCATCAAATATGTCTAATAGTAATTGAAATAAAAAATATCACCGAAATGATAAAAAAAATTGACTTGTTGAACCCATAACTCCTGCGAATTAACTAGGCGCATACACACCAGCTCGTTAGTATGCAATCCCATTGGCAAGTGTCTAGTAAATTCGCACGAGTTATTCCAGTCCATGATTACAGTACAAGGGAGCCTGTAATAATTGAATGCAATTTTCAGGTGCACTGACAATGGAACTTGGTTCATGCATCCAGAGGCAAACAAACCATGGACTAATTATACCACCTGTGTCGACGTTGAAGATTTAGATGTAAGTACAGTTATCGCATAATATCCAACAGTATTTCATGACAAGCACAGAGTTCTGTGACTTTGTGATCCTTGTTTCTATGATCCGTCGTTACTTGGTATGGATCAAAATGGATCACATACATATTTTATTTGTACCTGTCTTAAATGGATGAACTTTGGATTTTGTTGTATTTGTAATCAAAAAAAATGAAAAATGAATGGAATTCTATAGTCTCTGCTTACCCCGGTGGGAAATAGGCGTGAGTTTATGTATGTATGTATGTAATCAAATGTGTGCACGTTCATATTTTTTTATTTGATTGTCTATCGGGCCCTACTATACAGAAACATTTCAGAAAGCATTTCAGGCTTCATTTTATTAAATCAGTATTAACACAAATCAAATACACGCAAATGTAACTACAACAATAGTTCCAAGTACTCAGCTTCAACCGATCTACTACACTTTTAGTTTATCAACGATCAATCAATCAATCAAAGGATGAGGAGTTCATTCAACTGACGTACCAATAATGTCGCTGTTAAATGCTAGTTTTAACTGTGTAATGCGTTGCAAGTATATTTTATTTTTACTTTACTCTTTTATTGATGCGAAAGAAGAATATAAGTAAATCGTTTTAGTATCTATAAAATGTGATACTTAAGTACCTAATCAGGCTTAATACATCTAATTAGAAAGATTTGATGACGCTGAGATAATGGCATCTCATTTTTATTAAAACTTTGACAACATAAAACGATAAAAATGTTATCTTTAAAACTCGAATTTTAAAACACGCTAATGATCTGTGTATTATCTGAATAATTGTGAACTCGGATAGAATGTAGTGCTTATTAATGTTTTCCCATTATGTACCTATGCTTTGAAGTAAAATAAAAGAGTTATTAAGAAAGAGATAGCGAGAAAATAATGATTTCTGAAGTAAATAAGAAAATCTTAAAAATGATACAAAATTGGTCATACCTATCTCTTAAACCGTAAATAATCGCTGAACTCACATGGAGGTGTTTCTGGTAGCCAATGATCTAATTTTTCATTTTGAACGTGAATCTCTTGGCCACCCTCTATAAATAAGTAGGTAAGTACCTAAGTATACACAAAGGTAAGCTCGGTAGGTACGTATACTTTCCATTGGCAATATTTGTATAAAAACATAATTTTAATATCAAGTGTAAATTATGACAGCGTCGTCGTCTTTCAATTAACGATGAAGATAGAACTTAAATAACATAGACCTGTACAAACAAAATTTAAAACGAATCAGTTATGCTGTGATCGACTATTGTAGCGTCTAGTAGATTTATAACGACGGCCAGATGACGGGATCTGTCTTGTGTAGGTGTTTTGTATAACAGAGTGGATTTATTATTACATTTTATGGTTTCAACTGCTCCTTAGTAATAAACGTACTTACTTAGCTATAGAAAATTATGTGTTGTGATGAAACCTTAACTTTATTATCAGGGTTCCGCTGCACGTTTGTCTTATAATTTTAACGAGATTCTGCGGAAGTTGGGTTAGGTATCCAACTATAACTAGTAACTAGGTTTCTATTGATATTTTAGTACCTATAATAGTTAGTAAGTAGGTTATAACTAACCTACCTTGGGTAAAGTATACCTACTTGTACAATTATCAACCACTCACTCTTAAATATGTTTATAAGAAATGCCTATAATAAAATTACCTATAAGTATGTGAGCCATATCTCCAGGTGTATTCGACGTTGGGCACGGACTTATTTGCATTCTTTTCAATAAATAAAGACGATCGTTGACCACCTTAATTCGACGCTTCGGTCACATAACAGTTTGTTTACGGAATATACACCATGTCATTGTTGTGTCCCACGCGAGTTAACTCGTGAGGGCCCGCGTTAGTGTCACTTGCAGGCGCCCCGTATTTGTTCGCCGTCGAAACCCATCTATCACTATCACCCATACACTCTGGACGACAACCCAAGTAAACGATGGTATAAACGAGTGCAAATATTCGGTATATCCGCTCGAAATATTCTGAAAGACTTCATATATGAAGCTCTCCATTAATAGACCAATGAATCATAACTTTATCGGCCATTCAAACGAAAGACGACAATAATATAAATCATGAAATGAAATCGATAGAATCTCTTCACCAAAATTGATGATTGATGGGCAAATCTAATTTTACTGACGGTAAACAGGTGTTTTCCTCCAAAACAGATTATTGTTTCTAAACCATTGCCAAAATAAACAGTTTTGTAATATAGTAATGGGAGACGGGATAGGCAGTGCTATATACTTACAATAAATTCACCAGAAGTCCACACTTTATGTCTGTCCCTGTCCATCGTCTATAACCTACTCATTACATTAAAAAAAGATTATTGACTATATTAGACGAAATATATTGGACAAATTAAACTAAGTACTTAAATGTTTTTTTTTGTTTCAGTTTCGGAACACCGTAAATAACATCTACATAACCGGATACTCCATCTCAGTGGCTGCTTTGGTACTATCCTTAATCATTTTCATATACTTTCGGTAAGCACTATCTACTTAAGTAAGTAATCCAATTTACTTCTCATAGCATTCTATTAACACGTATTATGACAACATTGTTCAATTTAACTAAAAAGCCATAGTTTAAAATGTAGGTACACGTGTACGTACAGTTACACAGAATTACTTTGGCTTAGGTCGTTGTAAGGTCCTATCTCAGGGCCGCCGCGCCGTAAGCAGGCTAGGGAGGCGCCCAACTCAGCTCTTGTCGTACCTACGACGTGAACATCTAATAAGGAATAGTACTACGTATACAACGGAAACTCTCCGCTCCTCACCTGACCCGGGTTTATCTCAACTGGTGATTGTTGATCAAAACATGCTGTTAATTTGCAATAAAATTGAGGCTTTAAGTGCTTAATGTAAAAATAATGTGAATGATAGTTCAATGATTTTTAAGTCAAGTCATAAGGCCTATTTATTTATAGCGTGAACCTTAATTGTTCAATTTTTTTTGTTTGTGATTTGTGTGGTTTACCACAATAAATAAATATAAAAGCTTCTTTCGTAAGTAATACTTCTACCTACCTAAGTAGGTAAGGACCATAGAGCAACATGGAGACGTTAGTTATCAATACATTTTCTGCCACTTTTCGCGGGACGGGGAGGTTTTTTTTTTTTTTTTTTTTTTTTGACGTGACTTATTGTAGATTTGCCGCAGATGGCATTAACTACTTGGCCGGACAAATGGGGAGCGCTGAAGGCTCTCACCCGGTACAACGTTTAAGACAACAGGCCTGAGGGTGCCCAGTTGGGCGCGAACCTCGGCTCAGGGCGTCGTCTGAGAGGAAAAATATTTGAAAGAATTAATCGACCCTAGTGGGTCGATAGCGATAAGCGCTGAATGAGGGAAATCGTCGACCACGCCGGCGGGGTCGGTATCGGGGACCTGAAGTGTTTGGTGTCGCGAGCTGATTGGCTGCCTCTATGGCTAGAGTAATCGGGTCGTCGGGATCGTATATTACGTCCTTCGGACGCCGATACTTTTCAGTACCGTCCCTAAGCGGAATGTACTCGGAAGCCGCAACTACCAGGGGATTTGGGTGGTGCGGAGCAGAATCGAAAAAACGTTTGGAAGCTAATTTGAGCCATTGGGCAATGGTTGGCAGACCTAGGTCAATGTGCAGATTTTCGGGACGGGGAGGCGTGACATGTCACATGTACCAAAATGTCGATAAAGGAACTACCGATAAATTTAAAAATCTGTTTAGGGACAGGGAATTTGCTCAGGTTTACAATATTATAATATAGATAGTTATAAAATTGGCAAAAATGGAGTGGAGGAAATATTATATTGACTTGGATTGAAACAAACTTGTCTATTGCCAGGTTTCATTAAAAAAAAAAATCATATCCGAATATGGTTTTAATAAGTAGCGCTTTCGTAGTTAACTATAACGCAACGATGTGTAGACTCCTTTGTCTGTGATATTTCTATCGATAACTATCTATTATGATTTCCACGACAACTAGAAAGCAATATCTCATAGTTGTTTGATGAATCCGCATAATGTCGTCGAACTCAATTAAGGATATCCTATTCGCTTATAATATTAACATTAGACAGTAGTATTGTGTTTGTTTCTTTTTTTATTATTATTTCCTTTTAAACTATAGTTTATCTCCTCTTTCGGAGGGTATTTACCAGAGACACGGGTCACAGACCAAGTGCCACTGGAAGGAGGGTAATTATGTATCTGTGCGTTCAGTCATGATGTCAATGTCGGAGGATAGGAATTTGCGTACTATCCGACAGGTGTTAAGTATGGCTGCTTTCTGCATGATGACATACGTGTTGGTAGGGAGGCCTAGCATTTTCAGACTGTGGTGTAGGTGCTTGGGAATCACCCCCGTGGTGGAGAGTACCAGGGGTACAATATATACTTTTTGTAAATTCCAGATTCTGAGAACTTCTTCCTTTAATTCAGTGTATTTGGTAACTTTTTCAGTTATTGCTTTTTGAATATTGTGAGTATTTGGAATTTATTATTATTATTGTTATTATTGCTTTGTCTTTAAGAATCCTAAGTTTTGAAATATACCTCATTTGTTTTCATTTTTTTCATGTTTTCAGTTCATATGTTTTATTGATGCATTGTTTGTGTAATGCAACAGGTAATGCACCTGGTACATTTACGTTTTATGTATTTTGTAAAACTAGATGCCGCAACAAACATTCCGTACAAGCTTCGTAACATTTGGCTACGCTGAGCACACATGTCTTGGGCTGGGATCTAGTTCAAAACATTCTTTTTTGTAGCTATTTTTAGTGTTGTAATCCCAACCTGTTTTGTGAGCCAAATAAATAAATAAAATAAAAATGTATGAAGCATGTTGGTCAACTAATCCGTAAACAACAGGACGGTTATAATTTATATTTTTAAGTTTTACGACGTTTAAATGGTAATAAGTAATGTGATATAACATTACTAAAATATGTAGCCAACGCCATCTTTTATATAAATTTGACTAGCCAGATCCCTCTTAGCTACAAAATACCGAACAATTAGACATTTTCAAGGACGTCGTATCAGCTACGCACCTAGATTCAGTCCAGCGCGCAGGCCGACTGCAACTAGTTTTATAAAACTATCTGCTCTGGGTACATATAGTTTCGCAGAGGGGAATGCCAGTGTATGTCTCCCATGTTGCTCTTTGGTAATGCCGGTTAAACTAAGTATTGTAATTAGCAGCCCTCAGACGTCACACACAGTTGCGCGAGTATGGCAACGTGTAGTGTAGTGTCTGCCAATGTGTAGTGTCTGTGTAAAACAAGGTTGTTTGTATGAAGTGCCCGGGCACTTGTAACGTGAATTCCAAAACTAATGGTAAGGCTTTTTTTGCTGAATCGAAGAGAAATCATTAAATCTTTGGACACTGATTTTTATTCAAAAAGTACCCGAAGCCGAAGACGACTTCGAGCGCATAATTTAGACGAATTTTGTAACGTCCTGCGGCGGCTCTGGTTCCTTCTGAAACAAACAACTTAGAGAAAGTATATTAATTAACGTGAAGTATTCCTGTTCAAAACTCTTTAAGTGTGGTATTATATTACATTCTATTATTTGTCTACTGGCAGATAAAATAAGTAGGTAAGATTACATTGGATTAAAAAGATTACAAGGACGGAAGTCGATTAATAACGTAGATACTGATTATAACTCTGATACTGATAATTTTAACTCTGACTCAGACGCAAATAAGTGAGTAGTACGCAAATAGTTTGCAAATTATTTACAAAATAGAGAGACGCGGAACGGAATCTTTAAAGTATTAATAAGCACTTATATATTAGATAAAATACGGTTTTGAAAAAATAATATATTAGATATACACTTATTCTACTACATAAGTAAGTTTGTCAGTAGTACCACGGGTAGAATTTTCTTTCCGTAGTACTACCAAGCACCGTGGTAACACCATGGGCAAAAAACGAGATTGGGTTAGGTTAGACTTGTGAACTCGATTCAGATTAGTCCTTCGGAACGACGTCATCGTCATCAAAAAACAACAAAACAAACCAACAAACAACTTTTCTATTTTCTTCGCCAAAAAGGAAAACAGCGATGGTAACAAAAACACCATTAATATCTAAAATGATTGCCTCAGAACATGCTAATAAAAAACAATAGATAAACCTATTCTAATTATTGAATCGTATCGAAACTATTTAGGTTTTCTACTGCTTCACTGAAGTTTGATCCGGAAATTAATGAAACTCTCAAATTTTATTGGATGGAATACATTGTTTACACGATTACATAGCCCGTTAAAAATTTACGAATGGACAGTGACTTTGGAATACTCGTAAGTAGGCGTCTTAAACGCTGGCACAACTCGGGCACTTCATATACCTAAATCTCATTCTTACTATGTGCCGCGGAAAGTGTAGGTAAGTTCCAGCGACCGAGACACATTATTCTTTTTACGAGTAAGTAAATAGATATATTTAACGTAAAATATAGCTAAGTATTTACTTAAATATCCTTCTTTTGTACGCAGATCGCTACAGTGTACTCGAATCCGCATCCACATGCATTTGTTCACTTCGTTCGCACTAAACAACGTCCTCTGGATATTGTGGTACCGCGCCGTGGTCAATCAGCCGGATGTGGTGCAGGAAAACAGGGTACGTTGTTTACTGTCTAAATATAAGTACATAGAATAAACACTCTTTGTCTTTCGGCGAGTAACGAGTATGCACGTAATGAGACGACGAACACTGAACAAGTTTTTATTTTTAATGGTTCGTTACTAAACGTTCTAAATGCGCTATAATACCTAACACTGTGCTTGGGTACGTACGCTTAGTAGTTAGTGTCCCTACATAATATAATTTTATTTTTTTTATTTTTTAATTCTAGGAGAACCAACAGTTATCAAAAACAAGTTAAAGACTGGAATAACAACATCAGAACCAATTAAAGGTTCTCACAAATATAATTATGCAACATCGTAGGTACGTTTCTTGAGTGAGAAAATAATTGCCCGCGTGTTTCTTGTCGACAGCTTAGAAGAGGAACTCTAAGCAAAGCATGGAAATTAATAGGCGTCGATATATAAATATTTTTCTATACTCTGTGCGGTAATGCGACCGAGGGCGTTTAGCCAAAATGCAACCGCTTTAATACTAGCGCAATGCATAGCCGAATGAAACTACTCTGGTTAATCAAAAAAATAACTTGACATACCTATATATTTCCCGAGTTATAAGCTTAAGATTCTTATTATCTTGAATATATTTTTCTGTAGTCATTAAATTAAATAATAATCATTCGTTGTTATTGGTATTAACCCTTCTTCCACATGGTCAAACTAATTTGTCCAACAGGAATAATTTCTCCCGATGGTCAAACTTTTCGGATAATGGACTCTTTTATAGTTGTCATCTGCAATTAAGTACAGTGATGATTAAATATTTTGATTGCCAATTGTATTTTATTATCAAAGTTTCCTGTTTTGATTGTATTGAATGTGAAATTTTATTAATATTATTTTACATCTCCTGAAATCTTATTATAAATTATTATAACATGGATATAATAGTATATCAATCCAAAAGGAGGTACAGTATTATTTCACGAAGGGCGGCAGTATTACAAATTAAGAACATATAAAAATGGAAAAACCTTTTGGACATGCAGGCGCTTAAAAAGGGAAAAGTATCGTGGCTCCATAACTGTAGATATTATATACCATTAAGTACATATTACCTTCACTCAGGCACCTGGTAGGCACTTCTAATCACTACTGTACGACATCAATAGAATCTCGATCGCATTTATAGATTAGTTTTGTTTGTTTTAGAGTGGACAAATTGTTAAATGTGCCGATCATTTATGTCTTAGCGATTTCCACAAAAATGAAATAGGCATAGCGGCACACGAGCTAAAACTTAAGGTACTTAATGACAACTGAGGTTCCTATTCCTGACTTATATCGAGAAGCAAAGGAAACTTTGAAAGATAAGGGCCTAAAGGTCATACCATACCACCATTATTCTACTTTACTTATACAACAAAAGAAGCAAAACTTGCTTCACTGATGTGACAGATGTCACTATTCCTGATCAATACCAGTTTTTTTCTTTTAGCGGAATATGAAATGAAAACGGGTAGAATACTTTCATGGGGCTATGTTCAGCTCTCCTTTTATTATCCGCAGATACGATTGACGCTGGCTGGGAGTACATTAAATCAGAGATCCCCATAGAGAGTCAAAAAGTGAAACAGTTTAAAAAATGAAAAACGTTTTAAAAATGTCGGTATACAGCGAAAGGCATCGTACCAATAATGCAGTCGAAAGTTGGCACGCACAATTGAACAAACACATGAAAAAACAGCGTCCGATAACCATAGCGCATTATTTACTGAAAATGGAGGTAAATGACACAGAACCTTCTCCACGCCGAAACGTGTATATGAGCAGAGACCAATTTATAATGAACTGCCAGTTACTGCTAATTCATAACGAAATAAGTATTGGTAATTTTCTTGAAAAATTACGTTATACAGTTGTAAATAGGTATATGGTACATAGCCTATCATAGCTTTCCGTAGCCTACGTAGCCTTTTATTTTTAGTATTTAATTTAAAAATGCCAGACACATAGTGCATTTGGTTTTAAACCATGGTTGATAGATGTTGTAGACGCCATTTTTATTATTTCACTTGGTATATAACTTTAAATAGGTACAGATTTTTTAGTTAAAAATAATTTTTAGCCATTTGATTTGGACGATGGTTCAGACAAGTATTTTCGAAATTCAACGTATAACGGTTTTTACAATATTTTAAGTTCTGTTTTATAATATAAATTAATTTTGTGCTGGACTGTATTTTTAATTATCTGAAAAAGTTTGCCAATCGGGAGAAATTATTCCTGTTGGACAAATTAGTTTGACTACCCAGTTTGACCACGTGGAAGAAGGGGTAAATGTATTTACTTACCTTTACAGTTTATTAGCAAAGTATGAAGACATGGGAGCTATTAGCAAAGTATGTCTTTGGAGCCCAGTACTGAGTTTTCGTAAATGACCATAAGAAAACAGATCACTGGAATGTTATAAGAATACAAGAGACTAGGAGCACTTATTCTGCCTTGCCTAACCCCACATTCCAATTTGTAAATATCATAAAAAGAATCAGACCACCTAACTGTATTTTCTGATTACTATAAGTAACAAAATCTAAACATATTTATTACTACTTTAGATTGATGACTTTTCCAATTTATTCCATAATAAATTATAATTTACAAAATCAAAAGCTAGATCTATCAGATAGATCTAAAAAACAAACAAACTAAATAATCTTACGAGCAGTATAATAAGAAACTGTGTGCTTAAGTCTTAATATTGCCATTTCAGTGGAAAAATGCAGGTTAAATACAAATGTAGGTACCATCATGTAATTTCATATGTCCAGACAATCTCACACCTAATAGCTAATCAGTGTAGGTAGGTACCAGAAGCCAGTGAAACACATCTATAAACGGCATGGCTAAATTAGACTGACAGGTAAAATAAAATAGAACGAGAATATTCCGTTCCTCAGATTAAGAAATATGTTTTATCATGCCACATAATATTGTGATCAAACCTGTAGGTATGCATGCGGAATAATTTGGATTCTCGACGCGAAAGATATACTTAAATAAGTTTAATGGTATTTCTTATTTACTTGCCTGTAGGTATATGATATTTATCAGAGATCTCTTACCTTTCTAAACTTTTGATATTATTATTATTTTTGCTTTGTACAAATAACTCACTGACAGAGATTTTGACGCATTATTTGCGTAATTATGATGAATGCAAATTGTATCTGCAGGACTGTATTTTATGAGAAATTCTAATATCGTGTATGTATTATATGTATATTTATTTGGTGTTGATTGCATTACTTTTATGGAGATATGAAAAATGTTTGATCAAACTACTCATACGCTAAAAACCTAAGGGCTTTCACAATTAAATGAGTACCAGTTGGCCCGGTCTGAGACATAGTCACAATAGCATAAGTCACGTCAAAAAGAAAAACAATACAATTGTCATGGATATTAAACAGGACCCATGAGTCTGTATTGGAAATTCCCATACAATACACGTCGCACCTGCTACTCACTACTCGTAAACTTGCTTGCGTTCATAATGGCGTAGTCAATATTATGATCCCTTTACTTGTGCAAACTTAATACAAAGGAAGTAAAGTTACACTTTCACTAAACTTATATCAACATGTCGCTGAAACTCTCTCTTTTCTACCGAAGCCATTACTTATGTGGAATTACCAAAAGTTATTTCCATTTTCTTTTCTTTTCAAACTCAAATGTTCAATTCAAAGTCTGAAAAGACTCGTAGGCGCTTGACACAAATTAAATTAAGTATTTAACTTTTACCAGTTAAAAAGAGCTCTTATGGAAAAAGGTGAATGATATTATGTTATCACAGACAAAAATAAATATATTATCGACTAACGACAGGATTGGTGTCAAGTGCTGCACGTCATCACACACTATTTCATGGTGTCAAGCTACATCTGGATGTTCTGCGAAGGACTACACCTACACATTGCGCTTGTGGTCGTAAGTATTTTTATTTTGTATTGTCATCTTTTCAATTCATATTTTTTCCCACATATTTTTATGTTATATATCTACTTGTACAGCTTAGTTGTATAAGAATACCAACACAATTAAACACAAATTGTTTAGACTAAGTAGGTACTTTATAATTAATACTTTTTTCAAAAATGTATTTGTGACAGTATGATTACCTATATAGAGATAACTAATCGGGATGAGGGTATAAATTTACTCGAGGTCGTTTAATATCACTTTCAATAAACAGTGAAACTAAAGTTCAAAGTTTTGCTCGTGATAGTCACGTATGCCAATTCTCAAAGGGTTTAGAAACAGGGTAAACATTTGGGTCATACAAGCAAATTTAAAGTACATAAGTACAAGTACCTACGCATGTCACAATTAAATATGTTCACACTGTACTCTAAAACTACGCGTCATAAAAAGATAAAAAGGCACAAGCATACCTAGTTCTTACCAGCTCACCACCATCTTATCACGCTCCAAAGATTATAATCAGACATTTTGAAAAAATAATAATAGAAAACAACGAATAATGATAGACGACGTGTTTTTTTCAATTGACAACATTTATATAAATAAAGATATACAGTTAAAAGATAACTAACATACGATTTAACTAGCGTTTGACCAACTCACTGTTTACCTAAAATAAGACCATGTGCAGTAATTGAACAACTGCGTCAAAACGGTACCTATTATATTAAATGACTCGACTACTGACTCTCGCGGCGAGGTAAGTTTATTGATTGGTGCGGATTTCTCTGAGTTACTTTATACAGGTGACGTGGTTCAACTAGAGAATAACTTGACCGCAATAAATACAAAATTAGGGTGAACTGTACAAGGTCCTATAACTGAGGTTTACGGCTTTTTGACAAACTCGAACAAGACTCTACCCCGAGACAAAGAGAGACCCAAGCACGAAACCGTACCGCCGGAACAAACCATACCGACGCAACAAACCATACAGACACGACAAACCATACCGATGTAACAAACCATACCGACACAACAAACCATACCAATGTAACAAAGGGTGTAATACGTAATTTTTTGCACGCTATCTTGACAAGTGTATATTGTTATATTCGATATAATTACAAAAATAAAAACTATACTTAAATATTTATAAAAACTAAAAATAATATTAAAACTAAAGTTAATATGAAAAACATTACCTATTTACATAATTACAGGTTTTTTTTTCGATAAAATCAATACATATTCCTGAAAGTTTTTTTTTAAATGTCAACAAACCATGACAACAATGACAATGACTACCCGCATCATTTTGCATAAAACTAAGAAAGTATTTATATTAAACCTCAATGAAAGTTTATTATAGTAACCAATGATACAAGAATAAACAGTAAAAAAAATATGATTTTTATTTCTTTAGATAATGTGTTTTGAAATTTAAGGCGCTAATTTCACATTGCGTCCGATTCGAATCCGATTCTTGTCCGAGAATGACGAATCCGAAGAGCAGAAGTACTATTTGTATGTGAGCTTGCGCACTGCATCCATCGGATATCTCATAGTAATTTTCACTGTCCGTCATTATCGAACACGGCAGTGTGACTTGTTTTGCTTGGTTACTTGATCAACAACTGCTATTTTCAAGTGCCACATAAGTAGGTAGTTTTTTTCTCTCCGAATTGAATATTGTTTTATGTTGCCTTTTCCATCTGCCACATATTAATTGTTTTAGAGAATTGGCATATATTATAATTTAAGCATAAGCATTTAAAATGAACGACGGCGAGTTATTGGCGGCTCTTCTGTTTATTTTATCAACCACATCAGAACACATAGGTCTCGTATGTTTACATCCGCTGTGTTATCGTCACATTTAATATTATATTGTAATTGTGTGGCTTCTATAATCGTCTCTTCATTTTGTGCAATGTCATATTGTCATTTTCTCGCAAGAGTTGCAATAACATCACAAAATATCCTCGATCAAACTTGATGATTTACCAGAAAAATCGAGAACTAACAAGCAAAAGGATAATAACTAACGAAACGAACAACGAACCCCAAATAATTTGACAGAAGGTAGACGTTTTTTTTTGGCTTGGTTTTTTTTTTTTTTGTTTTGGTTTTCCCCGAAGGGTAAGGCAAAGGGAACTATGCCCATACAGCCATGTCTTTCGTATTTTTTTTCTTGATGATTGATGAAATGATGAAAGATGATGATGATGAAACCTAAGCCCCCACCCTCGGAGTAGACTCCTACTCCGAACCCCAAACGAATTAACTCAAAAGTCCGCATAAACTTTTGAGTTATGAAGCGGCTTCCCAGCACGAAGCGAAAATAGGCAGATACACTTTGTTCATTGAATACCCCAATATAATAACACTCGCGAATGTCTTCTGACTAACTTAATACGATCATTAACCACAAAACACCACTTCGTATTAATTATTTAGATTACTCAACGAAGAAAGCAACTGTCCCGTTCCCGTTTCCCGCCGAAAAGCCTTTTTTTTTTTTGGCTTGGTTTTCCCCGAAGGGCAAGGCAAAGAGAATTATGCCTATACAGCCATGTCTTATGAAAAAAAAATCTTGATGATGATTAATGAAATGATGAAACTGAAGCCGCCACCCTCGATGCAGACTTAGGTACTTCGACCCCCAAACGAATTAACTCAAAAGTCCGCATTTTAAACTTTCGAGTTATGAAGTGACTTGTCGGCACGAAGCGAAAATAGATAGGTATAGGTGCACTTTGTTTATTGAATATTCCAATATAATAATAAAATCGCGAATGTTTTCCACCTAACTTAATGCGATAATTAACCACAAAACACCACTTCGTATTAATTATTTAGATTATTCAATGAAGAAAGCAACCGCCCCGTTCCCGTTCCCGCCAAAAAGTCCGTGACAGTAGACGGTCCTTTTTTTAGTCGAGTTTCACTGAAGGACTAGGCAAAGGGAACTACCCATAAAGCCATATTATTTTCTTGGTGATGATTAATGAAAGATGATGATGATAATGATAAGCGCCCACCCTCAGAGCAGACTCCTAATCCGAACCCCAAACGAATTAACTCAAAAGTCCGCATAAACTTTCGAGTTATGAATATACAGATGCTTTCCTACACTTTGTTTATTGAATATTCCGATATAATAACACTATCGCGAACGTTTTCCGACTGACTTAATGCGACTATTACCCACAAAACACCACTTTATTCAGATTATTCAATGAAGAAAACAACCGACCCGTTCTGCGCTCCCGTTCCCACCAAAAAGTCCCAGTAGACGGTCCATTCTATTTTTTATTTTTTTTGTTTTGGTTTTCCCCGAAGGGTAAGGCAAAGGGAACTATGCCCATACAGCCATGTCTTAAGTATTTTTTTTTTCTTGATGATTGATGAAATGATGAAGGGTGATGATGATGAAACCTAAGCCCCCACCCTCGGAGTAGACTCCTACTCCGAACCCCAAACGAATTAACTCAAAAGTCCGCATAAACTTTCGAGTTATGAAGCGGCTTCTTGACACGAAGCGAAAATAGGCAGATACACTTTGTGTATTGAATACTCCGATATAATAACACTCGCGAACGTCTTCCGACTAACTTAATGCTATCATTAACCACAAAGCACCACTTCGTATTAATTATTTAGATTATTCAATGAAGAAAGCAATTGTCCCGTTCCCGTTTCCCGCCAAAAAGCCGGTCCATTCTATTATTAAGTACAAGATTTTTTTTCCATGTACCTAGGCTATGGAAATTGACATCATACATCCTAGAGGTATACTTAGAATGAACACATTTTGAAAATTAAAATACTTAGTTTAAAATTATGGAAAATAAAAATACACGTGTAGTGTTTTACGTATATTTTTCATATAATCAATAAAAAATAACTGTTAAAAAAATTTCACGTTGTAAATTATTTTCTGAAATCTACAAAACTAAATGTAAAGATAGGTATAGGTACCTACTGGTACCTACGACAGATTTGAAAAATCAATATAAGTAGATAGGTAAGTTCCTAAAAGAAAAATAAATAATTAAAAACCCACCAGTGAAACTGAGCCGAGAATTTAAATTATTCTACTGATTAAAATACAATGGTGCGGTGGCACGTTTAATAGGCTGGTCATATTATGTTGCTATTGAAGTATTTTCGACAAAGAAAGTGTGAAAAAGAGAGTCACTGTGTAGTAATTCATCAATGTAGGACACACAATGGTTCTTTTGTGAATGTTTAGTAGGGTTGTTGATTGAACAGGTGTTCGTGAAGGATGACGTAGCGATGCGATGGTTCGTGGCGCTCGGCTGGGGCGGGTCGTTGCTGATCGTGACTGCTTACTCCGTGGTCCGCTACCACACCCCTGGCGCCACAGACAGGTTAGTACTATAGGGTAATAGGTAAAAAAAAAGTATTATAGGTTGCTGCAATGCTTTGCAAAGTCATAGAATAAGGAATAATACTGGTAGAGCAATCTCGTTTCTATTCCGACCCCGCCGGCGTGGTCCACGATTTCCCTCATTCAGCGCTTATCGATATCGACCCACTAGAGTCGATTAATTCTTTTAAATATTCTTCCTCTCAGACGACGCCCTGAGACGAGGTTCAACTGGGCACCCTCAGGCCTGTTGTCATAAATTTTGTACCGGGTGAGAGCCCTCAGCGCTCCCCATTTCTCCGGCCAAGTAGTTAATGCCATCTGCGACAAATCTAAGTACAATAAGTCACTTTAAAAAAAAATGTTTCTGTTTAATCTATTGTACTTAGTACCCAAGGGGGTATTTCAAGAGCGAAGTCAGTTATTCGCAAACTTTATCTACTTACTCGTCTATTCAAGTTTAAGGCGAATTGTATTCACGTTTGATTTCTAAAAACAAAAAGCTTTTAAGATACTTAAGTTAGTATTTTTATTCAATTTAATAATCATAATATTTCAATAGTGTAATAAAATATTACATATAAAGTACATTATGTAAATTGTACTACTTATTGTATCTAGAGCCTACGTATCTATGTATATAATATAAAGCAATGCGAGGGTTTCTTATTATTATTCCTATGTTAAGTACCTTATGGTGTTAGTAGATCAGATATATTGTGCCGTTTTAAACAATCCATACTAATTTGATTAATGGGAAAGTGAATATGTATGTCTTTGTTTGTCCGACTTTCACGGCAAAACGGAGTGACGAATTGACGTGTTTTTTTTTTTAATTGGAGGTAGATGAAGAGGTGAAGACAGATTTAGACTACTTTCTGTCTCTGTTTAAGCCCCACTTCCCTAAAATGGGGGGTGTATGAGGGGAAAATGTTGGTATAGAGCATTCCGCAATTTTCTATGTAGAAAGTTAAAAATTGTTTTACGGACTATTTGAACTAACAAAAAATCGTACATCATTTTTTATTTTATTTTCCTAACCTCTGGGTTTGCCACCAACCTCTCTATTTGACATAGTTTACTTTAAGCGCGAATTTCAAATTGCAATATTGTTTTTTTAGATGAATTGCTTCAATGTGGCCTATATAACCCCCCTGCAAAGAGATGAACTTCTATATTAGTCTTTTCTCAGTTTTCAAGACAGGAAACTAAACAAATTCTAAACGCATTCACGCTAAACGAATTCTCTTCTCTGTTCAAAATCAGAAAAGAGGAACCGTGTTACTCAAATTTAATGCGAGCGAAGCCGCGGGCAAAAGCTAGTATAAATAATAATTATAATTAGGTACATTGCTTGCGTAAGTATATAAAAATTATTATTAATATATCTAAGTAGCATAACGTAATTATTTAAATTTGTTAGAGTCTTTGCTATGCTAAGCGAAGTAATATACCTTTCAATAACCTGCCTATAATACAATACACATATTTGACTGCCTGGGCGCGAGTGTAATTTTTATTTTATTCATGTTTTTATTTAGTTTTATAACGGTATTTACATTAGTCGGCATTAGTTTTTGTTTTGTACCCACTCGAGGCACTCTAATACAAGTACGAGACAAGACACAGCGACATTTCGCACTGTTTGCCTTCTTATAGATACTTAGGTAGAAGTAGGTACCAACCTGAATTATAAATACAATATGTGCATAGGTATATAAAGTACAAAACGAATTCAACTCGAGTAAAGTTATGTAGAAGGTTTTGTCATTCTCAAAACCGTAGGTAAGTTATAATGAATAGTGTATTTTATTGGATGACATTTTCGTTAACCCCCGCGGAGCTAGGGTGCCCCTTTGTTATTTGAAGATCCTGCCTTTTATAATATGCCACAGCTGGATAGTATAATCCGCTTTATTATATTACGGCTAGCCGTTTTCAAAAACCAGCGGTGGTTCAACAATTAGGCGAATTCTACGATTGAATGAAAGTCTGCCACAATGTGTCGTATTTCAACAAGGCTAGCCGTAATAGCAAGCTGCCTCTTTGGCAGTTTTCAGTTTCCATTTTTGACATTTACGGCGCTGTCTGACATACGCATACTAATTACAACAATAGCGTCGAATACAGAAAGTGTATCACTAAACATAGTATATTTCTAGTATGTACTTAAGTACCTTTTTCTTTAAAAGGATGGTCACCTAAATTACCCTACATTGTTAAATAAGTACAATGCTGCTAAATGTGAGATATTATAGGACGTGTTGCAACGACAATTCGGCTAATTGTTGACCCGCCGCATTACAAAATGGCTAGCCATAAAGGTTACATTAACATAATTACTTTTCGTACAACCACAGTTTTCTAAATACTTAGGTAGTTACAATGCAACCATTTCGTTATTTAAGGCACATATTTATTGTTTAATTGAGTGTGTCAGCACATTAATTAAATAAAATATAAAGTTTATGTGTAATATAGATAATACTTCATATTTTTCCAAGGTGCTGGATGGAGCATAGCGACACTTTCTGGATAATCATCGTGCCCGTCGTGCTTTCGTTGTTCGCGTCTTTCGGTAAGTTTGAAATTAAGTACTTAAGTATAAGACGTCAATAATTTAATAACTAAGTACCTAGTAGGTACTTACAGGTTTAAAAAATATTTATTTATTTATTTAATGGATCAGCTATGCACATTATAACATTTAGTTAAGACATAATTAAACAAAGTTAAACAGTACTAATGTGTAAGCTAATTACAAGTGAACACAACATTCATCATAGAAAAACAACATCTAAGAAGTCTGTTGAGACTAACTTCTCAGCAGCTAAAATCTCACTATTTAAGTAAGTATAACAGTAATTATTATCGTCACTGAAAAGGCAAAATTACGTAAGCGCCATAAAAAGCCCATAGTTTCTTTTTATCATATTTTTTTACCAATTTGTTCAATTTAGGTGACGTAAACGTAAAATTACATTGTTTTTAATTTTCTTTGTCTATCAGTAAGTATGCTTATTATAAAATGGACTGCTATTTTAGGATAATTTGACACGTATGTAATTTTGCTTTTCCAGTGTTTTTGCCTTTCCTTTATTGCACTAGTTGGTACAAAAAACAAAGAAACTGTACTAATAGGTACTATAAAAAATATAAACGATATAAAATTCTGCTGTTACATTAGGCTGCTGTTATATTATGGAGATGTTCGGGTTACTTCTTGAAATGCCTTTATAATTGGCGATCGATACTGTAAGGAATATAAAGTTATAAATTGTTAATTGGATTTCGATATTGCATCATTAGAAAGCTTATTGGTATGTTATCATGGAAAGACAAAATCAAAGTCTAGACGGATTTGTCTTTCGTTCATCTTAGATTCCTGGAACTAGGTAAGTCCATAGAATATATATACTTTAAAAAAGGTATAGGTAGGTAGGTTTATAGGTATAAAAAAGGTAGGTAAGGTTTTTTAAGGTATTATATAAATTATAATCCATACTAGTAATACTGCATATACTTATATATCAATAATTATTGGTAAAAGTAATGGAAATAAATGTCATAGTAAGTATGAAACTTATCTTAAATAATTCAGTAGGGGGTTATAAAAAACTCAAATCGCGCCGTGAAAACGAAAGAGTTAGGTACTTACCCACATACCTAAAATATGTAAGGTTACCTACCTACCTATCGCTATTTGACGACACCAAATCTTATAAGTGCTTAACGATTTATCTTTTCTTCTATCGTATGGGTTGTGAGGTGGATTACCAACACCAACAACCCTGGTGTCAGGGCTACTATTGAGCCGCTAAAGGACGCGGACGTGGCTCATTTAGCTTTTTATTCAATTAACCAATCAATTTAGACCAATTTCACTTGAAAGTTTAGGTAAGTATTAATTATTTTCAGTGAAGCCTTTGCAGTTAATATATCAATGCACGAGATATGGAAATAGCACATCCCATTTGGATCTACCGATTGTATTCCAATAGTAAGTACCTACGCTACGCATAACAGGCAACAGAAACAGTCAAGAAGCTAACCTAACCTAAATTATCCAAGTACAATTCCTAACAATCTAATTACTAACAATTTGCTAACATACGGACTGAATTAGTAAAGAAAATACTCGTATTCGCAATTTGTAGACGAGAAGATAAGAAGGTGAAATTATGGAGACACCTGAAACTAAAATTAGGGCGACCCGACCAGTTTCGTCCACAATCACGGTAGGTATTCTCCCCAGAGAGGACATTTCCAGAACTAACAGTTCTCGTAATTCTATAAATTTTACGAGTGTATGCCTCTGTTATTATGACATCCCGTTGCATTTTTCATCTCACAATGTTCAGTATTGCAATTAAACACACACACACACATACTCAAAGATATATAAAATTTGTAAAATGTAACACCAGCCTAATAGACCCCAATTATTTCACCACCGTTCGCAAACCTTAAGACGTAGGTAGAGAAAACTCCGTGACATCGGATACCGGAATACCGGCTTAGGTAGCTGCTATTACGAATACTATTTGCCTTTTAATGAAAGGCCTGTATTTTACCCGACCTCTTCTTAATTGGTGTCAAGTTATAGTTAGCGGAGTGTCCTGAAAGTCATAGTCTGTTTGTTTATTTTTTGAAAGACTTATTATTCCTACACCTACTAGGTCCTTAGTAGCCACCAAAAAAAAATTCCTTAACTAGGTATCATATATTTTTTAAGGTTTTTATAGTAGTAGGGCAAACTATTTTCAATGTTTATGAAAACACCAGAACGACCGTCGAACAAATTCGTTTAGCCAAAGGCTGTTTTGTTTGTTAGAAACTTAATAGTGGACATTCTCTCTCTGCGCTCATTTGAAACCTAGCCAAATCAAATCCTTTACGGTTATAGGTTATGGACAAGCTGATATTATTTGGTTGGGTTTCTAGGCAAAAGCGGTGTAATCAAATCAGCTACGAAATAGGAGCTACCCTCTACTGACCGTTTGATATTCCCTCACAATTGTGTCTTATTGTCTAAAACCTCCATTTGTACAATGTTTTACCCTGCAGTATTCCTGGTGAACGTGGTACGGGTTCTGCTCACCAAACTACATCCTGCTCCCAACCAGCACGCGTCGTTGGCGGCCAAGAAAGCTGCCAGAGCTGCTCTTATCCTGGTAAAGCTATTCTTTAAAAGTCAAGGGTTCATTAGGTTTACGATGGTGTAATAAGTCTTAGGTAAGTAGTAAAGCCGATTTAGCCGTACTTGTAATATCGCCGCACTAACTAGAAGCCACAGCCATTCTGTACGCAAGACTCTTGAATCCTTGTTGTATGTTATATTAAATGTAGGTACTTACTTACTGATATCTCTCTCTCTCTCTCTCTCTCTCTCTATTTAAGAGCTGCGCTCTTGTCGGTGGAGTAATCAACAAACGTTCGTTACTTACTGATAACATTTATATTTTTCTCGCACTGCCAAAGATACCCACATTATCTTATCACAAAGCGAATCGAACAAATTCACATGTAAACACAGTAATCTATTTTAAATTATATGATAACGATATTTCTTTAATTTTTACTTAGAAGTTGGATCAAAGGGCACCTTTATCCATACGAAATGTGTGCCTTGGTCTACGCCCCCCGGCCTTCATGGTTACATTTTGTCCTTCAATACTACCAGTCTGCATCTATACAATAATAATATGGAATATAATGTTCATATTTTTATGGTAGGAACTGCAACATTTATTTATAAACGCAGTGTCGACACTTAAGTCACAAAGATCATTTGTGGTAGGTACATTAATGCGGTAGGTAACGTTAAATATTTTTGCGACGATGGAGCCTTTATTGTAATTAGTATCTCGTTGCCCTGGTTATTAAGATTTCACTGTCGTCCTGCTATTAATACACTTACAAAGCATCCATTTAGATTAGGGTAAGCAATTTTCTTAACGGTCTCTCTGCTTTCCCACTGGAACAACTTCGTATCTTACTGTTTTGTTTTCCTTCGACGGAGATAATAACTGAGACGGCCATATTGTTATGTTACTATACCGTTTGAGTAATGTGGCGCAAATAAAATACATACATAGTTAGATTGAACAGATTGCTATTGTCTGACGTCTGACACCATGAATTATTTATTTCTTTAACTAAACACAATCACGATATAATGACGATAACACGAACAATGTGGTAATATGTTTATTCGTAACACATTTTCGTATTCCAGCTGTTTCATTAGGCACGTTATTCCTGCAGATTCCATTATTCGGACTTCACTTCGTTCTGATTCCGTTGCGTCCCACCCAAGATTCACCGGTAGAGAAACTCTACCAGATTGTTTCGGCTCTACTAACCAGCTTACAAGTGAGTACTTAGACAACAGACTCTATCTTTATTAACTACTGGCTACACAGCTCACACAGTAGATGGTGAATTTTATAAGTAAGTAGTTAGCAATTTCACTCTTTCTTCTTTGCGACTCGATGGCGATCGATACTAAGTTTTTGCTGACCAATAATTAGCCACGCTTACGGCATTGTCAGTGGCTTTAATTTCACCCTTAAGTATCGTTAAAGTACCTTTATTGTCATCAATTACCATCCATACAGTTATAGATTAGAACTCAAATTCGAAGGTAGTTCTACTGAGGTTCTATATTGGAAATATAAAACACACGTCTTCTTTTACGATGTACTTATTAAGTATCTTCATATTTTTTCTCATAAGGGTTAGTAAAATGCCGTCTTCAATACTTATTGAATTATATGTTGAGTAAATTAATCTGTTTAGAACATAGTCACCACTAATCCCAGTCTGCGATAATTCCATATTAAAATTCATAGCACGTCCATTTAACTGTCTCTCATGACCTCTGCAAACATGAAATCAAAGGCAACCAAAAGGGCCAAATGGGAAAACTTGTGGTAACTCAGAAAAAGGTAATATGCAAATGAAATAGAAAATCCCGCGCCTTCTCGCTTTAGATGAGGATAACCGCAGAATAAGTAGAAGTCGTCACACCAAGCTGCTAGGTTAGCTAAATGAGGGTAGAGTCAACGCGTTCCAAATCAGCATAACCCAACCCCTGTTAATTAACGGCGTTTTATCAAGCCTCGGGCTACAAAGGTTTTAAAAGGATTATACAACTAACTATCTAATAAATAATTTTATTACATGTAAAATTGACTAAGACTGTTTTTAATAATAAATAAAATATTTTCTCACAAACTACCTAATTTTTGATAAAACTTGGAAAATTCTAATTACAAACTTAAATTCAAAAACATCTTTATGCATTTGGTAACACTAAACATACCTTACACTTCGAATCATATTTTTTTTAAGTATATTTTTATTTGTTTTTTAACTTTTATAGCCGAGTATTTTTTTTATAATGTCATTAAAATCGCGGACTGGAACAGGAAAGGAAACCAAGAAATTCCAGCTGTAACGAGGCTAAAGATAGTTTTGTGCTGAAACGATTTAGTACCTAGAGATGCAAATCAGTCGCCTGTAAATTTTTCTATTTTAGTTTGATGAAGTTATTTGCCTACTAGACTTCTGATTTTTTGGATAATCTTATAAATAACATAACATGGCATGAAGTTTGTATCCGTGAAGGGGTCATTCAAACTTAACCGTACCATACCATCGTACTTTACCTATTAACACTATCATGAAAATTTGTAATTGTAAAGTAATATATTACAATTATATTGGTGTCTAAAATGCATGTTGTGTTCCCCACAGGGCCTGTGCGTGGCTGTGTTGTTCTGCTTCACCAACCACGACGTGATGACGGCGACGAAGACACAGCTCTCGAGGATGTTCCGCACCAACGACGCCATTGCCATGACCGGTATGTCCGGAATTTTTCTCTGACGACAACGTGCCGCACCTACTGGTCTGGTCACTAACTAAATAGAACATTGGCATCTTACAGCTGGACCCTGTGTGAAAAACCAGACCTGAGCTTAACATTGTCTCCTTAGTACGTTTGCATTGTGACAAACATGATTTATTAATCATTAAAGATAATCCTTAGGTATAAAAGTCTACAAAACCATTGCACATAAACAAGTTAGTCGTATTCAAGATTTATCTTGGTGAACCACTTATCATGCTACTCCGGTTTCCGCCCTGAAAACATTCCATTGTGTAGTTTAAATTAGCAGAGTAGGTTTGAATTGGGCCAATATTAGAGTGATTGAAAGACGAGTAGAGAGCGGAAGGAAATTAACTATCTAATAGAAACACTTCGATTGAGAAGAAAGGTTAAATAAAGTTCGTTGATTTATTTTCCCTCGCTCTTATCTACTTTAAGGACCACGGAATAGATCTATTCCGTGTTAAGAACCAACTTTATGGATTTGGACGAAATTTCTTATTACGAATTTGTAAGCTTCGCTGACCCAGCTGTCTATTAGAGTATTAAATAATGTCAAACGTTTTCAATATGAATTACACGAGGTCCGTGTTGCTCTATGATCCGGGATATATTTATAATACTTACTTACTTACTCTTATTTTCGTCCAATGTACTCTAACATAATAAAATTAACATAACAAAACCAGTTAAATGGAATTCACATTTTAAAAAATGAGAAAAAGTTGGCACTGTACTTATCAAGTGAATTATTACGATGAAGGGCCCTTTTTTCTTAATTTTTCGTGCCAATTAAAAAGGGAAGTGATCATTTATGGAGTCTTTTAATTTGACTACTTAAGTCTAATAAAATCAATTTAAGTGGGTATAGAGTAAGTTCCCTAAATATGGACTACCATAAGGTTTTCTTTAAATAAAACTCAAAGAGTTGTAGCTAAATCAGTCTTTTTAATTTTAATCAGTCAAGAAACTTATTTGTTATCATAAACTTAAATGAAATCATATAAAGAAACGAACTTGTTTAACAATTATTATTTTTTATAAAGATATGCAAAACTTAACATTTCAAAAATGGGTGTTCAATTTGGACCACAGCGATTTTAATATGGACCAAGGGTATTCAATATGGACCATATCATATGTGCCTGTATCTGAGAAAAGTTACCACTTAGGTGTTATTGATTTATTAGTATCACCTGAAACTAGATAATATTACCTATCCAATGATTAACAAATTGTCTTTAATATTTAACATAATGTCTTAAGAATCAAATAGGAACTTAAAGTTAGTTTGGACTAAGTAGGTAGGAGTAAGATTATTTACTCGAACAAAACTCGCAAAGAAATTCTACACCCTCTACACCAGCACATTCATCATGAGCCCATTGGCTACAAGCAGGACATTGTATCCACTGTTCTCCACGAATGTCTTCAGAAAAGAGACCATTACAATATAGACATTTGGCATTACTTTGGCTTCTGTCTGGACTTTCGTCGGTTTCGTCGTTCACAGAGTAATCGCTAGCATCAGAACTAGAAGAAGTTATTGTTGTTCTCGTCAGTTTCCTTTTCTTTTGAGTTGTATATTTTGTTGGTTGTTTTTTAAGTTCTATCTTTTTCTTTAATTTAGATTTCTTCTCTCTGTCGTTTTTATTTTTTCTCCCTTCTAATTTTCTTTTAGGTGCAGATGTTTTCTTAGTGCCTAGTTTTTTCTTTGTATTTCCCAACTCTTCTGTAAAATTTCTCTTCTTCTTCAACGATTCTGCTTCCTGTTTTTTTCTAATAGATGTGCTCAAATCAAGTTTATATGGTGATGAAGTTAAGAAGGTGGATTTAGTAGCTTTTCTTCCTCTACTACTAGTTTTAGTATTTAAACGTGGTACAGGAAACAATTGCTTGGGCGATAAATAAGACGCAGATGTGGAGGGAGCAGGTAAGTTCATGGAATCAATTGTTTTAGGTGAATGGATCTCTTGAATAACAACAGTGCCACTGTTTAGTTGTTTTGGGGATTTATTGGACATCAGCTGTTCACTAAACTGCAAAACTGCTTCTAGTGCTAAACTCTTTAAAGTCTGTACTTGGTTAACTACAATTGGTACTGATTCATTTATTAATGATTCTCGACCTTCATCAATAGTATTATCCATTCTGAAATTAGATAAATCCACTAAGGAGTCAGATTCATCTACATAAGTGCGATCTGAATCGTGATCTTCATCTTCATCATTATTATGTAGCACTGATGACGACTGAACAGTGTCCTGTGTTTGTTGTTGCATGTCAGAATTAGCAATTAACGTATGGTCAATATAATCATGATCTTGGAAAACCGTTCTATCCACTGGGCAAATTCCGGTTACACGAAAACCATTAATAGCAAGCTCAGCACGTTGTGACTTTATATAGGCACGGCCAAATAACTCAGCTATTTCAAAGTGAGTAGCAGCTTTTGCGTTGTTACGAACCCACTGGCGAGTTTCTTCGATAAAATATTTTTTTAGAGGACCCATGAATGTGCGATCTAGTGGTTGCATTTTATGACTCGTGTGTAACGATAACGGTAACGGGGTAACGATAAAAGCTGAACATGGTTGGCACGTGCCAAATCAATGAGTTCAATATTACGTGTGTGACTAGCATGACCATCTAATATCAGAAGGACAGGAGAATCAACAGAAGGCTTTGCGTAATTTAAAAAGTGCTTAAACCATTTCGTAAAAAGATCTGTCTGAATCCAACCTGAAGGATGGCATGCGTGGATTGCTCCAGGTGGCGCTCCTTTCATTAAAAGGGGATTGTCTCTTTTCCGAGGAAAGATCATCATTGGAGGGACAAATGAACCACTTGCACTCATACACATGACACAAGTAACTGTTGAACCCCTTTCAGCTGATGTTGTAGCCGCTATTTGTCTTTTGCCTTTCTTGGCTAATATTTCCGGCATTTTCGCGGGTACGACTGATATGCCCGTTTCATCTACGTTGTAAATGTTGTTTGCAGAATAATGGTGCTTATCCATGCCTTCTTCCAATAAATCATAAAATTTGTAAACGTTTTCTTTACTAAATCCCTTTAGTCTCGCAATAGATGTGCCTGTGGGTTGTCGGAAGGACAGGTTTTGGTGGCGTTTCAAAAACAAACGTAGCCATGTTTTACCTGCTGACTGCTTTTCCTTAGAAAAATTATGCGCCAGGTTATTCTTTTCGGCTAATTGGTAGGCTAGTGATTTAATATCACGCCGAGTTAAACCAAACCCAGATTCCTCCATCTGCAATACATAATCTGCTAGATCAGACTCTAATTCGTCAGGAAGTGTCGCTTTTCTCCCAAGTTTCATATTTGTTACTTCATGTAAAGGCTTAGATTCATTTTTTGATAATCGTATAAGCGTCGTTTTTGGCACACCGAAGATTTTTGATGCCTTTAAATACCCCATTCTTTTCTCGTGAATTGCTAACAATGCCATAGTCATCGCATCTTTATCCCAATTTTTCCTTTTGCCTTTTTTTTCTGTCGATGCCATTTCTGAAACAAAATTCTTAAGGTTTATTAAATGGACCACGTGATCATAATATGGACCACTGGACCATATTTAGAACCTTGTCATAGGTCCATATTCAAATCCTACCTACCTGTCAAATATTTCACTTGCTAAGAAAATATTATTACTAGATGGAAATATGCGTTACAGATAGAATCATAGAAAACGTAATTACGCATCTAAAATATAGATAAAAAGCGTGATATACCAATATCGAAAACAGTAAAACTTTTACAAAACTCACCGAAAAATTACATCGAATGATGCTAAAATCACAAAATGGCTGCCACTGACACACGCGCACTGGTAGCTTCGCTGTTTTCGAATGGCGGGGTGGCGCGGGGCAGGAGCATCGAATACTAGCTATGTTGCCGCGATTATAGCGCCATCTTTCGAATTATTACAGTAGTCCATATTATGTGCCTAGTCCATATTTAGGGAATTTACTCTATCTATAAAAAACGAAAATCAAACAAGTTGTAGGTTGAATTTAATTTGTAAGCATGTCAACAATTTGTTAGAACCATGAAAAATCTAGGAAATAAGTTTTGAGAAAAATGTCTACTTAGCCCAACAGTTCATGGAAAAGATTATTTTTTTAACAGAACAGTTAAGATGAAAAGTTTGAATCGGGCGCTCTAAAACGACTGACCGTGTATATGTCGACACTATGAACATTAAAGGTCTCAAGGTAGGCACAGCTTTTAAAAATATGTGAGTTCCTTTTTCATTGTATGGCGGGGAGTCGAAAAACAATGAGAATTGCTGAAATTGTAAGGATTCCTACTTGACTACGTAAGCCTTAACGATCCATACAAAACACAAACACTTTTGTAAGTACACTTTAAATACATACTTACACGTGTATGTGTAGGTAGCTGTAACCAATACCACCTTACCTTAGTATGCCAGTGTTCATAAAACTTTACTGTAACGTATTTTCCTTACGACCAATTAAGTAGGTACTTAGATGTTTTTAAAACATTTATATTATCGACATTTATATCTAAAAAAAAAATGTGACAAACCTCTTTTATGGATTTTCCGACTTGACTAAAACTGTACTGAGTATTTTTCTAAAGTATAACTACTTATTATAAATATTTTTAAGAATCGCTTAGATAGGCATGTAAAGATAAGGTGATCGTGTCGTCTTCACTCGAAATTGTTGATATATCATAAATAATTACACCTATTCCCTAACTAGATAAAATAGCACATTGTATTTAACTGCTGATAATAAACACTTAAGTATAAAAAAAATAACTTCTGATACTTACGATATATCGTAGGTGAGACATAAAAAGTATAATGTAAGCAGTAAATTTTATTTGAGTGACATTTTGTTCCTTGAGAGATTCCCCGTAGAGGGAATCGACTTTCGGAGACTCCCTGTCAACTCCCTGTGTTTCGGAGACGCCATAATTTGGTAAAAGTGTGTAATTCGTTAGGGTAGCAGTAGATCTTGTTTAAAAATAAATGTAAGATGTGTAATAAACCAGATCACATGCACGGATTATTCGTAGAATGTTTATGTAATATGTTCCGTAATACTTCTATATATAATACATTAAATAGAAAACTTCGTGGAAAACTGTCATATCAAATAAGAGTAAAGAATATCTGAGACTATTTTTACTTTTGTTTGTAAGATAGTTGTAACTAGGCTTGCTCATCTCGGAAACTCCGAGGCCACTTGCTTTTTTCAAGTTAGATTTCCGGGGCACCAGTTGTATATACAATCTCGTATGTTACAGGTATTACAGGGGGAGAGAGTTTAGTGAACACGAGAGACAATGTTGTATAAAACAATATACGTACGTAAATATTAAGTACTTTATTTGGTCTTCTTTTAATTTCTAATCTACTTGTCTTAGTCTTAACATTAATACGTAAGTAGATGATATTTTTGGAACTCAGTTTTATATTTTAATTATCTTTTAGTACAGACTGTTTAGTACTACTATAACGGAATGTCTTGTGTTGTATCCAAACATTAAGTAGTAATTGACATTTGATGTATTTACAGATAAATCTGGTGTTTAAGAAAAGCAATGTGTTTATCTGCTACATTATGATCGAATTAATTAAGATAATTAGCAACGCACTAATAGGATACTATCTGTTATGTAAGTACTTACTAAACTATTTAACATTTATAATTACTTACTACTTATAACAACAATATACAACTTTTCCTTGTCGTTATTTAACAAAATGCATTTTGCCTGTCATAATAATCTTTCGTCTAATGCACCTCATTAAGTTATACTTGTTTGTGTTTGCGCATTGCGCATTGAGCGCAAACTTAAAAATGTCAATACGCACGGTACTTTATGCCTGACTATACAAAGCGATTGTAAAATAATCAGATCTAATCTAATTTCCAACAATTCTTTCATTCCTCTCCAACACAGCTAACTTGTTATCTGTACTAATACTACAGGTAAGTACTGACTCAAATAACAATAACAGAACAAATTACTTGATTTGTAAAATATAAATAATAAACATCACAGGAACTGCGTAAAAGAAATGCTCAAATTTCATAATCTCACTTTGTGAACTAGCCTCAAATATTTTTAAATAAATTTTCAACAGAAGGCGTCCTCGCGGTCCAGTATAATGCCCATCTCGACGAGGATGGCGAACGTGATGAAGAAGAGGTAGAGTAAGGTGAAGACGCCACCAATGCTTTTTCTGAGCGTGAACTTTCCGATGAACAGCGTGATCCACAAGCAGCAGGCGACGACGAGGAGGGAGCCGACCACGAAGTCGATACCGCTAGAGTTGATGAGCACTGCCGTCTGCTCGGCACCCTGCACCTCGAGCGCGACTGTCCTGATCAGCCATGGAACGCCCAGAGCGAACAGGATTGCTAAAGAATTCGCCCCCAGGGCGTTCGAAACACCAATACCTCCTTCACCTGAAACATTACGGAGGGTTATAAAACTTACCGCAATCGGAAAATGTTCATTCGGGTAGCTAGGTAATTTTAGCAAGTGAGATCTTAGGAAACCAAAGATATTTACTGTACTTAACTTTGACTTTAATGTAAGTACTTAAACGTCTAATTCATATTTCTTAAAGAATGGGTGCTACTTAAGTACTATTAGCTACCTATCTATGACATTATGATATATTTAAGTAGGGATGCTTGGTTCGTTCAGTTATCATGCAACTATGCAACTACAATATATTCGTACCTTTAGTAAGAATTAAAGTATTAAGAGATTATGTTTTGTAGGGTTATTATCGACAAATATCTTTAATTTCAAGGATAATGTGTACGCAATTCAAAAAGCAATGATAAGAATAGTTACTACTATCGCTTTGAAAAATCTCAAATTATGATAAAAATATGTAAAAACGAATGGATCAACATAATTAGCGCAAAGCTGATAATAAAATAATTAATTGTGAAGATAAATAACATTTACACAATATTGCTCCTTGGAAATCAATTCGCTCGGCAGTATTTACATTTGCATGAATAAAAATCATGTAGGTCGTCCGTACATAAATTAACATAAAGGTGATACAAAATGTTATGAATAGTATTATAAATATATCTTCCGCAAATCCTTGCCTTAAACAATATTGCGACAAATATTACGCAAAGATAGGTTTAATAGAGCTAAATAAAACACACCTCTTCTAGACATGATGAATATTGAGCAAGCCTCAGGTAAGCAGCCTCCAAATGCCAAAAACGTCATTCCCATCACAGACTCCGGAATGAAGAAAGTATTCCCTGGAAACAGTAATTAATTTCCAATCAGAAATACAGATTATAGATAAATTGAATGTTTTTTTATATGTCAATATTCAAAAAAGCTCATACTGACCTATAACAGTCATGCTCCAAGAGACAAAGTACGAGTTCACTCCGATCCAGACAATGCACATGAAGAATGCGAGGGGGTAAAATCTTCTGCAGGTTATCGGAGACGGGATCGTCATTGTCAATAAGAACTTTAACGGCCAGGTATACACCCACCATATCCTATACACCAATGAATTTTGCATCGGGAACCTCCATACTGATTTCGGCGGTTTTTCAATAACGGAATCCTCTGCAATCAGTAAGATAATAGTTTTAAAGTACTTACTATAAACATGAATAAGTTTTACAATTGCTTAATAACATAAAGTAAAGAAACAGGATAATTGCGTGGTATATTGAGTACCTACCTTGTTTTGAATACGATCATTATAAAACCTATAGAACTTGACACGTACTTAAATAGGTTATTTTCCGAGTAGGTACCCATCGATTACTGACTCACTTTACGAAGATAAAATTATTCCGTCACATTCCGTTCTAGTGTGATGTGAGTAATTGTTAGTAAGTAACCCGAGCGTAATTTTGCGTTTTGATCGTAGGTAATTTTACCTTGAACGTTACCTACGGTAGCGCTTAATAGGTAAGTAGGTAGATATATGTTCTTACCTTTACCATCAACGACCATTGGTTTTTCCAAATTGATTCCGTTCGCAATGCTTCCGTGTTCAAATGCCTTGTTATCAATGCCTTCTTCTACGGATTTATTGATTTCATTAGCAACCACAGCAGTTTCTGAAACTAATATAATTTTGTTAGAATTAATTATATGAATAAATTAACGAACATCGTATACCTAACTACGTCATATTTAAGAGCGAAACGTGTAGGTACTCAACGGTAGATAAAAGTAGGTAGCTACGTACCTACACATCGTAACTAAGAACCGACAGTTATTTTAAAATACAATGGAATCAAGAATTAATTTCAGAATATGAATAATGAATTCTTCTTTACACGTTGGATTTCCTACTATTTTTATAAGGAAAGTACCTAATAGAAGTAGACAAGAAGAAGAACAAAATGAGAAATAGCTTACTGTCCGCGCTGTTACTTCTGCAACATTTCGCAATTATTTTGTCCATCAAGCGGAAAAGACGCATGCTGTTGAACATGACAACGAAGTATAGTATGTAGAGGACACCCAACGCCACAGCCTCGTACCAGTCTACCTGCCCGTCCCACACGATAGCGACCAACACGCCCACGTTGATCATATAGATGATCACATCTCTCGTTACAGGGGCAGCATCAATTTTAATTGGCTGTAAACAAGAAAGGGGCATTTTAATCGAAAACAATTCAATATAATTTTGTGTGTGTACTAAATTCCGGAACGTCGGTACTTTAATGGACAATGTAGTAGGTAGAAAGGACTACAGTTTATTTGTGAAACACTTCAAAAATTATTTTACAAGTAGGTTCACTGGCAAGTGTTTGCACTACACGATCTACAATATTATGTTGAAAAACTGGTCCTAATCAGTGAAACATTACAACAATAATAAGTTATCTATTAAAGTAATTTCTCAATAAGTATCTATTTCGCCAGGTAAGTATAAATTAAAAACATCTTAATAGGAAGAACAAACATACTTTTAAGTGATGATTCGATGAAAAAGTTGAAGTAATGGGAAACCACAATGCTGAAAGTACTTCACACATTATATTTTCCTTCTGACACAATATACTCAACACGTGTTCATTCTGTATTCATTTACCACACTGTGGTTTCCCATTACTTCAGCTCTAGATTCTTGGAGAATCTTACAAAAAAACAAATAGGTAATTTATGAAGTGGCATCAATACCTAATCTAAAAGAATTTGTTTATAATCATGACGTAATCTTAATTCATTATAATAATTCAAAGAGAGAGATATCATTGACACAAATCGTATAGAAAGGACTGAGTACTTGAGGAATTTGTTATCTATTGTATCCATAGGTGAAGATCCTTCTTATTAGTGAATAAACACTAGATATGAATCTTACCGCGATAGCAGCGAGCCCCCCGATGGCAGCAACACCGAGTGCATTGAATATAGCCGAGCCGACGATCGTTCCAATGCCCATGTCCGACTCGGTGATAAAGGTGGAGATCACATTCACGAAGAACTCGGGACATGATGTCGCCACCGACATGAATGTGGCTGCAGCCACGTTCTATGAAAACAATCGACTCATAAATAGTGTGTTCTATGTATTAATTGTCCGACCTTGTAAATAATCCTGTATTTTTATGTCAAGCGGAAATCGAGGAAATGAGATTTGTTGCCCGTGATGAAGTTGGAGTCAGTGTAGTAATCAAAGAACTCACCTGCGGTATTTTCAGATCCTCGCAAATGAATTCCACGCAAGGGATGAAGTAGTCGTTGCAGACAATGGCTAGCAACGTGAAAGCGTAGATACCAAAAAGTACGTACAGAAGAAACGCGCCTTGCCGTAACTGATCATCTGAAACCAAATAAAGAACTTAATCACAGTTTAAATAAGATTTAATTTAAAAAATGCACCAGTAGTTATTTTTTAGTAATGAAATGATATAAATCATTATATTTATTTATTATTATTTAACTAAATGTAGTAAATACATATTATTCGCGAGCTTATGACCACGTCATTCTAAATACTATAAATAATTACTATAGGTACCTGCTATTAACGTAGATGCTTAGCTTAATGAAGTCATAGTGAAACAAAAGTTTCGTAGAAGTAAATATGTATGCATGCAACTGAATAATTTGTACAAATCGTTGTGTACTCAGTAAGTCTATACAATGAATCGGTAAAACCCTTTCATACTCGTATTCGAATGTAAATTCCAATAGCAGTCTCACCAGCCGTATAGATACAATATAAGTAATAGGTATTATTTTTTGCTTGTTAGTATAATTTTGTTGTAATTAAATGAAACAATTTACTGGCGTACTAACCAGTAAATATAGATTCTGGGAAGCTGTCGACAGAGTTCTCGGCGGCACACTCTTCCTGAACCTGGTTGTTCTGCACCGCAGTCCTGGTCCTCAGCCAGGGCGTCCAGTGCCACGTCTCCAACTCATCGTTTAGTTTCCTCATCAGCTCCTCAGACATATATACTGTATCACCATTTTTGTTGGTCACTATTACGTATCCTGGTCTCTCTGCTTTTGTCACATCTGTAAATAAAACACATTAGTAAGTTTAGGCTGTGTTAGCTGAACATTAAACCAAGGTGCACAATTCACCGCCAAAGATTTTGAGAGAGATGACATTGAGAATCGAAACCAGTTCATATTTTTTGCCAAACATACATTGTTATTTTATTGCTTTATACTTTCTAATGTTCTTTTTTCTGGAAGAGAAAGTTGTACGAATAAAGTGCGTACTTATTAAAACAAAATACTTATTCAGCTAAGGACACAAAAAGTTCAGCCGTTTCATAGGGGATCGATTTTGAAATGAATAATCATTGTATACACAATGGTCAATGACACACAGTGATAACAATTGTAATATTAAACCTAATCGATCTTGTCCACTTAATTCAGCGTCGTGTTAACATACTGACGGTTTACTTATTGACCATTTCAATACCTACACGACACATTTAAGTAAGTAGGTATATATTCTTTTAGATGTGTTCTAGGAATCATACATACAATAATGTTGTAGAAAAATAAGAGCTAAGAAGATAGAAAAAGCACTTCATAGCTTACTTAACAGTTCCCTCCGATCATATTGCAGGTGTCGTATATACGACCCTGACGACTCGATTACTCTAGCTATTGAGGCGCCCAATCAGCTGGCGACAACGAATACTTTAGGACCCCGATACCGTTTTCCCTAATTCACCCACTAAGGTTAAAAAAATATTTCAAATATAACCGTTTCAGACGACGTCCTGAGCCGAGGTTCGCGCCCAACAAGGCACCCTCAGGCACGTTGTCTTAAATTTTGTACCAGGTAAGAGCCCTCAGCGCTCCCCATTTGTCTAGCCAAGTATTTAATGCCATCTGAGGCTAAACTACAATAAGTCACGTCAAAAAAAGTACATAACAGTTCTTCGGTAAAAACAACCTTTGGAGATGAAATAAACACTTTGAATGTCCTCCAATTTAAAACTTCCAATTGGAAATGTGAAGCGAATTTCAAACTTAGGTGGTCACTAACCTTTTCAAAACATAATTTACATTTAATTTGTGCTGTTTGATCTCGTAACGATTTACTGCGCGGCGCAATTTATGCTTATAATAAAGTTTTATTGATAATAAATATTTTTACTTACTGTAAATGTCAAAATCAAAGGCTGAAGCGAATGAACACAGAACCAACGAGGTGAACAGTATGATCTCTCCTTTGCGAGTCATTTTGATTCAAATTACAGTTTCCACTGGTGATACACGTTTCTGTAACAATTAGTTAGTATTTGTTACAATTAAGGAACGGCCCGTGCTTTCTGTACAAATTGTTGACTAACACAATGTTATCAGTACTTAAATTATAGTTTATAAACTAATTGTGAATTAAATTATAATTAAATTCACAGGACAAGAGAACCAACAGGCACAAAACACTTTGTGCAAATGGTCTTCCCTCGTGAGATCTGTTTCCTCGTGATCTCTTCACAATGAGCCACCATGAGGAAACACAAGTACTAACAAATGCGTACATTAACTGTATTTTCCGTACCAGTACGTCACGATGTAAATAATTATAATATTCTGGCTTTACCAATATGGCTTAACAATGTACCTCTATACAATGGCAATGGCGAATTAACAAGCAATAATAAATATAATCTGCACTGGAAATTAAATGCACGTCATCGAAACAGTAGATACCTTACAAACTGGACGCCATTAACGTAATATTCCCAGAAAAAAGTTAAAATGGTCTTATTTGTGATGATGCGATATCTGCGGAAATGGGAAGTAAGTAGTACTTAATTGTTTAAAACGCAGTGATCCGAATAAACTGTCATAAGATCTTCGTCCATTTCGTCTTTACTGAGGTAGGTAATCTATCTACGAAATAATTCGATTTGTTTATCTATGTTGATTGAATTTAAGTGACTGTATCACATAGAAAGATAAAATTTATAATAAAGCAAGTAACTCCACAGTAATCCGATAACAATAATTGATGTTATCCACTAGGATTTTACTTCACTTTCACTTTGAGAGTAAACACGTACTATCACAGCAGCCTTCATGCTTGGCTGGAGTTGGACGTTATCACTTTGCATTACAACTGATACCTACTGGCTACGAAGAATCTTTACTATGACACTTCGAAAATAACCATGACTGAAATTCACTTATTTTTAAGTACATAAGATAAATATCACCATCTTTAGTTCTTCACTGCCTTATACACTAGAATCATAAATAATTATATCAAACTAATCACCTTAATCACTGAAATTAATTACACGGCCAAAGAATTATACACAATTTTGAATTTGGTAAGTGCGAACTTATAAAAACTACTTATTCAAGTTACACTTTCTAATGCGATACACTCTTAATTAATATTATAAGACAATAGACAAACAGAAATGTGATAAGTCGCACAATCGCGCGCCGCATTACAGCAATGAAATGTCGATAACCTATTTACTCCAATCCTTATAACGTGCTCTTGAAAGGAAAATGCAAACATTATTATATGACGAAGATGCGTATACGGGATTTTCTTACAAAATATCCTCTATTAGGAATTTCCTACTATATTACTTACAAGGCAATACAGGGCATTAATATTCTTTACTTAATAATATTTCTCAACGACGCGTAATGATGGAATACGTAAATGTTTTTTTTTAAATAACCAAAATCCCAAAATTAATAGAAAAATATGAAATATTTTTTATATATTATTTATATAACAGTTATTTTGGTATCATAAGTTATGATCTTAGACCCAATTAAGTGCGGACAGACGTTAAATGAAAGAAAAAAGACGTTGTTTACTGTTTTAGAATACTTACTTTTATATTCAACTTTATAACAACTTTGTATTTGAGCAGAACTAATTCATTTCGATTAATTGCAACAATATAATAATATCTGTACAGCTGTGACACTAGTCGTCATGGATCTGATTCACGACACTGAAACAAACATATGGATGTCAGGGCTTTTAAGTAGATAATCTTAATTGATAAGACTTCTTCAGCGCGATTACTTGATTTAATTATTATATAGCTCGTCTGTATCGCACTTCGACGTGTTCCTATCCTCACCTCTAAAAATAAACCTTAATTTATTATTTTATAACGTTTATAGGTATAATTAATGTTTCAATAATATATTGCCAGTTCCGGTTAGTGTGTTATTGGCAATCAATCACTTTATTTAAGAACAGCTTTCATTACACAGATAAAAACGACTTACATACCTTTTTATTATCTACTTATAATAACATGTATATTAATATATGTGTAATATGGGTAGATACTAAAACATATTGAAGGTATCAGAGATTCTAGATTAAAAATAATCTTCTCTTCTCTCGTACGGGTTGTGAGAGCAATGACCGACCCCCTACGACCGACCCCATCAACCTTGGTTCAGTGTTACTATTGAGCCGCCAAAGGTCACTGACATGGCTCAAGTAACGACTACATTCTTACTTAAGTAAATATTACCCGGGGCCGACTACTTCACGTGCCGTCCGAAGCGACGGAATCATCTTATTTTTCGCGCAATCAGGTGTGATTTCATTCACAAAGTGATTTTTTATTAGAATCGTCCCTACCGGTTGTCGAATCCACCGGATCGTAAGCCCAACTAAGCCTCAACAGTTGGAACATGGAAGCTGCTATTAATAACAATCATGAAGTAATCATAATTATTTTATTTTTGTAGTCATTGAGCAATATTTAGTTAACTTGCGGTACAGATTTAAACAGCTTACCAATGTAAATGCTTCACAATCATGATCGTCGTATATAATCTATGGACAGAAGGAATTCTGATGTGTTGCTGAAGTGTTTGTCGCGAGCTGATTGGCCGCCCCTATGGCGAGGAATTCTATACATATATATATAGTCAGTACTAGTTATTAAAATGTCACCTTTTTTACAGAGCATTCCTACCAGTAATAACTAGACTTGTTTTGGGTTGGACTTTGGGCGTATCTGTCACTAGTTTCTGTCTCAATTAATACGATATGCTAAGTTAGTTATCTATTTATGGTATGTATATACCTACCGGTATTTCCTTAACGCGATGATTCATTGTTACTCTATCAATTGCATTATCAATAATCTAAAAATACCTAAAGCAATCTACACGAGTAAATATTGGAAATGAACAGCTACGTTTTTGACAATAACAACATCCTAAGGTTGACTGGAAGGATTTACAATATTCTCTCTTCGAACGATGGTTAGACTGCTTTTCCACCAGAGCTGTGCGAGTAAAATGTGTCGTACGAGCAGGTGTAGCCGTGCTGTGGAAATGTGTAGGGGTTTCCACCAGAGCTGTGCGAGGTAAATGTCTCGTAGCGGAGCTGTCAAAATGCGCAAATGTACGATCCTTCGCACACATTTCTCGCTTGTTTTGTATGTAGAATGACCTCGCTTCGCTAAACCCTTTTCCACCAGAGCTGAGCTGAGCGAGGCTAGGAAAATGAAGTGATTCTATTGGTGGATTTTTGCTTCGCACACCGCTTAGCTACCTCGCTCACTCTGGTGGAAAAGCAGCCTAATACTTACTTCATTTGTTCGTTTTAAATGTTGTCATATTATATGATGCGTGGATGTCTGAAATAAAAACATTGATAGGCAGTACCTACACGAAATTGACAAGCATGTTAGAATACTTGAGTAAGTATTCTAACATGCTTGTCAATTTCGTGTAGGTAGGTATTCATAGAGTTATGAATGACACACATTCATGGTACTTAATCAAGACATACAATTCACCTAACTAAACGGTCTTACCCTTCGCCTCCTAGTACAACTACTTTGTAATATAGAAAGTGTACTAAAAATAAATAATAATAAGCTCTAAGTATTGTTGAATACCATGTTTAAGAATAATTGTCAACTTGTAAATAAAATAAATTGTACCAAAAATCAAAATCAATTTATCACTTCTAATGTAAAATTGACCTACAACAACAGTTTTCCCAGAAAACTCAACTGCGGTCAACGACCTTGGTGTCTCGCAAATATTCGCAATGAATATACTTGCACGCTTAGATTTTCCTCATGCCTACACAATGTAATCAGATAATGATATTTCTTGATAGTTATTGTATAATAATTGGAAATGCGATAGAAACCCAGCTGTCCTTCAGATGCAACCACAGACTGTGATTCACACCTGCCCGGTACTTACCGTTCTCAAGTTTCCTAAAAGATTCTTACTATTTTGTCCTTAATCAAATGCAGGTGTAACTAGACAAATACCGTTAGGAAACCTATGAGTGTAATACCCACTGCGTTCATAATTATTCTAACAACCCACTTACTTTAATAAGTTGTTACAATCATGGAAACCCACATACTTTAGAACCTAAGCGGGTATGTTCTGTCTTTAGACAGAATTCTGTCTGATCATAGAAGACTCAAACTACTTACTTAAGTACATTCATTTCTGTCTCAGCAGACTTAAGCAAATGTGATTCATAGATTAAGCAGTTTTAGTTGTTTTGGCGGAAAATTCGGGTCGCCAGCTTGACTCAATTACAGGATTATCTCGACGGATTATACGGTACTATATAAGAAACACAGACATCAAAAAATTACGACAGATTATCTAGATATTTGAAATAAAGAAAGAATGATTGCACTTAATGAAAAATGCACTTAGGTACCCACATAAAGACACCTCCACGAAACCGCAGTAGAGCAGCGTGGTGGAGTATGTTCCATATCTCCTCCGGCTGATGGACGCGAGGCCTGTGCGCTGCAGTGGGACGTAGGTATTATCGGATTATGTAATTAGTAATTCTCTTAAACACTTTATACTCTATGGCAACATTTTGTCTGTTCACTCTTGGGTTTTCTTATATCATGTGTTCACTCATTATTCTAACGATATCTTCGCCGTTTTCACATCTACCTGGTGTACGGATACAAGTACTTACTAATATGTAAACACTGATGAAACCATGTCACATTAACTTTGACAAATCAAACCGTAATTCTTATTAAATGTCAAATATGATAGTGCAACAGGGTTCTCAAGTGGGTACACGATATTGCTCAGAGTGCTTAGACTTTTTCTACAAAACATTACATTAAGGCGCCATTAAAATAATAAGATTCCTTTTACGTACCTACCTACTCCGCTTGAGACAATTTAAGAAATTTGGAGAACGTTACTTGAATATTTCATACCCAGATCGAAAAGCTTTATATTTATAATCTTGGTTTGTGGAAATAGGTAGGTACACCGTATTATATAAAATAATACCCAGTGAAGCGTGGGTATGTACTTATGTACCTCTGACTGACTGACAGGTACTTAATCTCTCTTTTTGACGTTACTTATTGTTGATTTGGCATGTAACTACTTTGCCGGACTTCCAAAAAAAACAACATTTATGTTAAGTACTTACATTTTTTTATTTTGAACTAGTTCAAAACTAGTGTTATTTATGACAAATCTTAAAAACTAGGTTATGAACAAATCGTGCCGTCTCTATCACTTGATATAGCACTGGATAAAATCGTCATTATTCAAGGCTCAATAGTCTGTGTATTTGTGCAAGGAAACTCGGAGATCATAATCGTAATGGTGATAATCTTATGTACACACATACCAACATCGTAATAGAAACTGTTTCATAAAAAAAGGAAACATCTTGGAAAAATCTTGATCCAAACAAGTCGATATTGTCCTCATTAGAATTGCTTGTTTAAGACGTAGGTACTTGAGTAGCACGGCTGTATTGGATGCAGATATTTAGATATCATCTAATGTTTACCATAAACATACGCAAGACTTTTTTTGACGTGACTTATTGTAGATATGCCCAGATGGCATTAACTACTTGGCCAGACAAATGGGGAGTGCTGAGGGCTCTCACCCGGTGCAAAATTTAAGACGACAGGCCTGAGAGTGCCCAGATGGGCGCAAACCTCTGCTCAGGACGTCGTCTGAGTGGATCATATTTGAAAGAATTAATCGACCCTAGCGGTACGCGTCAAATATGGGAAATCGTCGACAACGCCGCACTATGGATCGAAAAATGGCTTTCATAGACATAGGGATTTAAAATTTTAAGTGGTGGTTTTTTTGCTGGATATAGCTTCTATTGCCTATTACTATATAGGAAAATGATACCCGAGTTGATTCTGTGCAAAAGCGGATGAATTATAATTTTTTTATGAAAAATTTGTATGGAGCTACTATGAAAAATCCGATTATCTCGAAAACGGCAAACAAAACCGTAATATCCTGACAGATGGTTATTGTACTAATTATTTATGATTTTTTGACATAACTCATATAACGGTTTGAGATGCCGTTTTTTTTTTAAAAATCGTCAAAATAAAAAATATTTATTTTTTGTTTAGAAACGGTTTCTTTCAAGTAACACAGGTATTTAACAACATTATAAGACATAATGGCATCACGCCTGTATTCCTGATGGAGTAGGCAGGGGTTAAGTATACCCAAGTAAGTATAAAAATGGCTTTCATAGACATGGGGATTTCAAATTTTAAGTGGCGGTTTTTGTTGCTGGATATAGCTTCTATTACCTATTACTATATAGGAAAATGATACCCGAGTTGATTCTGTGCAAAAGCGAATGAATTATAATTTTTTTACGAAAAATTTGTATGGAGCTACTATGAAAAATCCGATTATCTCGAAAACGGCAAAAGAAACCGTAATATCCTGACAGCTAGTTATCGTACTAATTATTTATGATTTTTTGACATAACTCATAAAACGATTTGAGATGCCATTTTTTTTTTAAATCGTCAACATAAAAAATATTAATTTTTTTGATTAAAAACGGTTTCTTTCAAGTAACACAGGTATTTAACAATATTATAAGACATAATGGCATCACGCCTGTATTCCTGATGGAGTAGGCAGCGGTTAAGTATACCCAAGCTTCATCCGCTTCATCCGCTTTTGCACAGAGTCAACTCGGGTATCATTTTCCTATATAGTAATAGGTAATAGAAGCTATATCCAGCAAAAAAAAACCGCCACTTAAAATTTGAAATCCCTATGTCTATGAAAGCCATTTTTATACTTACTTGGGTATACTTAACCGCTGCCTACTCCATCAGGAATACAGGCGTGATGCCATTATGTCTTATAATGTTGTTAAATACCTGTCTTACTTGAAAGAAACCGTTTCTAAACAAAAAATAAATATTTTTTATTTTGACGATTTTTTAAAAAAAAACGGCATCTCAAACCGTTATATGAGTTATGTCAAAAAATCATAAATAATTAGTACGATAACCATCTGTCAGGATATTACGGTTTTTTTTGCCGTTTTCGAGATAATCGGATTTTTCATAGTAGCTCCATACAAATTTTTCGTAAAAAAATTATAATTCATCCGCTTTTGCACAGAATCAACTCGGGTATCATTTTCCTATATAGTAATAGGTAACAGAAGCTATATCCAGCAAAAAAACCGCCACTTAAAATTTTAAATCCCTATGTCTATGAAAGCCATTTTTCGATCCATAGTGCGCCGGCGGGGTCGGTATCGGGTCCTGAAATGTTTGTTGTCGCGAGCTGATTGGCCGCCTCTATAGCTAGAGTAATCAGGTCATCAGGATCGCATATAATGTCTTTTGGCGCTGATACTTTTCAGTGTTCTCCCTGAGCTGGATGTATTCGGAAGCCGCAAGGACCAGGGGATTTGGTTGGGGCGGAGCAGAATCAAAAAACGTTTTGAAGCTAATTTGAGCCATTGGGCAAAGGTTGGCAGACCTAGGTCAATGTGCAGATTTTCATTACAACGGAACCACGGGGCCCCCGTGGTTTTATGCAAGAAACGATTTTATATCACTTGGAGACGATGGATTTGAGACAAACTCGCCTGAGCGAAAACTACCCCTGCATAGGTCATGATCGGACGTATGCAGGTCGTTTAGATTTTCACCTTTAATGATTTATTATGCTTGTTAATGAGATAATGAAGAAGGGCCATTACAAACGCGGCGCGATCACTAACACTTTTGATATGGGCCTTGAAAGTTAGACATCTGTCTAAGACTACGTCGAGATATTTGACTTGCTCCTCCCAGTAAGTCGATACTGAACATCTTGATGACTTTAAGTTGACGGCGTGACCGTGGCGTGTATAGCCCTTTGAAAAGTATACCGCTGCACTTTTCTCCGGGTTTAACTCGATTCTTCATTTGCGAAACCACTTGTTTGACCAAGGTATTGGCCGCGCGTTGGAGAATTCCGGTCATCATTAAAAAAAACCTTTTGACTAAGAGGCGCGAGAGGGGCTGTGGGAGTACCTAGGTTGGTACTGGGTTGTTCGCGGGATAGATGTGCAGATCGGACGATTACCGAGGGACAGGTCCTCGATCGTTTTAAGTTAAAATCGATACAATTGTAATAATAACAGTCGTTATATTATTCTTCAAACTCAGATAAGCCACAAGTTCGGAGAAGAACTATTGTTGACTCAGTAGAAAGACTAATAATCACACACGTGTGTTGGTCTTTTTAGCCGCAAACTGAATTTAAATTCTACGATAGGTAAGTACACAGATTACAGTAAGCTAAGATATACAATTACTAATTGCGTGCTTTAGATAACAAACATTTTACTTGATTTATCATATTTTTTTTTTATATAAAACAGGTATTTACGTAAGTATTTAGGCAAAATAAGTACCTACGTTATGTTGGTACAGTACAATATAAAACAAAGTCAAAAAAATATGTAATTATTTGCAATAAACTTGAAGTACTGCTAGGTATTTATATTTCGCAGTGGAGCAGCGTGGTGGAGTATGCTCTATACCCCCTCCGGTTGATTGAGGGGAGGCCTGTGCCCAGCAGTGGGACGTATATAGGCAGTTTATGTTTACTGCTAGGTATTTAATATCTAAAATGATTAGCTCCATATTGTATTTCAGCTGTCAATTTTCTTACTTCCTTTCCGCTAGGTTTTCTCTTAGAAAAGTTATCCATTTTTTTGTTGAACTCCTGCACATGTACTCTATTGCCTTTATAGAGCTTTTTAATGTGAGACTTTTGGTCGAATTCGTTGTTGTTGGACCTGGAGGTAAGAGAACCGTAAGCGAGGCCAAACGTGAAGAAAAGTAGAAGATCAAATCCGGAAATTAAAGTAAAGCCAAGCATCAAACTCAGGAGACCACCAAATGAAGCTGGAACAAAAAAATAGGCCGGTTATATTAAGTAGATTTGAATAAACCGTTTTATCTATTGAAATTTCCTCATGAGTAAGATATGTAGAATTTCTAAGAACGCAACATTTATACAGGAAACACCCGAAGAAAAATACTCTCAATCGAATTATGAGTACAAACAAACGTTGAGTCAAAATTTAGTTTGTTTTGCAAACAACACACAATCTAAAACGTTTTAAGAAATAAAATATTAAAAGTACTTTACTTCCTTTTGACGAGTATATTAAGGATAAGTATAATAAATATTTTTCTTTCGCGTTGTACAAAGTTTACTTAACCATTAGTTTCCTATATAATCTATGTAGGTAGGAATATCTCATTTTTAGAAAATTGGCAGTGATGTTGAAGAGTTGGGTCATAAATCTGTCGTTCTATCAAAGTACAAACTCACCTAAGAGATTTTGCCAGTTCAAATAAACATCCCGCCTGTATCTGGTTGAAACTAAATCGTTAAAGAACACGTTCACCAGCGATCGGTTCTCTAAACTTACGTCGTTACTGTAAATAAAACAAACACTTTTTTACTTTATTACTTATTTCCAACACTCAGCAACAAAAGGAAGTTATCGTCTAATTAAATTCAAATTTATATATCCTGGACGCTTTCAAAGCAAAAACAAGCATTGGATTAGTTGTAGATATACACTTTGGTATGACGAATAATGTAGGATTTTTTTATGATAAAACTCAAATAGAAAAAGACTAAATTAAAAGTAATTGAAAGTAAATAATCATTAATAGGTACAGTAAGTACTATGTAAGTAGGTTAAATAAGTACTATGTTTTGCTAGAATGAGGTCATATGTTAGTTTTAATTATATTGTTGAAATATGAATTATGTTAATATAGAACTTGAACGTCTCGTTATTGTTATCAGCTTTCAAAGGGAAACCTACAAAGAAACCAAAATGTGTTCAAAATAGTACGTTACACATTTATATTTAATATTACTTACTTATAATTTACCCAAAACACAAAATGAGAAAGAAGGCCAAGTTCGTAACATAAAATGAAATGAGATCTAACTGGACATCAAGACCTTTCGACATTCTTTGAACCGTTCCTGTCATGCATGTACCAAGTGATCATGTAAGTTCTTACTTTATTGTTGTTTTGTTTTGATTTCCGCGTGAACAAAACATACCTATTTAGATCTGAAGTTAAAATTCTGATAGGTGCACGATTCATCTTATAATTGATGGACATCGAGATTAGCATTCGGGACATTAATAAAATATTACATTACACGTTGGAATTAAGTAGATGAATTAAATAAATACATACAAGAAAGGCAGCCCGTCAAGGCGCACGTTGTTAGCGAGCTTGCCTAGCGCCACCTCCAGAGGGTAGTCATAATGTTCGCACTCCGGTAGACAGTGAAACATACCATCGCTCGTGTCTGTAGTCCAGTTGCGCTTGCGACCTTCACAAAACATTTTTAACTGTCTTAGAATAAAATACTCCACCGACAAGAGCGCAGCTCTTAAATAGAGAGAGAGAGAATAAAATAACGTAAATAATATTGTTTCAATTGATAATTTTAATACCTCTATCGTCTGCCATAAAAATGTCTAGTTGGTAAAAGTTTAATAGCTATACATACTCTACGATAAACTCAATGTGTTACTTTGTCTTGTCCTGCTGTAATGTCTGAGGTGTGAAGAGGCATAGACTAGAAAACGATGCTGCGATGATCAGTGCACCTTAAGAACTCGCGATTACTTCAAAATGTACCTAATGTGTTCGTACCAAAGTACTCCAACACGCATCATTTACAATACAAGATCAGAAACTTCCAACTCACTTGTAGAATACTTCAAGCAGTCCAAGTCATTGAAATTACACGTTCGATGATAATCTGAAATTGTAAACTAGATAAGTGCTTACGCAGGTTGGCTTTAATTAGATATATGAATATAGATTAAAACAATATCGTTTTTTGATAAAAATCATTAATACATCTGCCGCAAAGATTAAAATAATAACTAACACAGAGTGTTTATAATTACTCATTGCTTTTTATGATTTTGTAATTAGGAAGTAACATAATCTAAATAGCTTCTTAGATTTCCACGTAAGGGATGCCAAAGATATCTTTTGGCATCAGTATCTCTACAGTCGTATTTTTTTTTTAAAGTTATATACGTACCTAATAACGTTCTTTGTTTAGACGACAAATCTTTAAAATGCTGGTAATAATTATACTATAGGTTGACAAATACCAGACAAAATAAATAAATACAACTAAAATAATAAAAAAAAAACAAAATACAGCAATAAGTGGAAAAAAAACTCAAATAAAAAAAATATTAAGTATTTTATAAAATTAAAAATATATAAAATTACCACCATCCATAACATGAAGTGGCGCAAGAAACTCCATAGAAATATTTGTTCATGAATTGAGTAGGTATACCAACTATTAATTTCGCTATTTGATTTAAAAACGGCTGCTAGCTAACCGGAATGCCGTGGTGATAAAATATAACTTATTGCACGATGTTTAATTATACCTTATTTGTAAGGGGATTAAAGGAATGATACCGATTTACAAAGCATCGTGCAGCTGACTTTAATTAATAGGTTAATCCCGGTGCTTACGTTTGAGAACGGGCCTCTAACCTATGGCCCTTCCACTTCAAAACTTGTGGGTTAACTCGAGACAAAATCCTTTATAGACGATTTATTCAACAACCAATCGTAAATACTTATAACCAAAAGTAATATTCACAAACCTTTTAAGGGAAAGTAGAACGGAACACAGTCGCAAGCGATCTTAATATATTCAACTCTTTGGTAAGCCACGCAATTGTGGAACGAATATTGCCGGAAATTGTCGATCTTAACCTGAAACAAATGTTTATCTTAAAACGATCCTCTTACATCAAATGGCATATGAATGTAAGTAATGTAAAAAGTAAAAAGATAGGTAAATAAATTGTAAACAGAAAATCGTTTGTAAAATACGCATGACTACAGTAACAAAGTCGCTTCGTGAAATATAACCTACTAGCTTTTGCCCGCGGCTTTACTCGCGTTAAATTCGGATTAACACGGTTCCCCTTTCCTGATTTAGAACACAGAAGGGAACTCGGAACAGAATCGAAATCCAAAATCAAACCGATTGTCTTATTCTTGAAAAGTCCAGGAATATTACAAATCTAAACTAAATGAATTAATCCAATCCAAAAAAAACCGAATCCGAAACCGAGTTTGCCCCATACCCCCTCCGGTTGATTGAGGGGAAGCCTGTGCCCAGCAGATGGACATATATAGACTGTTTATTATTATTTAGCATTTTTCACCCAGATTATGCTAAAATACTATTTTAACCAATAGTAGTATCGATATAAGAGATATAATTGTAGAATTTTCTATACGATAGGCATATCGACATTTAAATAATTTAGGGGGTCCATAATCGATAAATAATCGATTATTCGGCAACACTAACGCAAAGCTAATCACGAATAGCCAAAATCAAAAGCAGACAATTAATGTGGATCAACTTAAATGCTCCATACAAACTTTCACCCCCCATTTTAGGTAAATGGGGGTTAGAAAAAGACAAAATGTAGCATGTGTCACTCTCCGTATCTTCACATACCTCAACTTAAAAAATCACGTCAAATCGCCACTCCGTTTTGCCGTGAAAGACAGACGAACAAACAGACACACACTTGCACATTTATAATATTAGTACGGACTATTGATCTTTCTTGACTGTTTTCTATTGTTATTAGGTGACCTTAATTGTTTTTAGGCAATTGTACGTTATACAGATTTAACGTGATAATTAGGTACCTAATTATCTACTGTTTTTGGCTCAGAGCGTCGTCTGAGAATTAATCGACCCTAGTGGGTCGATAGTGATAAGCGCTGAATGAAGGAAAACGTCGACCATGCCAGTAGGGTTAATATCGGGGTTCTGAAGTGTTTATTGTCGCTAGCTGATTGGCCGCCTCTATGTCTTGAGAAATCGGGTCGTCAGGATCGTATATTATTACGTCCTCCAGGCGCCGATAATTTTCAGTTCCGTCCCTAAGCGGGATGTATTCGGAAGCCGCAACTACCAGGGGATTTGGGTGGTGCGGAGCATAATCGAGAAAAACGTCTTCACCCTTGAATTAAGTACCTACTTTATCTATTGGTCGCCATACTGTGAATGTGGTCACCCGGATCAAACCATATCTCACATAATGAACGAGTGCCCTCGTTTTTACCCTACTACGGCAAAGCAAAAAGGAGAGTTATGTGGTTGACTGTTATGTATTTATGGGTGTAAGACAGAAAAATCATTCATTTCGTAAAAATATTCTATTCAATCATTCATTCCTAAAAATCGTTCATTTTTCATATCTACTTCTTAGAGCGCGATTTTTCTGTAATCCGGGTTTAGTTTTAAACTTATTTTTTTTTAATGTGATTGGAAATTAGCCCTTGTGATATATTGAACGCAGAGCTGACGATAACGCATCAATAAGTCGATGTAGATGTCGATTTTTGATTTACATTGACGTCTTATTCGCTTGGCGTCAATGGCAACTCTATCGTATATCACTACCATATTATCGCGTAACATCGGGACACGTGAATTGATCGTGAGTAAGTATGCAATTCCTTAACATACCTAGTGTATTTTCAGTCAATCTTAAATCAAATTCCCTGGTCAGAAATGAGCAACATAGCATAACAAAAAATTAAATCCGATGTTCTTATATCGTGTGGGTTGTGAGGTAGATGACCAACATCATCAACCCTGTTGTCATGGTTATTATTGAACCGCCAAAGGCCCCTGACAAGACTCAAATTAAAGCCAATATAAAAAGTGCAGGATAATTGTATAAAAAATACCATATAAAAGAATAACATTTAAAACCTGGATTGCTACCATTATTTGACAAGAATTCAAATATTTTTCGACTTCCTTCGCACGTAAAGCTGGCAAGTAACGTCCTTTGGTATTTCTAGTAATTAGGTATGATTTCGTTTAAAGCAAACGTACTTATATCATAATTTTAAATAAGTATAGGTACCCACAAAAATAATTAAGTTCGTCAGAAAAAATATTTTACACACTTGGTAAACAATAGGGACTTTCCTTTTCTACGTTCCCCAAAATACAATATAAATGGCGTTGTTCAAATTTAACGTTATAATTACCTATTTTCTCATTATTCAGGTAATTATCCAAAAATATAATATAAATCAGACCAATAGGTATTGTTAAGGCGCTGGAGTTTTGTATAATTATTAATAGAAATTGGTTTTATTTTTACTAAATAATTAGGCAGTGGCAGAAAGGGGAAAGGATTCAAAGGACTCACCTCGTGTATACGACAAAATCCAAATTGGGGAGGCCTCCCGTGGAATAAAGGTGGAAGTCCTATTCCACTAACACCACACACCAAATATCACTTCACTGTAGCTCTTTATTCACTGAAATTATGTAGTTTTCCCGATATTTTTGGGGAACTCGAAACGTGCGCGGACGCGGTCAATTAGCAACTGGTTTTGTTTTCTTCGCTTCCGGCCTTCCGGTGAGAAAGGGGTAAGGAGCGAGACAGGTAATAGATGCGCACATACGTGCGAAAGGGATGGGAATAGCCACTGCCTATTAACTAGATTTAAGAGCATTATATTTTTTTGTTTCTTTTTACAGCTTTGGAATTTATAATATTTGGCCAAACCATGCCCCCCGGGTTGACAGGACAAAGTCCTTCAATAAAACCCCCAAAATTACCTAATTTGCAAGTTTATTTTTTAGTGAGTTATTACTTATTAAGCTATTTGAAGTAGTTTAATTTAAATTATATTTTGTCCTAATTTAACAATTATTTATTTTATTGTTTATTCATAATTTATAAAATGAACTTGTTGTCTTTAATACGGGTTTTAAGTTAGGTATTGAACTATTGTTTACTTTACAGTTTATATTAGTTAAATTTATTTTATTTTTATCAAAGATGTATAATTAGAGTTTATTGATACTAATGAAGATAATATTATTTTATTTACTTCTAAGAATAATTAAGCGGACTGTATAAAATTATTGATTAGGGAGTGGAAAAACCTTCACAGTTGGTCGACGATAGATTCCAGATTTAGTCTGGACATCCACAACTCTGACTATGCCATCTTTTCCGGGAAACGTTTGTTTAATAACGCCTAGAGGCCAATCCAACGGAGCACTATTGTCAGACTTAAGAAGCACTACGGTACCCGTTTGAATAGGTTTTCCAGGTTTCAACCATTTATTACGAACTTGTAAGGTGTTAAGATATTCAATCTTCCACCTTTTCCAAAAGGATTGAACCATACAGTCAACTATACGTTTCCTTTGGAGCAGAGTGACCTTCTGATTTGACAAGTCTTCCACCGGGAGTGACTTTAATGGAGTCATTACCAAAAAATGTGATGGAGTTAAAGCCAACGGTTCGGCAGGATCACTACTTAACACGGTTAGAGGACGAGAGTTTAGAATCGCTTCGATTTGGACGAGTAAAGTCGTCATTTCCTCGAAGGTAAGCAACTGATTGCCAACTACTCTGGCTAAGTGAGATTTAACGCTTTTGACATTACTCTCCCATAGCCCTCCGAAGTGAGGTGCCGACGCTGGATTAAACTTCCATTCAATGCGATGTTCGCGCAACTCATTGGCAAATTTATCCTTATATTCCTCCGATTCGAGCAATGAAAAAACTTCATTAAGGTGTGTTTTCGCGCCAATAAAATTGGTGCCACAATCTGAATACATTACCGAGACCGGGCCACGGCGAGACAAAAAACGTTTAAACGCATTCATGAAGCAGTCAGTGCTCAGGTCAGGAGACAATTCAATATGTACTGCCTTAGTAACAAGGCATATAAATAAGCAAATATAAGCCTTCTGGCTGCGCACACCACGACGACGAAACGGCAAAACCTGCAATGGTCCGGCGTAATCCACTCCGGTGTGACAGAATGCTTTCGCTTCCTGTACCCTACAGGCCGGCAAACTTGCCATCAAGGGGTGATCGTTTCGCGGTTTCACTTTGAAACAGACATTACACTGTTGCACACGTTTACGCACTATATTTCGCGCAGCTAGAATCCAGTATTTTTGCCTTAATAAAGACATAAGCAACTGGGGACCAGCGTGCAAGTATTTCCGGTGATAATGATCAATGATAAGATCAACAATGCGATCTTTGCGAGGGAGCATTATTGGATGCTGACTATTATAGTTCAGATCCGCATTAGTAAGTCTCCCGCCGACACGCAATACTCTATCTTCAAGGAAAGCATTAAGCTTCATAAGCGCAGGTGTCATTTTGTCTCCCGACTGAGCACTAACTATGTCATTGCGAAAGTGTGCCGATTGAAGGTCTCTTAACACTGTCAATTCAGCTTGCTCTAAATGAGATACTTCAAACTTATTCGGCAACTTCTTAACGAAGCGGAGAACATACACCACAATCCGCAGTAACTTGGGCCATGAAGAGACGCGTGCTGCGAGTTCGCCGAAGACACGAGGCGACGTGTGACAGTCTAATGGGGCGGTAGTGACTAATACATTAGGTTTCATTTCCGGTGCTTCATCGACAGACGCGGGATCGAAGGGGTGAACCGGCCATTCAGTGAGTGATGAATAACAAAACTGCGGCCCTGCGACCCACAATGGATGCACGACCAATTGCGCAGGGGTTAAACCACTCGACAGGCAATCAGCGGGGTTATCTTTCCCCGGTATGTGATGAAAGCAACAGGGATCTAACTTGTCGTGAATTTGTGCTACTCTATTCGCCACGAAAGTATGCCAACGCGTGGGGGACGAGTGAATCCAAGCGAGCGCCACGGTACTATCAGTAAACGCAAATATATTATCAATCTTACAGCGTGAAGAGTAAGTATCAATGACTACACGCATTAATTTTGCCAATATGACGTTCGCACACAACTCCATCCTCGCGAGGGTAATGACAGTTTTAGACGGTGCCACCTTGGATTTCGCGCACACTAGATTAACTGCTGTACGATTCGTATCCGGGAAATAGACATGTAAGTACACTACGCCTCCGTAGGCATTTTCCGAGGCGTCAGCAAAACCTAGCACGGATACTATGGCACCATCATTAACACCTACGTGCCGCGGTAATCTAACAGACTCGAGAAACGGTAATTCGGCTTCAAACTGTTGCCACAAAGACATAATCTTCGGGGGTGGAGTCTCATCCCAATCGACATTGGCTTGCCACAGTGATTTTAAAATTAATTTAGCGAGCAGTATAACCGGCGCCACCAATCCTACCAAGTCCCATAATCGAGCAATAGTGGATAGAATATTGCGCTTGGTGCACACGCGCGGCTCCGTATTAACACTGAACGTGAAGACGTCATCTGCCGGTACCCAATGGAGTCCTAGAATTTTGAGCTGACTCTCCGGACTGAACTCGACCGCCTCCGAGACGCGATGCGAGACCGGGATGCTCTCTAGTACCTCGGGTGAGTTACTCGAAAACTTGACCAAGTCGAACCCTCCAGCCGCAAACAAGTCGATCAGCTGATTCGAGAGTTCAACGCCCTCAGCCACTGAGGAACAGCTAGTGGCTAAGTCGTCCATATAAATGTCCGCCTTAGCGACAGCTGCAGCCGCGGGGAAGCGCTCAAGTTCATCCTCGGCGAGTCGACGCACTGTGCGTATTGCCAAATAAGGACTACAGCATAACCCGAAGGGAACACGTGTCATTTCGAACACGGTAATGGGCTCATTGGGATCAAACCGATATAATAAACGCTGGAAGCGCCTGTCGTCGTTGTCGACTAAAATGCGCAAATACATTTGACGGATATCGGCACTTAACGCGATGGCGTGCAAGCGAAATTTAAGTAATATCTGAAATAAATCGTTTTGCAGGTTAGGGCCCGTATATAAAACGTCATTTAACGACTTTCCTGACGTAGTAGGATTACTAGCATTTAGCACTACTCGTAATTTGGTAGTACTCTTATCTGTGCGCACTACGCCGTGGTGGGGTATAACGTACTGATTATTACCGGAATTAACCTCCGCGACAGTACCAACCGGTTGGATATAATTTTTCTGTAAGTATTCCACAAATACGTTATCATATTCCTGTTTAACAGTATTATTTAATGATAACTTCCGTTCTAATGCCAAATACCTACGCTCAGCTGTCGGCATCGAGATACCAAGGACAGACGGGTCTTCACGGAAAGGCAGCGAAACAATATAACGCCCGTTACTATCGCGGCGTGTAGTATCGCAATAATAATTTTCGCATTTTTGCTCTTCCATCGTGAGTATATTAGGTGCATTAGGCACTTCCTCTAATTCGAAAAAACGATTCATGCGAGTTTCGAATGGCTCATCCACAGTACAACAAAGCGCGCGAGCGGCATTTTGAACGATTTCTTCAGTGGGGGCCCGACCAATTATTACGTAACCTAATGAGGTTTCAATCGCGACGGGCTCATCATCGGCGCGGGAGACCCTATTTTGCCCCAGAATACGGGAGAATACAACCGAGCCTAGAATCAGGTCTATTTTAGCGGGAGTGAAATAGTCACTGTCCGCGAGATCAAGATTATTTAAGTAATTTAAGCGCGCGACGTCTATCTTAGCGGTTGGTAATTCGCTCGTGATACAATCTACCACTAACGGCTTAATATTTAACCTGACCGACTCATCAAAGCGAGATTGAATATCTAGACAGGTAACACCTTCAATAAGATTAGGTATGTCACCTACACCCGAGATATATTTAGTCTGCGGTTCATACAATTTTAAATTCAAACGCTTACAACATTCAGTTGTAATCAAATCGCGTTGCGAACCACTATCTAATAGCGCGCGTAACGTAAACAATCTTCCGTCGTCATTTCTTACGGAACATTGAATAGTACCGAGAAGGACGCAGGATGTATTCTCACTATTCCGGGGGTGCGGGCGGTCGCGGGGGCGGGTATCGCTTCGGTCAAGCTCGCACGCGTCGAGTGCACACATCGTCACAGGGCCGAACTCGGGAGCCGGAGTTGTGTGGGTCGTTTCCGTTACGTTAGCAATAATAGATGTTTTATTAAAATGAAGTAAACTGTGGTGACTTTTGCCACATTCAGAGCAACGACATGAATTATCACATTTTAAAATCGTGTGAAGGTGACTCAAGCAATTTACACATGATTTATTAGCCTTTACTATTTTGTATCGCTCATTAGGAGTCATCAAAAGAAACTTTTGACATTTTGTCAAATCAGAATGATCACTCCGTCCACATGACGGGCACTTAGATTGCTCAGACACATTAACAAATGTCTTAACGCTATTCGAACGGGTAGCGGATCCTGCCGATGACTGTGTGGGGGGTCTACGTACCTGAGTACTGCCCGCTTTCGTACTTGAAGAAGAAAATGTAACTGAATGCGCGCGCTGCATGATACGCGAGTGTTCCCGAACAAAAACAATGAAATCGGTACACGTTGGAGCGGTCTTATTAGTATGACATTTAAGTTCATATTCCTTTACCACTTCCAATCCGACTTTTTTGCACGCAATATAAATAAACAAGAAATCCTCCAAATTATCGAGTTTTAATTGTTTCAATGCGGAATATATAGATGAGAATTTATCTATGAACTCCTCAATGTGCGCGGGCGTGTATTCCTTCAAGTTAGGTAAATTAAATAACTTATCCAAGTACGAAGCGGCCAGTACGCGCTTGTCATTGTATTTAGCGACCAATGCTTTCCATATTATAGGGTAATTATCGGCGGTAGGCAAAGCACCTTCACAAATACCTAAAGCCTTGCCCTTCAAAGTCCCCATTAAATAGTGAATTTTCTCCCCATCGGAAAGATCCGGGTTTTCGTGTATTAACACTTTAAAAGTTTCATAATAAATCGGCCACGAGTCGCTATTCCCGTCAAACGAACATAATTCTATTGTAGGTAATCTGCGTGAAGGTTTTTTCACTACGGATTTACTCTCATCGACGCGGCTCGTACTTTGAGTCATTTGCGATAATTGATGAATTTTGTATTTAATCCGCGTGTATAACTGTTCAAACGCAATTAATGAACTATAGTTCGGTACAGGACCGTCCGGCAATGATATTTGCATTTGATTACGTTCTTCAATCGCGTTATTAAAGTCAGTCCGAAGTAAATCTACAGTGAAGGAATCGGCTAAGAAATTATCTATTTTAACCTCATCTTGGCCAATATGTGCCATTGAATCGTGAATGGTTTGTATTCGGCCATAGATCGCGCTTAATTTATTTTGTATTTTTTGTAAGCGGAGATCGGAAATTTTCGCCTCGTCCGGCATTTTGGAACAATGTGGCGGAAACACTATCACCGAAATCTAAATTAATCTTATAGAATCCGGGTCGGATGGACCAATTATGTTAAGGCGCTGGAGTTTTGTATAATTATTAATAGAAATTGGTTTTATTTTTACTAAATAATTAGGCAGTGGCAGAAAGGGGAAAGGATTCAAAGGACTCACCTCGTGTATACGACAAAATCCAAATTGGGGAGGCCTCCCGTGGAATAAAGGTGGAAGTCCTATTCCACTAACACCACACACCAAATATCACTTCACTGTAGCTCTTTATTCACTGAAATTATGTAGTTTTCCCGATATTTTTGGGGAACTCGAAACGTGCGCGGACGCGGTCAATTAGCAACTGGTTTTGTTTTCTTCGCTTCCGGCCTTCCGGTGAGAAAGGGGTAAGGAGCGAGACAGGTAATAGATGCGCACATACGTGCGAAAGGGATGGGAATAGCCACTGCCTATTAACTAGATTTAAGAGCATTATATTTTTTTGTTTCTTTTTACAGCTTTGGAATTTATAATATTTGGCCAAACCAGGTATACATATATTTGGATCAGATACTTTGTTGCTAGCTATATTGCTTCTGATTATTTTCATCAGAATAATAAAGGGTGTAAGATGTATTGTGCCTAGGTGAATAACAAGGGTCACATTTATACCCAAACACAAATATAAAAGATGCATATATCTGTTATCCATGAAATTAGAAGGTTAAATCAAGGCAATTTATATATTTTTTTTCAGCGCCATCTATATTTTTTTTAGGGAATGCAGTCTGGATTGGATAGTCCCTTATTATTAGGTATTTGGTTTCGTTTAGTGATTTCTTTTTTCAATGTACGCGAACTATATACAAATGAAATAAGTGAAGCTCACAACTATTTCCCAATTGGGGCCGTCAGCAACTAATTTTACCCGCAACGTACGTAATCAAATGGACACTGATATAACTAACGTGAATCTTCGTAACCTTAAAAATTAAAAAATCAATGTGGTTTAAAAATATAAAGAATTAGGATCAACTTTTAAATGACACAAAAGTGAAACGATTTTTAGGAAATATACAATCAAATTATTAACGACTTTTTTAAGGTTCAAATTCAATGATTTGCCCTGTTATAAATCTGTTTAAGGTCAGGTAATCATTGCTAAAAATCTGCGGCCGCAGTATTTAAGTAGTTTAATAACGTCTCACGCTCTCAACGATGTAATTCGCAGAACACTTGCTGCCGCTAAGGTCCCCAGCGTCTTAGAGCCTCCCGGCCTCAGCAGGTCGAATGGTCAGAGACCGGATGGGCTTACTATGGTCCCGTGGTGCAAGAGCGATGCCTTCTTATCTGGGATGCCACCTGCGTCTACGCGGTGGGGCGGGGACTCCGCCCTGCCTACCTGCACGGCTCGCAAGTGGAAGGTTCGGCGGCTGAGCCGACGGACAAGCATAAGCATGCCAAGTACGCGGATTTGAAAGCCGCATACGTGTTTGTGCCCGTGGCTTTTTAGACTGCAGGTCATTGTGGCCCTGACAACAGGGTTGATGGAGTTGGTAATTCACCTCACAATCCACACGATAGGAGAAGATTGGGGCTCAAAATCAGAGGGAGTGACCCTAGGTCTGGATCTTACTTGGTCTAACGCCTATCAGTGACTGTACAATGCCGCTAGTGTAATCGGTTCGTTTGGACCAGGTCACACTCAGAACACTTAAACGTCTAATTTGATGTAAAACCCATTATAAATTGTCTCGCATTTTACGTCTAATTGAAGACGAAAAATTAGAAAACTTCCGTGCTGATTACTTACTTACTTTGTAAATAACTAAGTCAAGTTAGAGGATGGAGCGGAAGATAAGTAAATTGAAATTAATGCACCATTTAGTAGTAATAAACCTAAAAGCTAATTTGTTCTAAGGAGATATGTTTGAGAATTAATAGGCTTTCAACTTTATTAAATGACTCTCTTTATCCTAATTAAAACTTAGTTATTAATTTCAAATGTACCGTTTTCTAATCTAAAATTCTACTTATTTTAGCCCACAAAAATAACACGCAGTCAACCACAACCGCGCGGTTCGGGTTATGTGGTAATTTCCAACTTGTGGGTCTTGTGGTAACCTCACTTACTTAGTTAAGTAAACTTATCCAGACTAAATTAAGCTCTGTGAGATAGAATTAATTTATAGTAGGCATTTAGATTTTAGATTGGTTGATTCATTTAATAAATTGTTTTAAGCAAATAATAGTTCCCAGAAAAGACTTGCCTACCCTATTACCTATTACAACTTTGAACCGTCATATTTTATAGGTATGCATGGGATAAAATTTGACCGTTTATAATGTCGTCTTTAACATCTATGGTTGTTTTCAACGACCAGGTAACTTCTAATTAAACTTTGCCAATTAACAGGTACATGGTTATATGTACCTAACGAATGACAATCTTAAATATAACTTGTCCTCTGAGGAGTACCCACAAGTTTTCATATTAAGATGGGTCTCAGAATGTCACGAATGAATGAATCAGTTACGAGTAGGTACCAGGTATATCCATGTGATTCTCTCCCTGTATCTTGGAGATGGAGCACACCCTGGATACTTCATACAAAACATCTCGTTTTACATTGACATTATCGTACACACGCATCTGAGTGTGTCTAACGCCCAAACGATTGAAGACTAAAGTAAGACCGAGAAGGGTGAGGTAAAACTAGCTCAGCCACTAATGGAGAGCAAATAGTTGTCATCTTGTACGTAGTATCATTCCTTATTCTATGGTTGAAGATAAGTATCAAGAAAGTAATAAGTACCTTATATAAAGAACAATACCTACATGTTTGTGTCATTACAGAATTAAACACAATATTTGTGTACAAAAGTGAACCATTGACCAATACCTATGCTTCGTTGAGAAAATATTTACACTATTTTCAGAAATATTAAATTGTAGGCGAATATTCAACAACTTTCATGTTGTTATTATAAAGTTGATATTTAATTTTTTTGTTAGATAAGTGTCCTACTATCCTTTATTACACTGGGGTAAGATTTCACTTTCACTTTGACTACAGTATTTTTGTACCGGCACTTCTAACAGCTCTATCGAAGAAGATAAGTTTCATTCATTGTAATTTGTTCAAGCGGATGAAACGCGAAGAAATCCATTCTGAAGTTTAGAAACAGCATTGGAACAGAAACGCTCTTGGGACGTTAAGTACCTATATTACCTATATACTGTTTTTCTTTTTTTAAATCTATCAGTGTAGGTACTTACCTAATATTAAAGTTCGAAAAATGCACAACAATGACCCAAATTCCTCAGCGGTAATTGAAAGTGACAAGTTTGAACAGAAATTCTTTGTAATTATGTAAGTATCCAAAAAATATCAACTCTCGACCTATTTTACAAAATATCTTTACAGACAGCGAATTTGACTTGCATATTTCTCAAAACTTCAGGAAACATGACCTATCTACTAAGGTAAAAAAGTTATATTTTATGGCAGATGGCGTAAGCACGCCCGAACAAAGAGTGACGTTCATAATGTAATCAAGACGTCCAACATGCTCATTTATTGGTTAATATAACAATGACCTACGTCAGAGCAGAAATATTATCGTGGAGGTTGCGGAGTGAGTCATGTCGTGAGCTTTGTCTCGGAGGATGTTCACTCACTACTCGTCTGAACAAATATGGAGTGCAGTGTAGTCTCTTTGATAAGGGTGTGATCGGCACACATCATAAATAGCCTCGTTGGTTTAGCGCTTCGGACGGACCGGGTTCGATTGCAGAATATTATCGAAATAGCTATGTGAAACTGATTTGTTTGAAAAGGACATTATAAGCTTCATTAATAAATAAAATGAAGGGTTCTGGGCTACTATTTGCATTAGTGTGTCAGGGGCCTATGGAGGCTATAAAATAACCCTATAGGATTGATCAGATGACGGACACAATAAAGTCAGAAGAAGCTATGTAAAGAAAGAAAGAATAAAGAATGAATGAATGAAAGAAAGAAAGAAAAAAAGAAAGAATGAAATATTTATTACTTCCGGACACCACAGACACAGACAGACAGGGACAAGTAGGTATTTCTATGAAAGGAGCTCACCTCGTCGTTGTAGTAGCACTGGCGGTCTTGCGGCTTGAAGGCGCGGATGCCGGGCGTGGTGTACGTGCGCTCCGGAGACAGCGCGATCAGCACCTCCGTGGCCGGGTTCACCAGCCGCACCGGCGAGTCCACGTCGGCTATGTTATACGCGTTGTCTATGAACACCTAAGAATATCCGTAAATAAAAAATCAATAAAAACAAAATACTCCGATGTCATAATATAACGGTTTTATTGAGATGCCCGAAGTTCGTCGGAGGCGGAAAGCTATTAAGTAGATACGTAACCTGTTATTTTATATCTAAATTATTTCTTCTTAGCTAATAATTGTACATGTAGGTAAGTACTTTCCAATACATACATAATTAAATTGGGTGGGTTACCAGATCGATGACCGATCTCATCAGCCTTGGTGGCTGGTTAGCTTCTTATGCATGTATGTTTACCAAGAGGACAGCATTTTTCATTAGCGTTGATGTCCTCTTGTGAGTAGGTAATAGGCAACGTGGTGCAATTTCGGTAAGTGTAAGATTAATCATTGTCTTTTTGTGGAGGTAGCTCACAGCTACACGCGATCTATAAAAATACCCCATCTACAATATGTACTTCGGCCACTTGACGTACTTATTTAAAATTCACACATCCGTTTGCTTACCCGTAAAACGATTAGATACTTATATGAAGTGATTATATATAGTCATATAAGTATTGGATTATTAATCGAAAAGCGTAGGATTTGTTTGTTTGCAAGACTACTGTTGCATAGGAAGTTAGTTATATAAACATAATACCTATAGATACGCTTACCAATTACGAGTAGGTACACGGGCGTGATAAAGGTAGGATTAACGAACATAATCTTTGTACAGTTGATAAGTGCACAAATTTAATTTTAATATGCACAAAAAACACGTGACCCAAAGTAACACTTCAGATAAATAGAATTTTGATATACCCGCAACCAATTGGCCTGCGCCTTACAATACCTGCCATAGACCGTTACTTGCTCCCGGAATATTAAATATGAAGGCCAGTTTAATAGGGCAATAGCCTGTTTTTTCTTCATCAATTTACCTACTCGCATGAACGTGTTGAAGATCAATATGAATTCTGTTTTTAAATATTTTGTTTACCGCCGGAGATATTAATAGTTAAAGTCAATGATAGGAAAATGCTCCATCCTGTTCTAGCAAAACGGTATTTGTACTTACGTATATACTTAGCTGATTGCAGGTTGTATGGCGCTAGGAACTAGGAACATAAATATACCTAACGTCACGAGTTCCTGATTTCCTATGGCCATTTCTAACTCCTGATTTCGGATGGCCTTAACTATTTCATTATTCAACGAATTTATTCAACGACTACGTTTTCATATTTGACTAACAATTTATGTCTATTTAACAACGAAAAACCGAACCAGCGTGCGTGTATGAAACGATTGATGAATGTGGAGGAAGCAAGAGAAGTGTGTCAAGATCGAAGCAATTCGAATTCCATAGTCTCTGTTTACCGGTGGGAAATAGGCGTGAGTTTATGTATGTGTTGCCAACTACCCAGTTGTGTAGGGTGAAGCAGGGTTTTAGGTGAATAGAGCGTAGGTAGGTACATGGCACGAGTATTGGGGTACACACGAGTGTACAAGAGTGTTTGACACGTAAGGAAAATTTTCAGTAGAGAAACAATTCCACGAAATCGTTTCTAAAACGAATTTCATTTCAAGGAATAATTAATTATATTTTTAGTAGGTACACGGAAAAAATAATTGATAAAAAAATGTGACTAGGTACACATTTTATTTAGGTACTTAATAAACTATTTAGTTTACAAATAATAAAGTTTGATAAAAAACTTACATAACAGTTATGGTACTTAGTTACGAGTATATATAGTAGTCACTGTGTTTTGTAAACAATGATCAAAGTTTTGCTAATTTTTTTTTCTGTGTACCTACACAGGTACCTACCTAGGTAGATGATACTTAATCATCAACATCATCATTATGGATGACTACACCCCTGTTTATTATTATATATACCTACGTAATGTAGTGAAAATATATCAAATAGGTACAATATACATATAGGTACAATAAATACAATAACCTACTTTATAGATAACAAAATATTAATTTTAATCTATCATAACTAATACGCATCAACACGATGTTGTTTATTTAACAATAAAGCAGCGAAAGGAAATAAAAGCGAGTCATATACCTACACGATACATTATAGATCTTAGAAAGGAAATATTATAAGATATTAAGGCCCCTATTCTAGGCTCGGCGATCGCTTAGGGATATTAAATTATATAAGTATATAATTGTAATTATTTATATAATATATAATATATGGGTATATTAGATAAGGAAGGCTTTCCCGTAGCACTGGGATGAGTTCAAAAAGAATATGTCACTCATTAAAAGTATTTAATGCCATTTGCGGCAAATCTACAATAAGTCACGTGAAAAAAAATTACAAAATGTATAGGTGAGAACCTATTTCAATAAAATTATCGTGTATGAGATCCTGTTGAGAGGTTTTATATTTTTTAATGTAGGAAGGAGGTTCCAAGCTTTAAAATCTCATTATCGGGCTGTATCGTAAAGGAAGCCAGTTGACGTTAGAGTGTTTGCTTACCACTGCACCCTGGGAAGCGACAGAGGCGCTGTAGTAGTCATCAGGGGCTGTGTCCAGCAGCACAGTGAGCGCAGTCTGGTAGCCGCAGGACGCCACGCGCCGTGGTGTCTCCATCTGCTCCCGACCTTCCTGTAATCTACACCACTCCAACAGTAGGTAAGTAACTCAACTGCTAGTAAATACAAATGGGCTGGTAAGGTATAATCTGCATTTTAGGACGTAAATACGTAATATAGCTGAACGTTGTCTGCTGGTGCTGATGAGTAGTACCATTAGATATGTCCAGTCCACAACGAAAAAGATATTTTTTCATTTGGAAGAGTAACAGTCAAATACAGGAAGCCTATTTCAACAATAAAATTAAACAATTCTAATAAAAATTCCACATACTTATAGATTACGAATTGACCATAGAACTAAATAAATTATTGACAAAGAAAGAAAGGTTTTGCAAGCATTTGTTGGCTGTAGTACTGCTGGTACAACATACACCAAAGTCACAATGCAATTCATTGAAGTCGCGACAGATACGAATATAATATTAATTTCTCCGATAATTATAAAAATAGTACATTGAACTTTGCATGAATCCGAGTTGGCTGGTTAGAAATCAAATATTCAACAGTAATTTCGGACAGTCGAGTTCGACTCGCCCGTTGGATAAATGTAATGAACAGCTTTTGCGCGTTGCGGCACGGCAACCGGTTGTCATGCAGACCCTGCAGATAACAGAATAGATCTGTGTCTGCGACAATACGCCTAGTGTGTATTTTTTTTTTTTTTATTTAGGGCGCCTCCATTGTGTATTTAATGTCTGTATTATTTGTCTTCTTTTTTTATTATTATTATTTTTCTGTAATGTAAGCAATGTGGGGAAAACCGCCTGGGCTAAAAGACCAAATAAACAAATAACTTCTAAATTTGAATAACTAGCGCCTTACGTCTCTGTCCATAAAACAGTCCCTAAAGAGCCAGTCCGAACTAAAAACCGTAGACGGCGCTAGTATGATTAGCAGTAGCCAGTGGCGGATTTTTGATCAAAAAAGTGGCAAGTCGGAGGATTCTCAGAAGTTTTTCTGATCACTTAGGTTATTTATTGATCCATTAATATATTCGTTAAACATAATGCAGGAATATAGCTTTTATTTAGAATTTATACCCATGTGAAATTTTAAATTAGAAAATATAATAGTTGGGAAGACCGTCTACATTAAGAGAGGGAAGTCCGTCATATGCCGATCTTGCCTCAATCCAGACATTGTCAACTATTACAGCAGAGCGTATTTTATGCAAGACTAGTGAGATAGCATTTTGCGTCCCATTCTGTTAATATTTTGTGTTTGTGTGTGTTCACATTATAAATCTTACTGACTTATACCTAATATTAAGTAATATGTGTACGTCACATAGTCTACCACCAGACAATCAAGACGCTTTTTAGTGACACCTCATTTAACAAATGTTTAACTCTGATAAGTGCTTCAGGGGTTGGGAGGGAACAAACGTGTATACACACATCCATACATACATAGCGCATAACCCTCTCTTTGCTTCACCGCAGTCGGGTGAACAATATGACGAAATGTTTACAACCACTGTCACCAAAGATATGCCGCGGGGTCTTGCCTTGTTTTACAAAATAATCATTTACCTGTGTAATGAAAGCCTTATTCATAAATCGGTAAAATACGTATCAGAATGGCATTGCTGGTTCGCCGCCTGAAAGTATTTTCATACGTCTAGGCCTACGATTTCTTACTAATAATGCGTTTTTTCTTTTGTGGACGGACTTGCCACACACTGCATTGGAAGACCGTCTACTTGGCATGTTTTAAAAAAACGATTGTATATCAAAAGATTACGGCGCTTTCTCTTATATTTAGACTTATAAACATAGCCAAGTAAATTATCTATCATACCCGATCATATAACTTGATCTACAAATGATATCTTCTTCAATAAACTTAGTCAAACTCAAATTTTAGAACAGTATGCCGGTCTTCCCCACATTGACCTTACCTTTGTAAATGTGGCGTCCAATATGGAAATAAATATTTTTTTCTTTCTTTCTTTCTAAATATATCGTCTAATGACCATTAGCGTGTGTTAAAATCCAAATAACGAAGAAATCCCATTTTAACACCCTCAATACCTACGACCCTTGTATGTAGATATATTCAGGATTCTATCAAAGGTGAATTATGTCTGTCGGACGTGTAAGTGGCTGTATTGGTGAAGGAAAAGATGAGATAGCGTAAGCCGATAAAATCTGCAATATTATTCCCGCAGGATATTCAAATGCAATACTTTCCGCCACTGTTATTATTGTGACTAGACTTTAATAGTTATAGACTTAGTATAACAATTCAACAACATAAAAATAAGTTTGATGCTTCACAGTCGATTACGACTACAGCGATAGCAACTAGTGGACTCATCATAAGCCCATTAACGTCCCCACTGCTGGGGCACGGGCCTTCCCTATGGATGAATAGGGAGATCGGGCCTTAAACCATCACGCGGGCCCAGTGCGGATTGATGGTTATTAACGACTGCTAATGCAGCCGGGACCAACGGCTTAACATGCCTTCCGAAGCACGGAGGAGCTCGAGATGAAAAGTTTTTTTTGTGGTCACCCATCCTATGACCAGCCTTTGCGAAAGTTGCTTTACTTCAACAATCGCAGACCGAGCGCGTTAACCGCTGCACCACCGAGCTCCTCTAGTGGACTCATTGAGGGTTATGGTTCAAATTTTGGGACGGCTGCACTCTGGTGTGCTCACAATGGTCATAAATAGGTACCTAACCATATAATTACTAATTTCTAACCAAAATCTGTAATAACAGTGTTGAAAACAATTAATTACATTTCACTTACTTACCCCTTATTTTTACTTGGGTCAATAGCGTAATAATTGAAGCTACAGCAGATCGCAAAGTAAGTAGCCACTTGTTGAAAGAGGACGTCGCACCGGTAGATGGTGTTCTTCCACATGCATCGCTGAATCAGCTGGTTACAGGAGGATGCCGGTGATAGCTGCAAAATAATGAAATACTATTGCCATACTTAGTGTGATACCACAAATCAAAACCCACTCCGGGACAAATAATACTAAACCTACGTTCTCGTTCGTACTATGTGAAATATAACTAGATTCACTCTCACACCCGTATTCTAAGATGTTTACTCAAAACTGCCTTCACTCGGTCCTCAGCCAAGGCCACCTTAAGGGATTCTCAAAATCTCCTTGAAATCGGTATTCTTAGTTGACACCTCAACCTTAACGGAGGTTTCCTCCAGCGAGGAAGAGTGGAGGTATGACGTCATTGTTTTCGTATTATTTTGTTGGCAGCATGATAGAATTCTGTTGGCTGTGGTCACGTTTGTAGTTTATGGGAACATTTAAACGTCAAACAAATTGTCAAATCGACTTTGACAGTTGATTTCGCGGTACCGGCTTTGTTTATTTCAAACACAAATTTCAGACTACTTTGCACTGAGCAAGTTATCATCCGTCCCAAACTACTTTGTGGAGTGTGAAAGTGTTTATTAGATTTGTAAAAGTGTTTATCAAGTCAAAATGTCGAGCGGATCAACAAGACAAACTTTTACTGAACACGAAAAAGTGTGTCTGCAGGAATTAGTTTTGAAATATAAATTAAATTCTGTTGCAACTATTGGGGCTGGAAATGCAAATGTAAAAAAAATGGCTTGGGTACGCCTTACACAAGAATTTAACTCCATTGAGACCAATAGTAAAGTAAGTACCTAAATGTAGCACATAATATTAATATCATTCCTGATTTTGATTAAACTTACAAACAAACCTTTGATTTCTTTTAGCGAACAGAGGCACAATTAAAAAAATGTTGGGACAATTTAAAAACCAGAAGAAAACAATTTCTAGCACAAGAAAAAAGGTAAAATATCATATACTTTCTTAAAAGTAAATATTTAATTATTTACTATTGTTACAAAACACAGTGCAATGCTGTAAGTAATGTTATTTTTAAGCTTCTCTTTTTTTCATTTGAATTTGGAAGGGAACGCATGAGGACCGGAGGTGGGTTGTATGCAGCTAGTACCTCTCAAGGCTCCCAGGAGGCTATTGATGCTGCTCTTTTGGATGCCACAAATATAGAGCTACAAGGCGTGTTTGATAGTGATAGTGGTGAGTTATCAGGATATACATACATACCTTATTCCACTTACTAAATAGTTTTTATTGATATTTCTTTTCTATGTTCAGTTGAAAGTTAATAGAATTTCACCGAGTGGCTCTTGCAAGTAAAAATTATAGCAATTGATAACATTTTCATTCCAGATATGGTGTTGGACCACAACATGTTAGCCCCAGTACCCGATCTCCCTGCACCTGCAGCCCCTGCAGCACCCGCTAATACCTCACCTGGCGAAGGACCATCCCAAATACAAAGTATAATAGTTAAGCTATATTTTTTGCCATTTCTAACACAATAAACAACATATTTTTTTTTGCAGAATACATTATGTTTTGCCTTTTTTGCAGAAGCTATTCCTGTGGAAGTTGATATTGAAATAATGGATAATCAATATCGTCCATCAGCCGGGTCTCGTCTCTCCGATTATGACCCACCTTCTCTAATTCAAGGTATTTTCTTAGATATTTTCTTAAGTTGATTATCTAGTACATTTAAACAAAACTATAGGCTTGATTATTATTACAAGTAATCTAAACCAGTGTGAAGATTTTAAAGATTTTAAGAAAGAGGTGTGTTTAATGAACACTTATGTAACCTTATTTAAGTAACATATTTGGAATTTTTTATTTGTAGAGTCTGTTCCAGTGGCACAAGTAGAGCTACCTCGTCGACCATCAACTGGATTGAGAGAACATGATTATGGAGCACCTTCTCAAACTCAAGGTATTCTTATTATAGCAATATTGTTGAACAAAATCTGCTTTATAAGTAACTAAAATAATTTCTAATGTATTTTGGGTAACAAATTCCTAGAAACCCCATGCTGATCTTGCGCGACCCAACTCCGTCCACAAAAGTTTTTACAGCTTTCTTATCTTTTGTTTACATTCACATCTGTGAATGTGATGGCCATCTGTCAGCACTTGTGGTGACCTTTTTTTATATTAGCCAGTTAAACGTATTCACTTCATAGTAAAAAGAATCGGTTAAAAAATATTTCTATTATAAGTAACTGTGTTTATTAAGCCTGTGAACTTTCGTGCGTTTTAACATATCTTCTTGTTACGTTTCAGCTTCAAAGAACATTCGGGCTCATGTAATTAATCAGGAGTTCACCTTGCGAAAGGATAGATATCAGGTGATAGTGGACAGGGAGGAGGAGCTACATAAATTGAGGATAGCAGAGCGGGAGTGGCTCGTAAAGGCAGCTGAGGAGACATATCATAAAGCTCGCCTTGAAAAGGAAAGTGCGCAGGAGTTGCTGCTATGCAGCCGGGCTAAGCGAGAGCTAGCAGAGCTGCATCTTTCTAGGGAAAGAAAGAAATAAATTGATAGTTTTTATTACATTTTTTTTATTGAGCATATCCCTTGTATTTGGAGCAATAACTAATTTTAACTATGATACAAATAATGGAATCTTAAAGAATATTTCTAAGAACTTTTTCTATATGAATTATAACATAATATTATAGGTATTTAATACATATCTAACATCTAGATAGAAACTAAACTAGTACATAATACAATACAGTAACTCTTTATTATTTAAATACAAGAAGCAAGTGGTACAAAAGGCGTTCTTTTTGCTGAGGAAACATAACTAACATAACAAAATTATACTTAACTAAAATGTCTTGCGATAAAACTAGCTCTTATAATACTACCTCGTTCATTGTCTGGAACAGGTGTTGGTGGGTCTATCCTTGACCTCAAGGGTTCTGGCATTTCTTGGTTAGTGTTAACACTGATATTGTGCAATACAGCACATGCCACGATGATGTTAGGGACATTTTTTATTTTGTTCTGAAGCTTCCTGCTTAAACAAGCAAATCTTCTTTTCAGGACACCATTCAGCCTTTCTATAATATTTCTAGTACTGATATGGGATCTGTTGTAGCACTCCTGATCTGGTGTTTGTGGATTTAGCACGGGAGTATACGTGTAAGATGACTGTGCATATCCACTGTCCCCTAAAAGTATGCCAGCACCTACTAAATCCCCTTCTTCAAAGCGCATACTACAACGGCTGTTGCTGAATATGCGGGAATCATGGGCAGATCCTGGCCACCTCGCCACAATGTCGTAAATCAACATTTGTGGCCCGCATATTAGTTGTACATTTATAGAGAACTCACCTTTTCTATTTCTGAAAAGTTCTCCATTTTCCCGACTCGGATTTTTAATTGGTACGTGAGTGCAGTCAATGCACCCGATTACCCCTGGGAATTGAGCACGTTGGTAAAATGCTCTCTTCACGTTGGCTCTCTCGTGTGCTCCAGGGAACTTGATAAACTCAACTACTTTCATTGCTAATATTTTCGATAGCTTAGCCACGATTTTAGATACAACTGGCTGACTGATCTTATGCAGGTCTCCGCAAACAATCTGTTGAAACAGAAATAGTTTGGTAAATATTTTTTATAACTGTAGATAAGTAATTATATAAATGCTTGAATGGCTAACTTACCTGGAAGTTTCCTGTAGCATAAAATCTTAACGCTATGAGTAGTTGCAATATGGGTGGTAAAGGTAACCCTTTGTTGGTTACATTTGATTGCAATCCAATCAGTGGCAATATCATATGAACAACGGTATCTTTCCTAAATCGAAAGCGTTTTTGAAATTGTTCTTCGTCGTAACATTCCAAAGGGTTTTGAGCGTCTCTGATATATTTCCGCGCCGGATAATCGTAAGGATTATCATAAACATAATCCATAAACTCTTCAAAGTCACTATATAAGTCACTATCACTCATTTTAATAACAAAAATCGAAGTTTGTAATATAAAAAGTATCGTCACAACAAGCGTTCGCACGGATTTCAAGCGTTGAGTAGTCCTTAAGGTTGGTCACGAGGTACCTTACATTTGACAGTTCATTCCTCAATTTTTACTCACCTCCAGTGAGGAAGAACCATAAGTCGAGGACGTAAATGTCAACTATGAATACCAAAAATCCTCAACCGAGGTTGAGTCGAGTGGAGGAAATCTTGAGTGACATCTGAGAATACGGGTGTCAGTCTGCAAAGCTCGCTGGCGAGTTCCTTATACTTTTCCATCCACGTAAAATCATCCTAACCAGTATAATTATACCATCAGGTTTAAGTTGTCGGTGTGTACGTGTCATCCGACGCAAATCAATAGTAAACCTAAGAATATAGTTGAAAAAATATCATCACAGATATTTGACATAATTACAATTTATAATTTATACTCTTATCTAGTTATCGGAGTCGTACATAGCAAACACATTCATAGAACAGGTATGGTCGTGAACGGTTTGAATTAACGTCTCAGATTAATTGTAAACATAATTATTACTTAGGTGTATAACTATCGCTGAGTATCGGTTACACCGAGAAATGTACCTCCAAACCTGAACAGAGTTCCGAGCTAGTGGCGGCCCTAGCATAAGATTTAGGTTAGGTTAGACCTCTTAGAGGCACCCTAGAGTTCCTTAAAGTACATTTTTTTTCCATTAGTTTACGGCCACCGAAATTTACCTAATTATTATGTTTTTAAATGTTGTTTACGCCCAGCGATTTATGAATGTGGAGAAAGCAAGAGAAGTGTGTCAGAATCGAAGCAAATGGAATTCTATAGTCTCTGCTTACCCCGGTGGGAAATAGGCGTGAGTTTATGTATGTATGTATGTTTACGTCCAGCCGGTTTGAGTTTTATGTGGCCGCAATGTAATCCGATGAAGTTATTTTGCGGCCAGGGTGGACCAGTCTTGGTTGTTTTTGCCGCCGCCCGCCCCCCCCCCCCCGCATTTCGGCGCCCGGTGAGGTGGCCCACCTCGCACCGCCCTAGGGCCGCCGCTGCTCCGAGAGAAAAAAAATTGAGATACTTACAATTAATAAAATCGAACATATCATTTGCCTTTGTGATAAGGGACCTCAAAACACCAGCAACATAGATAGCTCATAGAACTATCTACACAAGTTCCTGGATAGATACCTACGATAAAATATACCTAAATACGCACAAACAAAAACAATTTTGTTCGTAATATAATAACATTATACCTACCTTAACTAATCTTATATACAAAAACAATAAACCTGTGATCGAAAGATATGCTCACTAACTCGTGATATTGCCTGGTTTGTGATTTTTAATAATTCAGCAGAAAAGGGACCGTTTTTATTAAACAACATTCACTAATCTACTTCCCTTGGAATCTCAATAACAGACAATCTGTAGGACAGTGCTACCTAATTTTACTAATCCAACTTGACAGGTTGATCCCAGTGGGAATTCTTTCGCCAAGAGCACAGAGAATATAAGTACCCACTAACGGCATGGACAGGGGCTCTTTGCTTTATTAACAAAATAGGTTGATATTACCTACTCCTTTGATATTTTTAATAAATCTTTTTAAGCGTCACTTGACCAAATGTCAAAAATCGGTAAGTCGAATCGATGAACGCCTGCGGAAATTATGTCCAGGTTTAAACAAGTGCAGGATAATGCCGCCGTCGCTTCGTTATTGAATGTAGCGAAACTATTTGAAGGTCCCGATTTAGCCATACTGTATTAGCGCTACACTAACTAGAGGCCACCCTCACCCTGCAAATCAGACCTAATACGTCTATTAAAAAGAGTTAATTAGATTCGAAGATCACGGTTGTGGACGCGCCTGAATGACTCTATCCGCGTGATGATGATAATGATGAACTTACATCATAGAACATCTTTTCAACAGATATACTGTTGAGTTCTAGCACAGTGTGCAGGGTGTAGAGTAGTTCTTTCTGTTCTGGTTCGACTGCCACCATGGAGTGCAGGAGTGGGGCGTACCGCAGCGCCAGGAACACGTCATCTGGCGTCACGTTCATTGGTAGTGTCCTGCAAAACCAAACCTATAGTTAGGAAAATACTAAGAGTGTCACAGATTAATAGCATCCGGTGTGCCTGACACTCAATGACGTCATTTGATTCCTGTGACGTTAGCGTCATATTATTATTATGACCTAAATACTTTTTAAAATGTAGCAGAGTAATAAATCACCATTTTTTGGCATAAGTATATGATATATATAATATGATGTCTTATTTTTTGGTGTAGGTCCTAAGGTCGATGACCCACCTATAGTAACTTTGGTGTCAGGGCAATTATTAATTCGCCAAAGGTTTCTGACAGGGCCAATATAGCGACTACATAGGTATTTGTTTCAGTAAGTAAGTAATAAATAGCCGGGACCAACGGCTTAACGTGCCAGCACGGAATCGTCTTGTTATTTTACTCTGCCTTTTAACTGCTCTCTTATAAAACTTGATCGGCGTTTTTCTCAAATATCCTTGCCAATGTTGTAGAAGTCCATGAGGGGGTGTGCTGATTATAAGCTGGAACGACACGTTAGATCCGCAAAGCTGACACCTATACCTAATCTCGATATTCTCGATACCTACTTAATCACCTAAATCATTTTATCTTTAATAAAAAAGGTGCTATTTACTAATTTTCTAACGATTTGTCTATTCACACAAAAGGAATTATCTTGTGTTTATGATGCATGTACGTGTGTTGCTTATAAGTATCCTACGTTCCTTACTATATTTTACACGTAGGTAGGTACCTACCACTCCCAAGTAACCGAAACTGAAATTTTAACGACCCGCCTACGACGAAACCAAAGGAAAGGTAAATGTATGCACAACGGGCAAAATTATTAAATTTTAATCAGAATAAGCAAGGTACTTAATGTAGGTATGTTTCATTCCTTCAATTGCATCTGTGACCCACTTTGTCTGCAAGTTTAATGTCTAGTTAGTTAGGTACTTACCTACTACTTACCTAAGTATATGATATATTTTTTCTAGTCACTGACACAGATATTATAACTCTAATTATCCTATTCAGTCGTAACACTCTAAACTAAAGTAATGCGGAGATATCAAATCGGCTAGAATTTAGTTGCCAAAATAAGTAGGTACCTAACTTAGTTGAATCATATTTTATGAATGTACTATAATCTAACCCGTGTTTCGCCGCTTATTGGACTATTACATTAGTAATGAGTAGAGTTGGCTTTAGGTATTTGACACGCCAAATAAGGTAAAAAATTAATAAAACACTATTATTATTAGGTACGCATATGACGATCGCATTAACATTACGTAGGTACCAATGCTACAATCAGGTTAAAGATTTACAAAGAGAAATAGAAATTCACTTAATATGAGAAACAATAAACAGTTATTAAGTATTAGTTTATAGTAGTTATCGAAGAGTTTATAATATCACCTGTATGTGAATTTATTGTGTTAAAGCGTGAATGTGATTTCAGTCGTGCTGGTTACAGTAGAATGATGAAAGTATTCCATAAACACCCACACCTCACACTCACACACACCACACCACACATGTGCCTACCTTCGGGGATGCAGGCGTGCTGGCTATGTTATAAATACCTACCTATATTCTGACTAAATATGTGATACTTACCCCCTCCGGTTGATCGAGGGGAGGCCTGTGCCCAGCAGTGGGACGTATATAGGCAGTTTATGTTATGTATGTGATACTTATTTACCTAGGTACTGCCTTTATACTTAACAACCCACCTACCTACCTACTCTCCAAGTTGAAATAGCAATAATACCCTGACACCAGCGACGTTGAGGTTGCTAATCTATTTCACAACTCCCAAGATAGAAGAAAAGTGTACTAAATGATTTGTGGGTAGAGCGGTGATACTGACGGCGTTCGGTTTACTAGTACTTAACTATAACACCGAATAGCAAGTGTTAGATGGTTGCTAAGGCATCTATCTGTTATTTATAATGTCTGTACAGTCAACCATTCTTCTTCTTATGGTGTGGGTTGTGAGGTGGAATACTAGCCTCATCAACCTTGGTGTCAGGGTTACTATTGAGCCGCCAAAGGCCCCTGACATGGCTCATGTAACGACTACTTACTTAGGTACATCAGTAAGTAGTAACCGGGACCAACGGCTTAACGTGCCTTCCGAAGCACGGTCAACCATTTATCGTTTAAATAACATATCGTCCGACACACTGCGACTTAATGGCCTCTGTGGTCCAGTGTTTGAATCCCGGTGGGGACATTTCAAAGAAATCACTTTGTGATCCCTAGTTTGGTTTCGACATTACAGGCTGATCACCTGATTGTCCGAAAGTAAGATGATCCGTGCTTTGGCAGGCACGTTAAGCCGTTGGTCCCGGTTACTACACGATAAGAAGACTGCGACTGTGGAAATAACACGAGTCTGTACAGACTCTACAAATAACAGAAAGGTAGCATACCAACCATCTAACACTTCCATCTGTGGTTCAGTGGGATGAAATCGTTTTGTTGCGAAACTACACTACGCACCGATAACGCACTTAATAGTAAGTAATAATAAAACAATAAATAAATAATAAACGGAGGTGTAGGTACCTACACGTCATCGGCAAACTTGCGTGCTGCTTTCCTGGAGATGACGTTCAAGTTGCATATCGTCACCCCTGGAAATGGAATGTCCCATATTGCGCCCTGCGTACTTTCTATCACCTGCAACGCAAGAAAAACAATTCAGTATTTCTTCGTAGTTCCCATTTCCGGCATCATCATGCCTCGCTTAGAATAATATGAGACATTATTTACTACCAAGTCATGTGGGTAATACTATTTACCAAGGTCAGTAATTAGTCGGGTAGTAGTTGATAGTAAACTTATAGTACCTACAGGTAGTTTCTCTAATTTTCTGGGTTGATAGATCAAAAAACAGGTCAAGTGCGCGTCCGAGGGTACCGAAGGCTGACTTTGCAGTTGAAAACCTATTTCAAGTCTCCATTGAAATAGGTAGGTCGCGATTAATTCACCAACTGCGAATAAGCTTGTAATTACAAAAACATATATTATTATTTTTCGGATTTACCCGTTTACGTCTGTGGAAGTATCTAGTACCTCATAGGTTTTTGTTCCCCTAGAAAATGTATATGAAATTAAGGCTAAAATGCCAGCATCGTTGGATTGCGTTAATTTAGATTTTTTATAGATTCAAAAGACCACAGACATAGATAAGTACCTAAGTATATTATATGTTTATTTCATCTTGATACCTCTAAGCATTGAATAATATTATGTTGCCATAATAACTTCAACACGTTCCTGATAAAAAGACCTTGATAAATAGACGGAAGGACAACAACGTAATCCTGTAAGTGTTCCGTTTTTCCTTTTTAGGTACGAAACCTTAAAATGACGCCAAGTGAGACAAACACCGCCTAATTAATTTTTAAACCGACATTTTTCCTTTTCGGTGTAATGGGAAATTGCAGGTAAATAAATATAAATTAAAATAAATTTAGGTTTTTGCATGAATCGGCATGATTACCGCGTTTAAAAAAATAAATTTTGACGTGAATACCTACTGCTTTCAATAAATCTGCTACCCACTATCCTTTCTGGATCATCATGATTACACTGCAATTGGTAGGTACCTATTTGAATATTAACAAAGTTTACTGCATAACGAGAAATAGGAATATTGAAGTTCATACACGGGTGGTGGCATAACTAAAACTAGGACACGAGCTGCACATTGAAATAACTTAAAATAAACTATCTAACTTTATAAACTTTAACAATATATTTTATCGTCCCCACACATTATCAAAGGTAGTAAACGAGATACCTTAGCTACAGTTAGTTCATGTCTTATATACCTACCTACATATACTGAAAAATAAATATCTACCTCCAGTGGGAAAGACTAATGAATACCTTAAAAAATGAGTGGTGAGAACTGTTTTAGTATTTTCAATTCTCGACCAGAGGAGTAGCTTAGCTCAGTCCGAGAAGGTTGTTTAATGTTTGGGCTTCTCGTAATTTGTAAGTAGGAACGCAAAACATTTTTTTATGTACTTATTTGAACGTTATGCACGTATATGTTTTATTGACCGTCTCTTTTTTATTAGGTATAGGTATATAAAAAAGAAGTCGTACGTGGTTGGAAAGTGAACCAGCATTTAGGAAAGAAGATGATTATCGGTTAGCAACCGTTTCGCAAAAATTCAAGTAAATTATAATGAATATTTTAAGAAACACAGGGTGTTAGTGACGTCGTAACGAAATCTTTTAGGGATGATTCAGATTTATAGGATTATAGAGAGATAGGTATTGAGTTGTTATCGCAAAACTATTGAACTTAAAATAATTAAGTAAGTGGAATTTTCCATCGCAAAAGTATACAATTGAAACTAATTTAAAAAAAAAATAAAAAAATATTTTTGTGACAGAAAATTCCACTTGATTTCAACTTAGTCATGGTCAGAATCTTCGTTTAAAGTTTTCGTTACGATGTCACTTACACCCTTTATATATGAAAATACTTACCTACTTACTAAAATGTTCTTTTACTAGATTTACAAAATAAGTAGAAACCCCTTCAATAAAAAAGTAAGTAAGTAGGTACACATACATAAAAATGATGGATGAGAAATTGTGCTGGTTTTCGTCTCGAACATCTTATAGAATTTTAGTAGAAATAATAGCAAGCGTGGCCAATTATTGGTCAGCAAACATTTAGTATCGATCGCCATCGACTCGCAAAGAAGAAGAAGGAATGATAGTCATTTTTTATTCATAAAGTAGCAGAAAGAACAGACACTCGGATAAGGAGCCAATATCCACCAGAATCGATTTAAGTATAGGTACGTACATCCAAGAAGTGGCATGTCCAGATGTAAGATAAAGCGGGAATTACGTAGGTATATCATCGAGAAATTACTAACTGGGCTATCTTCCTAAATTCATATTTAAAAAATTCGCAAGTGTTTGGGCAACGTTTGTCATAGGATTTATTTAAGAAAAACCACTTTTCCCAACATGCTTACAGTGACTATTGGGTTCCTGGCGTACCACTTGTAGGCGGTGACGACGAAGTAAGCGGCGGCCACAGTGCTCACCAACACAGCCAGCGCCCAACAAAGTCTGCAAAAAATATCTAAGTCTATGAGTATACTTTCACAGTAACTAGAAATACTTACCGCATCACGCCTACGTAATAGACAATTAAATATTGTGAACATTAGGTAGGTAGGGGATATGCTAAATATTACTACCTACGTACTAATAATCCACTTTATAATAACTAAGTATTTAAGTACCAAAGAACATAAATAAATCGATACAGACCTTTCATACACGTTTAGATCCTCCATCACAATATATTTGTACCCATGCAAGTCCGTCCGTTTACAAAACTCGACAAACTTGTTCGCGAAAAATCCTTTCCTTGGGTAATCCTTTCCATTTTCGACAAATCCTTTTTTGCTTTTTATAAAAGATGATTTGTCGATGTAGTGTACCATATTTGTCACACGTTGGTGCATAAATATGGGAGACACGCGAGCTGGGGCACCGCACACTGAAAAATAGCCGCGATTTGTCGACGACACACCACCCGGTAATTACAAGCTTAGATCCGAACACAAGATACCACATGCAACCCTCACAAATGGCGTATGAAACACGCACCTAACTGTTAGTAGATTTTATCATTATCCACAGTATCTACGCATAGACCACCTACTTAAATTTTTATAGCACATAATATTCTGCCCTTGAAAAGTTTCTATTAATGACAATGAGTCAAACTTCGTATGATGGTTGAAAGCTTCATCCTTCATCAGCGGGAGTAAGTTTTCACCTTTGTCAATTTACATCGACAATTAGATAGTTAGTCGCGTGTTCGGCATTCATTTCATAGACACCATTATACATACCACTTCGGACCTAGGAACTAGGAATAATTCGAACTAAACCAGAATTTGAACTTAGGCATAGAATAAGAATAATAGGTATAGAACGGCACCTCTCCGCTCTCCACTGAGCCGAGTCTGAGCTAGGTTTACCTCCCCTCGAACATAGTTTAGACATGAATCGTGAAGGCAGCGCGCGGACCGCTGTTTTTATTTTTCATCAATTTAGTTTATATGTTCGAATTTTGAAATTGGACGCCGACGTTCTTTCATCTGATTCGAATATTTAATCTCACTAAATTAGGTATTGTAATCGGCAGTCCTCAGACGTCACACACACAGTTGCACGTATTGATAATGTCAATGGCTAGTGTATAATTGTAAAATGAGGTTGTTTGTATGAAGTGTCCGGTGTGTGACTTAGGTAATGATATTTAATACTTACCAAAGTCAAATATAACGAATGGAAGCAGCATTTTGTATAAGTAAGTATGTATTTATTAGCAAAAAGTCTGGTAAGCTGTGTATGTATATGTATTATTTAAAATGGAGGCAGTAGCCCAATCATGAATGACCCGATCGGGAGGATGGCCGTTTAGCAGGCACTTAGTTTTCAAGCTCCTTGGAGGGCGGCACGTTAAATCGTCTGTCACTCAAGTTGGCAAAGATAAAAACTCTCGCAAATGGCATAGAATAAATAGTAATACGGATAGAAAGGCGAGGAAATGCGATGTTGAAAATAAACTAAAACCCACTACTTCTCTCGTGTGGGATGTAACATCACCAACTGACCTCAACAACCCTCATAATTAGTCCAAAGGCCCCTGAGGTGGTTCATCTAACGACTACATAATCAGAACCGACTGTTTCACAAGCCGTCCGATGCACGGATTATCTTACTTTAGGACTATCGGGTGATCAACCTACAATGTCATAACATAACCAAACTAGGAATCGTTAAGTGATTTTTAAGAAATAAAAATGAGATAGGATTTTTGGTAACATTTATTTACATTTTGTCTCAATTTTCCCTTACCTATAGGTACTAACCTAATGCAATAATAATACCTATAAACTATTCATAAAATATATAAAATATATTATAAAAAACATACACGCAAAAAGCAGTTTTATAAATTCATATCACAATTTTTATAGGCCTAAAATTTGTTCATTTTGCTTTAGAGATTGCTTTTAATTGACAAAGAAATATATGATAGAAATAATAGTTACCCATTTTATAATATAGGTTCTCACACTTAACACGAAAAATGTGATATCTAACCACCTACTTATAATATTATTTTTAATATTGCATTTTTTTTACCTATGTTTTAATAGTAAGAAGAAATGAGCATATTATATTTCTAATAATAAAAAGAAATGTCAAGATGAAGACAATTTTATAACAACTAAAACATATTTTTATATTCTAATTCAATCTTATCACAGTACGGGTCTAATATAAAAATAGTATGTACCCTACTTACTTACTTACTTACTTAATTCAATAACACTTCGTCGTAGCACCTTTTAATTGTTTTTTCAGTAACTAGTAACCACCTTTGACGTGGCACTGACAACAGTTATCTAACAAATATAGATATTTCCCAGGATATAAGTAGATTAAACATATTAAGGATAACTCGGGTCTAAAAATAGTAATTCGGCTACCAGTAATTTATAAAGTGTCGTCGAAGAAGACAACGTCAACAGCAACAACAAAATAAAATTCTTGGCAGTTAGAACTTATTTAAATAATCGAACGATTACTAAATAACTAGGACCATTAGTTTATATTTCACGGCTAAAGTTAAGTAACATAGATGATATGCTTAAAATTATCCATCCAAACTTAGGTTTATTTTCGAATACATTTTACAAATATAAATTTCTAGCCGTTGAGTTTAGGCTAATATTACGTTTAGGCGGCTAAAGACTAGACATTTATAGCGAATGAAACATTAATAGGTACCTAGGTTGAATAATATTAAGTATAAACCTTTATTTTCACTACTAACTTTAACCGCAAATTGACATACATAATACTGTTAAAATACCGAACGATGATGAACCCAATATACCTAATAATAATAGTGGTAACATTAATCTTAATCAGAGCGGATACTACAGTACAAATTATATATATGTACCATAGGAATTCACGGAACCGTGACACTGTTGGGTTACCAAGGAGTTACCAAGGTTACTAAGATTGTGTAATTGGGTAGTTTCCTAGGTCAAAGATAACTTATGAAATACTGATTACTTATTAAATACAGATTTAAAACAGGCGAAAAACATTTTATTTGTTCTATTTAACTTATTTATGAATGATAATAAAGAAAAACGATAAGTCCGACATTTTATCACGTTTTTCTATGACGTCACAGTGTGCTTTTTTTATACAAATTTCTCAATAATTTACGTGTTTTGACGTTTAGTAAAAAGTAACTGATTTGACTAATTGGAAACTAGCTTACTTATTGCAGTTCTAGCGGAGCCCAAAGAGCAATCTTTATTAATTATAAATCATTTCAGTGTGTGAAATACCAGTGCAGGCGTTTGCCCAGCAGTGGCACGTATATATAGACTGCTTAATTTTATGTATAATTCACTTGTTGTTTTTAATTGCGAAAGTGTTTTAGCCGACCTGTCGACACCACATTAGTAAATTGAATGATTTAGGTATAGTGTTCGTAAGATCTGACATATCACAGTTCGGGATTTTACAGTGACATAGCTACTTATCATAATAAAACACTCGCGTAGTGTAGTTCTCAGAGAAATCATAGACGGGAGTTGCCATACGTACACGCTACTTTCTGCCGAAGTTCATGAACAATTGGTTCGTGCTTTATTTGTGTGACGGTTTTGTGTTGGCATGCGGTTATAGGGTAGATGTGTGCTGTACGTGTATACCTCACCTCCCCCAAAAAGTGACAGAAAACCCCCGTCTTTAATATCTCTAAAACCTTAAACTAAGCGTACTTTAATAGAGTTTAAAAATTACAAATCCTCTATTTGTACACGACAAATAACGTTAAGCGATGATTTAGGCAACACTTATTGTTTTTTGTACCTTTTGTAAAGGCTGTTTTTACAGCCATTAAAATAGTCACACAAGATTCAGTCTTAACTCAATTTTGAAAAGAATATCTATCTCAGCAACATTTATGATCAGCTACGATTTGGAATGTCCTATTTAGATTTCTTGTGACATTATTTAAAAACGTGTGAGTCACTCAGCGGGACCCCATGCCGTAGGCGCGAGTATACAGGGTGTTAGTGACATCGTAACGAAAACTTTGAGGGATGATTCAGACCATGATTCTGAGTCGATATCAAGTGGATTTTTCCGTCGCAAAAATCATGTATTTTTTTTAGTTTTTTAAAATTATTTATATACTTTTGTGATGGAAAATTCCACTTGATATTAACTCAGAATAATCAGCTGAATCATCCCTCTCAGTATTCGTTACGATGTCACTTACACCCCGTACAAGTACATACGGTAGCCATACAAGTAGGTATGGCTGTTAGTGACACCGTAACGAATATTGAGGGGGATGATTCAGACCATGATTCTGAGTTGATATCAAGTGGAATTTCCTGTCAAAAAATTCATGAATTTTTTGTGTTTTATTTTAATTATTTTCCTATCCATACTTTTGCGACATAAAATTCCACTTGATATCAACTCAGAATCATGGTCTGAATCATCCCTCAAAGTTTTCGTTACGATTTCACTAACACCCTGTATAAGGGTTCAGTTCCAAATTTTATTTATCGAATCTAGGGATAACTTAATTTTGTTTCAATTTGGTTCAATTTTCAACCAGCAGAATAGTTTTTTATACATAAGTCAACTGAAAATGCTTGTCAAACTTTATTTCTCTGTTCCATTTATTATGTAGTTGAAAACGGTGTTAAAACGAAGACAATTTCAATAATATTAGGGTTCCATAACCTCCAGCCAGCCAGACTTAGGCAAACCCAAAGTACCTAGGTACGTGTCTTTGCGTTTGTTAGCAGATGGCAGTGTAATAAAGTCAATAATATCGATGGCCTAGAAGTCAAACGTGCTAAGTGCAAAATACTTATTCGATTTTTGATGACAAATGTAACCCGGAAAGAACTTCTCAAAGGGCTATAATTAAAAGTTATGCATGGTTACGCCGGCAACTCAAAGTCATTACGACGCTTGGCGAGCCGATTCTTTGGGACATTAGTAAAATACAAGTAAAATGTTTCGGCGCCGTCTTAACATTTTCATTCGTTTTACCCTTCTAATTTCATGGATAACAAACATTTATAAGCATCTGTTATCTTTGTTTTAAATGATGACACTTTTTATTACACCCAGCCACAATTATATTTTCAAAATAATGAGATCAAAATAAAGAGAAGCAATATAGGTAGCAACATAATTCTAAGTATACATAATGTGATCCAAATATTAGGCAACCAATATTTATATATATTATATTATGCTTCTGCCATTACATTGTATTTTGGAATAATTATGTACCCGAGTAATGAGAAAATAGGTACCTAATTATCACATTAGCAGTACAAGACCATCTATATTGTTTTTGGTGAACGTAGCCTGGAAATTATATTTCATTTCCAGTTCAGTCATGTCCGCGGAAAATTAAATCCTTGAATTTAACAACATATAACTTGGATAGCACACATACCGCGCTCTTTAACTTACGTCAAAATGTATTGGAAAAAGATAGACGAATTCTTTTCTTTTAATGTTTTAGCAATAATTTATGTTACGGTTGCCTACGGTTTATTATAAAAAAAATATTTGTCACTCTAGTCGCATTAGTGTAATAACTGAAACAAACTTAGGATTGCAAATATACGACTAAGTATTCAGCGGAAAACCTCGCATTTTATTTAAGTCCTCATAGGTATAGGTCCAAACTGCTTCACAACTCTTTCAGGTCGTTTGCGAGAAGAAGCAGTTTTCTCGTTTTCTCGGCATTTGTTTGCGGCAATGGCCGCGTCATCATGTAAGGTGCCGTGTGGAGTGAGATACAATAGGGAACATGCATTTGGGATCATCATCATCATCAACAGCCTATATACGTCCCACTGCTGGGCACAGGCCTCCCCTCAATCAACCGGAGGGGGTATGGAGCATACTCCACCACGCTGCTCCAATGCGGGTTGGTGGAGGTGTTTTTACGGCTAATAGCCGGGACCAACGGCTTAACGTGCCCTCCGAAGCACGGAATCATCTTACTTTTTCGGACAATCAGGTGATTCAAGCCTGAAGAGTCCTTACCAAACAAAGGACAGTCTCACAAAGTGATTTCGACCATGTCCCCATCGGGAATCGAACCCGGACCTCCAGATCGTGAGCCTAACGCTCTAACCACTAGACCACGGAGGCTGTTAGACTTAAAAGTTACTAATATTTTAAAATTATACTTTAGTTTTAAATTATTCGAAATAAACGGACATCCAGATAATAATAAAATTCCTAATATTCGTTATATCCGAATACTACAAAAAACATAACAGATAATTCAAGCCGTAGTCCTAATTAACTGCATTAATATAAACAAGGTTTCACCAGTTTCGAGTTCTCACTCCCGTTTCGATTTTTTGAAAAATTAAGCTATCCGTAGTTATTAGGTCTGTCTAGACCATCGATATTATGTAGGCGTAAAGACATTAATATCATTTAAACAAATCTAGATAACAAACGAAATGATTCAAGATTTTAATAATTTGGAATTAGGGAAGTCAGGTCAGTCTCATTTACGAAATGCGGCCATGTCTTTATAATATCAACTACTTTGTCGCCAGGGCTCAGTGTAGACATAAGTTGTCGATGAGCAAATAATTTGTAATCTTTGGCAAGTTTACCTTCCGCGACACCCAGTTTAATCAACTTTTTGCACGCTTCGACCTGATTTTTAGTCGGGTTTTCTGAATTAAATGTTCCTATAAAAGCTATAGCTATGCTGTATTTGTTGTAACCTTTTGTATGAGCGCCAATCTGATCCCAACCACGTCCATAGTAAGCGGAGCCGTCGCCGCCAACCAAGAAATTATAGCCAATATCACTCCAACCTCTTGACTCAATATGAAATGTTTGCATCAGACGGACTCTCAGCACACATGCACTCTGAAATTACAGAAAACAGTTTATCAAAACAGATGTCAATTACCTATACTTTAGACTTCGACTAGGAACACGCGAGGAGTGGGGCGGATTATCAAACGTATGGTAATCTATTAGAGCATCCACGTAGAAGCGTGCTCACGCGCATTTTTGTTTTATCTTAAGTAGCAACGTCGGACATCATCGCGTTCATCGATTTTAATGGAAATGAAAAACGCAAAACGCGCCGTACCGCGCCTCACGTGCCCTTGGACAAGGGTTCATTTATTCTTTTATTTAAAACGCGAGGGAGTTAAACATCAAACCTGGGTAAAGCAACTGTCAGTAGCTGTGTGCGTGATGATGACCCATGGAACAGGAAGCTTTATAGGTTCCACAGATTTTTCCACAGGCTGCGCAAGCCAGTCGGTCCTCGATACGATCCTCAGATGGTCAGGTGCTATCAACAGGTCATCTGCTGTAAATGAGTAACAAAATTATTAACGGTATTATTTAGTTATATTTAAAATAAAAAGATTAGTACACTTTCAGCCCTGGCTTAGTAATAGCACGCGACTAACACGAATGTAAATACCTACCTACCTAACTGTTACATTATATAAATTATAAAATACAGGACCTACTATTATAAATAAGCATTCGTCTACTAATAAAGTACTCCTAATTCCTACATACAGCGATAAGAAAAAAGTCCCTGTAAATCTTTAAACCACAGGAACATAAATAGTTTCAGAGCTCAATAACAAAATATGTCTATATTACCTATATCCTGCTTATTTTATCACTATATTACCCTCTAACAATAATAAGTAGGTATTTAGTATTTATCTACTTAAACACACACGCGTACACAACGTATATAAAGCGTTATGACGGACTTTTGCGTACTATCAATTATTATTTATATTTTAACAAAATCCACGAAACAGACTTCCTAAAAATAAAAAATATAAGTATAATTAACTATTTGCCTTATATATTATATTATTATGTACAGTACACATAGTTAGATTAAAGGACTTCCCTGATAGTGTGGAAATAAGAAATTTAAACGATACCAAAGGTACAGTTGTAGGGAAAAACCGTTATCTATCATTAAAATATTGAAGTAGGTAAGTACGTTACTTTCGGCGTTGAATGAGGGAATTTCCAGGTTACGTTCACCAAAAACAATATACCTAGATGGCGTTGTACAGTATTAAAGTGGTAATTACATATCTTCTCATTACTCGGGTACATAATTGTTCTTAATTATAAAAATAATTATTGCTTGATATTAGGATTTCTCTTTATCTTTATCAGAATAATAATGGGCGAAAGATGTAGGTAATTATGCCTGGATGTAATAAAAAGTCATCATTTATGCCCAAAAACCAAGATAAAAGATACATAATATGTGTGTTTTCCATGAAATTATAAGGTTAAACGACGGAAAATCAAGGCTGCAAGTTGTCTTTGATTACTTGTGGCTCTGCCCACCCCATTAGGGATTACGGGCGTGAGTTTATGTATGTATGTATGTATGTACGACGGAAAATCTGTACAGCGCCACCTATATTGTTTTTGAGGAACGTATCCTGGAAAGTCTCTGATTAGTTTCAAAAATGTAGGAAATACTTGAAATACAATTATAATTAAACAATATTAACATACATACTTAAATCACACCAATTTATACGAAAGAATAAGAAACATCTATACCGCATGTAATACCTGCCATGAGTGACGAACATCATAAATTCATTTTGTCAATGACAATAATACCTAATTACGTATTATATTCTTTATAGTTTCGTGTATATTTTCAACTTCAGAAACAGTATGTATCTACACAGTACTTAATGGACAATTAGCCGATAAGTCGGCTTTCTAGGACCGACTAATCGGGTAGTCGGCCCATCTCTTTTAATATACCGACCTAGGAATGAATAATACGACAATCATATCTATATTAGGAATATCATGTTAGGATAATACACGTTAGAGTATTCAACAGGCCAGCTGTGGAGATAATTCTGCAGGATGCTGCTGGCAGGCATTTTTTGAAATCACGCATGACAGACCACCTTCACCTACAACACTACTCGTATAAAATCAGGAGCAGATCCAGGGTCACCGACCGTATTTCATTCAAACGTATTATTGTACATCTGGCATCCGGTCGTTTATTATCCTGATATTAAATATAGGCCCGACACCGGATAACCGTTTCACATCTACTTTTTAAAATAGGTATAGCTAAAACGAAAACGTTAAAACGCATGTATGAGGTCATCCCTAATCAATTATTCTATGAACATTTTGCGTACTTAATATGATATCCCATGTAATGAGACACATTCTGTGTAGTACGTTTAAAATATACTATTTAAAATATTACCCTAGACCAAATTTGTAGAAACTAACATTGCTAACATAACACGAGCTCACAACTACCTCATCATCAGCCCATTAACCCACTGCTGGGGCACGGGCCTTCCCTATGGATGGATAGGGAGATCGGGCCTTAAACCATCACGCGGGCCCAGTGCGGATTGATGGTTATTAACGACTGCTAATGCAGCCGGGACCAACGGCTTACCGTGCCTTCGGAAGCACGTAGGAACTCGAGATGAAAACTTTTTTTTGTGGTCACCCATCCTATGACCGGCCTTTGCGAAAGTTGCTTAACTTCAACAATCGCAGACCGAGCGCGTTTACCGCTGCACCACCGAGCTCCTATACCTACCTATATACCCAATGGGGCTAGTCATCCATCCATCGCAGTATGTACACCGAGCTTTCTGTCAAACCAAGATGATAAGTATCGTTGTCTGTAATGGGGCGGAATTTGGAGAAAATGTTATCTTATAAAAAAAAATCTATTCAACATTAATTCCAAGGATGATTTATATAGTAGTTTATTGCACCATTTTTTCAATATGACTGCGCGAAGTGCGCGAACGGCCAAGACACGTGGTGACAAGTTGTCGGAAGAACAGGGTCAAAATCTATACATTCACAAACTCCCGGAAAACTTTCAAGGCAACCAGCGGCATAAACAACAGGCTACAGCCTTCTATATCGACTTTCTGAAGTTGTGGAAACTTAACCATGGGGCCATTGTTCTAGTTCTGAATCACTCAGTGGAGTTGTCAAGATTGGAAGACAATGAGGGACTTTCCATGCTACATTGTCCAAAAAATATATAGGTAAATGGCGCTGTACAAAGTTGCCTTTCTGGAACCTTCTAATTTCATGGATAACATACATAATGCATCTTTTATCTTTGTTTTTGGGTATAAATGATGACTATTGTTCACCCTAGTTACCTATTACACCCACATATAACATATCTTCCACCCATTATTATTCCGATCAAAATAATGACATAGGTATATCGGATCAATATCAAGCAACAATTATTTTTATATTTGCCTCTGTTATTACATTATATTTTAGAACAATTAGGTATGCTATGAGAAAATAGGTAATTATCACGTTAAATCTGTACAACGCCATCTATATTTGGAGAACGTAGCCTGGAAAGTCCCTTATTAATTTGCACAAAGTAATGAATACAATCTACTCCTCATAGAGGTACCTACCTACTCTATATTGATAAAATGTTTTTTTTTTGTTAGATATCCACTCGCTACTTTTTTTTTAAATCGGCAAATGCGGTCAAAATTACTGTTTTGCTAGATCTCGACTAGAAAATTCAGTTTTCCACCACCTTTAATCTAGTTCTCCACAACTGACTTGTTGGATTTCAATAAGAAAATGTATATATTTACCTACCTACTTAGAGGTCTTGTGAAGTACCTAATAAAGTGATAACTAGGTTACCTTATTTTATTTATTTATTAACGCATAGGTACTGTACCTAACTATTTTGAAAAAATCCAGATCTAGATGCAGAAATAAGTTAGTGAAACAAATACTCTACCAGTAAAACAAAAAAGATATTGATACTCCGAACTTATCGTACCTTTATATTGTTTAAAACTTTGTGTTGGGCTGCTACAAATATCATCCTTATTCTGCTGGAAATAGTTGGTCCCAATTGTTAATAATGAGTAACACACCCACATTAAATAAGTTATTGGCACAAGGAAGACGGATAACACAATTATTTGAACATTCTCACAGCATAACCCCACCACCTGCATGGTCACCTGTGCATGGTCTGAAATAATACATAAAAATGGTTTACTGAAACCAAAATGTTCCAATGTAATGTTTGTTAGAAATGAATTATGATAATAAATAACTTGCTATGTAGGTATATTATTTTGTGATATTTCGTGCTTTATCATAATGTGATAATGAACAGCCAGCCACCACCTACAAACTATATTAGTCCACACATAACTCATGCCCATAATCTCATTTCAGGATGGCAAAACCACTTTTGATCAGAAGGACACTGTCAGTGTCTTAATTACCTATATCATTAAAAAAATATAAAGCAGACATATTTCATATATAATACTTTTTAAGCAAATTATTGACTAGTATGTAGACTTGTTAAATAGGTATGTTAAACTAAAACAGAAGTAATATGCAATAAAATTTCATGCAAATTAAGCATTTTATTTACTTGAAGAATTATCTCCAGTAGGTTGGGTGGTACCGCTTTGTTGCCGGTCCCTTTGCAGCATAATGAGCACTACAGCACAAACACCACCAAATAAAATGATACCTACTGCTGAAAGTGACAATTTGTGCCAGGTCTTGATTTCCAACTTCCCAATAACTAAAAATTGATAAATTGACCTCATAAGGCCGACAGCCAATGAGGGACTTTCCAGGCTATCTATATTGTTTATGAGGAACATAGCCCGGAAAGACCCTCATTTTGGCTGACTACTAAGTAAAACCGAATGTACTTTCAGAGGAACTTTAGTTTCAAACTTGGTAATGCCCATGGTTTCGAGAAAAGATTTTTGTGTGTGTCAGATTTTCTATTGTGCTCATCTTTATAAGGGCCTTATATAATAGTTCAAACAGTTTATTTATATTGGATATAAAATATAAATTGGATTTTCTTTGGAGCATATCTGACTACATAATAGTAAAAATAAATATGTCGCATTTTTATGTTTTAAAGTAGAGATTAAACATACATATACCTACATAAGTTTGAATATTTAATACATTTCATGATTAATCACCAGTTCTTTTGAAAGTAGTACCAGTTTATAAATTGTACTGATAATTATTATGTTGTGTTTTTTAAAAGTGTTTATAGTACTGATACTTAAAATTAAATAAAAAACATAATATAGCGTCACATGCATACATCACCAAATTATATTTTGATTTTTTTAGGAGAAAACAGTTCAGATATATAATTTTGAATAGTGTAAGCCATAAAATATAAACTTTTTTTCAAAGTTTTAGTTCCTAGTTACTTTTTACTTGCATTCATAAAAGTCTCGAATTAAAGAACTATTATGTATTAGTAGGTACCTTCATAAGTACATTCGGGTTTATGAGGATAAAACAGTTGTAAAAACCAATATTTGTCACATCACATTGTTAAATATTGCTAGCAATTCACATGGATATCCATTCAGTAATTCTTAATATTAGCCCTAACATACATTCAATTCATAGGATAGACTTCTGGGGCCAGAAGGTACAAAGATTCTTTGGTTGTCCTGGTTAAGCAAAAGGCTAGCTGAGAACTGTGATCATTTCCCTTCAGCACCTATGCAGTGTGGTGTTGGTGGTACTGCACCAACACGCAGTGGAGCAGGGTGGTGGAATATGCTCCATACTTTTCTGGTTGATTGAGGTGAGGCCTGTACTTGGCAGAGGGACATTATATTAGGCTACTTATATTATATTAGGGTATGCTCTAAAATGCTGTTGTAGATACAATAAACTAAGTATTGATATATATTATCAACTTACATGAGGGTTCATTCTTTGGCTGGAATTTGCCATTTGGAGGGTTCTCATCTTCAGTCTTTTGATATGATGCATTGTCAATGCCTGATCTTGTCTGAATAACTTGTTTTATAGTCACGGGGCCGTTAAAAAATGTGTTATTTCCGAACTGAACATTTTCAGAATTAGTCACTGCCACAGTTCCAAATACTGGTGTAGCGCTAGCTTTTACCAAATTATTAGGGATATTGGCTATGGTGCCTTTATGAAACTCTCCCGGTACCTCATTTTTCTCATCGTCGCTTTCACTATATTCCTCTATAATTTGTAAATCACCAAGGTCTCCCTCAACTTTAATCCCAAGATTCCTTTCATCAACAGTTCCTATTTTCATAGCCATTTTAGAAAATCACAATCTAAATTCCACCATATTCGACTTAATTTTATTACGGTTTTTACAAACGTATGTAACTAAACAATTTAATTAAAAACTATCTTCCTCGATACCAATTTACATCATCAAAATCTTGTTTTGATTCGATTGAATGAATCAATGAATGAAAACCTCATAATGAAGATAAAGTACTTTTTTTTTAAATATGTATGGCCTGGAAAGGAATCATTTTATACATTGAATGAATGATCGAGCTGTGACGCCAGAGGAACGGAGTAGGAACACCTTACAGTTAAAGTAAGAAACCTTTTTCATAATACAAATTTTAATGTCTTAATTTATGTGACTTACTTACCGTCCGACAACTGTTCATTCTTCATGCAACACTCCCTATTATTATTATTATTGTTTGTCATTTCCATATCTCCGGACTATGGAGTCCCGGACTTTTAGAAGGCGTGCGTGGGGCCGAAGCCAACACGTAGAGGCCCCTTAACTGAACATTTTCAAAAGTGCCACGCCATTATTATTGTTTGTATGTCGTTTCCATATCTCGGGCCTACGGAGTCCCGAACTTTTGGAAGGCGTGCGTGGGGCCGAAGCCAACACGTAGAGGCCCCTTAAGACAGTTTAATCTAAATGTGGTGTGGTGTGACATCAACCGGCGATTATCCCTGTACGCACTATGGGAGTGCACCCAAAGACAATCCCCGGTTCGTGTAGGGCTATTGTAGATTACGGGAACAAAGGGAACTGGGTTATTGGGTTGGGGGTTAGTGGACCGGGATTCTGGGGCTATGGGGGACTATGGCGCCATTATTATTATTATTTCATAATTATTGTTAACTAAACGCAGTAATTGACGAAAATAAAGTTTCGGCAGGATTTCGGTATCTCGTAGTTACATACTTAAGTAGGTACCTAACTTCTCTCTCATCAAACAAAGTACTACTAGGGTGTAGGTGTAATAAATCGTAGTTATCGTCGAAATCGTTACTTAGAGATCAAAACTGACATAATTTTGTCTCGAATAAATATAACTACTATTAAAAAATTAAAATTAACCTATCTACTAAAAAGGCTCTGTGAAGTATGAATACCTATAGTACTTAGTTCATCGTGCAATAGATGTACCTCTGCCTACCCCGATTGGGTATTAGTCATGTGTTGTGTTTCTTAGAAGTGACAGGCCTTACAAAGATCCTTATAAACCCCCTTTACGACACCATTCACATCATCGTGCGTTAAGAGGGACAGACAGCAACATTTTTATATTTTTCTCCTAAATCTCAATATTTTAGTTAATTTTACTAAATCTGTCGCCGAGTCGACATCAAGACTTTTAATATTAGTTTTATATTGATAGCCGCAAGGTAACCATATTAAAATTTTATTGTCCCTAAGTCCCTATCCACCCCATTTTAAGGTACCTTCCTAATTGAACCATTGATATGTATAACAATCAGTGATGTGCCGTTTCCGGGAATGTTTCCATTCATTTTGAATTTGAATGTTTCCAAAGTGGGAATGTTCCAGTTGTAAAATATCTTTAATAGTAAGGACACTGGTGCTGATTCCAGTAAACACCATCTAATCTTATTTTAAGTTATACCTGTCATTTCTTATCCGCCCAAAAAGAAAGGGACGGGTAATCAGGCATAAAAATAAAAATGGAACATACGTCAATTGTAGGCAGAAATTTAAAAATCCCTCGCAAAATTTTACATTGTCCAATAATCCGACAGAATTAAGTTGACAGCACACGTGACACAGGTTGCATAGCACCAAGATGCCAATATTATTCACCCGGGTTATTCATTTATTTTTAAATTAACAGTTGCCTTTCCTTTTTGATGGATAAGAAAATGATGGGTACCTATAACTTAAAATAAAATTAGGTGTGCAGGAATCGGGGTTATTGGCTACTTTTCTTGTACCTACTCTGGTCTTATCTGCAAAAAAGTTAGGTAATGTAAGTTTTGCACCTTTTTTCCTGCTGTACAATATCACTGATAACAATGTTACTTGACTACAATATATTCAACTAAAAAAACTAAATACCTACTTTTCATACCTAAAAAGACCATACTTCGCTTAACATTTTAACTTTCAATGAATGTTTTTAATTACATCATGCTCACGCCTGCATCTCATCAATATCATCTTAATCACACTCGCAATCCCTAAAGGAGTGAACAGAGCCACAACTAATTCAGTGACTGGTCAACCGCTGTTCGAAACATGTAGGTGGGGTAGCCACTTAAACTTCATACTTAATAAGTCAATTCCTGAGAATTTGGTTTTAGTAGGGCAATTCGGAAAGAAAACGAATATTACGGACTAGAATTATATTTATCGTCATAATTTTTTTTTTCATTTGTAAATAGATAGGTATACAACATTGGAAAAATACATTTTGATATCGAGACTGAAGAAACATACACAATACATTTTGATACCAAGACAAGTAAAACATCGAAACCTTAACTTTTGTTGGTACCTATTAAAAATATGCGAAAAGAACCAATATTACGGACTGGAAAGTAGGTAGGTATTTATCATCATATTTTTTCGGCTATATTTTCAACTGTAAATACACAACATTGGAAAAATATAATTAAACCAATATACGGACTAGACATATATATTTTTTTCAGCTAGTACCTACCTCTTCAAGTGTAAATTTAAACACGACATTGGAAAAGTAGTTTGATATCGAGGTAACTAGTAAAACATCGAAATCTTGATTTTTGTATTAAAAACTATGCAAATATTATTTTCTGAATCAATCCACACGGAATACTGTAATAGATAAATGAAAAAGTAACTGTTGTCTGTCTGTTGCCTTTTCACGTTTAAATAGCTAAACCGATTTAGATGAAATTTTGTATGGAGACTTTTTTGAACCTGCTATAGAAACCTCCTGCAAGAAAATACATTTGCAAGAGGAATATATTTAATATTGTGTAAGTATAGTTATAATAAATTACCCATGCACGTTTTAAGAATATATGTAAAGCTGCTCTTACCTATAGTTAAAACAAAATGGTTGATACATTACTTTTATAGTGTTAATTCATTGATTTTAAAAAGTTAAAATTTTGACATATAAATAATTTTCAATAGTTCTATGCATAATACCTATCGCCTTCACTATTTTCACTGTAACCCAACCTTTCTCCTTTTCAACCCTACATTTAATAAAATAATAAACTTTGGTAATTTCTTATTTTCTATAATAAACATCGATAAAAAAGAAATTGATTCAGAATTCGTAATCGAAGTCGATCTTACTTTTTGAGTCGTCGACTTAGAAATGGTCGTTCTAGAAGATAACTAAGTGTGCGTTTATATAGTAAATGTTGTAGCTTCTGGATCTGGACTACTTGCATACCTGCAAAATAAAGAATTGTAAAATGTATAAATCTTAACAGCTAAATCGATTTGAATGAAATAAAAATATTAGAGATGTCTCGAACTAGTCGGCAAAGGCGCCCGTTGAATACTGGACTTATCTCTAGTACTCGTATTCATTATCATTTGATCATATATCATCATATATATTTCATTTCATCTACCGTCCCTTATTTGAATATTGTACTTATTCCGCAGATTCAAAAACAAAGATACCAGTAGTGTGGGAAAACTTGCGCGACGTGGCACTTTTATCATAACATCTAGTGGACTCTATACCTATATCGGTACAAGGTTCCCGGTCAAAAATAAAAATATGAAAAAACAAACAATATGGTTGCACACAATATCAAAAACTTCTTTACCCCAGATCTTCGCTAAAGCCCGGTCTCGCATCAGAATTCTGTTTGACATCCGGCGGTTCAATCTTCGCCTTCTTAATATCTTTCTTCGAGTCTTCCGGATTATGATACCTCTTGGGAGGAGACGAGTCACTATTTACAGCCTCTGATGCCGGTCCATCAACGGAATAACTTTCCGTTATCGACTCGCTTTGTGGTGCTGATTGTACTGGAAGCAGAAAATATTATTTATAGTGGGTACGATAAACGTAAAAGGGGGCACCCCGAAGAGACCTGGCGTCGGTCGGTTAACCGGGAACTCAATACCCTCGGCATGTCATTGAAGTAAGCTACGTGTTGTTGGATAGAGCCATACATTCCACCAGGAGATGGGATAACAGTAGGTTCTCAAGTCTCCCACTGCAACACTACACATCTATAAGCATATTATTATGATGAATAAATATAGTAATAACTACTTACACGTCAAAGAAGAGGTATTCTCTATATGAGACTGTGTAATTTCCCTCACCGTCAACGATGGCGACAATTGTTGCAATAATGTAGGTGACCTGGCTGGTATTCGCAATGGTGATTCCGAGTCTCGTACCTGTGAGCCTGATAAACTCTCATTTATTTGTAGCTTCACCTTCTCTTCATCATCATGATCATAGGTTCCGTTTGTTTCAGTGTCAGCATTGGGTGCTGGGATGGTCTGAGAAGGCAAATAATGACTTAGTAAATATAGGTTTAGGCATGACCTGAAGAGTATGCTCCATACCCCCTCCGGTTGATAGAGGGGAGGCCTGTGTTTACACACATACATAAACTCACGCCTATTTCCCACCGGGATAAACAGAGACTATGGAATTCCATTTGCTTCGATCCTGACACACTTCTCTTGCTTCCTCCACATTCATCACTCGCTTCATACACGCACGCCGGTTCAGAGTAGATCGTACTAAACCATTTCTAAGGACATCTCCAATTTGGTCAATGTAAGTCCTCCTTTTTTTTTTTTTTTTTTTTTTTTTTTTTTTTTTTTTTTCCGGTTCCGGTATTCGTAAACGTCAGACGCTCATGAGAACGCTCCCGTGTTTTATGCCAGAAAAGTGTGAAAATATAACCGTAATCGTTGGAAGTGAGCTTCGCGTCAAAGTTTACCTAGCCGCGCGCCGAAATAATAAAAAAACTCGACATAACTAGAAACAAAAGTGTTAAAAAACTAACTTAAAACATTCGTAGTGAAGTGAGGTTATCTGCTAATGTCAAAATTGAAAGTGACATAAAGGGAACAAGCGGCAGTTTGACCAACATAAGAGGTGGAAACTACGTTCAGAAACTAAACCTTTTCTACGGCACTGACACTCAGTGTGACCAGAAGAGAAAAATTACCCATTTTGGTAAAAAATAAGGAAATGGAGGAACAGTTCGATCTACTTTGGAACAAACTCAAGGATGAGTTACAAAGGCAAACCGCTGTCATTACCGAGTCAGTGCACTCATCACTTTCAATAACATTGGAAGAAAAACTAAAACCCATCATTCAAGAAAATGAAAAATTGAAAACAGAAATAGATAAACTAAAATCTAAACTGCAGCGGTTGGAAATAGATGCCAGGAAAAATAACTTAATAATCTTCGGGATAAAAGAAGAGGAAAATGAAAACACCGAACTTATGGACATTGTTTTGGAAACTCTGAACAATATTAATAAGAACCTGATAAAATCCAGCGACTGGGATAAGTGGGAGATAAGTCAAGTGTATAGAGTTGGGAGGAGGGACGAAACAAGAACTAGACCAGTAAAGGTGGTACTGACACTTGGATGGAGAAAGATGGAGCTCCTTAGGAATAGAAAGAAGTTGCCCAAAAATATAACTGTAACCGAGGACCTCCCAAAGGAGGTCATCGAGAATAGAAGGGCCTTAGTCCCAAGAATGAAGGAGGCCAGAGAAGCTGGCAAGTATGCCATCATTAAAAATGGGAAACTCATTGTAAAGGAGAAACAGGAAAGGGAAGAAAACAGGGATAAGAGAAAGCGCGTTCCGTCCTCCCCACCCAAGACACCTCCAGGTAGCTTCAGCAAACCAGGAGAGAGTGGAGTGCCTTATCCTCGGCCAGATAAGGTATCGAAAACCAGCAGCTTCAACGTAGTTGCGGGCAGGGGGAGTTCGCTTGAACAAAGTCAACCAAAAAACTAAAAAGCGGGAACCGGAAAATACAAACCGAAATAAATATAACAACTAAACAAAACGAAACCAGAATGACATTCCCCAACCCGGCTGGTCCCCGTGGGGAATTAGACCAATACCCTCCAGAAGCAGGAAAAAACAATAACAGCAAAAATAACAAAAACAATAAAAACAGAAACAATGATAATAACAAAGACAATAATAAAAATAACTCTAGAAAATACAACTCTCCGTCCCCAACAAACAACGAAAACTCAAAAAAAGATAACAAACCAGAGAAAATATATATAGCGACACTTAATATGCGCACCCTTCGAACAGAAGAAAGACTATCTGAACTATCCGAAGCGGTAAAAACCATAAAATGGGATATTATTGGTATGAGCGAAGTGAGGAGGCTCGGAGAAGAAATAGAAGAATACGAAGATTATGTCCTGTACTATAAAGGTGAAAAGCAAGGCATGTATGGCGTAGGCTTCCTTGTTAAGAAACACCTTAAAAAGAACATTGAACTCTTCGCCAGCAAATCAGACAGAATAGCCATATTGAATATAAAGCTCCCTGGATTCAAAACACCGTGGACAATAATTCAGATATATGCGCCCACAGAAATGGGAATTAAAGAAGACAAGGACCAGTTCTATAGATATCTGAGTGAAACAATGGAACGCTCCCATAAAACCTGTATCGTACTAGGAGATTTCAATAGTCAAATCGGAAACCCAGTGGAAGGAGAACATCTCGTCACAGGGAAGTTCAGCAGCGGAAAAAGGAATGACAATGGTCAAAGACTGTTGGACTTCGCAATGCAACACAACCTAAAGATAATGAATACATTTTATAAAAAGAAAAGCTCGAGGAAATGGACTTGGATCTCACCTTGTGGGAAGTACACAAACGAAATCGATTTCATCTTGAGTAATAAACCCGCATCATTCAACGATATCGACGTCGTCAATAAGCTGAACTTTAGTACAAACCACAGGATGGTAAGAGCGACAATAAACTGTAATACGAAAACTTCTAGAAAACACATACAAACTAAAACAAGCTATATTCCATTACCTCTCCCAGAAGAGATTATAAGTGAAGCAGAGAAAGATATACCAATAATAAACACTCAATGTTCAATACAACAACAGTATGACACACTGGAAAATGCTCTTAAAACTGTATCCAAAAAGATAAACTACTCAATTAAAAATAACGACAAAGTAGGGATAGAGGCGAAGAAACTTATGTATGAAAGACAACTCCTACTAAAAAACCGCAAAATTAATTTAAAAGATATAGAAAATATAAGTAAAAAAATCACAAAATGTATTAGGAAACATAGAATAGAATCGAGATTCAACAAAATAACAATTGCAATAGAGAAAACAGGAGGTATCAAAAAGGCACTAAAACAACTTAAAGACTATAATAACTGGATACCAAAATTTAATGAAAGGAACACCACGGGAACTACACAAATAACATCACATCGTTCGACTATAAATAAAATAGCTACAAAATTCTACGCCAAACTATATGGACAAGTAGAGACAGGAAAAGAGATCATAGGACTGGAACAGACAGACGAAGAAACAATACCAGAAATCATGGGAAGCGAAGTTAAAAAAGCAATACTCTCTCAAAAAAATGAAAAAGCGACGGGTGACGACAAGATCACAAATGAGTTTCTCAAAGGCCTGCAACAGGTTATAACCAGACCACTAACTAACTTCTTTAACAACGTCCTTCATCAAGAAGTAGTCCCTACACAATGGACACAGTCAACAATTATACTTATACATAAAAAAGGTGATAAGCAAAATGTCGCAAACTACAGACCCATCAGTATTATGTCCAACATATATAAAGTCTTCTCGAAGGTCATCCTTGGTAGACTCACAAGAATCTTAGACGAGCAACAACCTAGAGAGCAAGCAGGCTTTCGCTGCAACTTCTCCACGGTCGACCATATGCATGTTGTAAAACAATTTATAGAAAAATCTAATGAATATGGCAAACACTACTACATCTCATTCGTAGACTACAACAAGGCGTTCGACTCCCTGTTCCACAATTACCTATACAAATCCCTTTTGGACCAAGGTATAGAAAGGAAATATATAAGGATAATCAATCATATATACAGCAACAGTACAGCGAAGATACAACTAGAGAGCATTGGAGAAGAGTTTGCAATTAGAAGAGGAGTCAGACAAGGCGACCCCTTGTCACCCAAGCTCTTCTCAGCAGTGTTGGAATCAATCTTCAGGAACCTTGACTGGAATAACTGCGGAGTAAAAATTGACGGATGCAATCTTACCCACCTAAGATTCGCAGACGACTTGGTGTTATTTGCAGAAGACCCGGACACACTACAGAGTATGCTACTAGAATTGGTGACCGAAAGCAGTAAAGCAGGACTAGAGATCAACCTATCAAAGACCAAAGTCATGACAAACTGGGAAAAGCATGACATCTGTATTGAGAACCAACAGATAGAATACGTCGAGGAATATATATATCTTGGACAAATAATATCACCACGAGAACAAATGTCCAAAGAACTCAACAGAAGAGTAACGAACAGTTGGGCACGCTACTGGTCCCTCAAAGAGATAATGAAAAGCCCTTCATATCCAGTCTCCCAAAAAAGGAAAGTCTTCAACATGTGCATACTCCCAGTACTCACATACGGTTGCCAAACATGGTCTCTTACAAAGAAAGAAAGCAACAAGCTAAAGGTCTGCCAGAATGGGATGGAAAGGAGTATGCTGAGCTTGAGACTGCGAGACAGGTGGACCATGTCGAAAATAAGGGGGATTACAAAAGTCGCAGACGTAACCAAAACAGCGAGAAGATTGAAGTGGCGGTGGACCGGACACATGATGAGGTCTAAAACTAACAAATGGACAAAAGACATCACGGAATGGTACCCCAGAGACGGCAAAAGGCGAAGAGGGAGGCCAATCAAAAGATGGGAGGATGACCTACCTAAGGGGTGGAGACGATACACACAAAGTAGAGCAGATTGGCGCTTCATGGAGGAGGCCTATGTCTCAGGACAGCCCGATTAGAATAAGTAATACATATAATAAACCTATGTAAAGTAGAACTGTACATCGGTGAATAAAGGCTATTTTTATTTTTATTTTATTTTATTTTATTTATTAAGTCCTTCTAGGTCTTCCACTGCCAGCTCTACTATCAACTTTCGCTTTATACGCTTTCGCAATTCTATAGGCTGTTTATGTTTTATATGTTTAGGCATAGGAAGTGCGAAATCTGGTAAAATATAAACAGGCTATACAAGGTGTTAGTTACATCGTAAAGAAAACTTTGAGGGATAATTCAGACCATGATTCTGAGTTGATATCAAGTGGAATTTTCCGTCGCAAAAGTATAGAACTGAAAATAATTTAAAAAAATACTAAAATTTTCATGACTTCCGATAGGAAATTCCACTTAATATCGACTCAATCATAGTCCGAATCATTCCTTTGAGTATTCGTTACGAACTCACTAACATCCTGTATATGTTTCACTGCTGGGCAAGGCACAGCCAACTGGACTGGAAGGAGTGTGGACCATATTTCCTCACACTGCTCCAACTGTAGGTTGACTCAATAAGCTAGCTCAGTAAATCAGCTGCATTGATAACTGTTTTAGCAAACCAAAACAAACATCGATTCGATTCACGTACGCATTGTGTAAACTACACTTCTCATCAAAAAATCGAAACACTTCCGTTTTCATTGTTTCTGTCCGAATTTAACACAAAAAAAAATTCATACGATGAAAAAAAATACATAAATGTATAGCTGGCAGTTTGGCCATTACAGTAATAAGCGAAAATTCTAAATTCAAAATTAGAATTTCATTTGTTTATCTTATAAACGAAATGAATCACTGTTTTTTTTTTTTTTTTTTTTTTTTTTTTCTCTTTGGCGTCATGCGACTGACAAATGTGTGTTTAGGGTTGGAGTACATTTAGCGTTTAAAAACTAAAAATTGGCGCCTATCCTTAAACTTTTTGTTTTTTATTTCAATACTGTGACTTTGGGACGTCTGAAAAAAGGTTTTTTTTCTAAAACGTATGGATACTTCGCCCACAGAAGCCGCCCAAGTTGTGGCATTGCTGGATTCTGGCCTTAGTCAGCGTGTTGTGGCTGCAAGACTGCATCTAAGCCTGTCATCTGTTCATAGAGTCTATAAACGTTATCGGGAGACTGGTTTGTTCACGCGCCGTTCAGGATATGGCAGGAATCGGGTCACTTCTGAGCGAGATGATCGATTTATTGTAACAACTTCTTTAAGAAATCGACGCCTTAACGCTTTTCAACTGCAGCAGCGGCTTCGTGTTGTACGAAGGGTGGCTGTAAGTGACTCTACAATTAGAAGAAGGTTGAAGGATCGTGGACTGGTACCGCATAAGCCAGCAAATGGGCCGAAATTAACTGCAGACCATCGAAGAGCGCGCCTTAACTTTGCACGTGAGCACCTAAATTGGTCATACCTACAGTGGAGCAAAGTTCTCTTTTCTGATGAGTGTAAAATTATGCTGTATGGTAACGACGGAAGGAACAAGGTCTACAGAAGAGACGGAGAACGCTATGCACAATGCTGCATTGAAGAAAAGGTCAGCTATGGTGGCGGTTCGTGGACGGTTTGGGGAGGAATCAGCGCCGACGGTAAGACAGAGCTTGCTTTCGTGTCTGGGCCACGTCTGCCTGCACTAAACTGTCATCGGTACGTCGAAGAGTGTCTCGAGCCTCATGTGATGCCCTATGCACATTTTATTGGCAACGGCTTCATGAATATGAAGCACAAGCACGACAATGCTGGGGCTCACACCGCGGGCGTCGTACGAGATTATCTTAACGAAGTCGATATCTCTATTATGGAATGGCCAGCAAGAAGCCCGGACATGAATCCCATTGAACATCTGTGGGATGAATTAAAGAGACGAATTCGAGCAAGAGATCCTGCCCCAGAAACACTTAGCCAGCTGCAAGATGCAATCCAAGAGGAATGGGACAATATACCACAGCATGTGATCGTGACTCTCATCCGATCGATGAAGAACCGTATGGAAGCAGTAATTAGAGCTCGGGGAGGGAATACAAGTTATTAAATAAACGTTTTTTAGCTTTTTTTTTTCATTTACGTGTGTTGTTTTATCCATTTCCTTTATACTCCATACGGAATAAAAATGACTCATTTAACAAAATACGAAACCTATGAAAAATTCATTTAAATTTAGAACATTAACATTAAGATTTGATAAGCTCATATTACTCACTATTAAACGACATTTAACATTTATTCCTAAATGTACACATTTTTCTGATAATCCTGACAAAACGTAAACTTGCAAGGTGTTTCGATTTTTTGATGAGAAGTGTATTTAATCAGTTCAGAGCTTACTACTGACCTGATTAGTTTGGATTTCTGTGGTCCTCTCGCAATCCAAATTGCTATTCTGTGAGTATTCATCTGTACTCTGTGGCTCTTCCAGATCAAGGTCTGTGCAATGAAATATTTCGTACCAGTACGAGTTCGGTAGGAGACCAAACTTATCACCGTTGTACAAACTAACGACACAATTCAGCTTGAGAATCACAATCTCTTCTGAACTCTTTTTTATGTAGAAACACGGGTTTTGATGGAGCTGTAATATGTAAATATCGTTTATTTCGGACACCAAAGGATTAATAGATATTAGTAAGTACAAAAATAGTACGAATTAACCTATGATTTATACTTTTAAATGACTTCAAAAAAGAAGGAGGTTATTAATTTTACCCATGTATGTAATATTGTTGGGATTGCACAAAATTGGTTCATGTTAGTCTATTTGGACTTCTAAACACGTATGCTAAATTTCACAAGTATCTGTATGTATTTTAACTTGTCCACGCATTTCTCAGAAACTACAAATCGTCTAGTAATATTTTTTTGCTGGGATTAAGGATGGAAGGATATTATCCAACTTAGGGAAGAGTGCAAGTTTCGTCAAAATCGGATTATAAATTTTCAATTTATAACATTACTAATGATTTGACCGTAAATTAAAGAAAACCGGAAAATGGTCAAGGGTGAGTCGGATATAGTGGATACATTAAACGCATTATAAGGCATGTTATATTCCAGTGTTTTTACAACATAGGTACCCGGTTACTGGTGTATTTTTAGTGTTACCTACTCGAGTTTAGACTAAAAAAATAAAAAGTAAGAAATAATATTTTGTTGTGGTGATTACAATGTTAGAATATAAATTCTGTAGTCAGCGCAAATAGAAAGACGGTCAAACTGCATGTGCCACCCGTTGTTACAATTAAAGTACCTAACCAGGTTTGCAGGTAATGAAGGTTGCTGGTTACGCCGACTTCTGAATTTAGATACTAACATTATATTCAACGCAACAAAATATTATTTCTTACTTTTTATTTGACAGATTTTGAAGTTGGTTTATTTAAAGCTAAAGCAAGATACGAAATTGGTTGTTAATAAAAGCGTTTATGTGTAATTTCTCAGTCTATTTCAGCCTACAGAACTTAAAATACAATAGAGATTCGATTTCGTTTTCATAGACTTAGAAAAAGTAGACTCAAAATGAAAAGGTAGTTGCCATCCTCAATCTATGTTATTTGGTTGGTTAGTTCACTCTGAATAATGTAATTAAATTAAAAGTTGCAATACAAATACACAAAACAATTACTTAAGGTTTTATCAAATCTTCATGTAGAGCACCTATTGTTACAATTATTGCCAGCCAACCTCAAAGTAGATATACAGGACAGCCATATAAGCCAAAGTTATTGTATTTATTTTTCTAGACTATTTATTGTACCTCACTGCTAATAATATTAAAAGTAAAAAACATAGTATGCTAAAGAGTTCTAAACTTACAGCTTTTATACTGATGGCATCATTATTAACTTCTATCTCGCCATGCTTCCTCGAAACTCTTTTGTCATCACACTGTAAACAATTAAAACATGTATGTAAACAAAAATAGTCATATCTCCTAGTAAGTAACAAAATCCTGAAAAAGGTACAAGGTGGGTCACTATTTGCACCTTTGTCAAGATTTTGTAACCACCTTACTTCAGAAATCATTATTTCTTCGCTATCTCTTTTTTAATAATTCTTTTATATTATTTTGTACCTATTCCTAAGGGAGTGGACCACTAACTCAAAAAATTAAAACAGCTCAAATCAGAGATAAAAAGCTAATGGAAGTCAAAATGAGAATTTGACCAAAATTGTTAGTTGTTAAAACTTTACCGAAGACCCTGAAAGTATTTCTGCTCCCTAAAAAGTGCTCCTTTTTTGTGGCTTTTCGAGACATCCTAAAAATAGTAACCATAACAGGGGAAAAAATATCAAGTAGGTTATATTATTGGCCCTCAAAGATTGCAAGACTGACAAAGGAGATTGACCAAAGTTGCAAAGTTGTTACAGCACTTGATCCAAATATTCACCACTAACGAACCCTATTTACCATAATAGGTCACTAAATACTGAGTACATAAAAACATAAACTGCCTATACTATACGTCCCACTGCTGGGCACAGGCCTCCCCTCAATCAACCGGAGGGGGTATGGAGCATACTCCACCACGCTGCTCCACTGCGGGTTGGAGGAAATACTGAGTAATAAATATAAATACCAAACCGCAATCAAAAATTTGCTGTCATTAAAAAAACATTTACTATTTATCCCCATCCCCACATTTTTAACTGATACACACTCATTTAATTTGTCTTGATAAGCTTACTGGTGCTAATGATACCCAGGCTCTGAAGATGGAGCTGGAAGGTGGTCAAATGAACTCTATTATCCCGCTAGTAAAATGATAATCATTTATGATCCCAAAATGAATTCTAAAATGGGATTTGAACCTGCAGTTAGAGTCAAACATTGTTTCAACTGCAGTCCATGGTAGTACATGGTTGAAGATATTTCTAAAAATGTCATTTTAGTCTTTCATTTAACTTTTTATTGATGGCATATTTTTGAATGCGGTCTTAGTATTAATTACTGATTATTTAATGAGCTATTCAGTTATATATAGTTCTCATTAGTGGTGGACATTTGCACCACTTTTAGTCAATCTCCTTTGAAGAAAAGAATTACATTCTCGTACCTACATTGTAGCTATTTCCTTTTAAACTCGGAACCTTCCGATTTGTCAGAGGTGGTGGGCCCACCAATTTACTATTTTTGTTATTAGATGCACGAACCCGATGCCCGTGCCCTTGACCTTGGCGCATAGAGCAGGAGGAATTTATTGACAAGTGTAATATGCGCTAGAAGCCATATAGGTAATATGATACCAATACCTATATGATCGAAGGCTACAAGCTAATAACTCATTTTCAATCCCCCGTTTGAGAAACGAACCGAAGAACCGCAAGACCACAGTGAATACTAAAGAATACCTCTAGTAACTTTCCTCTTCCCATCAGATGTTTACCAGAGGGTAATACAATTTTGCAAGGTTCTTCAGTATCAATCCTCACAAGTCTAAAAACCATTGTCAGGCTACACTTTATGACTTGATTCACTGAATTTCACTGATTTCTATTGAACTTTGCAATTAAACCAACTTGAACTTTATTAACGAACTCTCGATCAATAATAAACAATCTGTAATGTTTATGGCATATGGGCATGCCCGAAGCTCTACCGTCGACTGAAATGAATGAAATCCACGGGATTCCTATCGTAGCCGTGGTGCGTACTCTATGTTGCTCTACATTCCCTTTGGCTGTCATGAGGACAATAATGTAAACAAAAAGAAAATGTTTATTATACTAGCGTTGTCCGATAATCGATTATTTTCTAAGTCCTTATATATCGATATGCCTATCGATAGTATCCAAAACTTTAAAATTCTACAATGACGCATTTTCTAGGCTACGTTCCTCGAGAGCAATATCAATATATGAACATAAATGGCACTGTAAAGATTTTCCTTCGTTGACATGTGCATCTTTTGTCTTTGGTTACGTATAAAAGATATATTTTTATATTATATTTTTGTTGAATAATCATGTACCCGAGCAATGAGACAATAGGTAATTTTTACGTTAAATCTGTATGCAGCCTCCGTGGTCTAGTGGTAAGAGCGTTAGGCTCACGATCTGGAGGTCCGGGTTCGATTCCCGATGGGGACATTGTCGAAATCACTTTGTGAGACTGTCCTTTGTTTGGTAAGGACTTTTCAGGCTTGAATCACCGATTGTCCGAAAAAGTAAGTTGATTCCGTGCTTCGGAGGGCACGTTAAGCCGTTGGTCCCGGCTATTAGCCGTAAAAACACCTCCACCAACCCGCAGTGGAGCAGCGTGGTGGAGTATGCTCCATACCCTCTCCGGTTGATTGAGAGGAGGCCTGTGCCCAGCAGTGGGACGTATATAGGCTGTTTATGTATGTATGTATGTAAATCTGTATGGTCAACTGTATGGTCAACGCTATCTATTATTGTTTTTGGGAAACAGCCTGGGAAGTGCCTCCTTTCTCTTTGCCATCGTCTGAACGTAATAGGATAGCTTAGGCATTGCAATAATGAATTATATCGACGTATTGGTTAAGATACTACCTATTATTGCATAATCTGGGTTGATAGATAGCATCGATATTTAGGGGATTAGAAAATAATCGATATACAGTCGATTAACATGCAACGAAGCGCTTTTGCTTTAGAGCGATATCTACATCTATCTACCAATCATTCGTCAATCATGACTTTTTATTGAAACAAAATTCGACCTTCACCAGTGTTGCCAACTTAGTGGATTTTCCACTAGATCTGGTGGTTTAGACATGTGGTTCGGCGAAAAAATATTAGTTTTAGTGGCTAGTGGATTTTTTAGTGGATTAGAGTCCTTCTAGTTAGCGGTAAGTGACGAATTTAACCACTAACACAACCGAATATGGTTTATGAGTTACTTGAGCGAAAGAACCAATATAGTTTATTTATTAGTACATAATACATACAATAAGTTTCAGATTGAGTAAGATCAAGATGCCTAAGCCACAGTACACCCAAAAGTTTCGTGATTGTTGGTTACGTGACCCAGTTTTAAGGGATTGGTTGCAAATAGTCGAAAGCACTGGTGATCCAGTTGCTAAGTGCAAATTATATGGTATATTATTAAGGAATCATTATTAATAATAATTGAATAATTTACCCTGTCTCTAGCACGTCTTTACCTACGACGCGGCGCTAAAGAGGGGGAAAAACATCCCACGATCTGATTGCACTGATTCGGCTTTGGGTTGTCTAGTGATTCTATAGTCTCTGCTTACCCCGGTGGGAAGTAGGCGTGAGTTTATGTATGTATGTATGTATTTTATCTAGTGAAATTCTGGTGGTTCGAGAGACCGCTCAGTTTTAGTGGTTTCTGGTGGTTTGCACGGCCGCATTTGGTGGGCTGGTGAAAATAAAGTTGGCAACACTGACCTTCACTGCACTGCATTGTTATCGTATGTTGATTGCCAGAATACCGTGGTTTTACCACGGGGCATTCTGTCAATCAAAATACGACGCTACGAGTAACGACCACAGCTCAGTCTAAATCATAATTGACGAATGATTGATAGATGTAATATCTCCCTAGGCCGTGGTGACAAGTGACTGACGGATGACCACGGAAAAGTGTCGTGTCGTGTCGACGTATCGTATTCTTGTATTCCATGAAAAATAAACAGACAGATGCAAAATTGCAGATTTATGTTCCCTTTGAAGCATGCACCCTGTGAACTTTGCTTGTGTATTGAATTGAACGGAGCTCTTGTGGAGTTCAAGAATACGTTGTAAAGTTGGAGAAATTAGTCTTTATATTTTAAATCTGTTGCAGTGATAAAACGCTAAGAAGAGCAAGTAAATATATGTTAACTAATACTGCCGATTTAATTAAATGCTCAAAACCTGTTAAGATACAATAATAATATGTTTATATACCACGAAGGCGAAATTTTATTCAAAGAAAAATATGGTTCAAGTCCAATGGAAAGGTTCTATGTGAAGCCTCCAGGTAACCTTTATATAAACATTATCAAATAACATTTTTTTTAATTTTTTCTCTATAATTTGTAATTTTGTATTATTTCAGAACAAATTAATTTAGTAGTTTTAGAAGAGGGGAAACCAAATGGTCTTCAAAATTGGTTCTCGCAAATCTTTTTGCCCCATGGTTACCCTGACAGTGTAAGCAAAGACTACATTGCTTATCAAATGTGGGACACAGCACAGGCTTTCAGCAGTACTATTACAGGTATGTTTTCAGTTAAAATTGCATAATTATTTTTATGTTTAAGACTTCATGGTGAATTCTGGACAAGTTTTATTAACACATCTGATTCTTTGTTAATATTAAGCTTGTCAATAATTTATCAAATGTCTACCATATAAAATATTTAGGTTTTAGGTATATTTTTTATATTGCTCATTCTAGTACATTGTTGGTTATAAATATCATAATATCATAAACTGCCTATATACGTCCCACTGCTGGGCACAGGCCTCCCCTCAATCAACCGGAGGGGGTATGGAGTATACTCCACCACGCTGCTCCACTGCGGGTTGGTGGAGGTGTTTTTTACGGCTAATAGCCGGGACCAACGGCTTAACGTGGCTTCCGAAGCACGGAATCATCTTACTTTTTCGGACAATCAGGTGATTCAAGCCTGAAAAGTCCTTACCAAACAAAGGACAGTCTCACAAAGTGATTTCGACAATGTCCCCATCGGGACTCGAACCCGGACCTCCAGATCGTGAGCCTAACGCTCTAACCACTAGACCACGGAGGCTGTTGTTAGGCTGTTGCAGTAGGTGGTTATAAATACTCAAAACAATTTCTTATTAGAAACATCTAGCTGAGAAAGAACCTAGTTACTTATATATATATATATATACCAACCACAACCAACAACCGATATATATATATATACCACAGCCATAAGACAAATACATAGTATATATATATATATATATACTATGTATTTGTCTTATGGCTGTGGTTGGTTGCGGGTTCCCAGGTAGGATCAGGTTGGGGCATCTCTCTCTGCCAACCATGGTCCAGGCCATGGTGGACAGTGAGAGAGTGTGGAAAGCTTTTTGTGGGACTGTTTTGTGAAGTTAAAGGGGGATGTGGAAAGAGGTGAGTTAATTGTCACATATCCGAAGGCCCAGCCAGAGACGGCGAGCATATGTCAGCCATCTTCTGCCCAAACATTCTGCATGCTCTTGATTGGAGGAGGAGGCACAAAAGACTCATCTTGGAGGGGTAAACCTATGGAGGAGTAAACCTAAGAGGACATTACTAGTGATAACATGCCCACAGGACCCTCAGGCAGCGAAAATGGGGGAGTCTGTCTGTCATAGCACTTCTATTTGGCCAGACTTTTAGCCCCATGTGTGGTTCTTGCAAGCCATTCACACTGAGAAAGATGGGGCTTAACAGGCCAGCCGCCGCATGAAAGCGTGTTTCGGTGATACCCTGGTGCCAGCAACACCATGGACAGGATGGAACCTTAGGGTTTTAGCTACTAAGAGCGGCATACCCTCGTTACACCCAGCGATGGCGCGGTGTGCTTGAGGATTTCCGCAAGTAATAAAGAAAAAGCCACTGATATCATATTTTGTTCATGTGATCATAAATTCTTATCACATGCTAATAATGTTTATGTCTTTTAGCATTGCAAGCAAATCTATGACTAAAAATCTTGTCTCTTCTGTAATAAATTTACATTGCGTTTAGCTTGTGTTATATGTTGTGTCTCACAAAGTAACAAAAACTACTTACATTAACTTGTGGAAATGTATTTGCTTTGCTAGTGAAGAAGCTTTTTACCCTTATGAAAGCACCTATGAGGCTGACCACCCAGGGTGTTCAAAGTCTCATTAAAAACATACCCTTAGGAAAAATACTGAAAATGCTACATGCAAATGCTTCCAATTATTGCATTTAAATAACTACTTGGGATGTAGCTTGGAATCAAGTAGGTTGACCCTTTTTTCAGGAATCCAAGAGGAGCCGCAAAATTACTAAAATCCGTAGATTAAATAAAACATTATTAATATGTTTACAACAATATTATGTAAAGAATTTCAACAGGCACATTAGCAACTCAAGAAGTATTGCGAGGTGTAGGAGTGGGAAGTACACAGGCGTCACCATTAGCTGCTACCATAACATGGGTTCTCAAGGATGGATGTGGCCATATTGGAAGAATACTCTTTGCATACACTCACGGGTGGGTACTACGTGCCTGCATAAAACCAACCAACCAACCTCATTAACCCTGGTGTCAGGAGTTAATAATATAAAAATATATTATATTATTAAAGCATAGAATAAGGAATAATCTGTAAGTAGGTAATATAATCTTCTATCGTGTGGCTTGTGAGGTGGAGTACCAACCTCATCAACCCTGGTGTCAGGGTTTTTATTGAGCCGCCAAAGGCCCCTGACATGGCGCATGTAACAACTACTTACTTACATCAGTAAGTAGTAACCGGGACCAACGGCTTAACGTGCCTTCCGGATCATCTTACTTTTTTGACAATCAGCCTATAATGTCCTAACCAAACTAGGGATCACAAAGTTATTTTTTTTTGTCACCGGGATTCGAACCCGGGACCTCCGGATCGTGAGCCACGGAGGTCGTCTTTTTTTGCTTAACTTTATTAACATTTCTTGGTTTTATTAAATTTAATAATGTACATGTGTGCTTACTTTCTCTATTTCCTTGTAGCACAAATCTGGATGCCTATAGCAAAAAGTGGCGTTTGTATGCAGATGTATTAAATGATGCTGCAATGTGCCTTGAGGTAGCGCTGCCTGTGTTCAAACCACACACCACATTGATTTTGTGTATCAGTACAACTATGAAGGCCATTGTTGGAGTAGCAGGTAGAAAATGTGTATTTAAAAAATATATTCCCATCATGGGCCCATTATGTAGATTAACAGATTTTTGTCTTTGTCATAAATTAAAGGTGGGGCCACAAGAGTGGCGCTAACACAGCATCATGCGCTACGCGGAAATATGGCCGATGTGAATGCCAAGGATTCTGCCCAGGAAACTGCAGTCAACCTCGTTGCGTCCTTCACTGCCTTACTGTTAATTACTATCTGCGGGTAAAATACCTTTGCATGTCTAGGAATGGTTACTCATATTGATGACATTCTTTACCCACACTAATACTATAAATGCGAAAGTAATTGTGTTTGTCTGTTAGCTTTTCACGCTTAAACCGCTGAACCGATCTAGATGAAACTCGGTATGGAGATATTAGTTTGATACCTGAGGAAGAACATGTGTTAGTTTTTGTCCCGAAAAATCATCTCCTAATTGGCGAAAAACAACGTGCGGCTGGCGATATGCGAAGTCCATGCGGACATAAAGCTAGTACAGAACACCTTTTCCATGAAAATAGACTGCAGCAGGGTACTCTTGTCTTGTTAGAAAATAAACATCAATTTAGCGGGATCGACTTCACCAATGCTTTCCAGCACTCATAACCTGACGTATATTCATAGATCACACATAACCTAACTATAATTTAGTTACCTGTTGTGTTTGGACAAAACGAATTCAACCTTAATACAATTCCCGCCTTTTAGGATTGGAGCAGTAGGTATATCCTAAGCAGGCAAATAACGATAGGTGCCAAATAGATATACTAAACGAGTCCTGGAACGCGCTGGTGAAGTCTGTTTAAAACAAGAAGTGATCCTCCCATCTTAGATGTTTATATCCCTAAAATTATATCTCAATTAGAACGTGTTGTACATAATATATAAATATGTGTTGTTATTTGTGTCAACGTGGCCACGTGAATAAGTCACCTCTGTTTTATTATTTATTATAAGTACATTATAAAGTTACAATGTACATATTATCATTACTTAAAGCATATTTTTTGATGTTTTATGTCTTTGCGCGCCTGGTCGCGTTATGTATGTATTGGCAATATACTTTATTTTTTCAGGAGTTCTATTACGCTGTTTTTCCTGATGATAGTGCTGCACATAGTTTTTAACTACTGTGCGGTAAGGGCAGTTTGTTTGAGAACACTTAACGAACCAAGATTTATTCAAGTCATCGATACTTATCTCAAGCACGAAGTTATCTCAAACCCTTGCGAAATTAACCAAAATGAACCAATCATTTTCTACCAAATGGGGAAAAATTTTTTAGGTACCTACTTAAAATTAATTTTCATTTATATTAACTTTCGTGCATTCGTGAAAGCACTGCGATTTATGGTGATATTCGATTTCATTACAGATTTAAAACAATGTGGATTCCACATTGAACTTGGATGTTCAATAAAAAGATTAATGTGGTTTAAACCGAAACATGCATATTGGAATTCTATTAAAAATGTATATGCCGATAAAGAGTACATGTTGTATGGTGACATTGCTAGAAGAGAAATGTACGTTTTGCTAGGCGAAGAATCTACCGTGGATAGCACATTATGTGCTTATTTTCACGCAGTGTTGCTGTCTATAATAATATGTGCTATAAATGATGAACCTTTGGTATGTATGGCAAATTCCGTTTTTATGCTGTGTTATTTCTTAAGCGACAAAATGTTGTTAATATTTTTATTTATAGGCTGTGTATGCAAACCAAGAGAACCCTCGTCCTTTCGCCCAAGTATGCCATACAATACAGGCTGCTCACTGGAGTCGTGAAGCAACAGACAAAGTGGGAAATAGCGGCTTCCTCTACGAACCGTCATATGATCTATTGGAATTTGTTGACAAAATAGTCCAAAAAGAATGGCCACAAATCAGACTTGGACTCAGACAAACGGGTAACAAAATAGCTTTAATAGAAAACAAAAGTTAAACAAATAATGAAAATAATAGTTTTCCTACAGTGTTTTAAAAGCTTGGTAATAAAACTTGGTTTACTCCAATTTTGGAAATTGATATTTAAAACCAGTCTCTAATTATTAATCATTATTTCAGGCTGGGACCTGAGCAAACACTTACTGCTGGTTGATGAGTGGCGTATGTCTACTCACTTTCTGAAAGCTAAGGATGTGCGGGTATCGGTAGCCGAAGACGAATCCTCTCCAACTTACCGCACGACTTCACTGCGATCACTTAACCAAGACGCGTTATCACAACAAAAAAGTAGCAAAAGTCTTATCAAAGATAAAATAAACGTAACTAGAGAAACATTTACTATTGAACCAGCGATGGTATCGTCCGAGCTCACACTAATAGCTCCATCAGTGAATTTGTCAAAAGCCCAGCTACATAGCGAAGACAATCTGAAAGCGTCATCCTCCCAGCAAATGTCGAGTAAAATTAAATTGGAATCGCCTACCAAGCAGCAATCTGCATCCAAATCAAAACTGGAAGTGCATGAAAATTCTAAACAAACGCTAGAATCCTCAAGCAAACCGAAGATTGTAAAGAAAATTAGTATCGAATCCCCACTAACCTGTCCCAAAAAAGAGCCATCACTTAAAATTAACCCTTCCGAAAAAACCAAACATGATTGACATTGATACCAGCAAGAATTAAGATTAATACGTAAGTCTAAGTTATAATATCAAGTTCAAAAAATACATTCCGATATTTTATTCTTAGGCTTGATAAGATTTTTGTAATTCTGTTATTAGGTCTTTACCTATAAAATTGCTGTTTTTATTTTTATCTTTTAGAAGTATTAGCTATTATTTTCGTTGTAGGTACTTTTACGATTTTATTGAAGTTCATTAATGTCTACTATAGAAACCCTGGGGACAGAACTTGATGAACTTTTCAAAGGCGTTAAAAACCGCCTTATCAGATTACCTATGCAATTTTTGGTGCGACCATTATAGAGCTATGCATTACCTACCACGTTAATTTAGCAGAAAGCTCGGTGAAGCGTGAGTACCTTCTTTGTTCTATTCCGTGATGGGTACAAAGCTCATCTTGCGATAGATGTACCCCCGACTAGGCCAATTGGGAATTTAGTTGTGAGCTTATGTTAAAAGTTATTCAAATTCCGAAATAAGGAAAATCATTTAAAGAAATGTCTGGCAGGTTCTATACGTGACGTGAGATGCTAGTCGAAGCATGTTGCTAGTTGACATGTTGCTATTTATATATAAACTACACATATAATACTGTCCTTGTAGTAACTTATTAAAATTAAATATACATATGATAGTATAAAAATAATCATGATTCAATTACTACTAGTTTTAAAGTTTTATTTCCGTCTGCTTAGCATTTGGTATAAACTAAATTCGTTCCGAAGTCCCAGTCGCTGTTTGATGTGACACGCACGTCCTTGATACAGTTACGTGCCCGTCGTGGTAAACAGTGTTACAGCCGAGACTACTACTCATGCAAAATTGTGTGACTGGCGTTGATGAGGAAGCGTATAATAAAACACAAAATACTACCATACCACTTTATTTTTAGTATTGTCAAATTATTGATTCGCGTCGTGACGGAGCAACGCGTGGTCGCACCGTCTCTACTGCTGATAACGTTCATACTGTTCAGCAAGTACATGCATACCGTCGACAGCTAGGTGATTTAGAATAAATATTGATGAACATTTCGCTAATAATAACTATTTTGCCAAGGTGCTAGCCGAGCTGCTACCAACGTCTTCGAAGGGTTTCGATTACTGCCCCTATTTAGAACTAGCTATATATCCCTGCAGTATCTTTTTCGAATAATCCACATCAGTTCTCGATTAATTATAAATTATGTAAATACTTTGGTAACTCGAAATAAATTATAGTACATACAGCTAAAAGCCCTTCAATATAGAAGAATAATAAATTACAGAAGATAACATGCTGCTGAGGAAAGTATAGCGAAGTATGAAAATATTGTTTCAAAAATCTGATCACACTTCTCTAAGTACCTACGAGACCACTCACTTCTACATTACTACAATTGAGACTAAATATGACCACAATTTGATTACTATTGCAGCACTAAGTACAATCAACCAAAATACTGAGTGAGCTCGAAAAATATTTCTATGCAAATGTTTAGATGATCATGTAAACACTCTTAGAACAGTATGCACAGCATACTGTATTTTGTGGATATCCTTACATTGACCTACTAAGTAAAACCCAACATTTTATATTTTTTACTGTTATTATGAATCTAAATGATGATTGGTGTTGTGTTGCACCACCACGTAAATCAATTGTCCATCGAAAAGTATTCCTTTAAAATACTATATAACAAAACTCTACAAATATGTAGAGAAAATTGCAATAATAATATCAAAACAAAATACACATAAGTACATAATTACATGTTTCATAAAAATAAATATAATGAACAATATAATTATTAAATAACTCAATTGGCAAATGCATTCTTTAAGCCTTTCTATGATTGAAAAATAAATAGATGAAAAGACATTTGATTTGTATACAATTTCAAAAAAAAAAATACTACGATGTTCCGTATGTGACAATCTGTGGTGGGGCCGCGCGTGTGACAGTAGGTAATGTACGGCGTTACTTGCTGTACATCTTGATGAGCATCTCACTACTGAATGACTTGGGCCGCTCGATGGGCAGGCCGAGCGCGCGTGACCAGATCAGCTGAGCCAGCACGCCCAGTGCTCGGGACACGCCGAACATCACCGTGTAGTAGTTCATCTCCTTCAGACCATAATACTGCAATACAAACACAATTGTATCATAATCTGACAACAAATAACACGCAAACACACGCGGTTCTAATATAAACTATATTATTTTGACAAACGTAGAGAATGGAGATTGAAACTTTACCTGTAAGAGCACACCGGAGTGAGAGTCCACATTGGGCCAGGGGTTCTTGACCTTGCCGAGCTCGGTAAGGATCGGAGGCACCACCTTGTACACTGCCGCGACTAGTTTGAACAGCGGGTCGTTGGGTAAGTGCTTCAAGGCGAATTCGCGCTGGCATGTGTATCTAAAACAAGTATTCATATGAAAACGAGTACACTTGCGATAAATTTCAAAAGCGTTGCTCGGTATTTCCCTGCTCGATCGAATCAGAAATGAGGAGATCCGCAGGAGAACTAAAGTCACCGACATAGCTCGAAGAATTGCAAAGCTGAAGTGGCAGTGGGCAGGAGACATAGCGAGGAGAACCGATGGCCGATGGGGCGGAAAGGTTCTGGAGTGGCGACCACGTGTCGGACGACGCTCAGTGGGTAGGCCCGCTACAAGGTGGACCGACGATCTGGTGAAGGTCGCGGGAAGCCGCTGGATGCGGGCAGCGCAGGACCGATCGTCGTGGAGATCCTTGGGGGAGGCCTATGCCCAGCAGTGGGCGTCATACGGCTGATGATGTATGATGTAACACTTGCGATAAGTACGTGTACATGATTATGCAAACATCGAATATAGAGGTACATGCATTTTTGTTGTATTCTCTAAAACCGCCGTACGGGTCTATCTATATGCTCGGTCCTACTTTCTTTCCGTCAGGAGTAATATACATACCTCGGGTCAGTTTTCCTGAGCACAGCGTGTCCGTAACCGGGCACCACTTGTCCAGATTTAAGGGTCTTCCAGATGAACTCCTTCAGCTGCTCCTCAGTGAAATCGTCACCAACTTGCTTGCGGAGCTTTTGCAACCAGATCAAGACCTGGACGAGAAATAAATCAACTATTACATATCTGTACAAAGTTTAATAATACAGTTTGGTGAAAACGTAATTGCGTTATTGGTGCTAATTCCTGCAGACGCCATCTAATTTTATTTTAAGTTATACCTGTCATTTTCTTATCCGCTGAAAAAGAAAGGGACGGGTAATCGACAGGCATAAAATTTATGGAACACACGACAATTTTAAGCAGAAATCTAAAACAACCGTCTAAAAATTTTACATCGGCCAATAACCCGACCGAGTTAAGTAGACAGCACGTCAAACGGATTGCATACCAGCGAGATGCCTATTTTATTCGGCCGGGTTATTCAATCGTTTTAAAATTAACTTGTTGACAATCATCGGTCTCTTTCCTTTTCGGCGGATAAGAAAATTACGGGTATAGCTTAAAATAAACTTAGGAGGTGTCTGCAGGAATCAGGGCCAATGTTACTAAACCATTACAAAGTACCTATAACAACAAAGGTGTATAATGAACTCACCAGATTCAGAATACCTGATTGACTTTACGATATACAGGGTGCTCGTGACATCGTAACGAAAACTTTCGAGGGATGATTCAGGCCGTGATTCTGAGTTGAATCAAGTGGAATTTTCCGTCGCAAAAGTATGGAACGGAAAATTATTTTAAAAAACTAAAATTTTCATGATTTTAGCGAAGGAAAATTCCAATTGATATTAACTCAGAATCATGGTCTGAATCATCCCCCTCGGTATTTATTACGATGTCACTAACGCCTTGTAATATAGATACAACCAACTGACCAACAATCGAGGCACCATGTTAAAACATCAAGGTTGTTGATGACTATTACTAGTGTTTGATTACAGAACGTACTTTACTAGAGCAACCTTATCTGTATCCGGCTATTATGTTTACGAATTAAATGTGGTCATAATGATATAACTAGTTAAATCATTATATGATAATCACATATTTGTGACACTTATAAGAAGATGATTATGGACAGAATTTGTCATAAAAATGTAACTTACAATTTGTTTCATTTTTCAACGCAGTTATTTCACATCACACCTCTATCTTTCCAACAACGAGGTCTAGTTGCGTTAATAACGTTCGTTAATTATAAAAGTTTTAAAAAAGCGTTACATTTTTACCAGGTTTAACGCAAGTTAACTTTAATCGTTAACTTGTGATAGAAATAACATTCATACATCTTCTATGAAACAATGTGTATATTTTAGGTAACACTTACTTCTTGGTTTGCGAGTCCGTGAAGGGGTCCGGCGAGGCCGTTGAGTCCGGCGGCGAAAGAGAGGTAGGGGTCGCTAAGTGCTGAGCCGACCAGGTGAGTAGTGTGTGCAGACACGTTGCCGCCCTCGTGGTCACTGCACAAGCACAGACATACTTTATTGTCAAACACCCTGCCAGACTACATTGAAAATAAATACGCAAGCAAGACAACAACTAAAAATAACAAAATTATTAAATTAACACCATGAGCCTTATCAGAGGTTTTGGCGGGTAAATAGTATCCCTGACGACCCTGACACCAGGACTGATGCCGTTGATCATTGAGATAACAATCCACACGAGAGGACAAGAAGAACGCACCTTAAATTCATACATACATAACTCACACCGTATATGAGTAAGCCACAAGTCTTCAGAACCCAATCTCCAGTCGCACTTGACGTTGCAGACCTAAATTCATATCTATGTATCACAATCCTACTATTTCCTAAAATATTAACATCTTTTATTTCAAATCTATGAAAAAGTTTAGGTCTCTTTACATTCATGGTCACCCTTCACAGTCTTCTTCTTCCCTGTGAGTTGTAAATTCGATGACCGACCTCACTATCTTTGCTGTCAACCCTATTATTAAGTCGCCATAAGCCATACATACATAATTATGTAACGACTACATAGTAACTGGACCGATGTTTCTACACTCAGCGGGATCCCCTGTCTGGGAGACATAAGAGTGATGCAGAGAATTAGATCTGGATTTGTTCTATTGAATTATGCTGAAAACAGAATTTGTTCCGTTAAAAAAACGGAAATACAAAGTTTTCTGACCGACCTCCAGCCAGCGGGATATTTATCAAAGTTAAGTCTGATGAAGTATAAATTGGTATTAACTTTTAGATCCGTATTTATTCTATTCAACAAAACAAAAAAAAAAAATACTTCTGACATCCTTACTTCAGCTACAATCAAGCTGCAATGAAACCTCCAGTCAGCGGACTTTTTCTCTCACGGCTTCAATTTGTACCTGATACATAGTTTTTTTTTATATTCTACCCACATAATATCTTTCAAATTCTATACTTTTTAATTTAAGCACTAGATGTACGAATAGGTAATTTAAGTGAAATTATAGTCGTAAATGGGTTAATTTTTATTATTTTAGTGTATAAGTTACAAAAGAATGTCATTGAGAGAAAAAGTCCGCTGACTGGAGGTTTCATTGCAGCTCGATTGTAGCTGAAGTAAGGATGTCAGAAGTATTTTTTTTGTTTTGTTGAACAGAATAAATACAGATCTAAAAGTTAATACCAATTTATACTTCATCAGACTTAACTTTGGTAAATATCCCGCTGGCTGGAGGTCGGTTAGAAAACTTTGTATTTCCGTTTTTTTAACGGAACATATTCTGTTTTCAGCATAATTCAATAGAACAAATCCAGATCTAATTCTCTGCATCACTCTTATGTCTCCCAGACAGGGGATCCCGCTGAGTGTAGACACATACTGGACCGACGGCTTAAAGTGCTTTCCGAAGTACGGAATCATAATTATTTCGGGCAATCAATATGAATTCCCACATTTATTATCTTCTCTACTACACTGGTCGGAAAGAAAAAAATTAGAAAACGTTCAGCTCTGTATCTTTCCGAGCAATTTGAGTTTGTTGTAAAGCTGAATAAGGACTAAGGGATTATGTCCTATCTTATGTGATAGACTATCAATATAGGCGATTGACTGATAACCTACAGTGGCGGAGTTGCCTAAGGCCCAGTAGGACTGGGCTACTAAGTATTGCCTGAGCAATCGTGATAAAAAAATAACTGATTATAACAAGAAACAACTCTACATTTGTCAATACATGTTACTAGTAGGACAGCAATCAATATGTGTCCGAATTTCTCCTTTTAAAATGATCACTTGTCATCATTCGATTTATCATATCCATCTTAGGACATAATATCTTGTGGTTCTGCTTTGCCCACTCCGATAGGGATTGGAGCGTGATTCATGTACCGCATATTATTTGTACCCATAATTTATTAACAAGCATTTTAAAAGTTTTATTTTTTAATTACCAAAGATTATGCAACATTTAATTTGAATAATAATGGACTTAACAAAGAGTGTTAGAAAATAATTCGCTTAGTGACAAACAATGAAATGACTTTGAAATGAACAGAGGTTAACTTAAGGTGATTCGTTTTCCATACAAAAGTTGATGCAGTGCTACAGGAAAACGGATAGAGGAATATTGTTATAAAACCGATAAATAGTAATATTTTGGTGTATTATTTTCGCAAACTAACAAAAATTTTGGATCCGAATACGAGAAGTACCATATTTCAGACCCTCAATTTTGATCAATTCTACATTTGTAGTGGTGCAGATTACAGTGTATTTGCTGAGCGTGTAGTGGTGTCAATGTTAGTTTGTGTGCGTGATAGTTTTTTTTCTCTAAAGGCTTTGACTACTTGACAAGTGTAATTAGAATGTCAGTGACAATTTATAAAGAGATTTTGTATGAATAAATAAAAACTAAAAATACTACAATCTGAGAAAAGGAATATTGGAAAAATATTTTTGTTTTAACGCATATTATTTAAACATTTTTAAATAATGGGTAAGTACCGTGTTTTAAAAGAGGACATATATTATAATAAAAAATCAATACATAAAATGAAATGGCTGTATGGGGGCATAGTTCATTTTGCCTTACCCTTCGGGGAAAACCAAATCAAAAAAAAAGTTGTTGCATTTGCCGGCCTAAATAGTAGTCATTTATAATTAATTGTTTTTCCATCCAACATACAGATTTATTTATATTCTCTTTGCCGCGGACTTTTTGGTGGGACCGGGAATGGGAAGGTTGCTTTCTTCATTGAATAATCTAAATAATCAATACGAAGTGGTGTTTTGTGGTTAATGATCACATTAAGTTAGTCGGAAAACATTCCCGATAGTATTATTAAATCGGAATATTCAATAAACAAAGTGTACCTATCTATTTTCGCTTTGCGCCAACAAGCCGCTTACTTCGTTTGGGGTTCGGAGTAGGAGTCTGTGTGGGGGCTTAGGTTTCATCATTTCATTAATCATCATCAAGAAAAAAAAACACAAGACATGGCTGTATGGGCATAGTTCCCTTTGCCTTGCCCTTTGGGAAAAAAAAATAAGATAAATTTTGAAATTCTTATGTATAATAAACAAACATCACAGACATCATGACAGATCTAAAACTAACGAAAATCTTTTTTCTATTTGACTTATTTATGAATTTTAATCAAGAAAACGTGATAATAAGTTCGACAGCAACCAGTTCAGGTCCCCGAAACAGCCCATTTCAGGCCGCGTATATATGGAAATACTACTTCAATACGTCCCAGCCTCGTCTTTTTTTAACGTCCTCGTTAAAAAAAGACGTCCTAACCTGAACTAACTAACCTAACAATAAACACCACGCGTAAATATAAGTCCAGAAATGCGCTGCAAGTCGTCTGGACTGGGCGCGAAAACAACATAGAATTCGATTAGCTGCTAAGTGTCCCGCATGCTATAACCAGCTGTCACTGACATACGTATGAAGTCCCGCGGATTTTATTGGAACTAAATGACAAGTCATAATAATTATATGCGGATACTGCGACATCAGCGCCGTGCTTGCGGGACGTCCTGAAGCGCTATTACATCTTTCAAACGCGATGCGTCAAAGTTTGAACCGACGCAATTTAGGAAAAATCTACCTTATTATTACTGTACTGTGATCGTTATTTGTAAAATCATACAATACATATACACAATTCTTTATACACAATATAATTATTATGACATATTGTGGACTTTTCGGTAGACCTACAAAAAAGGAACAATGCAATCATACATTGTTTTGTTATATCTCAATGGGCTCAGGCAGCGTTTTCGCCGAAAGCTCCAAGTCGGCTATATTTGTAACGATAATTATGTTTGACATTCATCATCATTTTTGAACCATTTTATACAAAAAAAAAATACTTGTATAAATTATATACCCTAAAGCACGCCCATGAATCACTCTACTCATTGGTGAAAACCGTATGAAAATCGGTTCAGTAGTTTTTTAGTTAGCCGCATGTTCACTGATGCGATTAATGCCTGTTAGAATTTTACAAAATAAAAAATACGGAAATTACGGAAGGTACTTTAGTGCAAAGTACATTATTGTATAATTATAATATTACTGGTAAAAGTGATACTTTTTGAAAATTCCGTAACAAATAGACGGGTTCGCCAAATTCAATTGTAAAAAAAATACAAAAAGTAAAAACAATTAAAACATGCACTTGGGTTTGAACCGTGAAACTTAAGAATGGCGGCGACTGCTTTACCAAATGCGCCATTTAGAAGTTAGAAGTAGACTTCAAATTATGCATCTCTTTTAATAGCTAACCTAGTTCGCATGTGTGTGTGACAGCTTCGTTTTTGTACACAAATTGAAATGACACCAACTTTTGATGCAATGTTTTAATATGATATCTGCAGTAAATACTTTAAAATTGTAGCTTAACTTAAAGATAATGTATGTAAGATTTCGCCACCTAACATTTCACTGGGTCAGAACTCAACACTAAACGAATAAATGGAAAAAAATACGAAAACTGCAGAAGTAACGCCATCTGCTGACGCAGCGTTACCTAGCTGACTGAAATGCATCACCTTAAACATCAAGTTGCAATCTGGCAGAAGAGGACTGACATTAGTTAAGGTCCGTGCCTACTACACCATATCGGTCCCGGCACAGGCAAAAAATATTTTTTGTATGAATTTCTATGGCGCAACGCTCACTAGACCATTCCGGTACCCGCACCGTAGCGTGGCATGCGTGGACCGGCCAGAATTCCCGGGAATTCTTTCCCGGCATGTACCGGAACATGCCGGGATAGAACGGGGTTGCTCCGTTGCAGTAGGAATAGTAGCGTCCAGCATGCGCCGGTCCTTGCCTGACACGGTTCTAGTATGATACGGTGTAGCGAGCAGAGGCCTTAATAGTAACAATTTCGCAAAGCGTCTCACAGATAGGTTATTAAAACATCATGACATGGAAATATTTTATTAGCACGAGCAAAAATAGGAACACACTGCGAACTCTGTAAGATCAAAATGTATGAACTTACAATCTATTTATTTATTTTATATCTTTCAAATTATTTTACATAGGGATGTAATTTTAAAATACAACTTGTGTTTGGCTGACGTGACAGTCGGTAACGACAGTCTGAATTGCGAAGAAAACGTGTATTCACTCGCAAACGCAAATTACAGAGTCCGCATAAATTAACAGTTAAGTATAGTTAACACAAAACGAGTGCATAACCTTGTTACGATGAGGGTACGTACATCTTTCTATGTAATGGTTTCAACATATTATTGAAAACAACACTTTAAAAGGTAGAAAAAAAAGAGTAACGTATAGAATAGTTTTTCGTGGCAGGAGTAAACCCCAGACACTCTATTCAAAAACCGAATACCTAATAATCTTATACCTTATACTGCCTTACCGGGTAAGTGTGAGTCAGTCCGCGCGCACGCTCCCTTACTCCTTACCGGCTTATAGCCATTTAAACTAAAGCAGACCTCGCACACTCCATACAATAATCTCACTCTTACCGTGAGCTGTCTTATCGTGTAAATGTGAGCTAGACAGATAGTCCACGAGCGCTCCCCCTTACTTTTTATTGGTATACGGCCGTTTAGGAGACCCTGAGGGGATGAGGTAAATCTAGCTCGAATTGGTGCAGGCCGACAGTTACAGTTCTGTACGCAGTATTATTCTTTATTCTATGGCATATGAATGGTAAATAAAAAATAAAGCATGCCCTACAACATACAGTCAGACAAAACCCAAACGATGCTTGAAATGATCAATATATTCTGGGCAACACGAAAGGGGACATAATTACTACTCAAAAATTAATAAAACCATAACATTTTATTAGATTGTTTACATACGTTGTGTTATTAACATAATAAATTATAAGAATCTCTTTTATTTCTTCCAGATTCTGCTTACAGTCAGAAAATACAATCGGATAAAATGCAAGACGGCCTTTTTTATTTTTAATGGTTATTAAAATAATACTACTTATTTATTACGTATGCATAATGTATAAAAAGCCATCGCATAAAGCAAGTTAAATATTTTGTTATGTAATAACTTTCGGAAATACACAGACACAACTACGGAAATTGCATTCGCTACGCCACAAAGTTATTTTATCAGTGTTGTAATCATAACTAACTATCGTCGTCAATGTTCCACAATCTTCGAGAAATATCCTAATGACATAGATACCAATGATTGGAGGATTTTTAAACTATGTAAGCGAACGGTTTAAGGAAAATCGTTTTTAATCGAACAACTGTTGACTGACCTCGGTGCGAGGCCACAGAGTATTCTCCCCTAGTAAACATTTAATATATTGTAGAAACCATAATAGAAAGCTAGCCAGATACTGTATATTTGTATAATGATCGCTACTTATTTATTACTTGTATTACAGTTGGTCCATAGCAGTTATGTAAATCTTACGTTTTTAAAGATGGTACAACAAGCGACCTTTCATGAAATCAAAGTATCCAATAGTGTTCTCTGAGTATTTAAAATAAAAAAAATAAAGACACCACCTGCACTAGATCAATTTGGTAAAGCCAAAGATGTCGCAGTCATCTTCCTTTCATTCGTACGGTGTATTTTTTGCAAATTTTCGCTTGATAATATTGTGAAACCGGCCTATTCTAAAATGTTGTATTATATTACCTGTGAATGGTAAGGTAGAGACGCATCAGCTCCGTGAACTCAGGGTCGTCGAACCCGAGCATGGTGCAGTAGTTGGCCGACCAATCCTTGTTCTCGTCGATGGCGCCGATGCCCTTGCCATCACGGTACGTGTTGCGGTAGATCGTCGCAGCAATCACTGGCAGTTTAGCGATCAGGTTCATCGTGTCTTCGTAAACGTACTGCAAGCATAGTGGAAAAAACCAAAATCGTTTATTTTTACTGTAACACAAGAGAACACTTCTTGAAAGTCCTCGATTCTACTTTAACTATTTCTATTGATCTACTACTACCGATTATTTTCTACAAAAAAAAAACTCTACCACCACTTCGTAACGTGTTACGTTACGACCGAGGATAAGTGGCGCAATATATTTTCATTGTAGAAATCAGTATTCAACAGATAAACGCAAAATGTTGCAGAGGAATTTTGTACACTGGCCAAATGCACGTAAGTAGTTGCATTCGGGACAAATAAATTTACTGTTAACGCCAGCAGGTATTGTATACTGATCATTCTTTTTAGTTTTCAAAGATTTATAATATTTACCCAATTTTAAACTTATCAATGGACTTATATACTTGGAGTGACTTATGAATCGTTTAATATATTTTATAATGAGGTCATTGTCATTATAAACTAAGTTTCCAATAGCTTGCCCTCTGACTTTGATACTAACAAATTATAAATATTATTTGTAGATATCGCGTTACACCCAATCAGGGCACCCGCCCATCGAGGCATACTTGTTGGGAAATAAAAATCCAATTGACTTCATTTTCATAAACAGTTTGCATGCACACAGCAAGTTACTCTTATTTGCATGTCTAATGGGCGAAAACGAGATAAGATGGAAATACATACTACGACGTATAGTCAAGAGAGAAAATATTGTCATTTTTGAAACTCATTGTTTTGCAATACTCACCTCCCAGTATTTGGATTTGTGTACACCGTCGGAGTAAGCTTGCGCGAAGACAGATTCGCTGTTGAGGGCGGTGACGGCGGCCGAGAATTGAGACATTGGGTGCACCTTGTTGGGCATGTTGTTCAACAGCGCTACTACGTGAGACGGTAACTCTGCCCTGAATGCGTACAACACATTTACACCATTTATTAAGCAGTTTGTATGCCTAATGCTCAAAAAACAGGACCTGCCAAATCATCAGGTCATCCTGTGAAAAACGGGATGACGCTAGGAAGATGATGATTTTAGTTCTGTTTTTGTAAATGCGATTACAATATTATTTTAAAATACTTTACTAATACTGTTTTTACAAAACGACAATATAAAAAACGTTTTTATTATTTAAGTACATACCTTTTCGCCCATTCTTTGGAAATGGCTTTGACCTGGGCGTCTGTGGGAACGTCTCCGGTGACGAGTAGCCAGAACAGACCCTCGGGGAGGGGCTCGCCGCCGGACTTGGCCGCGGGCAGCTTCTGCTGGCACTCGGGGATGGACATCCCGCGGAATCGGATGCCCTCATCGGCGTCCAATACAGACGTCTCCCATACCAAACCCTTAATGCCTCGCATACCACCGTACATCTATGGAAACAAAATCATTGCTGTACCAGCATACCACCAACATTGCGATAAGCTTCATACCCACCGCCTGATTGAGGGAAAGCCATTGCCCGCAGTGGGCCGTATATAGGCTGTTTATAGACTGGATGATCTCATTTTTAAACCTTATTTGATTTTGAAGTACCAGTACTCGGATTTTGTAAATATTTTCTCAGGAATGGACAATCAAATTACGCAAGATCTACAAAAGATGTCATGAGTTGGTTAGGAAATCCCAACTTATGATGGAACCCTACAGTTGTAACATTAGAATCTCGTTCTAAATTACTCTATCGAGTACAGATAAGCTATCTTGGATACGTGCACGGATTTACTTTCAATTACACAATAGATTTTAGCCGCCTCTTGCGGGGTGGTGACTTGATAGATTAGAGACTACAAAAAGGAGACGTTGTGTGTTGACGTGTTCTGCACTGCACACCACTTGGTATTAACCGCAAGGAGGCAACGAGAAGGGGTCAACGAACTGAGCTGCGTTCTCTTGACATTGTTACACTCAAACGGTCAACCAGTCGGTCAGTACCTACATACAACCCAAAAAACATCGATGTATAAACTACTAAAATACGTATCGTGTTTTTTAAACTAAGTAAATACATTAAATAATGTAATAAATACTACGTTACACGTGTAGACGGTAAAAATTAAAAATAAAATAAAATGTGCTTTGCTTCTTATCATCCCGGATATTTTGCAGAGGATAAATCACATAAGTACCTACCTACTATCTAACCTGATTGATTAGTTAAATACTGGATTGGACTCGTAACCTACATATTTCTTCTTATGTGTGCGTCAAGCTAGCGGCCTCAAAAAAAAAATGGGCACGAAATATTTTCAAAACGTCAAGCCAGCGGGATCAAAGAACTGCCTTTATAACTTTGGAACCGTTGAAGTACTAATTTCGGTGTTTTGCAGGGGGTGAGTACTATTTCGGTACTAATTTTTGACGTTTAAATCAAAGCGAAAGACCTTGTCGTTAACTCTCGCCAAATTTCGCTCACCGTCAAGCTAGCAAGTGCAATAAAACATGGCTATAAATCCAGAACCGTGATGGTACTAATTTATTTACAACAGGTACTATTTTTTTCAATAAGAGTACTAGTTTTTGGTATGGTCAAATTATTTTCTCGGGCCCATTTTTTTTTTGAGGCCGCTAGCTTGACGCACACCTTCTTATTCAAGCGCGGTAGACTGCAAGTTATCTTCTGACAGCTCTGTCAATGCAAGTACGGATTGCGACCGTAAGTACATACATAAATCGATGCCCGTAAATTATTTATCTGTAGACAAGTTGCAGCCACTTGCAAGACATTAGATATGATATTGTAAAATTAGTATGTATTAGGTATATCCTAAGTAGAAATCTAAAACTACCAATATTGTTTCAAATTGTTTGTGAAAACAACGATAATGCTATTTCGTAGTAGTGCACAGTGGCCGTATATTTACCTATATTTTATTCGTGAATTGAATATTCAAAGTTGGTAAGTACTTGACTGTAGCTAAGTAGGTATAGTGCTACGAAAATAACATATATCATGACGAACGTCGGGCGCAGCGATGACAATACAACTTTACAGTAGACTTAAGACTGCAGTAGGCATTTTCTCCTCGTCAGTCGTTTAAAAATTCAACTAAGTAATATCATTTCCGAGTATCTGCTGAAATGTTCGTTCATGGTAACTTCTATCTGGATTGTATGATTATTCACATAAACGTAATTTTACGTATATCCATACGTAACTATGTACCTCGATATAGCATATTGCTATAGGTACAATGTCTTCACCAACCCGCAGTGGAGCAGCGTGGTGGAGTATTCTCCAGACCCCCTCCGGTTGATTAAGGCAAGGCCTGTGCCCAGAAGTGGGACGTATATTGACTGTTTATGTCATGTTATACACTGCTATACATACAGATATGTCTAAGATGTAATTACAGGTAAGAGATGCATTCCTTACCATATCAACGGTGACTTCTCCCACTTTGGTGCCGCCATATTTCTTACGGAAATTTTTGATTTTCTCTTGCTCTTGAGGAATTTTCTCCTGCAGCACAGCTTTTAAATTTGTATTTTCGGCGCTGAGCCCTCTCAGCACAATAGTGCTTGTCGGGCATATTTTCTGAAAATAAGAGAACATCATTTAATCCTAGTTAGTAGCTTACGTAAAATTGTATAATAAGCACAAATGGCTCCACTAAATAAGTAAGTTGAAATATAGAACTGAATAAAATAAAAACACTCTTTGCTAAAATATAAAAACACTAATCTGGTAAACCCAGATCTAAGTGTTTACCCAAAACAAGACAAAAATGATTCATATTTAACTGATGTAAAATAAGGTACTTGTAACGTCTCATAATTTCCTCGGCAGTTACCCTTTAACAGCATGATTGCAAATAAAAAGATAAGGTTCAATTGTGATCGTCGAATCAATAAGCATAAAAAGGGATCCATTGTCTGAATATTTATCAATTGGACACACTTTATGAAAGTGCATTCCCTTTGAATTGATATATATTTTATGCTCAATTTTACACTTACTTTCTACAGATACAACCAACACTGATTCCGCCGATTGTTTTTTTCTTAATTTTTAAGTTAATGTTCCCCGATCCATTTCAGCGGATTAAAAAAACCTAGATACATAATAAAATCGTCTTATTTCATTAAGTCCTCTACGTAAAATTCTGATGAGTATTATAGCCAAATATCGCGTTTATGAATTATGTAAGTTGCCATTGAACTCTGGACGCAAGTAATATGTTAATATAAATCAGAACGTCCAAGGTCAACCTCTTTATTATAAAACGTGCTTTAGTAGGAAGAACTGCAATTACATATATGTATATATATATATAAGTTGATAAAAAGTAAATTTAATATAACTTTTCTCTATGAGTGTACTAGAACGATGTTATTAGTTCCAATATAATTGGTACAAGCGGTCGTAGGCTCAACTTTAACGCGATTGACCTATTTATTGGCTTAGAGACCTGCCTATTCTAAGGGCGACTACAACATGGTATTATTTTTTCATTAATTCAAGATCTGAAAATGTACTTTATCTATTTTCTGAATGAGTAGGTCTTCTTCAGTTAAATTCGAGACAGTTTAACTAAGCGAATGAATTCAAACGTAGTGGCCGTCAGCCAGGTATTAATGAGTACTCCGTCATTTAAAAAACGTGTACGACCTCCAAGTCGAGATTATAGTCAAAGTTTTCCTTTTACAAACTTTATGCCATGATAGAAAAGGAAAATGTAATCCATAGCAATTAGGTATATAATTCATTAGTTACATAGTACTAACTGTGTCTCAAGAACTAATTAAATCATGCTTGCTCACATCAACACAGAATTTATGCATGAATACATTGAAAAGATAACATGAAATGAAAATACTAGATAAATAGGCTATAATAGGTACTATGCGCAATCTTGTTATTGTGCTTAGGTACATGTAGTCCACAAATAGATGCGCTCATCGATCCACCGAGCAGCGCTGCTGCCGCGGAAGCGTATATATTGCATGCTAAAAATATTTCCAGAATGCTATAATAGACATATTAAAATAACTACTCAAGGCGCCGACTTCTAAGAAATGTATCTTTTAACAAACTTAACTTTTTTGTTATTTAAAAATACTACGAATAGCAAAAAAGCCTACACGGGTTGTTGATTTCGAGTCTAAATAATATTAAATTCGTGCTTGATCCGCGTCGACCAGATGATGATGTCATACGACGCCGCAGAAAGGCGAAAATATTACGTTGGAATAAGAATAACCTTCAGGGTGGTTACGTAACATATACAGAGCTAACTAATGACGTGAAAAGTAGATATTCTTAAAAACATACTCGAGTTCGGCGACATCAGCAGGCCATTACACCAGCACAATACCATGGTCAGGTTCTCATTGTTGTAAAGCGAAACACATTCTAGAACATTTTTCCTAACGACCACCAGCTGATACCTTATTGCGACCACACACGGCACACGTTATAATGAATCATTCTAATGATAATGAAAACAGTCGGTGGGTCAATAGCTTGCTGTGGTTGTGACGTTAATTCATATAGGTACCTATCAGTTAGCTGAGCGTTAATGGACATCCTACCAAGTTTCTTAACGTAAAATTTTTGAAAAGTATCTATCCGGTTTCATGATGTGCAATGAATGGGATGCTTTTTATTATTAACCGGATTTAGGTAGGTACATGTTCTAGAAATTTCCCGATAAGATAAAGTACGATAATGATAACCAATCATGTGACGTCAATGTAACGACATAATATTATGTATGCCATTGAAATCACGTGAATGGAGATGTGACATTTCAGTATTTCTCTTATAGATGGAGCAGTTTAATCACGTTACGTTAACGTTATAACCCAAAGGGGAGGTAGAAGTGCATAATTATACACCGGGCAATGTTACCATACACTTACTAATAAAAAGAAAAGACCCTTTTTAGCTAGTTACGAAATTTACTGAAATCTGTGAATTACCTATTTCAGTAACAAGTTATACCTACATGGTAATTTCTACATAAAACAATACTGCTTTAAATGGTAATTGGTGATACATCAAGTAACACGTTACATCAGCACAGGTAGTTTGTATAATATATATTGATATTTAGGCTATTTTAATAGTAATGGACATGTAAGGATTATATTCGACACCGAAACCGTACCGGTGTTTTTTCTGCTCAAGTGCGTCATTCGACTCACGCAAAGTCAAGTCTTCTTCTTCTATCGTGTGAGTTGTGAGGTGAATTACCGACCTCATCAACCTTGGTGTCAGGGTTATTAATGAGCCGCCAAAGGCCCCTGACATGCCTCATGTAACGACTACTTACTTACATCAGTAAGCAGTAACCGGGACCAACGGCTTAACGTGCCTTCCGAAGCACGGATCATCTTACTTAAAAAATATATTCTTTCATTTTAGAACATTATTTCTTTCATGGCAATGGTAAATCTTCAGCAGCAATTGACTATAAGTAGTGGAAATATATACGGTAGTAATGGAGTGGCGCTGGCGGGGTGTTGGGCGCGTGCCCGAGCCGCGCGTGGTTGACCCGCCTGGTTATCTTTAGAGCAGGGCATAGAGAGGACACGCACTCTGAATGTCATCGCGACACCAGTTACGTGCTGCTGATAACAGAGCCGATATGTGCGAGCCACGTTCTTCGATTGAAAGGTGATAAAAACACGTCGTTAGCTATCTGTCTGTACCTAGTTAATACTAGAAGTTTAATGCGGAACCTAATTAACAAGTAGTAATTCTGAACCAGGGTATTCCCAAACTATAGGGTTACGAGGAAAACAACTAATAAATGAATCAATGTTTTAATTAATGATACATAGAATGGACATACCCAGATGGACTTTCTGTAATATTATTATATTATGTTATAAGTACATCAATTCTTAGCATTGTAGTGTACTGCTGTAATCACGGGACAGTTCTAATTGTCTCGAGTGTAGTGTAAACCGCCCGCGTGACTGAGGTTTGCGGGGCTCCAAGTGACATAGCGGTTATCACGCCAGCATGCGCCGACGCACCGTGCGTGACACTGACACAGATAGGGCACGCAAGGCCATTATGACTACAATACCACAGTTCGTGCAAATCCTCCTTAACTTAGTACCATACATTTACTTTAATATGTTAAAATCATAACAGATACTTCGGAAAAAATATGCATTTTTATCTTCAAAGTTTCTTTAAAGTATCTAATACATAATTTTCCATTTCATTACATAATCTACCTTTAAAGTAATTTGAGATCATTTAAGTATGTCTACTGATTCATTCAGGTTTTATGTAGAAACAATAAAATAAAAAAGATACAAGTACATATTTGTATTAGTTAAGGAATGTGTTAAATGGATACCTACAATCTGAAGACAAACTAAGATTGATAAATTATATTGTGGGTATGATTTTTTAATGATTGATGACTGGTTTATGATTAGGTAACCTAAAGCTTTTTCAAATACAATATTTATTATACAAAAAATGGAAAATACACAATACCTACTTATTTGTTTATTGTAAATTGTATTAAAAGAAAGATAAATTATGTTAGAAAATTAAATTGGCCGATCATCTACTTTTAAGGATACCTATGTCTAGCAGGGAACTGCTAAAAGTTGATAATGATGATAAATACTATGATAATTTTGAGCCACATTTGTTATGTGTTCCAAGTGTCAAAACACAAAACACTGGTATCGATTCTCACAAATAGGTAGGTACCTATTTAATTTAGCTAATCTTACCTGGGGGGGTTAAGAAGGCCTCATCGAAGCAATTCATCCAATTAAAGAGCAATTCTGCTATTTGACATTTAATGACATTGTGCACTTACTTTTATAAGCACAAATGTAGAATTGCAATATTTCTTTAATATGAATAACTTCTATTCTTCTACGATAATATATTAACCCCCTTAAATTTTGAATGAGAAATTATAAGCTAAGATTTTCAAAAATGTTACTCTTATTTAAGCAGAATGGCAAGACAACTACTTAATAATAGGTTTACCTGCATAGAAAAACATTTTTTTTCAGGTTTAAAACCAAATCTACGCAATGGTTGTCGACACCAATAACTTAATAACCATTTTAATGGAAATTTTCTGTTTCAAAACGTGAGTATAAAATACCTACCTTAATAAAAATTTTAGTTACTTTTCATAAATGAATGTGTGATAGACACTGATGTAGTACAGCAAGATTACTTTAGCACAAGACAAACTAAGAGTGTTTTCAGAAAAATAAGGGGGCCAAACGAGCGCTCTCCGAGTTGGCGGGACGTGTGCCGGCCACCGGACCCACAGCAGGCCGCTACCAATATAAATGCTCTTTCTACTAATACAAACAACATAATTTGAAAGCTTTTATAGTGCACAATATGTGCATTCAGTCCCAGAATAGTTTTTTATTCACATTACATAACTATGAACCCGAAATGTGAAGTGTAGGTTATGGTAAGGCTGTGCATACTGACTCTTTATATTCTTTCTTACTATAGCGATATACTATTCAGAAACGAAATTTCACATAACATGACTTACCTGCACCTCAGCTAATCTGGTGGTGGTAATCCTGAAAAGAGCCATATCTAAGCCCACCGAACGCTAACTACCACACAACTGCTCACGACGATCTATCGATCGCACTCACGTCTCACAATCGAAAAACGAATTACCTACTAGAGTAGTGTTGTCTGCAGAATGAATGAACTAAAGTTCAGTCGGTGATGCTATAAGTAATTTTGCTCGAATCACTTTTACTCTACTTTTAGCTTTTAGGTCGATACGAAAATCGAATACTTGCTGAGCACAGACTGAAAAAAAGTAAATGTTTACTTAAAAATAATGATTAAAACTGGTAGATTAATATCCTTTTTTCACCTGAATTATTTATTTATTAGATTAATTATATGTATTATTATGATGATTGTTTGTTAAAAATGTAGAATAATGAAGAAACCTCAAGAGCTGTTAGAAAATATTAAAAATTAGATGTGTTTGGAAATTTATTTTGCATTTAAATGTAATCGATTAAACTTCTTCCATCGTGTGGGTTGTGGTGATACATCAAGTAACACGTTACATCAGCACAGGTGGTTTGTATAATATATATTGATATTTAGGCTCTTTAAATAGTAACGGACATGTAAGGATTATATTCGACACCGAAACCGTACCGGTGTTTTTTCTGCTCAAGTACGTCATTCGACTCACGCAAAGTTAAGAGTCTTCTTCAATCGTGTGGGTTGTGAGGTGGATTACTAGTGTGCGTTACCCCAACAAGAAAGTATCTCCTAGAGTTATATGAGTAGAACGTATAGTTGGTGCCTTATCTGCTGTAAATGTGCCCCCACATAAAAAATGTGTGCCCCCTGTCGTTTCGAAAAAAAATCGAAAAAACGATTCTTGCTGGGGTAACGTTTTTCTAGCAGGAAAATTCTAAACGAATGATCGGAGAGAGAAAAACTGTGCATGGCCAGATAGCTTATATGTGTGCCAAAATGTGCCCCCAAAAATAAAATCTGTGCCCCTTCAGATTTTCGAGATATTGCATTTCCTGCTGGAGTAACGTTTTGATGAATAGTATATCTCTAAAACCATTGCATGTGCCCCTGTAGAATAAACATACGCGAGTAGCTCTTAATGTGTGCCCCTTTGTGCCCCAATTAGATTTTAGAAAATATTTATAGTTTTCAAGTTATCGCGGTTTTATGAAAACCCGAAAAAACATCGCAGCGCCTACATGAGACAAGGCATAACTTCGCTGAAAACTGTATTCGGTCTTTCTTGACGCTAATAATAACCATACAAAGTTTCAAAAATGTTCATGCATGCGTTTTTGAATAATCTTGCTAAAAGTAAAAACGATGGTGTCATAACTTTGACGGCAAAATACAAGGAACTGGCACAATCCCAGATGTGTAGGTGTAAACCAAAATCTTGTGCCTTTAGTCAAAAATATATGGTGAAAATATTGAGCTTCAAATGTTACGCATTAAGTAAATATAAACAAAAAACCAAAATATGTAAACAACGGCTGGTTATCCGACCAAATTTGAATGACTACTAAAAAGCGACGGATTCATACATATCGATGACCTTCTTTACTTTACTCACTAACCGGTTCACACGTGTTGTGCCTGAGTACACTGAAGTAGAAAAGTAATAACTAATAAAATAAAGTTGTTATTGGATTATATTTTAATAGCTGTTTCTATGATCTTACACATGATTAAGTACATTTATAAGAGCCATTTTCAAATAAAATGTACATGTGACTAACATGCTCAAAATCGTGACCAAACTGTTTTGTGACATACCTGTATTTTTATACTAATGTAAATAATAATTTCCACATCAACAAGCTGTTTCATTTATATAGTCACAAGGTGCATTTAATATATTTTTTAATTAGCCCTCAAAACTTTTGAACGCGACTGTAAGGACAACAGCTTAGGTATAATACGTCCAATAAAGAAGGTCCTCGTTAAGTATGAATCCGTCGCTTTTTAGTAGTCATTCAGATTTGGTCGGATAACCAGCCGTTGTTTACATATTTTGGTTTTTTGTTTATATTTACTTAATGCGTAACATTTGAAGCTCAATATTTTCACCATATATTTTTGACTAAAGGCACAAGATTTTGGTTTACACCTACACATCTGGGATTGTGCCAGTTCCTTGTATTTTGCCGTCAAAGTTATGACACCATCGTTTTTACTTTTAGCAAGATTATTCAAAAACGCATGCATGAACATTTTTGAAACTTTGTATGGTTATTATTAGCGTCAAGAAAGACCGAATACAGTTTTCAGCGAAGTTATGCCTTGTCTCATTTAGGCGCTGCGATGTTTTTTCGGGTTTTCATAAAACCGCGATAACTTGAAAACTATAAATATTTTCTAAAATCTAATTGGGGCACAAAGGGGCACACATTAAGAGCTACTCGCGTATGTTTATTCTACAGGGGCACATGCAATGGTTTTAGAGATATACTATTCATCAAAACGTTACTCCAGCAGGAAATGCAATATCTCGAAAATCTGAAGGGGCACAGATTTTATTTTTGGGGGCACATTTTGGCACACATATAAGCTATCTGGCCATGCACAGTTTTTCTCTCTCCGATCATTCGTTTAGAATTTTCCTGCTAGAAAAACGTTACCCCAGCAAGAATCGTTTTTTCGATTTTTTTTCGAAACGACAGGGGGCACACATTTTTTATGTGGGGGCACATTTACAGCAGATAAGGCACCAACTATACGTTCTACTCATATAACTCTAGGAGATACTTTCTTGTTGGGGTAACGCACACGATTACTACCCCCTCAACCCTGGTGTCAGGGTTATTATTGAGTCGCCGTAGGCTCCTGACATGACTCATGTAACAACTACGTACTTATATCAGTGAGTAGTAACCACCTTGCCAAAGCACGGATCATCTTACCTTAGCGATTAAACGAATAAGGCCTTCATTTTAAAAGAGCAAGCCGTCAAATAAGCATGCTAGTAATGAGCATGTGTATCAGTAGCACACAGTAGCCAAAAGTGAGATCCGCCAAAATCATACCGACCACACCACTACACGTGTCATAGGCGATAGACTTGTCGAATATTTACTTGACATTGGCACAAAGCAACACTAGTGCCATTAAAAAAAAAAAGTAATCCAATTTTATATTTATTATAGATTATAGATTCAAATTTAGCGTATACTTGGTATGATAGAGTATGTAGGTTCTAAGTTCAGTAGGTATGGGAACTAAAAATTAAGAACTATTATCATTTCAAAGTCAACCTACCCAGTTTTTCAATTTCAATTTCATATGGATTGAAACCAAGCCAAAATATCAAAAAAGCTAAAGCCATTCATTCGTTTGACTCTTTTATTTGATTTACATTCACCAATTCACTCACTAGTGTTGCCAAACTATCGGTAGTTTTATAACGTTTTATAATTATTATTCAAAACTATCGATATTCTTACTATCGGCGAACTATCGCCAACTATCGAGAATCGACCAACGATCGGCAACACTATCATCTATTGTCTATCATCGTTCTATCTCTATCACAGATGGCTTGACATTTATTTTTTGAAGACAAGGACTAAGCTTTGTTTGAAGAAGTTTACGTTGACATTGGCAGAATCATCGTTTCTGAACTTCTAGGAATGTGGAGGAAGAATTAGTTTCTGAACCAAAGACCTTGTATAGAATAGACGGAGCATATTTAAGACGAAAGAAAAACATAGGTTTTGTCTTTCGCACTCATGTGAGCCGTCATAAGTTAAAAAGAGATAAATATACTATCGTCGTAACGTCTTTTGTACTCGTGTAGCGGGTTTGTTATAGAAACGTACCTATAGTATATGTTTTTGTATCAGAACCACTAGTGCCGTTCCATGTCTTTATCGACATTATTATTGGCTAAATATTTCATGTTAGTCCAAGATCTAAAAAAATATACATTACAAATTGAATGATTAATTAAATACAGAAATAAAGACCTAGTATCCATACCTGGGTGGGTAGAACCACAAGTCAATTAGTTAAAACGATACCTATTTGTACCCTGATAGAAAGATACCTAAGAAGAACCGTAGGTTGCGGTGACAGATTCAGAACCACTTATTCAACGTAATTATCATGGACAAACTTGTTAAAGGTCAATTTATCATTTTTGAATCTATGTCATTTCGCAAGGTGTTATGGCTGAGGAGGTCGAGGACGGTCCATCTAGTCCACATATACTATAGTATCATTTTAATACGACATTGCGGCCACCCTTTGGTTGCTATCACAAATCACATACCTACCCTTTTATAAAAATTAAATACACGTTTTTCATTGACTTGACCGGAAATCGAATCGGCTCTCGATACAAGAAGTAGACGACCTTCTAGTATATTTCGGGGGTTATCTCAATGCGATTAAAGAATAAAAGCAAATATTTCTTTATAAGATTTTTATTCAATATAGTTAGAATACAATGACTACGAAGCACTGAACAATTCCGACTTTTGGTGATAAAAAAAAATATTTCCTCTTGTTCACTTTCTTTAGAAGTGTATAGTGTCGGCTCTGGTCGTTATAACTTTACCTGCAAGAATGGCACATATTAACGTGGAGCACACAAATACACAAGCATTGCATGTTTACACATTGCACATAGAAGGAATAATCACAGGTAATTACAAAAATAGTTATTCATACTAATTATTTATAGAAGGAATAATCACAGGTAATTACCAAAATAGTTATTCATACTAATTATTTTGTGCAATAGAGAATATTTGTATTGTATTGAAATATTTTTTCCATGCTAATGTAGAATACAAAAACGAAATAGCTGCAAATTTATCTATAAACTTATAACTAAACTTAAACTCACCTTATGTGAGATATGTGAGTGAATATTGTTGGTACTGCATCTCTATGTAATATTTTTGTTTGGTATCCTGCTCGATAGAAAGCAAGATACATCGAAATGTAATTAGCACAGGCTTAAATAAGGAGAAGGCGTCCTACAGAAGAGAGAATTATCTCGTTTCATGGTCTGAATCTAATTGTTTCTTAATTTCTTGTTTCGTAAATTAGGATATTTAGGAAATCTGGAAAATACAATATCTTTATGTAAGTAATCTTCATCCAAATCGGAAACAGGTCGAAAAATAAATTAAACGTGAATAGAATAACGCAACATGTAGATGTTACATTCAAACATAATATTATGTTATCGATATCAAAGGACAACACTACTTATAATACTTTGGGTACATGATCTGTCAAAGCTGATTAACGTAAAATGTGAAATCAATTCTTTGTACAAATGTGACGGCTTTGCTGAAAATATGCGTCTGCATCGTGTTTAGGGCTCAATAAACTTTACAAAAACCAGACCAGGTAATGTATTTCTTGCACACAAACATGTATTATGTGGTCGATAACTTTACCCATGGTGAGACATTGTTTGATCGTTCTCCATTATAACACCCATTCTACTCTCACAACCAATAGCTACGCAAGCCATGGTTCATAATGAATAACTATTTCACAGATTGTTTATATAAAAAGTTAAAATAATGTCCCAAAACACCAAAAAACTAACGGCAGGTTTGGTATCCAGCTGACTACCACAACATCTCAAAACGGTAAACACTGACGTTCTAGACAGCGGTGTTTGTCTATGTTTGTTTCTTTTTTCCACAGAGATTGTTGCCATAGGGAAGAAAGAGAGCTGTGATAGTTTGATCGTCACTCTAAAATATTATCCGTCTATTCTATACAAGGTCTTTGTTCTGAACGATACAGCCAATGGGCGGTTATCTTCATACATATCATTCTCGCATTATGTCTATGGTTGCTCTTATAGAAGATGACAGTTTCACCCCGCCCCTCCTTCATACTTCTTTCCTATTTCGCCTGTCATGCTAGAATGCAAAGACCAGTCGCCATTTTGTTCGACATGACATTTTCAAAGTTCCTCCACAACATTTCATTCCGTAACTTATCCTCTCAATTTTTGTAGCTGTATTATATAACTTTCACCATGTACCATAAGTGTAGTGTTGTGAGTTGTGATAGTAGACGAAAGGACGTAAATTTTTATAGATTTCCAAAATCTGAGATAGAACTCCAAAAAGCCTGCCACGCTGCAGCAGTTTATGTATCACATTATTTATTATTAAGTGACAATTCTATTAACAATTGATGCTCTGTTTGTTGTTTTGCTCAGATAAGTTGGTCTGTTTGGCACAGTTGCTAGTGAAAATTACAGTAGCAGAAGTCTGAGAATGCAACTAACTGAAACATTTATTACTTTTCAGAAAATGTCTCTCATGAGCACAATTATTCCAAGAGGAGACTGCATGAAGACCATTCCTACAGCAAAGTTGAAGTTCCAGAGAAATATACAAGAGTCGAAAGTGGTAAGTTTACACATCAAGATGTGATTTTCAGCGTTAGGCTCACGATCTGGAGGTCCGGGTTCGATTCCCGATGAGGACATTGTCGAAATCACTTTGTGAGATTGTCCTTTGTTTAGTAAGACCTTTTTAGGCTTGAATCATCTGATTGTCCGAAAAAGTAAGATGATTCCGTGCTTCGGAGGGCACGTTAAGTCGTTAGTCCCGGCTATTAGCCGTAAAAAAAAACCTCCACCAACCTGCATTGGAGCAGCGTGGTGGAGTATGCTCCATACCCCCTCCAGTTGATTGAGGGGAGGCCTGTCCCAGCAGTGGGACGTATATAGGCTGTTTATGTATGTATGTATGATGTGATTTCAATGATTAATATGTATGATATACACAAATATCCAGTTACGGCCAATTATTGTGATATTTTTTTACTTTTCATATTTATCTACATAAAAAAATGCCCTCGACAGAACGTACTAGGTATGGGCGTGGCGTAGTAGAATGTTTATTTGTTTCTGTCGATTTAGAGCTGTTGTCATTAATTTTTTTTATTTTGTGTTTTTTATTTCAGATGCGCACATTTACTCCACTCCTCGACGCCCTAGACGAAGAAGGCGTGTGATTGTCACGAAAAACTCTCTGACATCAATTTGTGCAAGAATTTACTCTGAGTACATGAGATCCATTAAAAAATAAAATAATAAATAAATAGCACTACATATTTCTTTCTATTTATTTGATTTGATTTCATTTCAAATTCCCATTCCAAATGAAAATAATTAGATTTTTTCCGGAGGGTGAAAAGGGGAGGCGATTTAGGCTTGAAAAGGCTAAAATTGCTACCACCCAAAGCTACTAACTTCCAAGGCAAATAATTCAATTTAAAAAAAAGAGCTGTCATGTTCTATAAGAGCAGTTTCCACAGAGCAATTTTTTACTATGGAACATTTCCGTCTGATGCGTACCATCTCTACTTAGTCTGTGATACAGCCATATAAAAAAAAGTTAAAATTTATATTTATTTATTATTGTATTGATTGTTGTAACAGTGTTACGCCGGGTCAACGAAAATATAATATATATTATTATTACTTGATTATTACCTACACAATGATGAAGTATATGTTATTTGTATATTTATTTCATTATTCCTCTGTTGTATACGGGGGTAAACAATTTAGATTAGGAAGAAGCAGAGGTGGAAACTTAGGGGTTCCTGCAGGCTATGAGGGTCAAAATCTCCCTCCTGCACAATGGTTTAATCAAAAACTAGATCACTCTAGCCCCTCAGATATAAGAACTTGGAAACAAGTGAGTAAGAATATTTTCTTAATTTTCTATATACTTTTTTAATTCTATTCCAAAAGTTGTAAAGACATTTGTTTTTTTAGCGGTATTTTGTTAATGATAGTTTCTACGATTTTAATAATCCTGGACCAGTGTTCCTTATGGTGGGTGGCGAAGGACCAGCGGATCCCAGATGGATGCTCACAGGTGCCTGGATTGACTATGCAAAGAGGTTTAAAGCTCTGTGCCTTAATTTAGAACACCGGTATTATGGAGAAAGTCATCCAACCAGGTAAGGCTAGCACTATTTTTAAATCCTTGACTTTATTATGAACTAATTGTCTAGTATAGGTACATATTATGTTATGTTAATTCACAAATTATATCCTTTTATATTTTAGACTCTTTTTATACTTTAGACTTTAGCCACGTGGAGTTCTAGTTTCACACTAAGTTAAACTATTACTAAGTCCAGCCTTGGGAAATACTGACCCTACTCTCGTCCCTTACATATTTATTAATCTATTTTGGTCAAATTGTTTCGGTGTGTAGAATTCATAGACATACTTTGGCATTATCATCATCAATACATAGTATAAAAGGAGTCTCTTCTATATGTTTGGCACTGACTACTGACTAGTCTAGACAACCACAGAATGGATTTCCATGCGGTTAGAGAATAGGTAAAAAAAAATTACCTAAGCAAAGCATTATTTTGACATTAAAACTGAGCATTCTGAGACATAAATCTGAAAAGCTTTTGTCCGTACTATGTATCTAAAGTTTAAATCTTTATGTTTATGCATTCTTCACTCAGATCACCAAAATGCTGGATAAGTAATGCTTTTAACTTGTCCCCACTTTCGATGTGTACTCTTTCACTGATACTTAGATAAGAGAGGTAGCATTTCCCATTAATTTATTGGATAATGTGTGGTTATGTATACCTACTCGCATTTTCGAATGATTTACCAAATAATGAGAAACATCAAACCTTTCTTGAGAAAACAACAAAGAGGGCAGGGTACAGAAGTAGTGCTATACACCAGCCAGTTGAACACATGCTCATAAGAACATAACGAACATGAAGACTTGGCAATGATAGCAGATCCCCTTTTTGGCACTTGGTTCAAGGATAGTCTGAATTTACACGTGTGGTCCCACTCACTTCACTGATTGATTTTCATACCCGAGTCCCAAAGGACGGCGCAAATAACAGAAATATTCTACCGGCTGCGCCGCTCAAGTTTAGAGAGATAAGTACGTAGTAGAAAACTTATGCCAGATTGATTACTGGCTTATCTAAGCTTTAAACGATGCATCCACCATTAAGGTAAGCTGAGTGAGCATTACACTCATACATTAACATTACGATGTGGGGATCCATATGTAGCTTTTTCTTTGTGTGTTTAAATATATTTAGGTACCTATATTGAAAAAACTTATTGCCATAAACGTTTTTTTTGACGTAATTAACAGACATTATCTAAAGGATAATCACAATTCTCCATCTGAAGGTGGCTATATTTACAGCCATAAGCTATAATAAAGAAGAAAATAATAAGTAGGTATTTCATTAATATTAATGCATAATAATGTTGACCAATAGACACAGCAAATGCTTTGTTTTAAGTTTACGCGGTTATTATCATAATTAAAGCACATAATAACGGGTTCTTACCGCGTTTACTTGCAACAGTGTCGAAATATCGGGAGTCTCATATCCCCATTTAAACGCGGTAAGAACAGCAAATGCTATCTGCATGGTTAAACGTCGTACGGCTGTTTCTGCGCAGCGCGGTTTCCGAGCCGCGGACGCTGGACTATTTTAGAAGTCACGTTAGTTGTGACTGAGCTCACAATCCGGAGGTCTGGGATTCGTACCCCAGTGGGGTCATACCTCAAAAAATACTTTGTAATCCCCAATTTGCTTAGGACATTATGATCACCAGTCTGTCCGAAAGTAAGGTGATCCGTTCTTCGGAAAGCACGTTACGCTGTTGATCTCGGTTATTACTTACTGATGTAAGAACTTACGTAGTCGTTACGTAGGGTATGTCAGGGGCCTACGGCAGCTCGGTTATTATTGAGCTTCAGCTGTCAGTTATTACCCTGACACCGGGGTAGCTGAAATCGGCCAATACCTCACAATCCAAACTATAGAAGAAGTGGACGATAACTCCACTTTCTCACTTCGACGTGCACCGCGAACCGAAATGATGACGACAACTATGAAGTTGGTGATCCACCTCATAACCCACACAATGGAAAAGCTATCTATGTGTCATTATGCACTTTTAATAATGTTAGAATGAACCAATGCATTAGAATGCCAAATTGTCCTGTCCTTCAAATGTCCGGCACTTCGTTTTTTACCCGTATTATGCGTAAGTACTTTTTTAGGATGGATCTAAAAGCCTATTAAACGGATCAGTTTTTAAAAACACTTTCAGGGTCCATAACTACTTCATATGTTTTTTATTCTTTCGTGAAGTTTTAACAACTGTTGTTAGTGTTAGTTATTAAACTGTAACAATTTTGGCCAAATTCTCACTTTCCCTTCCAACAAGTTTGACTGTTTTTATTTTTTCAACTATCGGTGCACTTCTTTGGGAATAGGTATGAAGTAAAATAAAATAATTATTCAGAAAGACATAGCGACAAATTGATAATTTGCGATGTAAAGTAAAAAACCTTGAAAAAGGTACAAAATGGGTCATATCTCCTAAACCGTAAGTAATCGCTGAATATACAGGGGATGCTTTTTATAGCAAATGTGTTTATGAGCCCCTTTGGGCCACCCTGTTTTGTATAGTATAAACTTATGTAAGTTGTGTATGTGTATGACTAATGCATATACCTATGATTTTACAATGTTTTTGAAATGAATAAGAAAGAAACTATTTTAGAACATTGTATCAGTAGTGGTTGCAATTTGTCTTTGATTATTTGTGGCTCTGCCCGCCCCATTACGGATTACGGGCGCCCGGGCGTGGCTTTCCTTATGTATGTGAAATAATTTTAAAATAATAATTTTCACTTCAAATACATATTTGTTTATCGCTTCCATTGTTACCAAACTGATAACTGCTTTGAATATTAATGTTTACTTAAGCATATTTATGTTTTATAGTATTAGGTAGGTATTTGGCATACCTACTTTCTATATTTCTGTACATAGTAGAACTTCTTTAGGGTTCTGTACCTAGTCATGATTCTACTACTATGCTAGACATCTTCATCGATCCATCCTCTCTTATTTTATTTTTCTAATCATTAGGTAATGGATGTGTAGTACTTGGAGAAGTTTGTGTAAGACTTGCTCTAGAAAAATATATTTGAATTAACACATCATCACCAGCCCATTAACGTCCCCACTGCTGGGGCACGGGCCTTCCCTATGGATGGATAGGGAGATCAGGCCTTAAACCACCACGCGGGCCCAGTGCGGATTGGTGGTTATTAACGACTGCTAAGCTAATGCAGCCGGAACCAACGGCTTAACGTGCCTTCCGAAGCACGGAGGAGCTCGAGATGAAAACTTTTTTTTTGTGGTCACCCATCCTATGACCGGCCTTTGCGAAAGTTGCTTAACTTCAACAATCGCAGACCGAGCCCGTTAACCGCTGCGCCACCGAGCTCCTCTCATATATCTACACAATATCATTGTGTGATGATACGGAACGAAACTAGATTCACTGGCAAAGTAGTGCGTCAACGTAAGGTCACACATCTTCAATATAAAATAATATAGTACGAAACCCCCATTGCATGAGTCACTTGGCTGGTTTTTGTTTCTATACTCTTTTATTACTGACAAATATACCTTATTTGGATGTTAATAGTTGTATCAACCTCAATTTAACAGAAGAAAACGTAGGCTGTTCCGGTTTCAGTTGTTAAAGTTAGAAATTGTTTATTTTACTCATTGTTACTGGGCTGGAGGCACCCAGTTTGTTACGGACTACTAATGCATCCATTCCATTGGAAGCATGGAGTTCTTCTTCTTCTATCGTGTGGGTTGTGAGGTGGATTACCAAGCCCATCAACCCTGCTGTCAGGGTCACTATTGAGTCGCCAAAAGCCCCTGACATGGCTCATGGAACGACTACTAGCATGGAGCATGGCATAAATGCTTGTATCTTAGAGTTCAACTCGTGTGACGACAGGCCTAGTATACGTTTTTTTATGAGTTTGTGTTCCTAAGGTTTTAAGGTATACTTACAATATTAGATGAAACACGTAAACCCAGTCTGAGAAACATTTGACTGTTCTCATATCAGCCACGACCATACCGTTACTCCTCTTTCCTTAATATGAACCACGTGTTTATTTTCCAGCGCCGTGGGTGATCATAGGTCCCATCAGTCACTACGAACTTCATACACATACATAAACAGCCTATATACGTCCCACTGCTGGGCACAGGCCTCCCGCAACGTGACGTAACGTGACGATGTGACGTATGGAGCGTGGGTCTAGATCGTCATACAACAAATATTAAATTATAAACGTACTTGCAGGCGAATTGAGAATCTCCTTTTTTGCAGTTCGTCAAAAGAGATTTATTTCTTTTGTTGGCAGTGACCTCAGTGTGAAGAACTTGCAATACTTATCATCCTCACAGGCTCTGGCGGATCTGGCCAATTTCATCAGTGCTATGAATGACAAGTACAAGTTTAACAGACAGGTAAAATGGGTCGCATTTGGAGGGTCATATCCGGGCTCGTTAGCAGCATGGCTGAGGCTCAAATACCCTCATCTTATCCACGCTGCCGTTTCCTCCAGCGGTCCGCTGCTGGCAAAAGTCAATTTTATGGGTAAGTTATGCCTATTTTATGTATTAGATGGAGTTAACTAAAAAATATATAAGGAGATAGGAAATCTTCGTACGCAAGGTATACCTTACCTACGAAGATTTCAAACAGATTTGATTTTAAACGTTTATTTAATAATTTATATTTCAGAATATTTTCAAGTGGTAGTCAATGCATTACGCGAAAAGACAGGCGACGATAATTGCGTGGACCAGCTCAAGCTAGCGCATGAACAGATCGAGATGATGATGCAGTTACATCCCGAAGTCATCGAAAAGGAATTCAAGTACGTATAATTATTGTTGTATTGTAGTGATGAACTACTTGAATAAATACTCTTTTTTAAGTAAATCTGTTTTCGGCAACAATTTTTAATTACAGAGTTTGTAAACCTTTTGCAAAAGCTAGTATACTTGACATGAAAACATTCTACAACGCTATAGCTGACGACTTCGCTGATTTAGTCCAATATAACGAGGATAACCGTATCAGTGCCAATGAGAAGTACAGGAATATCACCGTTAACACTGTAAGTAGATAAACATCCATCATTAATTAACATACATACATATATAAACTCACGCCTATTTCCCACCGGGGTAAGTAGAGACTATAGAATTCCATTTGCTTCGATCCTGACACACTTCTCTTGCTTCCTCCACATTCATCAATCGCTTCATACACGCACGCCGGTTCAGAGTAGATCGTATTGAACCTTTTCTAAGGACATCTCCAATTTGATCATCGTAAGTCCTTCTCGGTCTTCCTCTGCCAGCCCTACCATCAACTTTCGCTTTATATACCGCTTTTGCATCATTAATTAATTAATATTATTATTGCGTATGGCAGACAACAATAAAATATCCTGCGTGGATCATATATCCAGCTGAAGCTCCCCTAACCAAGTCTCTGCCGTATCCGTCACACAATGCAGCTCGGCTAATCATTAATTAATGGTGAAGTCTTAGCAAACTATCTAGTAAATTATGCGTAACACGGAATCAAAAACAAGGGTTTATGATATTATGGTTCATAAATAAACATGTTTTATATCCGCTGTAATAATCGCTCCTATCAACTGACATTCTTGACACAGTTATGAGATCGAATCCCGTCCGAGTCTGAATTTATCGACATTATTTTTTTGTAATTTTCCCTAAGCACAGAATTTCTTATTATAGAGAAACCGTTGGAGCACAGTCTGTGGGACCGAAATATGCACAAAACGAACATATTATATGAGGCGACGATCTTATTATAAAACTTTCCACATAATTCATTGCTTGTTTGGTCAGAAATGTTTTGTGCAGCCGCTTCGAACGCCATGAGTTAACAGGCGACATGCGGACTCATGTAATTTAGTGTAATTTAGATTACCTTTGTTTCGTTACGTAACTCGTACAGCCTTTTTTTATTAGGTCTGCAGCATGCTTACCGGCCCAGAAAAGAATCCAGCCTACAAAAAGCTAGCCAGTTTCAACTCCATCATGCTCGAGAAGGCCAATCAGACCTGCTTAGATTACAGCTACACGAATATGATTGAAGAGTTGAAAAACACTACCTGGGGAAACGAAGGAGGTAGCTATGAAGTTATTAAGTAATCGTGTTTATGTATTTTAGGTTATACAAATGCATAACTTTCACATGAAAATATGTATATGACTAATCTTCTATCGTGTCGGTTGTGAGGTAGATTACCAACCCCATCAACCTTGGTGTCAGCTCTGACGTGGCTCATGTAACGACTAATATCTTACATCAGTAAGTAGTAACCGGGACCAGCGGCTTAGCGTGCCTGTATATGGCTAATAATGCCATTGTACTGAATATAACTCTGGTTGTGTCATATATTATTTGGGTTGGGTTGGACAGAGCGACACGTCATCAATATCGACACCACCTCGCGTCAGCGGGTATAGGAATCTGTGTTACGGGTGTCACTAGTGTCAGTTTATCTGTAAGATCTTTTCTAAGTTAACAAGCTCTATTTTATTCATTTATTTTAATATATAAATCTATTTAAAAATATCAGGCGATGTTTTATATCTCCGTCCTCTAATAGTTAATTTTACGTTTTACAGTACTTAAACTTCTCCCCGCATTCGATATCTGAAAACAGTTAGATAAGAAATACCTATTGGTGCATTGCAGAATGTAGCGGTTATTTAAACTAATCATTTATCTGTATGTTTATATTTTTATAGATATTTTAGTACCTATATTATTTCCTATGAATGATTTACGTTATATGTGGTCTTTACAGGTAGTTTATCATCCCCCTCAGTATTCGTTAAGATGTCACTAACACCCTGTATAAATAAAAACAGCATCATGTCATAGCAATTCATTAGTTAGGTCTTTTGATTTGTATATTGTTTATTTTCTTTCTAAGATAATTGTTGACTTCATAGAGTTTAACAAACCCTTCGTAAACAAACAATGCGTGGTTCCATCAACATACTTCCGTTTCATGAATAATATTTTGAAATAAAATGCCTTTCGACACTTGAGGCTCTGCCCCTCCAATTAGAGTAGTTTATATGTATTATTTTTATGTACACCACTATTTGACCTTCAGGTCGACAATGGATGTATCAGACGTGTACAGAATTCGGGTTCTACCAAACATGTTCGGGGGCTGTTGAAGTTTTCGGCAATCATTTCGGCCTTGAATACTTCATACAACAATGTCAAGATGTATTTGGTAAAAAGTGAGTACCCATGATCATCCTCACCACTTCGCTGCGAGTGAAAAAAATGGTTTGGGCATGTCATACGTGTGGTCTGATGGACTTGCCCTCGTTGCCTATTGGGTTATCTATCTTAGGGTTGAACTATATTCGGCAACACGGAACCGCACTTCCCCATGCTTCTATCTTTTTTTGTCACTCATAACCGTCTTTTACTACTTTTGCTGGAGCGAGGAAATGCAACCGCACGCGGTGAAATCGACGATTCGGTCGGCGTGCGGTCGCACTCTTTATCTCGCTCTAGCAGATGACGATTCTGAGTGACAGAAGAAGACAGAAGCATAGGAAAGTGTACGGCCAGATGTAGTTCAACACTTAGGACTTTATAATTATTAATTCATACCAAATCTTGTGGTACAAGTTGTATTTAAAATACTACAGCTTTGGCTACATTGGTATTACGGGTGTAAGTTATTTAATGAGTATCTATTTCATAATTAAGGTATCTATTGTACAATTTTAAAGTCTCCAATGAGAGTTTATAATCAGTATCATACATACTTTATACTATGGAAATTTTATTACTTCAGCTCGATTGCGCGGCTTTTATTGACCTCTATCGCTGGGTTATCGCTATAAGGTCGATGGCCTTCCGCGACTACTTGATTTGCCCTAAGTAATTCTCAAGAAAATGCATATATGTTATACTTATGCAAAATGTTTAACGTGTTAAGCATGACACAGTTAACTTCGTCCGCATGGAATATCATATCTCTCTATAGAAGACAAATTCCCAACACCTTTATTTTTAATTATTTCCTGTCCACAGGGGCTTTGGTCGTTCAGTGATGAGTCAGTGTATCTTTTCCTTCTATAAACCTATATAAAAAACTGAAGTACCTACTTCAGCTGTTTTCCTTTGTTATTAGGTACGACGAACAGTTTATATCAACGGCTGCTGATTGGACGAATAGCGACTACGGAGCTCTGGACATCGCGGTGAGCCGGGTGGTGTTTGTGCACGGCAGTGTCGACCCCTGGCACGCGCTCGGCATCACCTCCACAGTTGATAACTACGCTCCCGCCATATATATTCAAGGTAAGTTTCCAATAATACTCTTGTCATGTAGCATAAACATTTAAGGAATCAGGCCAAAGTGCTAAAGAAATGTCAAATATTGTTTAGGGGTTTAACATTATCTAAGAAACAAATTTCCTCTCAGAGGTTTGTTGAAATAAATGATTATACATTGACTGAACTACAGTATGCAAAATATAGCACCCAAAACCGAAATTACACAACTACTTATGTGTATGAAATTAAGTCTATGAAAAATTTATTTGAACTGTTGAAATCCTAGACAATGTACCTTAAAATAGTGTTCGGGTGGGACTGTGCAAGCATACGAAAAAAAGGCAGATAGATTTGACAAATCGACTTCCGTTCACACGGTGTCTTATTGATACTGCATTATGTTATTGCAGGTACTGCTCACTGTGCGAACATGTATCCTCCGAGTCCTAAGGACAGCAGCGCTCTAGTGGAGGCTCGCCTCGAAATACAGCAGTTTCTTAGTGTTTGGCTCGACTTGCCGTAGACACTTGAAGGCATTTGAGGCCCATTACAGTGTGATAGTTTTCAACGACAAAAAGAAAAATAAATTCGCAATGTGAATGTATTCGCGCAACGTAGGACGCAGATGTTGAAAGACATCTAGTGTGAGTACCTAATATTACGAAAAAAACTTAGGAAAAAGACATTTTAAAATTATATCTAGCGTTTAAGATATAAACTTATAAAATGCATTTATACAAATGATTGCCAATGAAAGGGAAACCAAGCTCTTAGTTTATAAGAAAGTTACTTATTGTAGATAGATTTCAAATCTTATGAATATTTTATTTTTATTATGTAGGGCATCTTATTCTTTTGGTGGTGGTTTCTTTCTAAAAGTAAGATTAACATTAATTACTAGTACATTATTACTGAACCTTGGAAAGAGTTGTTAATTCATAGCATGGTACTCGAGGTGTACATGACTTACCAGTTGCTCTCTTCATAGAATCTCTTTTTTGTCGACTTGATAAACTAAATAAAACAATATAAACAATAAAAGTGGAGTTTATTTACTTCGTAAGTACAACCATATATGGATAATACTATTATTAAATGCAAGACATTAATAATTACACATCATGTAAAAACTTACGGAACGTAAGTGACGGAAAACTTACGGAACGTAAGTGACGGACGCTTTTATTTCTATCAATATTATTTACGCATTCTATCAATTCTAATAGGAAATTAAGTAGGTACAACTACATGATTTAATTGTTGCTTTTAAATAAAATAACACTATTTCTTGTCCCGTTTTTTTTTATAAATAAGGATTAAGTACTGAAGTGAACCGACAGAGGGATTGTGTCCTCTAACATGATGGACTAATGTTATGGGCGATAGGCTGATCCCTTATCACCATAAGGTTCATCATATCCAGCTTAGGACTTCGTATCAACAGTGGCTGCAAGTTGTCTTTGATTACTTGTGGCTCTGCCCACCCCATTAGGGATTACGGGCGTGAGTTTATGTATGTATGTATGTAAGTACTGAAGTAATTATATGGCTGCCGACCGTGCATACCAGACAATGTTACAGAGTTCGGAATGTAGTTCATTAGGCCTCAAACTGGATGACAGCGGCAGCGGCAACGGTGCGGGGAGCGGCGCGTTCAAATGCTAAGACTTATATTGAAGCGCGGGCAGCGGGGTACGAGCGGTGCGCTCTAGCCGAGCGGTGTCTCTGCGTTTGAAACTCGCCTTTTTGTTTCAGATGGATTCAGATCTTCTTATGCCCATAATACATTGTACGAAACAAAAAAATTACAATCGAAAATGCGTTGTCGCCGTTTCGACATCGCGTTCATTTGAGACACAACTCTATACCGCCGCAACACCGCGCGATTTGGCCGCTGCTGGCATCAAGAACGGAACAACGGCCGCCACGCCGCTCCCCGCGCCGCTATCGCCACCGCGCCGCTGCCGCAGTTTGAGCCCTTAGTGTTCAGAGTCAGATCGCTTGTGTTCTTAATGATAGACATCACGTGGTTTCCACGATTTGCGAATTATCAAACAGTATTATTTAACCCCTGTATAATGAGAGATTTAAGTTCAATGCACACAGAGGCGGTATTGGCGGGCGAGGAACTAAAGATGTCCGTGTACACGCGTGTATATGTCGTAGCCAGATCTAAGAATAGATCATTTCATGATGTGCTCGATCATTTCATGAAATTGTCATATTTCATGAAATAGATAATCACTCGTTTGCCACATCATGTCTCTCATTTGGTTTGGCCATATCAATGACCATATCACGAACACAAAACGTTTAACGATATGAGCAACTAAATGCATGATTACTTCATGATATGGCCGAACGTTGGCAATTATATTATCTTAAAATTAGTACCTAACATTATCCACCGGTTGTGGCGCTGGTGTCGCTTTGTTTTGATTTGAACAATCTATTAACCGATGTAATTGTACAATTTTCCATATTGATAGTAAATTAGGTAAATCATTTGAACCTAAGAAATTAATCGATTATCGGGTAACACTATTCGCATTTTTATTACACCACATAGCATGAACACCGCCTACATTAGTGTTATGGCCAAGCGTGGACTGAAATATCATTAAACGTTGACATTTCAACGATATGGTCAGCTTAAGTTGGCTATTTCATGTAATACGACCATTTCGTGAAATGGTCCAACACATGAAATTATTAATTCTAAGAAACCGGCCACGACATATACAAAATCCAGATCTTTTCTGGCGCCAACTCTAAGTACTTACATGAAACATTAATCTATGGTTGTTATACACGCACTTAACACCTAACGCCGGACTCTCCATAACATGGTATAATAAAACAAGGTATGCTCAATCCTATGAAAAGCCGCTATTACTAGTCGTTTGATGACGTAAGTGTTAAATGGTAACACCATTAAATTGGTATCTCCAGCATTTCAAGGACTTCAATTTTATTATTGAAAATTAAGCGAATTACTGACTAACGTACTTATTGACTATCGCTTATCACATATATAAAAATCATTAAAACTGTAAGTAAATCTTTAACTAAAAGTTCAAAATTGCGTGGCATTTTTTTTTTACAAAATAGCAACGGAGGATGACATGACGTGCGTCTGTCACTTTTGAGCATACCAGGTTTTGTTGTATCATGCTCCGTACAAAAATCTAATTCTTACCGAAAGCCGCCTAACGCGTAAGTGCGGCTTAGCGGTTTACGGCTATTTATGACCAAGAGGGGGTGAGGTCAGCGCCCGATACGAATTAGTGCGGGGTGGAGGAGATAATTAGTCTTTATTATATGATAACACTTCAAAATAATATTATTTCCATTGCGTTTTAGTGTTGAATGCTCTTATAATATCGCTTTTACCGACCGAGGGATAAAACTTTTAACATGTTTGCATCGCATCAGGTATGTATGATATGGGTGTGGCGGCTTGCAAAACTGCCGCCAACTGTCGGCCAATCAGCGGTCGTTCCCCGCCCGCGCTCCCGCGCACACACGGGAGAGAGACAAGAGTTTGACATTACGAGATAGCGAGCAAAAAAGGAACTGGCTTCGCTATTTATGGTGAATAAATGCTTGGTTAGTTTAGTTAAGAATTAATGGTGAACTGAGGGAGGTGTAATAAACGTTTTGGACGTCATAAACTGTGTTGTGTACTGGAAAGTACCCTACTGAACGTGATTAGGTATATCTGCAAAGCAAAGAGAGATTCAGCGGGCTCTCACCGCTGCCATCCCCAAAATATTAATATAAAAATTAACTATCTTCATTTCATAAACTTACGCTAAATAGCCTGTTTGCTAGGACAATAAAAACTACTGGAAAAAAAAAAACTACTGGGGGCCATTGTCATGACTCTTCAGAAATCCTATTCTCGTCCTGGTCGGCTACATCTTCTAATCGGCGACCCTTCAAAGCAAGCTCCATTATTCTGTAAAAAGAATATTTTTCTTCCGTCAACCAGCTAAGTTGTTTGCTCTATTCAATATCCTAGATACTTTAACCCGAATTTGATGTTTCGTTAAAAGTAACTGTGGTTATGGTTCTGTGGCACCGGGTTGCTTCTGAAACGGCGAGTGCCGGTTTGAACCCCGGGATCAGATTTACACCAATGAGTTAATAATTTATCTTAAGTGCAGTTCTCACTAACACAGTTGGTTCGACCATTATAGACGACGATACGGTCCACCTATCACGTTTGTCTAAGAGTTAGCTCAGTGAGGTGTGTGTGGGTTCTTAGTTCATCTTGAGATAGATGTACCTCTGACTACCCCAATTGGGATATAGTCGTGCGTACTTCACTCCCTGGACACATCATACCGCAGCCTCACATTCTACATTGACGTTATCGTTCACGCGCATCTGTGTGTATGCGTGTGACTACGATTGAAGACTAAAGTAAGACCGAGAGGGGGTGTGGTATACCTAGCCGCTGGTGGGGGGCGGAGAATTGCCGTTCTATACGTAGTATTATTAGTCAGCATTGTATGCATATGTAGTAACAGCCTCCGTGGTCTAGTGGTTAGAGCGTTAGGCTCACGATCTTGAGGTCCGGGTCCGATTCCCGATGGGGACATTGTCGAAATCACTTTGTGAGACTGTCCTTTGTTTGTTAAGGACTTTTCAGGCTTGAATCACCTGATTATCCGAAAAAGTAAGATGATTCCGTGCTTCGGAGGGCACGTTAAGCCGTTGGTCCCGGCTATTAGCCGTAAAAACACCTCCACCAACCCGCATTGGAGCAGCGTGGTGGAGTATGCTCCATACACTCTCCGGTTGATTGAGGGGACGCCTGTGCCCAGTAGTGGGACGTATATTGGCTATTTATGTTATGTGTTATGTATGCATATGTAGTGTTACTTACAAAGCACAGATGAACACGACAGCTTGCGTGGCCATGGTGAAGTAGAAGATTGCGTTGAGGTGGCCCGAGACGAGCGCCGATTTGTAAATCTGCGAGTACACCACAGACGCGAACATCGCTACGGCATTCTCCATCACCGACAGGAACGCGTACGCCACGCCTGGGAAACATATCAAATACGCACCGGTGAAATTTTAACGGCCACGGGCGTCCAATATTTTAGGCGCTTACGGTCCGAAGGTCCCGGGTTCCAAGCCCGGTGGGGACATATCACAAAAATTGCTTTATGATCCTCAGTTTGGTTAGGACATTACAGGCTGATCACCCGAATGTCCGCAAGTAAATATGATTCATGCTTCGGAAGGCACGTTAAGCCGTTGGTCCCGGTTACTGATGTAAGTACATAGTCGTTACATGAGTCATGTCAGGGGCCTTTGGCGGCTGACTAATAACCCTGACAACTTCGTAGCAATCCGCTAATCAAATCTAGTAATATACTGTATTGCACAAGTACAGGACATGGAACTTACACGCAACACAAAAGGAGTACAATGGGCAGCTTTAAAGTTCTAAAGCAATTTCTTTCAGGTTATAAGTACAGGTAGGTTATATAGCAAATGGACGTTAGTTATGTAAAAAAAGACGATTCAAAGTGTAACTTTGTTACCTACTGTATAAAGATATTTTTAATTTGAATTAAGTATTCTATGATAGCAGGTAGTATAATATAGTATAGATAGGTAGTGTCACGTGATATGGGGGCAGGCGATAGTTACCCTAACACCAGGGTTGATAAGGTCGGCCTCGGACACGAGAGAAGAATTAGGTACCTTTTTCATTGGGAGCTAGAACTTTAGAGGTCATAGAACGGATGAGAGGGGCGACACACGGCCCGAGCGCGGCAGCCGTGGCGCCGATGTACAGGTGTTTGTCGACCATCGCGTTGGCGTATATGAAGTGCCCAGACATATGCGCTGTTGCTCCCAACATTACTATCAGCTGCAATAAACAACATTATTATTTGAATCGTTTAAATATCTCAAGCCTATGGAGTCTCGGACTTTTGGAAGGCGTGCATCGGGTCGGGCCTGTAAGTGAGATTCACCAGAACCACATTGTTGAAAAATTCACATTGAAGCATTTTAGATAACGGGTGTTATCGGATAGTCGACGGGTGGTTAAAATGGTCAAGATTGTCTACTAATCGGCAAGCATGATGACCGCAAGTCTCAGGGTCATAGCTAGTGGAATGGAATTCCTTGGTACCTGCCTATGCCAATTGGAAATACGCGTGATTTTATGTGAGTACGTATTTTCTGGAACACCCTGACACTACGAAAATACGATCCCAGAACCCTCCTAACAGAGATTTTCATTTTCAGGGCAAATTGCTGTAACATACAGCTAAAAGATATAACTTACAAAACATACATACCGTATCTCTCCAACGGAAAACTTTCGTCATAAGTGGTATGCCGAATAGCATAACAATGACGTATGCAGAGCTGAGATAGGTCCTGAAATGGCTGAACTCTGTCGGCCCCCATCCGAACACAGCCGTCGTATACAGGTACATAACCGGTCGTTCGTCTGCAATATTTATATAATTATTTGAATAATTAATTAATTAATTATATACCTTTTTGGGCTAGGGGAGACAAAAGAAAGAATAATAGTGCGTATTGAACACGTATAGAACGATAACTTTCCGCCCCGCATCAATGCGTATCCGGTACAGAGCTAGATTTAACTTTTCCCCCTCTGAGTCTTACTTTAGTGTAAATGGCCGTAAGCCACCGACATAGCTCGGAGAATTGCAAAGCTGAAGTGGCAGTGGGCAGGACACATAGCGAGGAGAACCGATGGCCGCTGGGGCGGAAGGGTTCTAGAGTGGCGACCACGTGTCGGACGACGCTCAGTGGGTAGGTCCGCTACAAGGTGGACCGAGGATCTGGTGAAGGTCGCGGGAAGCCGCTGGATGCGGGCAGCGCAGGACCGATCGTCGTGGAGATCCTTGGGGGAGGCCTATGCCCAGCAGTGGGCGTCGTACGGCTGATGATGATGATGATGATGGCCGTAAGCCGCTAAGGATAAAGGGTGTGGTTCGCACTTACGCGGTTAGGCGGCACATGACAAGATTTTTGTATGGAGTGTCCTCTAGGTCACAATGTGCTACGGGTAAATAATAAACAGCATAGTATCGTTAATATAATATTCTATCCATCTTTTATTTTATCAAATCCGGGATGATGAACCATTATAATAATTTGGGCAATAATCGACTTTATTATGTATTGTCTGTTTGTTCTCTGCCTGTCACAGTAGGGTTACAGTACGGGTCTGTAAAGTCTGTATGTGAAAAGTGACTACACGTTGTCTTTTGATTATATGTGGCTTTATTAACATTAGAGACGATGAATTTGTATGTGTGTGTATACCTAGCCCTCAAATAAAAAATCTTCACCAGGTTGAACAAACAACTCACCTCTTTGAAAAGTATAAAATGCCATGGATATTAGCAGGAACCATAAAAACATTCTCTTATGGTTGGGCCTTTTCTTGGTAAGTGTTAACAGGGTCATTTTGATATTGTTCAAATCAAAGAAGTCTGTTACAGGGTTCCTCACTCCTGCTTCCCGTAAGGACTTCTGTTCGACCCTGGTCTGCCAGTCCAGAAACAACCAGCAGTGCAGGGAAGCTAATACCATAAGTGACGTGTTGACAGCAAACATAGCCGTAAATGATTTGTTCACGACCTTGTTATACAACAGGTTTCCTGCAAAGACAATTGTTCATTCAAATGTTTGTTATTGTTGAAGCTCTTCTTGGTTTCACCTGTGTAATTGTTTTAATAAATATTTTGTTGTATTGTATGTTACAAGTCTTTACAATTTTCGTTAGTTAATAACAGAACGCGAGAAATATCAATAGTCATCAGTATTTACATAAGATTGATTTATAATACAGACACATAAGATTTCTATTAGATATGTATTTATAATATTTCTTATTTTGTTGTATTGTGATATGGAACAGCTTATCACAATATGTATTCTTGCTATTTCTGATCTATCTCTGAACTAAGTACCCACACCACATCTTTCTGTTACACCAACGTGTTAGGTGGCGAGCCGCATCGCCGTCTATAATGATCGAGACAACTGTGTTAGTAAAAACTGCACTTAAGACAAATTAATAAGTACTTTTACTTGTCATATTATAAATTATCTTAAATGTAAGAAGTTGTCCTGTTTAAAAGGGTTAAAGGGTATATAATACCCACTACAATATTTAAGTCTATTTTCCATACCTAGGGCTACTCCAGTGGGCATGGTACTAAGGTAAGCGACGTCGAGGATGCCGATCCTGAAGGTTCTATTCTCTGCAGTGGTCACGTCAGCTAGGTAGGCGAAGCAGCCCGCGAATATCGCCAGGTCAGCGCCTGTTATGGCGCTCGGAAATGCCGCCGTATATATCACATACTCTACTGGCCAATCTATGGGAAGTACCAATGGATAAGTTTAAAATTTTGTATATTTAGTGCCTGTAAAGAAAAGTTTAAGTACTTTATTTATTACACTCAGATGTTACAGATAATGCTTATAAAGTATAGTATTAGATGACTGTGCAATAAATTAATTTTGCAATAATTTTTCACTAATACAATTTGAACAACATAAAAATATAAGATGACTTCATTCTAATACAGTAAGCATTCGGAACTTTTAGACTTAAGAGATATATATTATATAGGTTGTACACCTAATAAATGGATTAACAAAGTACCTCTCACCATTCATAGCATTGATGGTAAGCATTGTAGAGAAGTATAGTTTCCCCAGTAGACCAGCTAGTAGTATGACCTTTCGCCCTCGCTTGTCGCTGTAGGCGCCGAGAAAGAAGGCCAGGAAACACGGCACTACGTGGCTGGCTATACCGAACCATTGCAGAAACACTGACACGGTTCCCTAGGGAAAGATTTGATGTTTTTACTAAGAAGACTCATTCTGTGTTTGTAACCATTAAAGCAAAAATGAAGCAATTATAACAGTTGTGGCTATTTTAATGTTAAAAGCAGTTTACGGAATTTACCAACCTGAATTTCCTTATTTATTGCACTATGTCCACTGATGTTGTAGCAGACTTGTTCACTATAACCATGATTGACAGTACAAGCTCTAAATACATAGAATGTCTGTTCAACTACACTAGTTATCATGTAAGCCATCATGTAGAAGAACATAGCTGGTTCCACTGTTATATATTTGTACCATGGCCTTTTGTTTTCATACTGAAAAAAATATTTTTAATGATGATGGATAGCACCATGGGACATCAGAAGCTAAATCAATTAACAACTACTCTTGTTTTTGGCATAATTATACACAATTCCTATGACAGATAATAATTATACACAATTGTATAAATTATCATTATAGGCAGGGGCTATAATGTTCTTTCACTTATCCTTAAGTACAAATGGCAGACATGATGTGACTTTGAGTTAACTTCAACATCTCACATTTAAATAATTAAGAATGAGGAATATGCAAAAAAATTGTGTTTGGTCAGTAATACTCGGAATATTAAGCAGCGTAAAAGATTCAAATAATTTAGTATATTAATAAATATTATTATTCTAATTGTACTAATAATAGCTCAAGACTAACACACCACCTAATATTATCTTTGAAATATTAGGTACATTATTTTTTAAACTTTAGCATACACAACAATCTCTTTATACTACAGTCATTGAGCAGACATAAACCAATTGGCTTTGATTAATATAAATCGGTTCCACATGAATAAGAAGAATCAAAAAAAAAATAAGTAGGCAACTAATTTGGTATAAATACTTTATTTAAATCCAAGGTTATAGTTATTAGATAAGCACAATTGGAATACTTGAGACAAACAGAATGTTTCTTGATAAATATGAGAAGATTGGTACTTGTTAGATATTGTGATAAGTAGTGTCAATAATGTGTCACCCAGTAAGACATGGATAAAATAGGATATTACACAACAAGTGGTATTAATATTCATCATCATCAATTTAAGAGCCACGCTCTTGTCGGTGCAGCATTTCTGTAAAATACTCTCCATGCTACTTTTTTAGGGAAAAATAGGGCTAATATTATCATACCAAAATTATATGCTTATTTCATTTGATATGTGATTACATATTTTGATTACACCAGCATTTTCTTGCATAGCATAGCTGTGTTGTATATAGGAAAATATAAAAATGATATTTTTTTAATACAGCATCAAAATTGGTGCATGCCCTCTATGGTGTTGATTAGTAACCATTTATTATAGGCAATTGGCATTCATTATCATATGTGCCAGTTGTACATTGAAGTTGAATGAAGTGTTTAAATAATATACTAAGTGAATCGGAATATACATTTCTTTTTCAAAGATTTCCCCTGCATCTTATTATAGATTTCCAAGAAATGTTGTGATGTAAAATCAATAAACCTAATTAATAAATGGTTAACAAAGACATTGGCCCCGATTCCTGGAGACACCGCCTAATTTTATTTTAAGTTATATCCGTCATTTTCATATCCGTCGAAAAGGAAAGGGACGGATGATTCCCAGCTCTTAATTTTAGGAAGAATGAGTAAATGAATGTGTCGGGTTATTGACTGATGTAAAATTTTTAGACGGTTGGTTTAGATTTGTGCTTAAAATTGACGTGTGTTCCATAAATTTTATGCTTGTCGATTACCCGTCCCTTTCCTTTTCGGCGGATAAGAAAATGACAGATATAACTTAAAATAAAATTAGATGGTATTTACAGGAATTAGCACCATTGTCGATTTAAAAAAAAATCCAAATATATATCAATACTAACTAGGAAAAAAATTGTTTAATATAATAACTTGTTTGGGTAATATTTTATTATCATTGCATAACTACTTGTGCAATGTAACATTTCAATTAAATTAGTTTTTATTTTGTAGAATATCATACATATATCAAAGCGACACTGGTTATGCCCGGCACGTGTAGTGTGTACATTTTCCCCTTTATTTATCTTTGCATTCTCACCTCATCATGTAGTTCTTCCTTTCTCTTCAAATCCATTTCGACGTTCTTTAAATTCATTTATGCTTTTATAAAAGTGAGCATTATATTATGATGTATACACTAATGAAAAACTAACACATTTTGAAACTAATTAAGTGTAATGAAATAGTAATATAATAAATAATATTAGTAGTTCACGTCTTGCCGCCAAATCGACAAACTTTCGCCGAAACAAGATTTTTCCAGGTTGTCACATGTCTGTCACACTCCTCCACAGTCCTGAGTTGTCACTTTGACATAAAGTGATGTTCATTTGAAATATGTAGAATCGATATTGCTGCTGATTCCAGCAGACACTTAATGAGGATAACAACTAGAAGCTCAAATGTAGGCGGCAGCAGTGTTGAGTGTTCTTAAATTTTGACAGTTCTTCTTACCGTCTAGCAAAAATATGTGGTAAATTGCTACAAAATGTGTTGCAACGTGGGGTGTATCCCATCTAAAGGAGTTACGAAACAAAAGAAGCCATTAGGTGCTAAAAAGCAGTTTTGATTAAAAAATAATGTTTTGCAAAGTTTTATTCTTTCCGATCTTTAGGGATAAAATATAACACATTGATTTTGCAGTTAAATGCTGGGCAATGGGTTAGAGTGTAAAAATATAACCAAAAAAATATGTTTGTTTACTCAAAGCTACCTAACAGCCTCGATGGTCTAGTGATTAGAGCATTAGGCTCATGATCTGGAGGTCCGGGTTCGATTCCCGATGGAGACATTGTCGAAATCACTTTATGAGACTGTCCTTTGTTTGGTAAGGACTTTTCAGGCTTGAATCACCTGATTGTCCGAAAAAGTAAAATGATTCCGTGCTTCGGAGGGCACGTTAAGCCATTGGTCCCGGCTATTAGCCGTAAAATCACCTCCACCAACCCGTAGAAAGGTAGATTGTCCTTATCAGCCATTGCGTAACAAGTTTGAGTTTTATACGTAATAGTTTCTCATACCCCAAAAAGTATCATGGGTTATCTTTTATAAATAATGAGGGATTTTCCAGGCCACGGTCCCCAAAAACAATATAGATGTTACGGTAATTATTAATGAATTGATGGGGTACACAATTATTCAAAAATATAATGTAATGGCAGAAGCATATATGAAAATATTTATTGCTTGATATTTTGATTATGGATTATGTTGCTACCTAGATTGTTTCTCTTTATTTTGATCAGAATAGTAATGGGTGAGGGTGTAATAACAAGGGTCATCATTTATACCCAAAAACAAAGATAAAAGATGCATACGTCTGTTATCCGTGAAATTAGAAAGCCAAATGAAGGCAACTGAACAACGCCATCTATCTATTTTTTTTTTTTTTTGGAAACGTAGTCTGGAAAGTCGCTCATTAACAGCAAATAATAAAAAAAATAGCTTAGTTAAACCATCAGGATCGATTATATTTAAAAGCTTGGTCTTGGAAGCCCTAATGTTTGACATTGACATTTCATATGTTGCCTATCAAGAATAAACTACACGAATGTTGCCTTATACACCATATTGTTTCATTTTAATTTTACTGAAATCACAGATTTTTTATGGGATTTGATACACGTCTTTTTGCCTATTATTTTTAAAGAGCTATATTAACCAATATGCCCTGATAACACTTAAAATATCTTTATAAAATATACTTACTTTTTAACAATATTGTTTTATTATTAAATACTAAAATAAAACGACAAAGAGCATGTAACTTCATTGAACTGATTTTTTTTGATGTATCAAACGAGGTCCAAGGTTTACAGTTTTCCACTATTTTTCAATGACTTTTTAGACAGATACAGGACTTGCACGACAGTTTTTTGTACTTGTATAACATATTTTATTGCATTTTCTTGTACTTGTTACTTACGCTAGCAAAACGGAATGTTGTAATGATGTTGCATTTTCTTCTAAAATCTCTTCAGAATATTTTCAAGTGTATGGCCTAATAAAAACGTTATTTTCAAATGATAGAATATGAAATGTACTTGTTCATCAGTACTTTAACTCTTCACAGGCAAGTAATACTACTACTTCATTACTTCATCATCATCATCATCAGCCGTATGACGCCCACTGCTGGGCATAGGCCTCCCCCAAGGATCTCCACGACGATCGGTCCTGCGCTTACACACATTAAAGTCATGCCAGCGATCCCTAGAGGGGTGGGTGGTTAATCAGAAGACAACTTAAAGCTACTGGTTACGGTAGTCGAGGGATTATGGTAAAGAAGTAAGGATAACCGATGACCGTCTGAAGGTAGCGGGAAAACGCTGAATGCGGACAGCAGTGGATCTGTCATAGTAGTGAGCCTTGGGGAGGCCTATATTCAGCAGTGGACAATTTCCGGCTTTAGATTATGATGACTAAAGTCAACAAAGACATTACATTCAGCATTTGTTAAATCTTTGCGTCGTTACCTAATTAAATAATAAAATAAATATTGAGTTAGTAAGTTGTTGAATAAATTGCTATTAACGGCCTCCGTAGTTGAGCGTTGGGCTCACGATCCGGAGGCCCCGAGTTCGAATCCCGGTGGGGACATATCACAAAAAATACTTTGTTATCTCTAGTTTGGTTAGGACATTGCAGGCTGATCACCTGATTGTCCGAAATTGGTATTCCACCTCACAATCCACATGATAAAAAGAAGAATTGCTATTTACAGGTTCTACAATGGGACAGAAGAGTATCTTAAATGCGTACTGTCCTCTATCAACCCGTTGCTGCTTCTGCGTAAATCTTAGATATGGCACCATAGCAATTGCCGTGCTGGGCTTTCTGATGAGTATATTTTATATGGCGTTGTTGGACGCTGAGGAGTTCCTGAAGGACTACGTCGGCATGCACCCGGTGACGGCACTCATCATAGTTCACACCTACGCTATTTTAGGAGTTCTCATGAATGCCATAAATATTATACTATTTGCAGCATCGTTCACATATAATGAATTCTACATTCTCATGTATTTATGGTTTGCTATTATATTTTTTATTTTTGACTTCCTTATGGTAATGATCACGACCATTGCTGCCCTAAGTGCCAAGAAAGCCTTATTTGCCGTAGCCATATTTTGTGGCGATATTGCTTATTGGGTAATTCTCTATAATTTTGCTTTCCCAGCGGTAAATGGGTTCAGACGAAGCATACATACTGTAGTCATATTTTTGGGGTAAACCTTTTTATTTATTGAAACAGGTATGTGAATGTCCATCAACTTTTTTTTAATTTGATTTTTTACTTTATGTACATTATTGACATTGTGTATGATGGGTACCTATGTACCTCAACAATAAACTTAATATAATTAAATAATACAAACTTGAATGGAAATCCTTTATTAATTAGAACATAGGTATAATAATTTGTACATCAAATAATTGTTTTTTTTTTATGATTTAACGACGTCATTCGGTATGGCAGTCAAGTAGTAACTTCGCAGAAATTCCTTAATATTAATGTTTATTTAAAATATACTTATTACTACATTGTAAAAGATTATTGCACGCAAATAATTAAAATACTTACACAGTTCGTGCGTTCAATGCATTACCTAGTATCTCACTGTTCGGGATATAGGCACTAAGCGGGATATAATGTATAGAATGTAGGCACTAGGCCGCCGGACGCGAAGACCCGTGTTGCTCTATTGCACCTACCCACTTGGCGTTGCTCACGAGTCACGCCTCATTCAAGAAGGTATACCTACATGATTTTTAGACAATCAGGATGAAAAGAGCTAGTCATCAGTATCGAAGTCCTTTATGGTGACAGTGTACCAGTCCATCGCCCATATAGGTACATACTACATACATAGATAGATAGTTCATTATCTCATACTTATGCCCGGGTGGATATGCACGGCGATGCCCTTCTGCGAAGTTGCCGTTTAGGCCTTTACCGAACAAATGAGCTGAACGAACCAACTTTGCTTTTTTTCATTACTCCCAGTCCAGTAGAGGTGTGACTTCGACTAGTAAATAGGACCGTACTCGAACTTGCTATGTTATGTGTAAGTTAAACAAATAAAAAATGTATGTAAGTGTACGCTCTGACTGTAACGATACCTATCACAAAGTTAAAGAGGTAAGCTCTAGTGACGTGGATCTTGAATGCGTGATAATTTGGCGTGTGGATGTGTTTGTGTTACAAAGAAGTGTGTAATTGTGTATAACTTATCTCAAGTTTGATTGTAAGAGATATATTGGTCGAGTTTGTATGCACGAGCTCGCATTCTATACAAAGTCCCGCCCCCTGGCCCGTAACGTACCACCTCTGTACGTATATGAAGATCTTAGGGGAAATTGAAAAAAGTGATGGAGAGGCCAGTCAGTCTGGATAATGCACTGCTCGACAACTGAATTACAACTAAGAAGTAGACTAGCGAACTAACTATACTTACATATGATATGACCAGAACAAAATAGTTTAAGACGATCCTTTTGTAACCATGTAGGTATCTACCAACTAATCACAAATAATGAGTAGGTTCTTAAATTACATATTTACAGCTAAGTATAATTTTATTAGCTTACCTACCTAGCTTCTCTATAAGCACACCCGCGATCCTGACGTACTTACGTACAACGACTGAGTAGGTATTTTATAAATGTAGGTAAATCTTTGTCAGCATAAATTTTCAATTGAAGGTGAATAACCATAAACAGTACTTATGTATAACTTAGCTTTTTTCAAAGCAAATTTTGAAATGAATATAAGTACCTATTCATTAAATAAATTCAGTGAACTGGTTCGCCCTCTAGACTGAGGGCCGTAGTCCACCAAAGCGAAGCGGAGAGTGAGTGATTTATCAATGACGAAATTATTTTGGTTATTAACACTTTCAAGGACAGAAAGTATTATGAACCACCAATGACCCATGGTCTCTGTCCGTGGAAGGGTTAAAACACATCTCCGATCAGTTCAGCTTTGGTAGAGTCCGGGCCTACGTCAGTTGTGGCTCCCATTAGGGACTGCCTAAGTAATATTATTGTAAGTATAAACGAAATAGGTAATACCTACCTATTCTCAACAGCCATTGCTAACAATAATGCTCTTTAGCTCGTCAGAGAACGAAATTAAGTTACATTGAAGTATACATGAGTATCCGGGAGAGAGTAGCCTTGACATCACTCAGTGCTGTAGAAGGGAAGAGGAGGTGGTCTAAGAGATCCTGGTGAGTAAAGCAGCAGACGCGGGGTAGAAGCAGCATGATCCGGCCCAGTCGAGCAGGATCCTTGCTGGAGCAGTGCTTGTGGAGGAGTATCAGCGCTTGGTCTTGCAGGACTTCCACCTGCGATGAAGATATGTCTAGGGACTCTGTTGGAAAATATTTGACGTCATTCTTTAAATACTTACCTGCATAGTATAGTGCATAGTAGGTATTTCCTACTTGCGTCATGATTGATAGGTAAACCTCACAGTGTTACTTAGTCACTTTTAAAGATTTATATCCACCCACTATAGATATATGGGTTCGTGATATAAAATACTTATAATAAAACAAAACTCTATTACCTTATTAATTTGTTTTCCCGATATTTAGGAATGAATAAAAGGAACCTAACCTATGAGTTATGCTGCCTTATTGTAGTCAGGTAGGTCCTGATCACATACTGACCCTATTAATAGACATCTGTCTCTTCAGAAATTTACAGTGAATACTTATTGATTAGTGACTTATTAGTTAGTACATATGCGTCTCACTCCTAGCCTCTTATCAATCAGCCAGAGAGGGTATGGAGCATACTCCTCCACATGCTAAATAATTAAACACAAAAAAATTGAGACATTCCCAAAAAAAAAAATATTTGGATGGTCTAGGGTCGATACTATTTAGGGGATTATCAATATTTACCTACGCTACGAACTTATGCTGATAAAAGTATATTTACTGCATTCATGGTGTACTAAAGCTATGTTACCTGCACGAAACAGAAGGATGGATTTCAGCCAATCGTACTCGTTTTTATCCAGACGACATTGACATATCCTGCTCACGGTAGCCGCAAAGTTTTTCATTTCCTCTTTTATATTCGGTCGTTTTACCATTATCGCCGATGATATGAGGTCTGTAAAGATATAGGAGACCTCTGCTATACATTTTCAGTTTCAGTTCAAGTGAATACAACCTACCCTTAGTATTCTAGACGGTCTCTGTGCTCCAGTGGTTGAGCGTTGGGCTCACGATCCGGAGGTTCCGGGTTCGAATCCCGGTGGGAACATATGATAAAAATCACTGTGATCCCTAGTTTGGTTAGGACATTACAGAACCGTGCTTCGGAAGGCACGATAAGCCGTTAGTCCCGGTCACTACTCACTTACTGATGTAAGTATCTAGTCGTTACATGAGCCATGTCAGGAGCCTTTGGCGGCTTAGTAATATAATAACCCTGACACCAGGGTTGATGGGGTTGGTAATCCACTTCACACACCATAAGAAGAAGTATTCTAGACTCTTTTGATGACTCGACTACTAACCTTCATCGAAATAAAATGAATATTGTGCAGCGGTAACAATGAAGAGCTCGCGCCAGTTTCCATGCAGGAGGGAGCTCTGTTCCGAAGTCTTCATCTGAGAGAAGGAGGCAACGCTGTGCAGCCACTTGACCATCGCGACCAGCAACTTAGCTGCAGGGTCGTACACCTCCCCCCACATCGTCACCGGCTCCTGTACTCCCCGTCGACCAACATGTCCATCCAACAACTTTGTACTCTCTGCTTGTCGCACTGTTTTTTGTTTGTCTCTCGTGTGACTTAATAAAATATCTCTTTGGCCGTCTATAACCTGAACCAATTTATCTGTATACTTAGACATGAAATTACCACCGGCGTCCACGTTCAGAGAGTCTTCTTTTGTTCTCGAATCTGAATAAGAATTAAATAATGTGTCATTTTTAAATAACACTGAATAATAAATAAGTTAAAAACGCATTTGACACGTTACTTTCAGTTGTAGTATCGTCCTGCACACAGTCGGTTTTAAATGCCTCTTCAGAGCTTGACACCTCGTCTTCTTTGATTTTTTCAGGCAGTTGGGAGTCTGGTTTCTCAGCGACATGAGTCATCAGTGGCGCATCGTATTTTGCAGTGTTTGTGCCGTTTTCCATAGATTCTGTGAGATAAGATTACATGTAAGTAAGTAAATAAGTCTACATAGAATATCTATAATGTTGTAGCTCTAAAGACCTGTACGTACTTAGGTACGTAATACTTACTAGGTCATCATCATCATCAGCCCATTAACATCCCCACTGCTGGGGCACGGGCCTTCCCTATGGATGGATAGGGAGATCGGGCCTTAAACCATCACGCGGGCCCAGTGCGGAACCCAGTTCGTACTTACTAGGTATATTATATTAAACTTCATTAAGTATGTTATCAAAAATAAAGCACTTTTGTACTTTACACTACAATTTCAGCCAAATATAAGCACTACCGCGTCATCTGCACACCTTAGTATTCGTACTTACTACTTGTTTGCTCGGCACTCGTCGAGTTGTCTGTTGATATGATGGGGGGATAGAAGATGTTTGTTGGGAAGTAGCCATTGTGGGGGACAGGGTAGTGCAGCGACGTCGGGAACAGGGGGATCTTGAACGGGTTTAACGAGCCCAGGGAGTTCACTTGGAGAGAGCTTAACTCGGAACTCATAGATTCTGAGACTCTCGGAAATTCGTGGAAGGAATTTTCTAAGAAGGGGTTGTGGGTCTCCGGTGGAGGAATGTTGTAATGGAGCGAGGGGAAAGGGGAGAAGGTGAGGGGTGCGGGGGTGGGGAAGAAGGTTTGCCGGGATAGGTTGTAGCCGAGTTTGTGGAGAGCCAGCTGGTGCGCCGCCGCCGCCGCCACTGCCGGCCGCGGCGCACGCTCGTGCTGCACCGCTGCAACACAACACCCTATTCTGATCAAAACTACCTACTTATACCAATAGTGCTCTCTGTGGACACTGTAGACGCCTCTGCGATAGTTGGTATTTATTACCTAATACCTATTGTCTATTTATTTGGTATCTACTTACTTAAATAATAATTATAAAGATAATAGGTAAAGCGTGTCAACATACAACAGTATGTTAGTAAACATATCTAACATAGTTCCAAAGCAAACCTAACTAATTTTCACCGAATTAGCAACTTTTCACACTTATGTAACTCTGGTAAGCTAGTTTTCTAGCATTTCTTTTGAATGATTAAGTACTCAAGTATATCTTTATCTTTTAAGGTTGTGAGGTTAAATAAATATCAGCCTATCACATGCGGTTGACAAACAGGAATATCACATTAGGGCCGCAGTGTTACGTCAATAGGGTGGTGGTATAGGGTTAAGTGGTGAGCGATTGCAAGCGATTAGCGTATTATAATCGTGCATGTAATAGGTAGGTAGGCCAGTGGTAGTCATTTCTCATCCGCTAGTCAAAAGAGACAGTATTTATTTAAAAGAATGTTGGGCATTGAAATTCCCGAATCTACGTCTTACGGCAATTTGTAAGAGTGCGTTTCCACTGAAGTAGTGCGGACACAATACAAAATTATGCGGAATTGTAATCAGAACAATCGAAAGCTCTCCGCCCTGTTCCATATCAGTGGGAATGCGCCCTAAGGGGTGGCGCAACGCAACCAATTCGTTAAGTATGAAAATAAATATCGGTGAGAAAACCGGCTGGCGTTGACACACAGAGGTGTTTGCTCAGACGCTTCTGACAATCGTAGCGTATGGCTCACGACAAAATCTGCCACCAAAACAGAAACGGCACCCTTCTAGAGTTTCATCCGAGACAATAAAATAGGTACATAATTCAATAAAAGATATATAGTAAAGTTATAGATATATAGGTCGAAAAATCGGTGGCATATTCACCTAAAGTTATAGAGTTAATATCATTAGGCTGACTTTTTATGTTTACACTTACATTGCTGTTCCGGATGTTTTGTATAACGCTAATTATATATTAATTTACTTACGTAAATAAGGCGCCGCTTTTAGACCTATGTACCTACTTATAAAAGCCGTGTTACCAAGAATTATGTAAGTATCTACACTTATTTTAACGAATAACATACCTAATTTAAAAGCGGTTTAATTATGGAATGTTAATATGGATGGACAGCAGTCCATAAATTATGATAATAAGTAATTTATTATTTAACTAAATTTTTATTCGAGCTTGTACTTTCACATTTAAAACGCAGCGTTTTATAATCGATGGCGGCATTTGAGCGAGATGGTTATTGATATCGTGTGAACTGAGGTCTGCTCAGGGAAGCGCGGTGCGGATACAAACCCTCCGATTTTTCCCGCTCACCACTCCCTGACACTTGTGTACCGCAAATACTTCAAATGTCTCCTAATGGAAAAGACATGCTACAAAGAGGAAGCCTGAATAAATACTTTATCGTGACAAGTGCTTGGCCATGTCTCTATCAAACGTCGCTCATTGTTGTATAGAAAAAGTACCACGGACTTTATCAAATCAGTATAAATAGATGGCTGTTTCTACTGGTTTTCAATTCAATAACAGAATAAATGGATTTTTGAAAATACTTTAGTAAGTACCTACCTAGTTATTTCTTCTACTATCGTGTGGGTTGTGAGGTGAATTACCAACCTCAGCAACCCTGGTGTCAGGGTTATTATTGAGCCACCAAAAGACCCTGACATGGCTCATGTAATGATTACTCACTTACATCAGTAAGTACCTACTTACCTACCTTACCTAGTACCTACATAAGCTTTTCGTGAATAGTTACTTCACATAAGTACTACTCGTAGTATTACTCGGTCGTATTTTAGGTTCTAGACAGACGGACCGCATTTCAACTGTGCAGCACGACTGCACGCCGACTGCAATTGAACTGCAATCGGACTGCCCGTTTGGTATGCAGTTCTATTGCAGTAGTGTCAACTTCATTCAAACTGCATCGGAACTGCAATTTGCGGTTGGATTGCAGTTGAAATGCGGTCCGTCTGTCTAGAGCCTTAGTAGTTACTATCAGGGGTTCACCTTACCATCTTTTTTCATGTTGACTCGTAGACATTTGGAAAAGCGGCACGCTTGGCACTGGTTCCGTCGCGTCACGTCCACCACACACCTCCCGTTCTCTTTGCACACGTAGTCCAAGTTCCTACGACCAAAACAAAGTTAAAACTCAACAGAAACCGCATACCTATGAACATTCAAGGTATAATATGTTGCTATGAACAAAATCAAATTGGCGAATTGATAGTTTAGCTGAGCAGTAGTTCCTAGGTGGCCAATATTTTATAATCTCAAAGAGAAAATCAATTTTCAGAATCCTTGAAAGGACTAACCGCAATATAGATAGATAGTAGTACTACTTAGGCGAACATCTTGCGCAACGGGCTCTCCTCTCATAATCAAAAATTAATAAAAAGCATCAGCGTAAGTACCTAAGATCATCGGAGACTGAAATTCAAGATTCTGTTTGTACTAATTCTATCCTGCATTCTTATCGCGCGCTCTAACAAAAAAATACTTTATGAGCCTGTCTCTGGTTTGGTCAGGACATTGCAGGCTGACATCACCTGATTGTCCGAAAAATAAGATGATTCCGTGCTTCGGTGGGCCGGTAAGCAGTCGGTTCCCGACTACTGTTTAGTTGAGTATGTAGCCATGTCAGGAGTCTTGTTTAGTAACACCGTGATAATCACCGTGATATTAGTACATCACGGTGATTATTGAGCCGATCTCATCAAGCCTGGATTTAATGACGCCGGTTCAAGAGATGTCACAACCCAAACCAAAAGAAGAATATCACTTACTTACTAAAAAAACTTCACGTTTTCATAATAACAGATTCGTAACCCGACAGAGACGACTGATTTATAGCAGAGGAGAGGCCCTAGAATGGAGGTAGCAGGTACCGTTGGATGCTTCGCTTGAAGATGCCCTGACAGCAATCGCAGGATGGCACCCCCCTCAGTGCCTTTCCGAGACCTTCTCCTCATACTCGCGGTATCTTACTATTATCTTAGTATCTATAACTATTAACTATCTTGTAGGTACCGTCGGATGCTCCGCTTGAAGAAGCCCCGACAGCCGTCGCAGGAGGGCACCCCGTAGTGCTTGCCCGAGGCCTTGTCCCCGCACACCCGGCATAGGGACTCCGGCTTGCCTCCGTGCGCCTCCATCCTACCTCGCTACCTGATACGCACAAACTCGAAACTCTGATTGGAAAAGGTCAATTAAAGCACACGTTTCAAGAGAACAGTACCGAATCTCTTGATAACAACATATCAAGAGATTCAGTACTGTTCTCTAATAATCATTAGGTATAATGTGTAGTCGTTATTATAATGGTCTAAAATTTGTGATGATCAGTTTTTCCCGCGCTAGCTACTGTTCAAAAACGTACATAGCTTCCTGACTACCAAATGAAACATCAAGAATGTTAAAATTTTATTTAAGTACGTTCAGTGGTTGAGTTGCAAAATTATGCGCATATGAATTTTTTTTCAACAATAGCACAATTATATTTCGCTTAAACCCCGGTGTCACCTTCCCCAAGACTAAAGAGAATTTGAAAAGAATCTCCGCGTCATCGCCATCCTCGTATCAATAATCGATTGATTATTCAAATTCGCGGCGCGGGTGTTACTTATTATGAAAAAAATGACATCCCTTTTATATATGTTCGAGATATTAGGATGTGGTAAAAATTTGCCTTATGTCACTATCACACACCATTACTCTTTATGGTTGAACACAATGAATTCCTTTTGTCGATTGTGCCACGTGATACGCTACAGGCGGCGCGGCGCCAGCGTAGAAAATAAGTAGCGTAGGTAATTGTCATATAATTACGGCAAAGACAGAAGGCAAAACTTGTATCGTTTGATATTAATAGATAATTAGCGACGGAGGCGTGCCCGCGCTGTCCCTACCAGCGGGCTTGCCACGGCGCATACGGCATAATTGCGGTCCTTACGCCACAACACAATTACGAAAACATGTCGGCATTTTGCCGGCAATTAGAGGACTTCGATATCGGCGTTTTATCGAACAAATCTATCGGTAAAATAATAGGGGACTGTCTTTTACGTATGGGTTAAATTCACCAAAACATCGCTTTTACCAATATTTTGTTAAGTTCACCAAGTTGACCTGAAAAAGACGCCACGCTTCGAAACAAAGGAAAATCTTTTATGTATGAGTGTTCAAAACGTACCTACCCACTTATTTCAAAATCGTTGATAGGTAAGTTACCTACCTAGGTAAGTACCTTAATAATTTCAGCATATGTGTCGTAGCACGTAATTAACGTAAGTACTTATATTACAAATCAAATAAAAAATTTGTAAGTACGAGTGAGCATTTTCATCCAAGTCAAGCGACAATGATGCAATTTTTTTATGCTATTTCATTAATCTCGCAAAAGTTTGAAAATATTTTTTGTAGATTTTTTGGATTTTTTTAGGTAAGGTTTCTGGGTAGGTTGGCGCTGTGGTTGGGCAACACATCGTCTGCCGGAACAGCTAATAACCAAAATAACGGCATCGATCGAGTTTTAGTTACTTACTGACTATATTTTGCTTCAGCGGACAATGTTGTTTATTGATTTATAGACAGACAAACTAGGCACAAGCTTACATATAAGTTACCATCAAGTTGTTATTGGAACTGCGATCATAATATCAAGATAATGGTTGGTATGTTCGAGCTCGTGGGAATCTAGACATATGTTTCGGGACAATTAATTCGATGTCTCCTTGTTGTCAACCTACATAGGTAATAGGTAGGTATAGGTACTATATACTAATGTACGCTGAATAAATGTACTCTGTTGAATAGGGTCGGGTAACCTAGTCTTCATTGGATAAATCCGCATAACCTCGGAAGGCCTGGATTTCCGTGACGTAAATGGCATCTAGGCCTTACGACGATGGCGTACTTGGTATAATGTAAATGGCATCGAGGCCTTACGGCCATGACATACTTGGTATAAAATAAATGGGTTTAATATTGGTTTAGCTTTATAATAAAGTACTTACCTAGGTATATCAGCTATGTAGGTAGTTATATAGGTATATTAACAGGAAAATGGAGAAACTAAGTAAAGTAGAACTAGTAAAATAAACAGGTATGCACGAGTACCTTATTATAATAGACTTACCTACATTTCCTCCGTGATACCTACTTAGCGCCTAAATATTTGTACTAAATACTTGTAAATCACTGTTGAGGTAACCGGAAAGCGGGCAAGCAGGTAATCAGCCTTTGACTTCAATTTGTTAGGGCTGCGGCGCGTGCGGCAAACATATTGCAGGAATTATTAAAATGTGTAATTAGGGGCGCTCGCGTGTGGCAGTCAAAGGGCGCAGGGCCCCGACATTTCGACTGCGACCCGCAAAGCAACACTTACCCCGTGCTACAAGTGAAAACATCTGCACAAACTCAAGTACGTATGGTATTACCAATCATTAGGAATGTCTACCAACTACAAAAGCAGTGGTAGTAAGCCATTCCCTGGCTGAAGTGCCAGACCAAAGATTGTATAGAGCTTTCAAGTTACACATACGCTTACGACTATACTCCAATCGGGGTAGTCGGAGGTAAATCCATAATAAGATGAACTAAGTACCCACACCTCACCGAGCTTTCTGTCACTGAGATCCTGTGGTACACCGGCTTGTTTCTCAATCAGGGAGCGCCGGTTCTAACCTCGGTACCGCGCGTGCCGCTGAGCTAGCTATAATATACGCAAAGGGGCAGAGCTACAAATAATCATAAGATAATTTACAACTACTTTTAATACCTAGTCCTGACGGATATAAACAGTGGTGATAAGTGATCGATTCATCGCCCATATACAACGGTAAATGCATCGCGTTTGAGAAAATACAATCCCACAGTGATGAAATCATTTCACCAACGAAATGTCTATAATTTGTCGCCAAATATAACTCCTCGATACGCCGTTATAAGAGCTTTTTATGACAGCGCCGCCTAAAAAGTCTTTATTCTAGCATCATTTTATTTGTATCTCTCCATAACTACAGCAGGTAAATTTTCTTTTTTTTCTGTGTAGTCAGGATCGCGAACCGTCATGGTGGTAGTACCAGGATAAGGGACTCCGTCAGACCTACGTGTATCCCAAGATGAACAGAGTACCCACGCTTCATCTGAGCTTTCTGTTAGACCAACGTGATAGGAGGTGAGTATCACCTTCTATAACGGTCTAGCCAACTTTGACAGCTGTGTTAGTGAAAATTGCACTTAAGAAATTTTATAACTCAAAATAAACTCGGTCGGGGTTAGAACCGGCACCCCCTCAAGAGAAGCAAGGCAGTGACACATAGGACCACATGTAATACCTACTAGAATTTAATGATTCGAAGACCCCGTCGTTGTTGAATGAGGGACTGTCTGCGCTATGAACACAAAAAGCAATATACTTAGATGGCGTAGTACACCTTTAACGTGGTAATTACCTATTTTCTCATGTAAGTAATACTACTTACATAATACATAATTCCAAAAGACAATGTAATGGCAGAGGAATATAAGTAAGTCATCATCATCATCAACAGCCTATATACGTCCCAATGCTGGGCACAGGCCTCCCCTCAATCAACCGGAGGGGGTATGGAGCATACTCCACCACGCTGCTCCACTGCGGGTTGGTGGAGGTGTTTTTACGGCTAATAGCCGGGACCAACGGCTTAACGTGCCCTCCGAAGCACGGAATCATCTTAGTTTTTCGGACAATCAGGTGATTCAAGTCTGAAAAGTCCTTACCAAACAAAGGACAGTCTCACAAAGTGATTTCGACGATGTCCCCATCGGGAATCGAACCCGGACCTCCAGATCGTGAGCCTAACGCTCTAACCACTAGACCACGGAGGCTGTTAAGTAAGTAAGTATATAAAAATAATTGTTGTTTGATATTTGGATCTTGCTTCTCTTGATTTTGATCAAGATTAATAGGAATAATAGGTGGAATATGTGTTGTGCCTTGGTGAAATAAAAACGGTCATCGTTTTATATTCAAAAACAAAGATAAAAGATCCATGTTGTCCACGAAATCAGAAGGTTACGCGAAGAAAAATCTGTACAGCGCCATCTAGCTATCTTGTTCTTGAGAAACATAGCCTGGAAAGTGCCTCTTTGAACGTTTAGGGAGTTAGGTACTATTTCTTTAATCAGACTCAATGGACGATCAACCATGCAATATTACGTATTATAGAGTCAGTATATTTTATTTACTTAAGTACTTAATGTATTATGTAAGTATAATAGTATATTACAATACTTACTATCATAAAAATACTTACATGTCAGTGTGCATTAAGTATTTAGGTATTGTTGAATTTTAACCATAATATAAGTATAATACGTATAAAAATGGCTAAGTGTTTTAAAAAATTATTTGTTGCTACAACAACCCTACTTATGGTAGTTGAAAAGAGAAACGTCACTGGTCGCTACATAATTATGTATATCCTTATTGCTTCTTAGCAATAAGGCCGCCTATTGTACTCGTCCTATTTCTCTTTTGTTTTGTATTTTCCTGTTTGTGCAATAATGTGGTCAGATGACTCTACAACTGAAAAGTTCTAAAGTTAATCTAGATGGAAGTACAAAAAATATATGCCGAAAAATGATAAGGTAGCGACATTTTCCTCAAGCTTTAAATATGATTAAGTATCTTATAAGTATCTTTGTTTCACATTTTATTTATAATTTCTTTATTAAGACTTTTTATATAAGTAGGGGGGGGGGGGGAAGTAAGATGATTCCGTGCTTCGGAGGGCACGTTAAGCCGTTGGTCCTGGCTATTAGCCGTAAAAAAAACACCTCCACCAACCCGCAGCGGAGCAGCGTGGTGGAGTATGCTCCATACCCCCTCCGGTTGATTGAGGGGAGGCCTGTGCCCAGCAGTGGGACGTATATAGGCAGTTTATGTATATAAGTAGGTCTGTAAGTTAATAGATTAATACAGTTGGCTCGATGGTTTAACAGAAGGCTCGGTGTGGTGTGGGTACATAGTTCATCTTGCGACGGATGTCCCTCTAACTACCCCAATTGGGGTACTTTATTCTTTGAGACTTTTTATGTAGGTAGGTCAATAATTAAATCAGTGTGCTCCATGGTTTAACAGAAAGCTCAGTGAGGTGTGGGTTACTTAGTAGATCTTGTCACGGATGGTCCTCTGGCTACCCCAATTAGGATATAGTCATGAGCTTATGTTAATGTAATGTTAGAATATTACATTTTAAAATAACTACTTACTTTTGATACAATGTATTCGTTTTAACATAATACGAGGGATGTTCAATAAAAAGTGAGAATGAGTAGGTATGACACTGGTATATTTTATTACATGTTATTTTATTTTTCGATATAGTTTTTAGGTTTATACACTTGGTATATCATTTTTCTAAACATAAAATTCGCTTCCTAAAAAAACTCTTCATTCTGATCCCCTAAAAATCTTGTACGGTCACTACCTACAAGTCGGTGATCACTATCACCGCATGATCGTATTCTTTCAGGCCTCTAAGACGTTCTTTTAAACTTGTGCTTCTATGCTGTTCTGGGAGCATATAAAAAACATAGAACACGTTCAGCTGCTTCTCTTCCCGGGCATGTCGTAAAAACCGACAGAGGGATTGTGTCCTCTAACATGATGGACTAATGTTATGGGCGATAGGCTGATCCCTTATCACCATAAGGTTCATCATATCCATCTTTGGACTTCGTATCAACAGTGGCTGCAAGTTGTCTTTGATTACTTGTGGCTCTGCCCACCCCATTAGGGATTACGGGCGTGAGTTTATGTATGTATGTATGTAAACTTGGAAATAGAAACCACTAGGAGGAAGGTCCGGTGAATATGGAGGGTATTCCATCAATTCTAATAGCATCTTCAATGCAGCCATCGCAGGTTCAGATTAGTGCGCGGCGCGGGGGCGTTATCCTTACCGGGTGGATGGAATTAGTGGCTGATTTTTACAAACTGACGTATCTGCATTTTTTCTAAAATAAATTGTGTCTTATTGACAATACAACAAGGCGCAAATCAGATTCGCTAAAAATTTCAGATACGTCAGTTAGCGACGTCAGCGACGCATTGTTCTTAGGCGTTGGAGATCACGGACATGACGGTATCTTCTAGGGCGTGGACTGTTGTTTAGTTTCAGGGACATAATGGTAAGGGTGAATATCAAAACGCACAATTTTACGCGTCCGTGTTGAGAATCAATGTGTAAAATTATGCTATCATTGTAATATTTTTTTTTATGTTTACTACAGCATGTGATTGTGCTAGGGCAATATCATTTTTTTGTTCAATTTGTATAAATAATAAGTAATGAGAAATATTTTTTTTCGCCTCAAAATTCGAGTTTGGTGGCCTGTCCCTACTCCATTTTTTGATATAATTTCCGTCCTCGGCGTGTCATTTGAAGGTGTTTTATTATACAAATAATTATATCGGTATAAACATAAAATACATTATCTAAAAGCAGTTAAATCATATTAGAAAAATACATTTGAATGTACATGACACTCGATCAAAATTTGTCCCAAGAAAACACTACATTTTGGTGGTATTTTTTAAAATATTATCTATAATATGAAATTCGTGGATTTGCGACCAATCTATTATTTCGCACTTCTCTGTCAGGTGCTGGTTCTTGCGCAAAAAAATATGTTGATATAGTGCTGCGTCTTCCCGCTAAAAACGTAAGTTTCAACTTTGGTGCAACGGGGGACTTGATTTGTTCAATTTTTGGTGGACTGATTAGTCGTTGAATTTAAAGTCTTTTTAATAAATTCAACATGCAATAATTAGTGATTTGGAGTCGGTATTTATCAATGATGTTAATTTCATATAACCGAAAAATTCTTTCTTGCCTGGTTTCAGTTTTGGTGGCTCAATTTTCGTGACTTAAGAGGCATTTTACGCCACCAAAATTGAAATTTTATAATGTTTTATAATGTTTTGATTCATTTTACCCATATAATTGTACAAATCTTCAGGGTTTCCAACCCGAAAGGTTAACAACGCCTCCTTTAGTCATCAGAGGTCTTAAATGCGTTTTAAAAATAGCATTGTCGCTTCTTTAATAAGCTTACCAGGCTGAATCATTGATGGTTAATCTAATTGGACTGATACATTGGTCAGCAAAAGACGTGATAGGAAATACCTGGTACTACCACAGTTTTTAGTCCACTGTCATTGGTCTACAGTCAGCCCTTTCTGGGAATATAGCGGAGCATCAACCCCGAATTTTTTTTTCCATATTTAAGAACACGCTTTGACACGTTGGAAAGATAACATCTTTAAAAAAAAAAGAGAATCAATAACTTTTTATATTAAGTATCGTGATAAATGTCAACCATTTTTTTTTGTCCTCTAAGGAACATTATTATCTTATTTTCACTTTTTATTTAACACCCCTTGTATTGTAAGTAAGTCCTTATAACGACCAACATCCCTTTATAACCTACTCGGACAAAAACAACGAGAAAACTATTTTTAAGCAAGTAAAAAGTACTTAAATAAAATAATAAACTTTGCTGGTGAGTAAGGATAAAATTATGGATTATGTAGACACCTACATAGCTACAGCAAGTAGGTATTATCGCAGATTACTAAATAGTTACTACGGTACTATGAATTTAATAGAAATATGTAAAATATACTAATAAATATAAAAAAAAAAACTATGATGATAAGTTTATTTTGACAAATATAACAAACATCTCAACATTGTGTAAGTAATAAAATCGCGCACTGCGTTCTTTTCAAATTTGACTCTTAACTACAAGTAAGAATGCACCTCGACTAGACCACAATTGGAAATAAGTATAGTCGAAAAAGGGACTATTACTATGTATATACTTACTTCAATAAATATTGTTGTCAAAGAAGTTTTTAATAGTACTAATGATGATTACACAGTAGGCATGTAAAAAATAATGAAGTTAAAAATAAGTAATAGATGTTAATAGGTAGGTAGGTACCTACTCCCTGAGCAGGGGTGATTACCAAAACATGTTACTTATATACATTTTCTAAAAAATCATATACTTAATTTGTTATTTTATATAAACAAGTTACACTAAATTAGATATTCATAATCCGAATTCGCAGTGCAACGTTCGCTCATCTCACAAATGAAATGTAAGTAAATAGGACAAAGCAATCAACTCACCTTTACCAGGCTGACTTGCTCCCGAGGGACCTTCGCGTGTTGTTCAATCGGTGGTGAAATGACTTGGTGACCGCGGCCGCCGGCGCTCCGAGGGGCGGTCGTGTGGGGGCGGTGCACATGGGCGGGCCGCCTCCGCAGCCCTCACTGCGAGCGACCTCATTGGCTTACCCTCACTGGGCGTACCCCCAGGACTCATCAAATAATTGATTACACACTCGAAGGCTTTTCTAGTAGGATCTTTTTTGTGTGATAGCATTTCACAGTTCGTGCGTGGCTCCTGTAATCTATCGAGTAATAGACCCTTGTACTTGTAAGGTAATAAGCAAATAAGCACCACCAGTGGAACACACTAACCGTGGCAACATATATTTCTGCGACAATTATCAACTTTTAGTCTTATCTTGCAATGAAAATAAGAATAATTTATAAGTAGGTAAGCACGTAAAACGCCAAAGATAACATATGATCACTCACGCACTGAACATTTCAATGTCAAATTATAGGAATAGGTAGGTACTAGGTAAGACGCAGTTAAATTTGTTCTAACGAATGTGGATCTAAATATTTAATAGGTTTATTTTGTAATAATTAGGCACATTCCAAACTGCTTGCGTTAACTCCAGTTGGTGTTGATGCTTTTTAATTAGGGTTACTTATAAAAATAATTAATCATGGCATAAGTAGACGACTGTGGTCGCCTAGTGGTGAGCGTCCGTCACTTACTTCCAGCTTTGGTCCTGGGTTCGATTCCCGTTGGGTGTCATTGTCAATCACTTTATTATGAGACAGTCTTAGTTTGCAATCCTCGCAGCCTGAATCGTCTGCTTTTTGAAAATAAAATGGTTTCGTGCTGAAGCACGTTAAACCGTTTGTTCCCTACTACTTATGACGTCATTACATAACCTAACTAACTAGTAATTGGGCTGGTTTTTCTAGGTGAGATCGGCGGTCGTATAAGTACCTATTAAAAAAACCGAACCCTTTGATTAGCTAACTGGACTATGGAACGGACGCGAGTTAATCAGTCAGATACTGGCCAGCCACTAGGGTCTAGGCTGGCCAGCTGTCAAAATAGTATATTTTCTTGGTAGCTACCTACCCATGTCTCTTTTGCACTAGGCTGTACCTACAGCCTAGGTGGGCTGGGTTACTCTAGCTTACTGGCTTGCTGAATACTATACAGGGTGTTGATGATTCAGACCATGATTCTGAGTTACTGGTACCTACCTACATGGTTACGGGTAGGTACATGGTTCGAATCAAAGTTTCCTTACGATGTCACTAACACCCTTTATATTAAAACGACTACCGTTGTTCCTGGTACTTGGTGTGTTCTTTTTTGACCTGACTTATTGTAGATTTGTCGCAAAGGCATTAACTATTTAAGTAAAATGAGTTTAGTGTAGTGTTGTAAAACCGCTCGAGTCAGCGCTTAAACGCTGGAGTCGACCCTCGAGCAGATTGCTAACGCTCAAGTCGGGACTCGAATGAGGCGCTTGAGCAGTGGCTTGAGCGTTTAAGTGAAAAAGTCGATTCCGAACGCCGGACTCAGCGCTCGGCTCAAGCTTGAGCGTGAGCGTCTAGATTGAATAGTAATTAGTAAGAGGAATTGTTAAAAAAGGTATTATACATTATACGTGAAATAAAATGGTTTTAGATCTATTTTTTAATGATGAATGAATTAAATGAATTAAATATTAAAATATTAATACAACGCTAGACGCTTGAGCGCGTGACTCGAGCGTAGAAGTCTGAGCCGTCAACGCTCGCAAGCCTTAAACACTCAAGCGGTTTACGCTCGACGCTCAGCGCTCATTTTTACAACACTAGTTTAGTGGTTCTGCCCATCCTAATACAGGGTACTAGGATGGGCAGTTCTTCATGTTCATTTTTCTAACAGGCGCGAGTTTATGTATTTAGAAAAATGAACATGAAGAACATAATTCAGTGTGGAATGTGTGTATTTGTGTGAGCCTTGTAAGTAAATAAAACAAGCATTAGTTCGGAACCTAATTTATTCTTCCCAAGTCCCATTTTTATAAAACAAAATGAACTAACTTATATTAAGTGTTACACAAAAGTGCATTACATGCGCCTTAAGATAATAACCGTAAAGTGAATTTTGTTTAAACAAATAATTACATAATATTAACGTTAGTAATAAATACAGACTAAACATAATGAGCTTAATTTTATCAATGAGTAACTAATTTGTGCTTTGGAAACTAAAACTATTTAAAATCAACAGGGGATTTATTGGGTAGTGCACAACCAATGACTTGCAGTTTGGACTACTTATAGATACAAGTGGTTTACAAATATGCACGAACAACCTTTCGTTTGTATGAGAATAATTAGAAAATGTTCCAATGTTCCGAACCGGTGCCAAATAAAACATTCAAATTACTCACGGTTCGGGTTCGATTCTCGATGGGGACATTGTCAAAATCACTGTGTGAGACTGTCCTTTGTTTGGCTAGGACATTCCAGGCTTGAATCACCCGACTGTCTTTCCGTGCTTCGGACAGCACGTTAAGCCGTTATATGTTAAGAAATACGTCCACCAACCCGCAGTGGGAGTATGGCCCATACCCTCTCCTGTTGATCGAGAGGTGGCCTGTGCCCAGCACTTGAGTCTTATACAGGCCTTTTTATGTTATGTAAGTTTTATTCTAGAATAAAGAGGAGATCGAACGAGCAGAAAAAAATGTTGGCTGAGACAAAACTTTTCCAATCGTTAATAGTGGTATTAACAAGCACGACACACGCTAATTTACCGGTAGTAACACGGTAGAATACCTTAGTGCCGACAAGTATTATGTCACCCACCATCTCCGCCAACTCCTCACATACAAATGGCACCGGTTCCCTAAAATATAATTTAAATCCTGCCACTACATTCAATAGAGAACATTACATTTCCTTACATAGGGACACTCAAGCTTAGTTTTGTAATTAATTATACAAATATAATTCGACGAGTGGACGAGTTCTAAAAACCTCTATCTGAGATTTGTAATACATACATTTCATAAATACATATACGTTAAACGATACACATTTTCGAATCTACACAGGTCTTTGAAAAGCTTCTCTTTCAACACAATTACAATATATGTTGCTGAAAGAATGATGGTAGAAATATTGGTACATTACATACACATAAACACTAATATACATCAACCTCGTCCTGTGTACTGTTAAACAAATGTGCAATAATATATTCATAAACAATAAAATTAGTTTTATGTTAACCAGTACATTTTCTAAACGAATCTCCTCTAAACATAGTCATGATTTCATGATACATGCAAAACTATTTACGTAACATCATTTCAACTTGTAATAGCCATAGTGCACGAGGTCCTCCATATAATGATAGCCTACACACCAAGCATAAACACGATAATAAATTGTTTGTACGACTCTTTAACAATGGTAGTGGAAACTATATACTGTCTTGTTGCAACTCGTGCAAATGAAGAAAATATATCCTGAACAATTTAAGATTGCAGTAATAGGGTCTTTGTACAACGAACCTACAGTCGAACAAGCGTCTCCATGCTCTCTGTATTTTGTATCTAATGGAACGTTTACAAGTTGTTCGCATGTTCAAATGGTGTTGCTTGTTAACTGATATAACTTATACAGTAAATACAAAATTAAATGTATTTTTTAAATATAAATAAACTATTTGATTGTTTGCGCGCGTTAAATTCTGCAAAATGTAAAGCAGACTGCGTTTTTGCTGTTACTTTCATTGACTGTAAACATACCTATTAGCTCGTATTAAAAAGATCCCTCCTTCTGAAATTACATTACTATTCAGTCGTCGCGCAATTTACGCGTTAGCTTTACAAATAGTATAGAATAGACCTACTTATAGTACCGTACACTCTACAAGCACAATTAACCTTATATTTAAGAGTATATTTGGCAGAACATCAAGGTGTCTCTCCACCTTTATAATAATTGCTACCAAAGTTCATTCTCGGTGTTTGTTTCTGAAGTAAAATGAATCAACTTTAACATATCAATCATTATTAATAGTCGTCATTGCCTAAACACTAAAACCAGGAAACCAAGAGGAAAGTGGTGTTTTGACAGGGGACACTAAATACAACTCATTGAATGCATTAATGAAGCACATACAATTTTTGACTAACATCGTGCATGAAATTATTAGAAAAACGCCGGCTCTTGGGTAACTGTTGCGCTGTGGCCGTCAATGTTGTGTACATACCACGGATATAACTTCAAATACACTATCATCAATTAAAATTCCAGACGCGTTCTTGTAAACCAAGCGCGTCATGGCATTAAATTCAAAGTACCCTAACAGTTCATTCACAGTTACTTTATAGCATACACCTATAAATAAGAATTCGATTCCAATTTCCTTGCAAAATACTCTAAATTATTACAACCATTAAAAAGTATTCGAGCCTGTGATTAGCGATCTAAGCGTAGGCCAGTCACGATGCCTGATTCTTGCTCTACATGCACTTGACCCGATTTAAAGCCTTCAGCTTTCCTCTGAGAACACATCGTGATATTAGGTAAGTATTTATTGTCATATAGGTATTAAGCATAAGTACATACCTATAAGTCTCAAGAGAGATTATGCTTGAACTATGTCTACGGAACTGTCAGTAGAATACATAATAAAGCGTATTTTATAATTATTAGTAGTCACGTAGCAAAACCTTGTTTCTAGCAGTCTCGTGCACTTCTGTAAAAATATTCTTTAAGTGCTACAACTGTACACGATACAACTGCTTAGGTAGGTACTTACTTCAGTATTGCAAACCACCAGCGCACGGTCAACTAAATATAGCGTTTCTTCAACAACAAATACTGCTGGAATCTGGAGCTGCTAGAATACAACATAAAATACCCTTACCTACTTCTCACTACAATTAATTCCAAGTATCAAAACATCCACCCTATAACCAGTAATTGAGATTCTTATCAGACAAATATATGCATGAAAAATGATTACAATACACAAGAACCTACTATCAAACCCATACAATATTATAAAATGTAGTGTGTACTCGTATCTGCAAACATACAAGGTATAGGTACCAAACCGTCCAGTTTCCCAATCTGTCGGAATGAGTAGCAATACACCAATTTATCGTTATTAGGTATACATTATATTCCTGCCGATCGATTTTGTGACATTCGGTTAATCCACAAAACAACTATTATAGCCCTTATGGCAAAGTTTTTAAATTGAGGTTACGTTATTTATCAAAAACTTTGCAAGGAAACATTGTAATGTTACGTTATAAAATCGTCCGGCTGAACATAAACTTGCCATATTCCTTACGAACTACAGGTACCTCATATTATTATGCAATCCATTTATAATAAGCAGTAAAAGTATTATTTCTGTATTATAATATAATCGACCGATGTAGACACCTAACTTGCTATATGCATTTAATTATATCATAATCATTAAGCTACGCTGGCAAGATGCTTTTTGTACTCATGTGCGTTATAATAATGCTTCCAGATGCTGCAAATATCAATATAATGTAACTTCTAAGCAGTAACAGAAATCAATTCCAGCTGTAAGTGCTCAGAACCATAGCTGCTATACGTATTATCTTGCTTAATCTGCAGTATCAGCACTTCACCAACTTTAAGTGTCAAACTCAATACAGTCAGACGCGGTCACACTCCGGGATTGTATGATTGTAATATTCGAGATTATACGCGCGCATTCAAATCTCCCGCTTCCCAGCCCTCATGAACAATATAACCGCCAAGGATTTTCATATCTCTATATGTAACGACACAATCCAGTTGATGAAGGCTAGAAAGTAAATCCAGTTTATTTAACACTAATATACCTGTCGTGTTTAAGAAAAGGCGTTACCTGAAATATTTCTTACAGCGACTCTATACTAAGTTTTGTCAAATATACATTGATATGTCAATAGGTAATAAGGATAGAAGATATACAGTAATATGCAAAATATTATTGTTTTTTTTACTATAATACGTACATTGCTTCGACTATCACGCAGGATTTCATGTAGATTATCGACAATATAGCTAGTTCTGAATTATTGTTACTCAAAGCAATAATATAATAATTATTATCAGTAAATTGCAGTAGTTCCCAAAGACTACAAAAAGTCGAAACGAAATGCGATTTAGCTTCTGTTTTGTCTACAATATTATGAACCCTATGTTCGTGTTGGTTATTCAACAATAAGTTGGTGATATGTTTGTCTTATAGTATAATGTTATGTTACGGTGGTAATGTGAAGCGTGATCAATAATAGCTTACACTTGGAGCAACTTATAGTAAAAATATGCATTTACTTGATTATCTTTATATTATCTTCGTACCTCAAATTCTTATGTTCAAGATATTAAATCATAAAATATACGTTATCTTTGGTGGCGGATAAGTTAATTAACAATTATTATTACAGATATTAATCAGAATATACCAAGTATTTACAAATCATAATAATCATTGACATTTCTTCATTAATTAAATAAACATTAAAGCCAGTAATTATAACCAAAGAGCCTTAAGAAAGTATGGGTTATATTTACATAAATTAAAATAAGTATAATTTTCATTATATCTACAAATATATAACAGAATTACATCCAAATAAAGATGATTAAATTAAAATCTTAGTTGCAAAAAGATAGCTCATTAGTTGCTGAAACAACTTAAATAAATTAGTTTTATACTCGAGTTTTGTCTACTACGAATAGGCCGACAATACAAGACCTGAGTCTGTAATGACAATGTAACGACGCCTTTGCTGACGTCATTCACTAACCTAACAATCCACATGCCAACATTCCAAGAATCATCACAAGTCATGTCGCCGATTGATTGAGCGGACTCCAACCAATGGAACGCGAAAAGTCGATGCGTTAAATTATATAGTTCGAAAAGTACAGGATAACTCAGTATGTACAACGTAGTAAGTGTTTTGCTATTGCACAGATTGTGTAAGACAGATCAAACAGATTAAATAAGTCGCGGCGGAGACGTATAAGACGCGGTGACAATATATTTTCGAAACTGTTAATATAATAACCATTCTTAGGTAAACAAGTTCTTTAGATGCAATCGCAGTTCACAGAACTATCATCGAGCAATATTCAGGGTGTTACTGACATCATAACGAATACTGAAGGGGATGATTCAGACCATGATTCTGAGTCGATATCAAGTGGAATTTTCTGTCGGAAAAGTCATGAAAATTTTAGTACTTTTTAAAATTATTTTCAGTTAAAACTGAATTTGGCGACGAAAAATTCCACTTGATATCAACTCAGAATCATGGCCTGAATCATCACTCAAAGTTTTCGTCACGATGTCACTAACACTCTGTATAGCAGTGGATATTGGTACATCGTGATGGGAAAGATTCAATCCGGCACAACGCTTCGGAAGCCTTTTAATTAAATGACTGCGCGACAGTAAATGCAGCATTAACTTTTCCTGACGTTGACTTCTCTGCAGTCAGCTGATAATAGGCACCGGGCACCTCTGGAACACGCTACGCCACTATAGATTATACTCTTAAGTTACACAAATAATAAACCTATGGTTGCTTAAAATTTGTACTTAGCTCGACACGAAGAGCGATATTTATTATATAAAAATAGTAACCATAAAATAACTTATTTAAATACAGTAGTAATTTAGACTGCCCGCTATAGATTTGTGGAGAATAACACTGATTAGCCGGATTTATAGCGTGTGACCCAGACATCAGAGTCAACACCCCACTAAACATATAAAATAAAACAGTACATTATACAAAATTCATGAAGCTCAGGCAGCACAGAAGACAAATTGAAAGAATAAATGAGAATAATTCAAAGCAAATAAACATACATTACATGTAGACGATTAATATATTGCTTACAAATCTTATAAGTATATTCATTACAATACATGTAAGTCATTACATTATTCTAATACTGTTTAGCTCCACAGCCATGGTCGTGTTAAAGAGTAATTAAGTCACAAGAATACGATTCTTAAGACGAGTCAATATTTAAAAATAGTATTTTTAGACTAATTCATGTGCGAAAGTCCGGTACGCACTATTTTAATCTTATCGCAATATAATAATCACAAATGACTGCGCTTTAGAAAAAACAATGCCAAAGTTCATTAGGAAATATTAAATAACGATAAGAAAATCTGGTCGTTTCAAAAACACGTTCAATACAAAGTACTTAATATCTATCATGTCGATATTGATATCGCCACTGCAACCTACATTTTGCAAGAATGGTATTGTTTTTAGACAATTTCAGCACACATATGAAGTTCGTAAGAACTAGAACCGGTTAGTAGTATAAATGTCGTTTTAAGTGATATTCCGCGACAGAAGTTTGATTTGAATGTGAAGATTACATTTCAGAGATGTGTTCGGAATAATAGTGCGTGGCGCTTAAGTAGTCAAGAAGCCGTCTGGGCAGAGGCAGGTTCTTGATCAAGTCACGCCGCACATGCTTTAATATCACAAACCTGAAATAGGAGAAAATATAATGTTACAGAATGTGCATTTTTTTAGAATTAGAAAGAGTCAAATAGAAGTAGTAATCGTCTATGTTCAGCAGTGACGTTCATTTTGTATATCAAAAGGTGGATATGAGCCACACATTGTTTTTTTTTTTAATTTAGAAACATTCAAATTATCGTGCTATGTATTTGACAGGTAACATGACATTCTTAATTACAAACTGGGTATTTTGGCGACTTTAGATGAACTTTTTGAATACTATCGTTGTTTTTGTTATTATTACACCCGTAATGCTTCAATATCGAGAAACATATAAAACATAAAGTAGTTACTTATGTAGCCAGGACATGAGAAGGTTTTTATGATAAATTTACTATTATTTTGGCGACTAAAATAATTGAATTTTTGTACGTCATAATCATGGATCAATAAAACTAGGTATTTTATTGGTCATAATAAAACGTGTCATAAAAATGCAATGAAAATTTATTGCAATAAATGTGGTAAGTATGTTGTTAAACACATCAATATGCTTCTTTCAAATCCTAATGAATGAGTGCTGGGCTTGGCTATTTATTTATTTATATTAACCGAAATTCAATTATAAGGACTTGAGAAAAAAAGCGGTGTACTACTACATGGTCATGTTTCATGTTCCTAGCTTCAGCGGTTTGAGTTTGACGTTGATTCCCGCCCCCGCTGCACAGCTTTTCACCATTCCACGCCTTCCACAGCTTGCTGTGCCGCGGGGGCTGATATAAAACTCCAACCTTCTTTGAAATAATTTTGGACCATATAGTCTCAAAAGTCATAATGTTCTATCAATAAACGGTAATTTATGAGACCTTCTACTTGATTGCCTTATAAATGTCCGAACCGTCATAATTATCGAAGCGCACTTTATTTCAGTTACTGACCTGCACATATGTTGTAAGCTTTGCACGCGCTTGAACCTGGAGACAGGGTAGAGCAGCTGGACGCGCACAGGGCCCAGCATGGGGCGCAAGTTGAGGAAGAAGAGGTAGCGCCCGCTACGCGACGTGTCCACTGCGTTTTCTATGAACTCCACGATCGTCGCAGCCTTGAACATTGTGCACCCGCCGAAACAGAAGTTTCCTACGGATTATATAATTTCATTACATAAATTTACTTGACTACAAGAAACATACAGGGAGTTAGTGACATCGAAACGAATACTCAGAGGGATGATTCAGACCATGATTCCGAGTTAATATCAAGTGGAATTTTCCGTCGCAAAATTCATGTTAGTTTTTTAGTTTTTTTAAATTATTTTCAATTCTATACTTTTGCGATGGAAAATTCCACTTGATATTAACTTAGAATAATCAGCTGAATCATCCCTCTCAGTATTCGTTACGATGTCACTTACACCCCATACAAGTACATACAGTAGCCATACAAGTAGGTATGGGTGTTAGTGACACTGTAACGAATACTGAAGGGGATGATTCAGACCATGATTCTGAGTCGATATCAGGTGGAATTTTCTGTCGGAGAAGTCATGAAAATTTTAGAGCTTATTTAAATTATTTTCCGTTCCATACTTTTGCGACGGAAAATTCCACTTGATATCAACTCAGAATTATGGCCTGAATCATCCCTCAAAGTTTTCGTTACGATGTCACTAACACCCGTATAGGACAAACTTATAAACTTCAAGCAACACACATTTGGACAGGGCGTCTAGTTCTATCTGTGGCAGAGCGCAAGCAAAGTGTTGTCATAAATAAAAGATTACTTTCCTAAATAATTGAACTCTTACCTTGATCATGCTCTATCCTCACATGGCGCAGTCCATTCAATTTAAAAGTAAGCGTGAAGATGTAATGATCATCGCTACTGTCGCGAACGATGAAGGAACCATCAGGTTCATTGGACAGGATCTTCTCCGCCGCCTCGACTGACAATGGGCCCCAGTACCAACCATACTGCAAGTTGACATCAAAGTGATTCACTAGACAATATGTTATATTATAATAATGTATCGAATGTTACTTTAAAAAGCCTCACTATACAGAAATCTTTTTTTGCAAATTGGGAGTAGTTCAAAGAATATTTATAAATCACACAAACAATAATACATTAAATCCTTGACCGTTATTTGAAGCATAATTTATTTGAGATAGGCATATCCGTGTTCCGCTTTATCTTACCTCCTTTTCTGCCTTATATCGCCCTCTCTTTCGCACATCCCATCTACTAGAATACCGCCAGGCAGGCTGTGTGACAGCTACGATCATTGGCGTCCTATGTTCCGCTGCGCACGCTCGCGTTAGTGCTTACGACGCAATAAACATTTTATTTCCACTGTTTGTTGCTAACTTAGTGCTACAAAGGTAAAACGTAAGTTATTTTCTTACCTTCTTATTAAAATATTATATTCTTGCCCTTTTTATAATATGAACATTATAAAGTGCTAAATTTTTGCTTTGCAAAACTAACGGGTTTTCCGTTCGAATTTAATTTGATTGTCTTTATAGCTAAAGTGTGTGTGTGTGTATTTGTTAATTTTAGTACTTTGCCCTAGGATTCGAATAAAAATGAGCAATTGTAGTGACAATGATGGCATAACCTCAATTAGGGAAAATATGGATAGAAGTCGTCCCGCTACAAATTCAAGGCCAAGCCCCCGGGCGGAGGCTAGGGATAAAAAACGTAAACGTCGTGAACCGTCTACGTCTAGTTCCAGTTCTAGTAGCTCTGACTCGTCTTCAACGAGTTCGTCCTCTGGCCGACGCCGCCGGCGCCGCCGTCGCCGCCATCTTAAAAAAAGAGAAAATAGGCATGCTCGTCGCCGCAGCCGCCGAGGTCAGGTTCCTAGGTGCTGTGTTAATAGTGATAAATTAGTGGATGATAACGTAAGTCGCGATTTGTATTACAGCGATAATTCCGTTGATCACTCGCTCAATATTAATATCGACATTGAGACAAAATTAAAGGAGCCATCAGTACCTAAAACGCCTGAAAGTCTTTTAAAGATTTTAAATGAAATTCAACACTTTGATAGTGCCGAATGGTCAGAAGTGCGATATTCCGAAGCCCAAAAGATATATAACCATACCCCCGGATTTATTGATCTAGAAGTGAACGATGAGCTCAAATCTTATGACTCATTACGCCATTTGTCGTACGCAGATAAATCTTATGCTGCATTAACCTTTTGCGTTCTTAAACAGCGAGATGCATTGCAAGAATCACTTAAAAATCTTCTACAATGGGCACAAAATTCAGAATTGTCTTTTGAGAGCATTAGTGATAAAATAAGTGAATTATTCCTTAGGGGCGATGTTTTTAGAATTTCATCAGATCTGCTTCAAATGATCTGCGGTCACAGAGCAGAAATCATTCAGATGAGGCGAGATGGTATAGTGAACCATGCACGCGACCCTATTTATAAATCTGCGTTACGCAAAATCCCCCCATCATCTCAAAACTTATTTAAAGCCGATTCATTATCACTATTCCTGGAAAAAGCGGGAGGAGTCCGCAAAGTGTTCTTTCCAGTCAATAAGCAAGGCACTTCTGTCTCAGCTTCGCAAGCTGGTCACAACAACAGGCCTGCTCGCCTCCCCTCGCAGGGGCAGGCGTTTCGATTTGGGCCCTCGCAGGGTACCTCACATGGATGTTGTGCGTCATCGCACATTCCCCATACTTATCAACCCCCGCAGGGTTGTTCTCATGCCCGTCCCTCGCAGGGTCAAGGGTATAATGAATCACGCCCACAATATACTGGCAGTATGAGAGGTTCAGGTTCCTTTCGCTCACGAGGTGGCAAGCAAGGAAATAGAGGAAGGCAACAAGACAGAGGCAACCGAAAACGTGCCGGATCGCCCATTGACTACAATAACAAAAAGCGTAAGTATTGACTATCAAACGTTCAGGGCGGGCAAACTACTTCTATTTTACGACCGGTGGCGTCAGATGGGTGCTCCAAGTTATCTGTTAAAAATCATAAAAGGATACCGCATTCCCTTTGCCAAGAAGCCACCACTTATCAGTCCAAAATTAAGCAACAATCAATTCAGCACTGCTGTGTCCAACGACATGACTTCTATATTAAGTCAAATGAAAAACCAAGGTATAGTAGAAGTAGTACGACCAACCCCGAGTTTCATTTCGCCAATGTTCCTTGTTCTGAAAAGCGACGGGACCTTCCGTCCCATTTTCAATCTGTCAGCTCTGAACGAGTTTGTTATAACAGATCGTTTCAGTTTAATAAATGTCCATCGCGTCCCAGAGTTTCTACAACCCAAAGACTGGATGTGCAAGGTAGACCTGTCACAAGCATACTTTCATCTTCCAATAGCTCAGTCACACAGACGTTTTTTAAGACTAATTTACAAAGGAAAATTAATGCAAATGACCTGTCTACCATTCGGGCTCAGTACAGCCCCAAAAGTCTTTGCTTCCTTAACGAATTGGGTTGCACAAACTCTGAGAAATCAAGGCTTACGTATTATCGTTTATTTGGACGACTTTCTCTTAGTCCACCAAGATTGGCAGACCTTGCAATCGCATGTGAAAATTCTAATTCGGAGACTTCACTATCTGGGATGGCAAATAAATCTAGACAAATCCATACTAGTGCCTCAGAAAAGTCTAGTATTTTTAGGTGTTCTATGGGACACTTGGAAAAACGAAAAAGTCCTCCCGAAAAAGAAGATGACCACCTTACATTCCAAAATTGTTCCTCTATTAGAGAGTCGCCACATAGACTTCAAAACACTTCAAAGTCTAACCGGCATGCTGAGCTTCGCCAGTTTCATGGTGCCAAGGGGCAGAATCCACTTTCGATCGGTTCTGGTCTTCCTCAACCACCTTACCAAATTCCAATTGACCAAACGCTATCCGCTTCCAAATCAAGTTTTGGAAAATCTGCGGTGGTGGCTTCACAATCACCATCTATCGTCTCCGATACATTACGCGCCCCCGCTACACTTTCTTGTAACCGATGCCTCCGATCTAGCATGGGGAGCGCAATTAGATCATCTCACACTGTCGGGAACGTGGTCCGAACAGGAGAAACAGCTGCATTGCAACAGAAAAGAAATGACGGTCTTGTTAAAGATATTACAACACCATCATCAAATTCTATCTCGATCCACTCTCCTTTGGCAGACCGACAACAAGACAGCCTCAGCCTATATCCGAAACGAGGGCGGAACGAAATCTATGGGTATGTTGGAGATAACAACCAAAATATTTCATCTGTTAGAGCGTCATCAAATTCATATAACTGCCCATCACATTCCCGGCCGATACAACGGACACGCAGATCATCTGTCTCGTTACCGCTCTCCCCCAGAGTGGCATCTGTTACCAGTATGCACGGACATTATCTTTCAAAAAATGGGAGTACCGGTAATAGACCTGTTTGCTTCTGCCAATGCACATGTAGTTGTGAATTACGTGTCTCTCGACCTGAACGATCCTCAAGCGATTTACCACGACGCCTTTTCCCGGCTTTGGAATTATCCACTAGCGTGGGGATTTCCTCCCCCCTATTTAATTCCCAAAATTCTCTCCCATCTCAATCAAGCAGAGGGTATCTTCCTAATGGTGGTTCCTCGGTGGGAACGAGTGTTTTGGAGGGCAGATCTCAAGTCGAGAGCCATAGGAGCCCCATTTACGATCCGACACTTAGACCAATATTTAATAGACACCTCGACGGGCCTTCCACCTCCCAAAGTAGAACACATGACGCTGGAAGTTTGGAAATGTGGGGGTGGTCGAACCAGTTGAGCGAGTGGAATGAATCTCAATTAAAATTGCTAGCATCATCATGGCGCGAATCCACTCGTAAAACATATACCGTCGCTTGGAATAGATGGTTATCTTGGTGTAAAATTCACAAAAATAATTCTTTAAGCCCTAGCGGTTCAATTCTGGCTAAGTTTCTAGCTGATTTATTTTTAAAGGAAAACTTTTCATATAACACTATTTTACTGCATAAGTCTGTAGTATCAACTCTCTGCGATTCTGAGGTCTCTGGAGTGTTAAGTTCACATGTTTTAGTTAAACATGTACTTAAATCTATTGCTTTGAAAAAACCTATACCACACAAGACGACAGTGTGGGATACCGATACATTAATGTCATTTTTGTCCAACTACCAAGTAAACGAAAATAATTACTTTTCTGTATCACGACATACAGCTATTTTGCTTTTATTATGTTCAGGAAGGCGATTACATGATCTAACCCTGCTTGCTGTGGATAGAGAGCACTATACGGAGTTTGACGACCATATAGTTATGTGGCCTTTATTCGGTTCTAAAACGGATAATTCTAATTTCAGGCAATCGGGATGGAAGATATTAAGTAATTCAGCGAACAGAAAGTTTGATATCATATTTTGGGTTAAACGGTGTATTGATTTACTTCAAGATAGAAGAAACGAAGCAAATTGTTCAAATCTATTTGTTAATTTGAGAGGACAAAGTAAAGCAGCATCCAAAACCATAATTGCTGGATGGGTAAAATCATTATTTGTAGAAGCAGGTATATCAGCTCCTCCTGGAAGCGTACGTTCAGCAGTGGCCTCAAAATATTGGTCTGATAATGTATCTGTCGACGAAATCCTTTCACGAGGAAACTGGAGGTCTGGTAATACCTTTCATAAGTTTTATAGGCGTGAAGTGATTCCAAGTTCTTCTAATACATTAAGAAGTTCTTTTGTTCCTATTAATCATAATTAGTTTTGGTGTAATGTTCCTATTACAGTTGTCTTTTGTTATTTGACATTTAATTTACTATGAATAATAATAAATCTTTCATTTACTTCGCACATCTGTTAGTTATTATTTATCTACCTATTATAGAATCTATATTTACCTTTTCCTTCTATATCCTCTATAACTCTTTAAGATGATATCACATTGGCGTCCATTACCACCAGGCGATAACAAACACGTCTCAAATAAATTATGCTTCAAATAACGGTCAAGGATTTAATAGCAGCGTTTTACCTGAAATAAAACGCTTATTAAATACTTACCTTATTTGAAGCATAATTTAAGGTCTGCCTGATGGCTTTTCGACCCAATGATCGTAGCTGTCACACAGCCTGCCTGGCGGTATTCTAGTAGATGGGATGTGCGAAAGAGAGGGCGATATAAGGCAGAAAAGGAGGTAAGATAAAGCGGAACACGGATATGCCTATCTCAAATAAATTATGCTTCAAATAAGGTAAGTATTTAATAAGCGTTTTATTTCAGGTAAAACGCTGCTATTTTATCGGAAATAAATGGCATAATCCAAAAAACAACTGTTACATTACTTTTAATTTAAATATACATCAAAAAATATATCATATTAAAATAAAACTTACATCTTTGACCTTTTGAATAGAGGTAGCGAAGTCTGTGACGTCGTCCCCAGCGAATCGGCGCGCGGCGGGCACAGCGAGCGCGGGCGCCGGCAGCGGCGGCAGCGCGCGGCGCACGGCTGCTGGCAGCGACTCGCCCGACGCCTCACCCTCCCCACCCTCCACACCGCCCGACTGCTTCCTCCAGCGGAATAAGTTACAAAAACTCTGTTTCAAATTTATTGACAGAATCTTCACAGGCGACATCTTTCCCTTTTTATCATTTTTATCTTCTGTATTATCTTTTTGTTTTTTATTTTTAATATTTAAGCCAAAACAATTTCTAGTTCCCTTTTTATGATTATTATTAGTTTCCGTTGAAGTGGACACCTCTTTTGTCTCAGTCAAGAAGACAGCGGTGCTGACGGTGTTGAACCTGTTAGTGTTCGCAGTGGTACCGGCAGCATGTATTTCCGCATGTCGAGCGTGAACGCTCGCAATGTACGCTGCGCTCCTCCTATAGTGCAGATTGTTTCGGTATTCGGTTTCACTCGGAGTAGCAGCATACAAGGTATGTAAATATTTCCTCATCTCCCGTAGGGTGAGGTGGGCCGGTTCTGAATCAGAATCCGTGTTGTTATTCTTTTTAGATGAACTTGGCAAGCTGTGTCGTTTCGTTTTTGTGTCTTTATTCTTATTTGTATCCTTTGGTTTCTGATTTTTCTCGAGTTGCTCAGAGTCTGTTATTTGTGAAGTGCTTTTTCCACGTTTCTTATTCTTAGGAGGTTTCTTTCCTTTGCCCTTCATATTACTCTTATTAGGCTGAACCACGTCGACAGGAACTGCGTAGATGTCACTATCGACGGGCACATTGTACATATCGGCTATATCGGAAGTTTTAGCGGATAGCGTATCGTGAGAAATAGCCTGAGTAATAAAACTGGAGTCGTCGGCTTGAAACTGGGTAACCAGCGAATTGTGGCTGCTGGAGAGCCGCGACGAGAGCGAGCTCCGAGACGAAGGCCTGGTGCCGCGGCACGGGCTAAGGTGTAGCAGGCGAGGGGAAGCAAACCTCTGATTGAACCCTTGACGACGCTCGTACAAACACTCCGGCTTTAGCTTCCTTGGCGATAAATGCGAACTACTTGTAGGAACATCTAATGCTGCAGATATTGATTTTCCTACAGGTCTGTTGTTGTTTATAATAACAACGGCTTTTGGCTCACATACAGCAGTGTCTTTTTCTGTAAATGTCTGAATAGGGTTATCCTGTAACAATAAGTATAAATTTGTTATACCATTGAATTATGAAACTACGTGATTTAAGACTTGCTCTATATAATCCATATACCCACCTGAAACTCTGGTGGTGGTTCAATAGCAGAAAGTACGACCTTTCCAGGTCCTTTTTTTACTGTGTTGAAGAAATCACCACACATACGCTCTGATGTTTCAGTAGACTCGCAAAAGGACAATGACCTTTCGTCAAAGTCACTTTCTTGCAACTGCACACACAAGTACAACACAATTTAGGCAGTGAAATTGGAAATAGGATGTAATGACATATAGAACACAGTACCAAATTTAATAAGCTGTAAAAGAGATGCGTGACAGATAAACAAAAATAATTTATAACAGAAAATGGCTCACTTGTAACAGACAATTATAATCTGTTCTGTTAAAAGAATATTCGCTTTTATAATTGCAGTTGCACTATTGAAAACAAAAAAGCTATTATTTGGTAGCGTAGCTAAATGCATAAGCATCAGTGGCGGATTTGCCTTAAGGCAAAGTAGGCCCGAGTGTATAAAATGTTCGCGCTCTTATGGCGGGCTGCAATGAACCGCATCATATAACAATAATCTTCCTAGATCATTGGATCAGAAAAAGACAGCTACTACTTACTACATGGCATTGTGCCTAGGGCGGCCGAGACTGCAAATCCGCCACTGATAAACATTTAATTATATCGAATGTGTTAAGTAAACCAACTTAAAAGTAACAAAAGCTAATAAAAACGAACAAGAAACGGTACACACATTAGATTCAAATATGTATACCTATTTATAACTTTCGAATTTCTATATGTCCACATATATAACTTGGAACAGCTAGGCTGCAGTTATCGCCTTCTTTAGATTTTCCTGGAAGGATTCCTCCTGTTATACAATGACCTTATGTAATGTATACATTAAAGACTAATAATGTATACTTAAGTACAGAATATATTAAAGAAGAAACGTATACATTAAGTATACATACAAAGATGTGTTGCTGTTAAAGTTTCTTGTCATTTCTCCTCAACGATAATATCTTGCGAAATAATATAGTGATAATAATTAGAGTAAAATTTACCTTCAAGAAGTTTATTTTTGATAATTAAGAATAAATTAAGTTATATTTAAGAAATGGATTGATTATGCAAAACATGTTGGGTTGCAGCCTCAATATATAAACCTTGCCAAAATCAATTGCAATTCATAGACATTGAAACAAATTTTCTCTAATAAGATAAATGATATTCAAATTATAATATAAAATGTTTTATTTGTATCAGTTCAGGAAAATGACAATCTATTGACTAGATTAAAAATATATTAAACGAAGAATAAAAACAGAAACTGATTTTGATGTAATATATTCATCTGGCCTCTCCGGACAACTGTCCATAATGGAACTTTCCAGGCTGCATTCCCCAAAAAAATACAAATAGCGCTGTTCAGATGTCACGCGATAATTACCCATTTTCTAATTGCTCGGGGTACATAATTATACAAAAATATAATCTAATGATAGAGGCATATATAAAAATATATAATATAATAATTGTTGCTTGATACTTGGATCAGATACATATTATTATAGAATTATGTTACCACCTATATTGCCCTTTTTTATTTTAATCAGAATAATATGGATGGGAGATGTGTTGTGTCATCATTTAAACCCAAAAATAAAGATAAAAGATAATGGCCCCGATTCCTGCAGACACCGCCTAATTTTATTTTAAGTTATATCCGTCATTTTCATATCCGTCGAAAAGGAAAGGGACGGATGATTCACAGGTCTTAATTTTAGGAAGAATGAGTAAATGAATGAATAACCCGGGCGAATCAAAAGGTACGTCCCTGGTATGCAATCCGTTTGACGTGCTGTCTACTTAACTGTGTCGGGTTATTGACGGATGTAAAATTTTTAGACGGTTGGTTTAGATTTGTGCTTAAAATTGACGTGTGTTCCATAAATTTTATGCTTGTCGATTACCCGTCCCTTTCCTTTTCGGCGGATAAGAAAATGACAGATATAACTTTAAATAAAATTAGATGGTATTTACAGGAATTAACACCATTATGTCTGTTGTCCATGAAATTAGTAGGTTAACAAAGGATTTTTTTACAGCGCCATCTATATTTTTTGAGGAACATCTCTGGAAACTCCCTCATTTGCATAAAAAATAAACCACTAATGCTATGTATGGAATTTCTAATACTTTCATACTTAACTTATAGTAATTATATTAATCATGCATGCATATACATATAGATAATTTACAACTTTGTGAATATAGATTCACAAAGGGAATATATATATATATATAGATGGATATAGATATCTATAATTTATTTTATTAACATACCTAATAAGATTGCAGTAATTGGGCTCCTTTGTTATTTTAATTTTTTTATTTATATTAATATATTTTTCAGTTTATTGGAACTTCGGAAATCGGGCATATTTAGGAACCATCGCAGCCATATGCACATACTGTCCTCAAAAATATACGTTGTTAGAAAAGTCCTCAACCAACTTAGCAATTAGTTATGTAACTGATGACGGAATTAAACATGGGTAAAATGGATCAATAGAGTATTTACAGATTTGGATGGCGTCAGAAAGTCAGCCTCAGTCTCTTGTTGAATAACGGCATTATTATAGCTTGACAACCAGTGTTACCAGCAGCAGGCGAATTATATCAAGGGTTCTGATTTGACCAATAGCGTCAGCGAGTGCTATCTACATGAATAAACGTCATACCGGTACTGATCGATGCCCTCGATATGATTCGCGAAGTATAGAATGGTTTCCACTACAAAGGTTCCTAATTGCATCAATCCCAATATTGCAATAAATCAATATTTCTTCCGAGTTATCGCAGAGTTATCTCACGTAATAACGTGACATGAAAAAACAGTAGATAATTTGGGATGTAGAAGAGGTATGATTACGTAAGGTGTGAGTTTTCTCTCTGCAATGCATGGCCAAAAAACTAGTATCAGTCCATCATAAGAATGATATTTTTTTATATACCCAGTTAGAACGTATGTAAGTTTCAGGTGGATATTTGCAAAAAGCCAAAAAGATTCTAGGATATTTTTTTATTGATAATGACGTCCGGTGCTCTGAAACTCACCCATTACGCGCATTTAGAGGAGACTTATCATAAGAGTGGGGAGAGATAAACTATGGTTTGAAGCGTAGTATGGGTTGGAGGGTAACGACATACAAGCGCGGAAGTCCTTGTTCGAAGACTGTAGTGCCTATATCAGGATTAATGGTGCCCAATATTACTGGTTAGTCATCTCAGTTGGTGTTAGGCAGGGAGTGACGCGTGGCGCCACCATGGCTGTTTAAGTTATTTAAAATGGATAGGATAAGTAGTTAGTTGTTGAAATGAATTGAGAGTTTTTGTGCTGTAAGATTGGGAGAGTTACTTCTCAAACGCTTCCCATATGCTGATGAAGGTTTTCACGTATGATCTGTGGAGGCTCTCCAAAATACGGAAATCTTATTAGATTAGATACCATTGTAATAGAATTACAAAGAGGGTATGAGAGTAAATGTCAATAAGACAAAAGTTATAATGATGGAAGGGGAAGAGAATGTGTCGGACTGTAGTTATTTACTATTGTGAATAAAAAGGTTGAACAACTGAATGAGTTTGTGTACTTAGGTCAAAGAGTACTTTTATCTTTTCTGAAATTTGGGTATTATGTTAATTAATATCAAGTGGAATTTTCTGTCGGAAAATTCATATTTTCAGTTCGATACTTTTGCGACAAATGGTCTGAATCATCCCTCAAAGTTTTCGTTATGATGTCACTAACACTCTGTATATTAAAAATGACTATGTTGTTCCTGGTACTTGGTGTTTTCTTTCTTGATGTGACTTATTGTAAGTGAGTGAAACTGGTTAACTCAGCGAATGGGGTATGCAAGTGTGAAGTACCCAATTAATTTTGCAGGACGAGAAGATGGCTGTTCAGTGTTCACAACACAGTACTGGTCCTTGCACTGATGTACGGTAGTGAGAATTGAGTAAGTCAAATGTAGCACAGAACAATGTTATTGTAAGTATGAAAAATATATTTTTCCAATCTTTCAGTGATATTCAGGAAATAACACAACAATAAAGACAAGTAAAAAACACACTACACAAGTGGGTAAGCAAAATTCTGAACTATCTGCAAAATCTTCAATAGACAAATCACTTATACGCAAGCATTATCTAAATTTTTATGTCAAGTTAACTACTACATGGGCTTTTGCCCAGCAGTGGGACACTTTAGGCTAGATAAGATAAGAACTACTACATGCTGCTGAGAACCAGTAACTTATGTTAGCAAATAGAATTAAATGTATACAATTATCACTAAGCACAAGAAACTTCAAAAAATATTTAACATTTACGTTAATCATAATAGGATTTACAAGAGAACAGAATGTTCCACATATCTTAAGGCATATTTCTCTGATGATTTGAAGCATAATTCAACACCCCTTACAACTACTGGTTGATTAGATGGAGAGTGCATGGATACAATACATGTTATAATATAGCACATATGAAATCAATGTTTGCATGAGATATACCTGTGACGCAGAGCAAGCTGACTAAAAAGGCCACAATGATGCAATTCATCTTAAAAAGCAATTGCGCACTTATATTTATATACCTATGGTAATGTCAATTGTAATATTGCTATTTTTCAAAGTGACCTTATAGACTGCCAGTCTATATTTCTGCTTTACTATAATAAAGCTAGAAATCTATAGTAATATTAATGCTACTGTTATAAATGCCAGTCTGTCTCGTTTGGTACCTCCTCATGCATTAGACCAATTTGGATGAAAATAAGCACATATAAGCTGTAACCCAGGGTCAGACATAGGATACTTCTTCAGGGTTGGAGGTAGAAACTGAAGACTGGAAGCTACTTAACTATAATTTTGAGAAGTTTACTTTGTATATAAGAGAACTTTCTAGGAAAGTAATTAGTTAATTAATTTGATATTTACGCATTAGTTCGCATCGGCAATCGAAACATAAATAGTTGACTTGCAAAATACTCAATAAGTTTGCTAAACAGAAATAAATAAGAAGGCAATACTTGTGTCATTATGCCATATATTTTCTACTGTGTACCATCTATCATTATCAAACAAAAAATTATCATAAATAATAAACAATGTTATAGTCATCTATGCAGGAAAATCGATTGTTCTTGAAAACTGCACAACCACATACAAACGTACATAGAAGCGTTATAAACACGGCAATTAATTACTCATACATACACACCTATAAACGCTATTCAAGATGGCAAATTCATAGATTGATAGTAATAAAATAATGACACTGTAGGATGGGTTTTAAACGGTTGCATGTAATATTGCATTCTATAATTTACCTCTGATGCTACGTGATGCCATCCACTCGCAGAGTCACTCGAAAACGAACCACTTGTAATCAAGAGACCACTATCTTCGCTTAGGAGAGGCGCTTCAGACAGTGTTGAGAAGGAAGGGGGCGACTCCATTACATGGAAAACCGCAATAGTACAAAATATACCGATGGAGACATAAGATGTTTAATACAAGCCTCAAATTTTATTAAAAATGGAGAAACTAGCGATCCCTTTTTACATTTTCTTTTTTGTGAACGAATGAATGAGTGATTGAATTGATTGATTTTAGTAAATTGAATGAATGACTAAAGATTCTGCTGGATTCTGACGGAGGAGTCCGGTTAATGTTGGGTTAATGTTAATGTACGTATATCCACGTAATGTACGACCTGATATTCTGTGCACATAACAATGTACACAGAATACGTGCGTGTACAATCCATGGTCGGGAAATATTGCCTGCGAATTATCAGTCCGTACACGGATTGCCCATCCCTGTAATGTACATCCAGGTAATTGGCAGCCAAGATTCCGGCCACCTATTCTATTAGCCAATCAGGGCTCAGTATCGTAGACACAAAACTCCAATGTTATAAAATTATAAAATAAACTGTTTCAAATGTGTAAATTTAATCAGTTACTGAAATGACTGGACTTACACTTATTTTTTTATTATAATTATTATATGGCCAGGTTTCAAGACTAAACCCATGTCTTTATTTTGTTGTATTCTTTCCAACAAAATTGACAGTTTTTATATACGGTGATGGGTTATTAACCAATCTATTATCATATCACATAACCAATCCTTATTAGTCTTGTAAAAAAAATATAAGGTATAAAAATAAAATAAAGAATATTTTCAGTTGCTTCTCTTCGCTGCACCGGCATATTGTAAAAATAGATAGCGAAATTGTGTTACTCCGTTCATATGGATTGGGCAATTATGATTTTTGGGTTTTTCCATCAAAAAGAGTTTGGGAAACAATCCATTATCTACATAACCAATCCTTTTTAATCTTCCGGTCAATTTAAACAAAAATGTAGAATATCTTCAATTACCTGTCTTCTTGGGTATTTTTCCTTGTTTATGTTAGGGATTGGGTAACCATATCTGACTTAAGATTTGTATCAAAAATTGTCTTATAACAAATGGTTCTAGTTACCCCACAAAGGATTGTACACGGGACTGAGTTTATGTATTATTGAAAACGTGAACAGCTGGTAACCATGTCAACCTTTTCAGGGGGCATCGCTCCTGTCCACAAACTTTAACTCCTGACAACCATTTTGATAAAACAACTTTCAAACCTCCAGACATTTTTTATAAACTCTTTACCAGGATATACTAACATACTATGATAAAAGTTAACGGCTCTTCGTCTGTTCATATATTTATTTAAACGTATAAAAATAGAATTAAAATTAAAAAAAAAACAAACGAGGTTACACACAAAACTGTTTGACACCGTTTCTCTCCCTATATCATAATTGAGTTCATTCCTACTGCATCTAAACGACGCACAACCACAAATAATAGATTGATCAATTAACCAATAGGCGACGAGCGAGATCGACCAATAAGAGGAAGTGTACACGGAATATTTGGATGGGCATTATCACCTTGTGTCGCTTTTGTACAAGGTGTTAATTAGCAGCCACGGATTGTATGCGATGATATCCCGTGTACATAAGGTCACGGAATATTTGGATGCACAATACTCGATTGGGCTTTATCACGGTCGTGAATTATCGCATGACCTACTAGGACGCACCATTGAATGCTGAGATTGAATGAGGGACTTTCCAGGGTACGTTTCTCAAAAACAATATAGATGGCGCTGTATAGTTCTTTAAAGAATCGAATACAAATGAGCAGATCGTGCAGTGCATAATTAAATAACAAATCGTTTTCATATATTTTTTTAACATTTTTATTTGTGGTGGCTGTGTTTCGACGTTTCAACTGATTTGAATCGATTCACCGATTCGTCTGTGCGATTCACGACGATAGTATAGGGTTGCCAGATTAGGGATGTGTTTTCACATTTTGGGGAAAAAAATAAAGTTACTTTCTAGCAACAGACTATCGAATCTGTGTGGGCCGCACCACCAACCCGGTCCGGTCCGGTATCGCACCAATTTGATCGTGTGGAGCGGCGCGGTGCGGTCGCCTTGCACATCAAACCTAGTGCGGTACTGGACACGTTGGGTGGTGTGGCCTTGTGGATGGCGCACCGTAGGTACCAAAATACAGTCGCTATACTATCTTCGTGCGCACAGATTTTTCGTTTTTACTTATCGTGGTATAATTTGTAGTTTAGGTGTTGTAGGCTATAACATGTAGCAAGGGTGGTAGCTGCAAATAATGCGATTTTAGCTCGTTTTGTTAAACTGAGGCACGTCCTACGACGTGATCACATACTGCTAGTTTGGAAACGTCTGGGCACTGCCAATGGGCAGTTCATGGTGCGGTGCGGTCGAACAATTAAATAAGAACGAAATGAAAACGTTGGGATTTTTTTCCTCACTGGTTTATTGTTTCATGCAATCCGGTGTTCTTCGGCCTTTTATCCGGGGATATTCATGCGGGCAATGTACAGTGGCGGTGTAATATTTTTATTTGTAATGTAAGAATCTTATATCTCTCATATTAAAATTTGTCTACTTCACAAAAGTAGTGTTGGGGAGAATTTCCTGAATTATACTATCATTTCGAGGATATCTTTATAAGAAATGGGGGAATTTAAAAATACGTGTCTGGCAACTTTGATATAGTTTGACCCAAGTGTTCAGCCGTTCAGCAAAGTTTAGCAAAGAAAATGTACTGAAGACTAGGCAGCATGGTCTTACAATCTTAGGCCGGTCACATACATTCGGAATTGCGTTTCGGAATTTCGATTCGAAATATTGTTTCGGGATTCCGTTAATATATCACACACATACGTTTATTTCCGTTCGGAATAACAAGGCTCAGTTGAGCGACGCTAGAACTTGAGTTCAGACATTTGGCATTATGGACGACGATTTTCTTATCGCGATAGCACTGTTGCTATACCTATCAAGGAAAAAAAAATACGTCGCCGTTACTGGGCCATGCATAGGCCATCATACGGAATTCCCAATCAGATTAAATTTCGAACGGAAAAAAACTGTAAGTATGTGGTTGATTCATAGATGTTGTATGGATTTAATGCGTTCGATATTACGAATCGATATTTCGAATCGAAATTCCGAAACGTAATTCCGAATGTATGTGACCGGCCTTAGCCTGTCACTTAAATGGGCAAAAGAAAAAAAAAATCGGCTCTGTCTGTTTCTGTGTGTCTGTGTCTTCTCTATTCGATCGAATTTTTCAAATTTTTGTTTAGTGCTTTCGCTATGGTATAATAATAGTACTAATTTTATGTTTTAAGGAATATTTGATTTCCCCGCAAAGTTATGCCCATCAATGGAGTTGTGTGTCGGTTGTTGTGGGTCATATTGTCCAACCATGGTACAAATCTGACCGACAAGTATTTGGTTAGAAATAGGAAACAATGATTTATTAATTCATATTTAATTGCTGGTAGCATAAATTGATAACAAATTGTATAAAATATATACAATGATCATGGCTGATACACAAGTAGCGAATATAGTCAATGAAATTTTGGTAAGTGTGCCAAGTACAGTACCTACTGGAAAGCGAAATTTGTCTGGGTCTACAGTTTTGACAATAGCTTTACATGTATTTTCAGCGAGTGGAAGCGGTGGAAGAAGCTTTCAGCTGTTTCCTAGTGTACAAACCTGAACAGGAAAATGAGAGGTTATCTATCTATCAAAAGAAGCTTTGCGCTGTTATGACCACCCTGAGTGCTGACTTTCAAGAGTCAGCCATCCGGCAGTACCTGACACTGACTGCTGTTCTCACTAACAGATACAAAATGAAGCAATTGTTGATGCTCATGGAGAATTTGGTAAACACTAACATTCTCCAAGCCAGGTTAGTTCATAGCCAATGTGTTTTGGTGTTTAAGTATTAGCTATACCTTAGAAAATCACCAGATTAAATCTTTACGTCCCTTTTGAGCTGTTAACTTTTAAAGCAAATAATAAAGTATGTCAGTTTCAGTTGGTATGTCTTTCCATAACATAATAATAACAGTCTGTTTATGCATGCTGGAATTTTGTGGAATATATTAAAGTGCTACCCAGTATGAGTATGATACAAAGTACTCTGTGGTGCTATCCAATAACAATTGTCTATATAAATATTTCATAAATTATTTGTTCTAAAGTTTTAGCTCTAGCTGTCAACTCTTAACAAATAATGCCTTATTTTGGGACCGGAAGTATAACTTATGTTTATAATATTGTAGAATGCTGTGCGACTGTATCTTGACCAGTGAGAAGCTTGTATATCAGAATGCTGATTATTGGGTGGAGTGCTTTAACTTAATTAGAAGAATTATAGGAGGTGTAGACTACAAAGGTGTCAGAGAAATCATGAAGGTACATATAGTATTATAATATTATTAGTTTTCTTGTTTATTTGTACCTAAAAATATAAAGAATTTTAGTATTTCATTACTTAGTTACTTGTAGTCAGGGTGCCAACCATAGAAGTTTTATCCTCATACATAACCATTTTAAAATATTGTATTTCAGACTCTTAGGCGAGTGCTCCCATGAAGTCAAATCTCTTTGTGCCAGAAAGGCTTTTTTGCTAGGCCTTTCTTTTTACACATTTGTATATTGAGAGGGCCTTGAGATTCAGAGTAGGCATGATAATATGACAATCCGGGTGTAAATAGTAGCTCTTGCTTTGCCTCTTTTTTTCTCAATAAAATAAGTTATAGAAGTCGTTATAAAACATATTGTACAAGGCCGATCCTGCCATTGCTCATCCTCATACAGCAGACCAAAAATCTTGTATTTGTATGTGGAACCTTGCACGGTTGGCAACCCTGGTAGTGGTTTACAAAGAGTTAACAACTATGTGTGCTCTCTGTGGTATTAATAGCACCTCTAAATGCCCATAATAAATGTTTTAGGGTTGCCGAGAAAAAGCTCACACACTGCCTGTGCGACTTAATTCAAGCACAATGCCTCAATTGAAAGCACTTTACAATGTTATTGAGTATATATTTGATCGAAATGCTTCTCTACTGCCAGCTTACTTTATAGTGACCGAAATCCAAAAAGACTATCCTGATAATAATCATTGGCCACATTGGGTAAGTTTATTGTTGCCTATCTCTCAAAAGTATGATTGTATGATTAAATAATTAATTTTTCATTATTTTACAGCAATTGGCAAAACTATTGACTAGTTTTGTAGAAAGTTTCAAGCCATGTGCGCAAATGGTTTCCATAATTGGACATTCACATATGCTGCCAGTTGTTGAATTTTCTGGTTATGCAGATCACCTTGTTAATCCATGGCGACTAGACCCTACCACATTGAAATTTTCATTAAAAGGGAACTTGCCTTATGATGATGAACTTCTGAAGCCACAGATAGCTCTTCTTAGACATGTGTTACAGCAACCTTATTCAAGAGATATGATGTGCTCCATGTTGGGTCTTCAAAAACAACATAAGCAACGATGCATAGCATTAGAAGACCAACTAGTTGAATTGATGATACTCCCTATGGAAAGGAGTGAACAAGAAAATGAAGATGATGAAATGTCCTCTTCTCACTGGAGTTGGTTACATTTGTCATCCCAAGTGATATACTTGATTTTGATAGGCTTTGCATCTTTCCCCAACATTGTAATGGGCCTTCACAATAAACTAATTGGACGAGATATGAAGAAAGGTAGAGATCACTTGATGTGGGTTCTTCTTCAATTCATTTCTGGAAGTATACAAAGAAATCCACTTTCAAACTTTTTGCCTATAATCAAACTTCATGAACTTCTATATCCTGAAAAGGATCCTTTGCCAGTGCCTGATTGTACAAGAGCTCATTGCACACATCAAATGGCTGTGGTCTGTATTTGGATGCATCTGTTGAAAAAGGCTGAGACTGAACATAAAACAATGACAATGCCTCAAAATTTAAAAGTTCAGTATGAGTAAGTATATGGTACTTATTTAATTATATTAAATTTGAAATTAATATCATTTACAGTATTTTTAATTTTAATGTTTATGCTATTTAAGGTTTCTACAACATCTTGTAAGCTCCAATAACACGCCGACTCTTATGGGTTCTGACTACAGAATAGCACTGTTATGTAATGCGTATTCCACTAACCAAGAATACTTTGCGAGGCCTATGGGCATAATTATAGAGACCTTATTTGGAAGTCAGAAAGCTATGCCCAATGGAAATCCCACAACACCATTGCCGACTGTCCCTCTGTCGATGTGTATTTTGGACAGTCTCACACTGCATTGTAAGATGTCATTGATACATTCTATCGTGACGCACGTGGCGAAGTTAGCGCAGAACAAGACTAACATCCCTGGGAGCAGTATGATGGCTCCAGCTCTTGTCGAGACTTACAGTCGATTGTTGGTTTATACTGAGATAGAATCTTTAGGGATAAAGGGATTTATAAGTGAGTATTAAAATTTTAATCTGATTTATCGTAACAGATGTGTCGTTTTTGATATGAAGTTTGTCGTCAGTGTACTTAATAGACTAATTAATGTGATAAGTGGATAAAGTACAATGAATATTGGTGACCCACAGCCCAGCTGTTGCCGAATGTGTTCAAGTCTCACGCGTGGGGCATTCTGCACAACCTACTGGACATGTTCTCATACCGCATCCACCACATTCAGCCTCATTATCGTGTCACCTTGCTGTCCAACATACACTCGCTAGCTGCTTACCCGCAAGCCAACCAGACTCAGTTGCAACTGTGGTGAGCTCTAACTCTTTAAGTTGTATAATTCCTCAGCATATATCAATGATGATAAGTCAATATAGGCACATGTGTATTCATATGTAGCTAATATCTGTGATACCTGTGATACGTATGACAGTTTAGTGAGACAGTCAACGAATGTTTAGGTTTTATCTGTCGCAATTCTCCAAGAAATGCACGGCTGTACAATATAAATCATTTCAATCAATATTAATGGAGAGAATCACACTCAAATAAAATTTTAAGAATAAATCAGGATAAAAAGATCAATATATATTTTAAATCCTAAAACTAAACCTTGACCATAATAACTCAACTAGTATTAGTATAGTGATTTGAGTCATTAAATGTCATCGGACAACAATTGCATAGTAAGTGAATATTAAAGATTCTAAATTATTCCGGTATATTGCAGTTTCGAAAGCACCGCGCTGCGGCTGATCACAAGCCTGGGTAGTTCTGGGGTCCAGCTGCAGATGTCTCGTGTGGTATCCGAGCCCAAATCTCTGGTCTCCACAGAGAGTGAGGAGCTCAACCGAGTTCTCGTACTCACTCTCGCACGCGGGATTTACATGACTGGAGCTGGTATGTAAATCGATTTTAAGCAAATGTGTCAATGAAATTCTTGTAGTTTACTCATGCACAAAACGGAATCAGGGCTTTCAAATTTAATGCGCCGTGTTCTTGCTCTTCTATAAATTAACTTATGCACACAAAACTGTTTTCATTATAATATGCTATTAACACTAATGGTGTTTAGGTAGCGACGGCGCAGCGGTGAAGGAGTTGTTGACGACGATAGTCACGAACACGCCACACATGTGGTCGCAGCACACCCTGCAGTGCTTCCCGCCCGTGCTGGTCGAGTTCTTCGCACAGGTACATACTAATAATTTACTATAAAAGTATTATTACCTCGACCATTTTCCTCTCATCTCTGCTTGACTGTGTGTAAATATATAACATAATATAACGGAATATGTTTAGCTGCTTGTCTTCCCGGGCATATCGTAAAAACCGACTGAGGGATTGTGTCCTTTGTAACATAAAGTACAACATTAAATAGGCGATAGACTATCAAAGCGAGGCGAATATTGGGTTCATTATTTCCATCTTAGGACGATTGGCTGCAAGTTGTCTTCAGATAGCTTATGACTCTACCTAACCCATTAGGGAGTACGGGCGTGATTTATGTAGTAACTTGTTTCAGAATCCAGCACCTAAAGAAAATAAGCAATTGTTAAAGAAATCAGTCGAAGAGGAATATCGCAAGTGGACGTCGATGGCGAATGACAACGACATCATATCGCACTTCTCCGTGCCCGGCACACCACCTCTGTTCCTTTGCCTGCTCTGGAAAATGATCTTCGAGACCAACCGGATTAATCCTATTGCATTCAAGTGGGTTCTATTTTGATAAAATATATTTGCCACAACAAGAATCGTTAAGTAAAAGAGACACCGTGCGTCTGCTCTCATAACATTTTGAGCAAGCATTCCGTCTCATTTATGTCAAATACTTGGGCGTCACTACGAGTACGTTACTGTAGTGTGTATACTCGTTATATATGCACCTACAATCCACTTTTAGACACAATGGCCCTGATTCCTGCAGACACCTTCTAATTTTATTTTAAGTTATACCCGTCATTTTCTTATCCGCCGAAAAGAAAAGGGACGGATGATTGTCAACAAGTTAATTTTAAAATGAATGAATAACCCGTTCGAATAAAATAGACATCTCGCTGGTATGCAATCCGTTTGACGTGCTGTCTACTTAATTCTGTCGTGTTATTGGCCGATGTAAAATGTTTAGACGGTTTTAGATTTCTGCTTAAACCGTTTCACTAGATTTGGGACATATTGGTGCTAATTCCTGCAGATGCCATCTTATTTTATTTTAATTTATACCTGTCATTTTCTTATCCGTTTAAAAAGAATGGGACGGGTAATCGACATTGTCGATTACTATGGTTATGGTTAATTTTGTCGAATCGACAAGCATAAAATTTATGAAAAACACGTCAATTTTAAAGCATACTTCAGCGACACACATCCAGTGTTCCTATTGTGTACTAATTTTCGCATGCTATTTATTTCAAGGATACTGGAGCGCATTGGTGCGCGTGCATTATCTGCGCACCTGCGCAAGTTTTGCGATTATTTGATGTACGAGGTGACCAACCCAGCGGGCGGCCCGCACATCAACAAGTGCGTCGACGCCATCAACGACATTATCTGGAAGTACAACATCGTCACCATAGACAGACTTGTCTTGTGCTTGGTGAGTCTAGGTTGATATTCCATTGAGGCAAATATTTATACTTTAGGTCGTAGGCTTACGAGTGACGACTATTATTATTAATATACACACCTTGGTCTTAATAAAATTATAATGCTTATTTACAGGTTACCAGTCTATTGCCTATAAGACCTATAATAAATAAGTCTTGAACAATTATTGTTGTGATAAATAAATCTATAATCATACGAGTAAACAGGACATGATAATATGAAAATTACATTAATGTATGGGGATGTTGAATTCTTGGTATTGTTAATTACAATTAAACACTAGGGTAATAAGAGAACTAATGCGATTGAAGTAGATTGGTTATATTTGTATGATTGCGTGACATTTGTAGGTGTTGCGTCCAAACCCCGACGGGAATGAGAGTCAAGTTTGTCTCTACATCATCCAACTATTGTTGCTGAAGGGCTCCGAATTGAGGAACCGAGCTCAAGACTTCGTGAAGGAAAATTCCCCTGAACACTGGAAGCAGAACAATTGGTAAACAAATTGTCTCTTGTGCGTCTTACATTGTCTAACGGCTTATACTATTTTGCTCTATATTATTTATTTCTAAATTAATTTCCAATATAGTTGTTTATGCGCTTTTTTATCAAACTTTCTCTTGTTCAATTGTCGGGGCATGCGTACGTTTCAAATGCTAGACGCAGCATAGGTTGTATAAGGTATATATATTTATCTATTTATTTATAAAGTACAGCCACATCACATACATTAAAACATTTTTACATTTAGAAGTTTAATGTATTGTGACTACACAGCAAACTTAAAAATTAGAAATTAGAAAAATATAAGTAAATATAGGAGCTCGGTGGCGCAGCGGTAAACGCGCTCGGTCTGCGATTGTTGAAGTAAAGCAACTTTCGCAAAGGCCGGTCATAGGATGGGTGACCACAAAAAAAAAGTTTTCATCTCGAGTTCCTCCGTGCTTCGGAAGGCACGTTAAGCCGTTGGTCCCGGCTGCATTAGCAGTCGTTAATAACCATCAATCCGCACTGGGCCCGCGTGATGGTTTAAGGCCCAATCTCCCTATCCATCCATAGGGAAGGCCCGTGCCCCAGCAGTGGGGACGTTAATGGGCTGATGATGATGAAGTAAATATAAGTAATTAACATCTGTTGAGCTTTATATAATCTAGAATTTTTCTCATATATTGTATTACTACGGTTGAACCTTCTGATAAACAAATGGTTGTTATAGTCCGGCAATCTCGTGCGCGACCCTCCTGCGGGGCGACAGACGGTGGCGGGGACGGGGTAGCTAAGATGTCAGCGGGTAGCAGGTGATGTAGCGGGGAAGGGAAACGCGTGCATCTGCGCGTCAAGTACGGCAGTCTCGGCCGCGCAGCCGAAGCGGCAACACGTGCTTGATGATCTGTACTACTTTGAGGGCGACGCACACGAGATTAATATCTGAGAATGAGTGAGGCGATCTCAAGACAACTTAAGGAGGTTGTACATAAATAATTAATGAGCAAAACACGGAGAAATCAAAGAGAAATGACGAAGAATATCAAACGGAGAGTGAAAATGAAAGCGATATGGAAATTGATTTATAATAAAACAATCTATTAATATTTTAGTTTTCCTAATAATTGGTCGTCAAGCATAATAATAAAAATAAAATAAAATAGTTCTATCTTTTTATTCACTCCTACATATTATTACGTCACAAGTAAGTACAACTTATCGCAAGATTTATTCTGGCACACTTCTCTACGTGTGCAGCCGTGTTCTAGAATGTCAAGATGATGACGCGCTACCCCGTCCCCGCCACCGTCTGTCGCCCCGCAGGAGGGTCGCGCACGAGATTGCCGGACTATAGTGATGCGGTTTGAAGTAATTATTTCAAAATATGATCCTATATATTTATCAAACAAGAGTGCTCTAGGGTTTAGCGATTTTAAAACGTTTTGTGTGAAAAATACGCTGTTATTTAATCGAAAATATTAGAAAAGTATCGAATGTTTATTTACCGCAGGGCTTAATCTTAAAATACTTTATGTACGTAGATAAACCTCGTGCGTATATTGGCACGCACTAGAAATAATACGCTGTATCTAGTTGTATGTATCAAGCTGCATTGTAAAATATAATTTTAGTGGCGTGTAATGTAACGCTACATTATTTTCCCAGGTACGAAAAACACTTGGCGTTCCACAGAAAGTACCCTGAAAAGTTTGCACCGGAGGAAGCTAACACCGCTTATGGTGGCACTATTCCAGTGTATCTTAGCAACGTTTGTCTCCGCTTTATCCCGGTTCTAGATATCGTGGTGCATAGACACCTTGAAATACCACAAGTCAGCAAGAATCTCGAGCAGTTACTAGAGCACCTCGGCTACTTGTACAAGTTCCATGGTAAGTGTTCTCATTTTTTTTTTAGTAATGTTAATATGGATATTGATAAGCTTTTTCAAATACTGAGACAATAAGCCCTAGATGAAGTCGTGGAGCCGTAACGGCAATGCGGTAACGCTTTAAAACATTACGCACTCCTGAGTAAACTATCATGTTTAGTAACTTTAACTTATGCCTCGATTCCTGCAGACACCTCCTAATTTTACTTTAAGTTATACCTGTCATTTTTTTATCCGCCGAAAAGGAAAGGAACGGATGATTGACAGCTCTTAATTTTAGGAAGTATGGATAACCCGGGCGAATCAAAAAGGTATCTCGCTAAAAAATGACAGATATAACTTAAAATAAATTAGATGGTATTTACAGGAATTAGCACCAATATCAGTATTATTTAAAAATAAAATTGCAAATTACAGATCGTCCAGTGACCTTCTTGTATAACACACTGCACTATTACGAAACCAAGTTGCGCAACAATCCTCTTTTGAAGCGGAAGTTGGTGAACGCTGTATTAGGCTCGCTCAAGGACGTGCGGCCTCTGGGGTGGGCCACAACAGACGCCTTCCAGGCGTACCTCACCAAGACCGATGTCGAGGCCACAACTTGGGCACCTGACCTCAATTACTACCTAAGCCTCGTCAACAGGATGGTTGACAGTATCCTTTTAAAAGTAGAAATATTGTTACTCTGCTTTAGCACGGTCTATGATTATTTACTAGTTTTGATAAGAACCTGAATATATTATCTTGTATAATACATAATGACATAAATCCTGAACACTTTTCTCATTTACATACAATACAAAATACTTTAATGCACGTAAGTATGGTCACGAGCATTAATATGTATACACTTAGGTACCATGTCACATTAACTTTTTTGACAAATTGAACTGTAAGTCTCACTAAATGTCAAATGTGTAAGTGCGACAGAGTCCTAAAGTGGGTACATTATATTGCTCATGACTGTACAACGTAAAGGACAATTACAATATAACAACAGAAGTACAGTAGTGTACATCTTCCGCATTTAAAGTTTGACATGATTATTAACCGCGCTAGACAGGCAACCACCATTAATTATTATTGATAAACAAAGAACTAAGACGTCAGCTTAATTTCACAATCAATTATAGATTATGTAAAGGAGAAATTTGTGCTATTTATTTCAATAGCTTCCTTAACAGTAACTCAGCAATGATGGGCAACTCTCACTTCCCAAACACGGATTGGCGATTCAATGAGTATCCCAATCCGTCGGCACATTCACTGTACGTGACCTGTGTGGAACTGATGTCACTGCCGCTGGCTCCCAACTTTGTTGGCAACAGCCTCCTCGACGTGGTCACAAAGGGCTTCGTAGTGATACCAGCGACCAAAATCCAGCTCTGGATAAATGCCATTGGCCTTATTATGGCTGCATTGCCCGATCCTTATTGGACGGTGTTGCACGATAGGATATTTGATTTGGTAACGGATAACGAGACGACAGAGTGGCCGTATCCTCACACCCCCTTCCAACTGTTCAACCTGACTACGACGAACGACGCGATGCTGGAGAACAAATACAGTTTGACGTTGGCGCTGGCGCACTCTATATGGTACCATGCAGGCGCGGGTCAGATTATGCAGGTGCCTCAGTAAGTTGATTGTGACAAATATTTAATTGTACACATAGTATCTAAAAGCATAATACATGATATTTTTTTACAATATTTTTTTATTGCATATATAGCAGCAAGAAATAAAATCAAGTTCAACTAATATTTGGTTATGTTGTTTTTGATTTTTGGTCAACAGTAATTCTAAATGACTGGATCTATTCGTTTGCCATTATAGGTACAGAGCGCCATCGTAATTAACTTACTTTTCTCACACAATAAAGACTGAAACGTAAATTTCAGGTTTGTGAAGGAGAGGTTGGCACCTGAGATCCGTACGGAGACGCAACTTCTGTTCCTGTGCCACCTGGTCGGGCCGTTCCTGCAGAGGTTCAACTCGGACCTCTCCCGGGCCGTCATGGACATTACAATCACCCTATACGAGCTCCTCGCCCACATCGACAAGGCGCAACAACATCTCCACTACATCGATCCTATATGCGATCTACTGTATCCTTTTCACAAATCGCCTCTTAACTTTTATTCGCCCATAGTTAATTATTTAATAATTGAATTATTAAAAGACCTCTCACTTCATTCAAATTATTGGACCACATGCAATAGAGTTGCTCATTTGACCGTTCTTGATAACGTGATACTCGTAGCTCAGACACGTTTTAACATTTCGTAAAAAGTATACCTAGGTGTCATCTACCCTACAAAATCGTATTTTTTTCGATATCGTAACGAATCGCGTGTACGCTGTAGGAATGGTCGGTAGGTATCAAGAAACGACCTACTCAAACAACTTATTAAATGAATAGTTTTTCAGATTAGCTTAGTTTAGCAATGCTACGCATTCGTAGAAAACGGTACTGAAAAGTATCGGCGTCCGAAGGACGTAATATACGATCCCGACGACCCGATTACTCTAGCCATAGAGGCAGCCAATCAGCTCGCGACACCAAACACTTCAGGTCCCCGATACCGACCCCGCCGGCTTGGTCGACGATTTCCCTCATTCAGCGCTTATCGCTATCGACCCGCTAGGGTCGATTAATTCTTTCAAATATTTGTCCTCTCAGACGACGCCCTGAGCCGAGGTTCGCGCCCAACTGGGCACCCTCAGGCCTGTTGTCTTAAACGTTGTACCGGGTGAGAGCCTTCAGCGCTCCCCATTTGTCCGGCCAAGTAGTTAATGCCATCTGCGGCAAATCTACAATAAGTCACGTCAAAAAAAAAAAGCATTCGTAGAAAATGTTATGAAGGAGAAAATAATGAAACGTTCATAATTTTACGACTCGTCTTTCGAAAATCCATGAACTTCCTTAACATATATTCAGGTATCACATAAAGTACATGTTCGTCGGCGACACGATGAAGAATGAAGTGGAGAGCGTAATCCGTAAGCTGAGGCCGGCTCTGCAGATGCGTTTGCGTTTCATCACGCACTTGAACGTGGAGCAGATTAACACCGCCTAGCAACACGACTACTACAGCTACACGCCCTCTAGCTCGAGTTCCAGCTCCGAGTGAGGGCGCGGCTGTAGTCACCCCGCTACCCACGACCCGCGGCACCTCGCCGCCGCCGCTCGTTACCACCAAAAACAACACTCACCTTTACCGAAAAATGGAGCAGTAGGTTATCTTCATTTAGATCGCTTGTACTATTCCAATGGTCGAACTGTCTCACCATGAGATTTATAGATAATTATGACAAACGCATTCATACATGCATACTTTGGAGGAAAATGTCCTCCTTTTCTTCTTATTATAACTTCACACACGCACTATCAGGACAGAACAACATGATTTTTTAAACTACTTACGCATAATCTCACTTTTAGTATGTAAAAACAAAGTAGGTGTAGGAGTAGACATTGGGATAAAGTGAGGTTATTAAAATGTTAACAGTACATAAATTACTCTTCGTTGCCCTTAAGCATGGTCACTGTAATGATTTTATTTGTTGTGTAGGTATGCTAGGGCCTGGAACACGATAAATAGTGGCATAGTAATGCCATTATCGCGTACCACAAACACACTTTTAATTCGTATTTTACATAATTACAAGAGTAAAAAACACATTTGAACTCACTAATCATTTGCCACTTTTGAGTAATACAAGATAACATAATACACTGTTATAAAAACAATTTAAATCCCGTCAAACAATACTTCTCATATTTTAATACCGGGTCCCTTTAGTTGTGTCGGCTCTTAGCTTATTTTAGTTACAATGACAATCGACAAAGTCGTACATCTACGATGTAAAGTAATAATTAATAACAATATTTTATAATTTGTTGAACTTATGTGCCGTTTAAAATATTTTATTAGTATGTAATGTACCTACTGCATCTAATTATTAAAAGATTTAATGACATCACGAATTCATCACAGAAAAACATCCACTGTTTTTAAAAATGTACTTTTTTGCATAACAGTGCTAGTCTCGCCTATTAGTTATACTTGTTATTATGTATTGATTGACTTACATTCGACCCGTCTTAACAAATATAGGTTACTATTGACCAGGGATGTTATGGATATGGAGTTACGGTTTCGGATACCGATTTTGAAATATGTTTTGCTGGTTTCGGATACAGATAGTTTCGGTTACGGATATTAGAATATTAAGTGATTATATAAATAAGTAATATACAAATAGGTAAATAATTTGACTTCATTTATGAGTCATAAATGTAAAATTTTACTGTAAGTAATCTCACAATGACTGACTAGTTACGAAGCAATAGAAAAATAAATAAAGCGGTTCCGTTGGGCGGAAACAAAAACCTGTCGTAATATGTCTCATTTAGATTTCGCCCGTATCCGAAATCTGTATAAATAAAAATAAATATCGGTTACGAATAGCTTTTTATTTTGGATATCCTATAGTTTCGGTTACGGAGCTCCATAATATCCCTGCTGTAGACACGTTAATTACAATAATATAGGCACAATATTACAGTCACGTTAGTTACGTTATCGCGACATATTGCAGTTGGTAGCTTACCGAAAGAAGTAGCAAAGTCAAACTTATTTATAGTATTGTTAAAGTAACTTTGTATCCTATCAATCCGTTGTGACAGTTTTAATGCTTATTCTCACATACAGACATATCATAAATCTTTTTGGGAATGAGGAGTAAATATTGGATGTAGTCACTCGAAATAGAAACGTGTTAAAGAAATTGCAATCTTTTGAATTGATCCATTTGTCCGATTTTCTAGAATTACTGCATGCTGTTATTAAGTTTGATGATATTGAGGGAGATGTAGAATTTAATAGGGAATTGTTTATTCACTTAGGTACCTTCAAGATGTATTTTAACGTTAATAGAGGATAAGTATGCAACCCATAACTCCAAACAATGTGCTTAAGATTACGAATATACCTCTGTAATATTTGCCTCAGCTTTATGCATAATTATAACATGTGTACTATTTAGTAACAATTAGTGAGTTTTAAACTATTACAATCTCATGTTATAAGAAAATGACGAATAACAAAATCGTCTCAGTGAAATATAAGAAATCGCGTTCTGTCTATATTGCGATTTGCAAAGGCATTAAATATTTTGTATTATTTTTATATTGTGCACTGGCTTTATAACAGAACGTGTCTTCTATATTAATATATTTAGCAGAATTAATACAAATTAATAAAAAAATATTTTTATCACATTAAAATTACATATACCACTAGAATGATATATTACGTATATGTATTTAATATTAACACTGTTAATAATACATACCGTTAATTGAATTACTTATTATTGCGATAGACATTTTAAAGAGTACGGTTTCACGATTTTAATATTATTTTAATGTATCGTCGGACAAAATTTGAGTGAAATACTTAAAAAGCTTTTGTGTATACTGGTGATGTTTATGGTGTAATATGTTGTGATCATGTTCATTGGTTTACAGCCTGAAGAATAGCAATAGTAAAAGAAAATGCTACTTAATTACAAATGTTATATCAGATTACAATGCAATAAATATTATCACAATTATATTTTTAAGATCTTGTTGTGTAAGTGATATATTAGGTATAAGTATATTCCATGAGAATTTTCTCTGATTTTGATTATGGTTACCTGCTACTGATGAAAAGCAATACAAGTGATAACAAATTGTAGGTTGTAGTCAATTGACTAACGTTCACCTTTTCATTTTCGTAGTCGTAGGGGTAATCGATCAGGCAATAATAAGAACTTCGGATCATAATTAGTATAGGCATAATGGGTTCAATTTGAGCTAGAGAGGGATTATACAGAAGTACGCATGTGAGACAGATTAGACATTAATGTAATTCAAGAATTGTTTAGAAGTAGTAGTTATTTAAAATTGCATTATTCTTTCATTCAGGGAATGACTTTGATGACGCTGACGCGAACAATTTTGTTAACAGTTAATATGCTTTATACAAATACTATAAAAGTATTTGAAATAATAGTGAAACATTTGCCTTATATGATACATACATAGTAATTTTTGGACTCCCAATTTGTGTACCTTAGATCAATTTTTTCAATGTTTTATCAAATCTTGAGTTATAAGGCACCTGATAGAGAGGAAACTATTTTGTGAGATTGAAACAAATACTAAGTGATAAGGTAACCCATATTGTACAGGTCATGTAATTACTAGAATATTCTTAATATTTTTAGGTATTTAAAATTTTGGAAAATGTTTAATTTATGCATTCGAAGATATGTAAGGTGAATCATACTATTATTATTCTATGGTTGTGTTGTATGTATATATAATTTCTCAATTTGCTTAGGTCATCATCACATATTACAATTTTCAATTTTAAATGTTCTGTAATTTGAACTGATATACTTATTGTAGCAATTTTTATTTTTAATAGTTGTGACGGAATGGCTAGGAAAGAACAAGACAGTGACAACAATTTTGGTAAACACTGTGATTACTTACAATTCATTATATTTTGTGATATTTTGTAAGTGGAATGTCAGTTTTGGTCATTTTATGATTACGCCTATATGTATATTTAGTGAAGTATGAAGATTATTTCTATTTATTGATAAAAATAATATTTTTTACTCTAATTGATGATGTTTCCTTTCCACACTTTATAAGCAGAAAATACTTATTGATTTGATTTAGGGGTCTATAACGCTTATATTTACAAATCCTTATGAACCCACACCTCACGCATGCGAGCAGATCCACAAATTACAAGAGAACCATTAGAAGGATCGCCGGTGTGGCCGGGATGACAAGCAGCTGCCTAATACGTTCTAGGTTTTTATAAACCCAGCATTATAAAATCCCTGAACAGGGCTTATTGTGAAAAGGGTAACGGGAAAACATCTGCAGATACAATCAAGGCATAAGGAATAATACTAACTCAGCAACTCCGCTCCCCACCAGCGTCAGAGCTAGGTTTACCTCACCCTCCCTCGATCATAGTTTAGACCTGAATCATATTATGCTGTCAGACGTCACACACACAAATGCGCGTGTACGATAATGTCAATGTGTAGTGTCTGTGTAAAATGAGGTTGTATGAAGTGTCCGGAGCGTGACCAAGGCTTGAATACGCTGTTTGTTAGAGAGTAGGTGCAACCAAATCAAGCGGAATAATCTTGTGTAGGTAACTATATATTTTTTGGGCGACCGTCGAGGCTTAAAAGAAATGTATTTTAATTTATTTGACGACCGGTGGTTCGTCATTATGAATTCATTTACTTAACGTAATCAGTAGATAGGGAGGTCCCTACCTAATTAGCAAAGATAACTTGTTATTTTTATTTATTCTGAATAAAAAAAAATCGAATTCATACTCGCAAAGGACGTTCAGATCCTCATCTGCCATCCACGTTCAGGCCTGTTGTAAAAACCGACAGACGGATGACGTCATTTGTAATCTAACATGTTTGTGCCACTATAAGAACGGTGAGCTGATTGCTTGTCAAAGTACGATTTATTATATCGATCTAGGTATTATAACTCCGTAAAAAAGTGGTTGCAAACAAGTAACAGGTATACCTGCCCACCCCGTTGTAGACTAGTTTCCAACTAGTCAAATCAGTTACTTTTTACTAAACGTCAAAACACGAAATTACTATGGAATTTGTATAAAAAAGCAACTGTGACGTCGTTGAAAAACGTGGCAAAATGTTGGACTTATTATTACGTTTTTCTTGATTAAAATATATAAGTTGAATAGAATAATGGAAATGATTTTCGTTAGTTTTAGATGGAAAAAGGAAAGGTCTTTATTTAGTAATTAGAATTTCATAATTTATTTTGAACGTAGTACACGGTCCCAAAAATAACTAATTACGTACTAAATGAAGGAGAATTTGGCCGTTGCCCTTTGAAATAATTTACGTACTTACCTATTTCATATAAAAAGGGACGTCTTTGACGCGTGTTTTTTATTAGTCTGAAAGCCTACTACTAATTTCCTGTCTCTATGCAAATAGGAAACAAGCAATGCAAACTTAACGAAACAAAAAAGATAGGAATAAATAGGTACCTAATATGCCATAATAAAATAGGCAGGCACTTTCTGTATTTTATGGCTACAGGTTGGTTCTGCGTACCCTGATGGGGACTACTGCACAGCGAGTGTTTTCTATTTTAGAACGTGTTAATAAGATGATAGTTGTAATGTAACTTAATTATTATACATCAATGTGATAGTTGCTGTAAGTATACCTACTATGAAAACGAAAAGGATTTATAATGGTCTCAACCATTATACCTTTCAACGTAATTCACAAGAAATAATTAATATTTTAAAATACGCGCATGACTTATACAGATAATCGTAAACCATACATTATAATTATTAACAAAAGCGCAATGTTTTTTTTTAAACAAACCACTGGTAATTCATTTTAAATAATTAATTGGGTATTTCATAAAGTATAGAAATAATAATTCAATATTGTGAAATTAAAAGGGGCATCGCCTGACTCAAAATTCACAGGACGTCGACGCCATTTTGTGATCGCGGCACCGAATTGAACCGCGTTGCTTGGCAACCAGTTACTCAGTTGACTACGTGCGGTGTAGTGGTGTCGTCAATTTTATGCGCTGCAAACGCTCCCTAGCCTAGCGGCGTTGAACTAATCATACAAAGTAGCTTCTTGCGGTTATTGTGTACTGTGCGTGATTATAATTTTTGTCGAAACTATGGCTACAGAAGTTACAAATAACGTACCCGAAACAGAGAAGGAGAAGGAATTGAAGGAGGACGCGCCGGTAGACAATGGGCAAACTAAAGAAGAGCCACCGGCGTCCGGCGAAAAGGGCGAAGAGAAGGCAGAGGAAAAAAAGCCTGAACCGGCTCCGCCAAAGCCCACAGTTCACAAGGCTAATTACGAAAAAGATATAGTTTATCTATATCAGTTCTCGAGAACTCCTTTGTTACCGTCGACATCACCGTACTGCTTGAAAGTTGAAACATGGCTCCGCCTGGCTGGCATCAAGTACGAGGTAAGTGCTAGCATTTAGAAACCACTAATGCCCAGCTTGCGTGAAATGAAAATCAATACAAACCCCTATTTTTGTCAAATTTTTACCTGTGCCATTATTTGTACTATCGTACAAATAATTATTTTTTGTTTCACATTTACCTGTATCATTATTATTTGTACCATCTTAATATGGATATCCTTATTTCTTAATTATTCAGTATATTATTTTATTCATTAAATGGTGAAAGTTTTTTTCTACGGCCACCGCGAATTCGGCATCTATGCGAATGTGCCTTATTTTTTTTAAACATTTCGTTATTACTTAACTAGGTTTTTGTCTAGGTTTAAAAGGTACTGCATTCCACTCCGCATTTTCCCTCCTACAACTTTAATTTTGCAAGACTGTTCTTCACTGATTATTCACTGACAATATGAAACAAATAGCTATATTGTCTGCAAAGTATGGTACCTATATGTTATGGCGTGGAGACTTTGTGTGGGGACTTAGGGAGAGGGTGGAGTATTTTAACACTAGCATTAACTAGGTAGGTAGATAGGTATCTACCTCACTACCTAATGAGATAACAATATTGTTATGTGCCCTTTACTAATTCATGGTGAATATTTATTACTGGCGATTAGTTAATGAGGATTTTTTTTTATCAGTTTTTAATATATAGGTAGGTACCTTACTATCAAAAAAAAAAAAAAAAGAAAAGGTTAACGTCGTGTCTTATAGGGAAGTCAAGGAATTGGCCTTTGATAGACTGGAATGGAAAATGCTACACCGACAAGAGCGTGGCTCTTAAATTGATGATGATGACCTTACTATCTACATCCCTATCTCATATAGGTACTGTCAGTTCAGGTTCATTTCAGTATTGGTTTCTGTTAGATACTAAGTAGGTACATAGCACATATTACAATTTTTTTGTTGTTTGAGATCTGGATTTAGTAGGTAGATAGGTAGGTATAGGTATTAGCATTCCATACTTATCTGTTATTCATTTAATGAAGAATAAGAATAACATAAATTATAATAATTTGTTAATGGGGAGTAGGTAAGTGGAATAAAGTAAGTATTTAAAGCTGTTTCCTACATACATAGGTACGTAGGTTGCTACGTATATAGTCGCGCTTGTAACCACAGGGGTGGTCAGAGCCACAAGTCATCAATAATACAACCCACAACCACCTTGATGTTTATTTCAAGATATATAATGATGAACCATGTGGTGTTATGTACCTATACACATTATAGATTGTGGCCACATTTGGGATGCAGTCATAACATGGATTATGGTAAATCGTAATGGATACCTTCTCTGTAATTTGGATGAGAACATTTGCAGATTAACGTTGAAGTCCAGAGATGGATTAAGATAGATCAAACTAGGTGTAATACTGGCAATTTACCACCCATCGTGTTGGAGTAGGTATCTATAACCAGAGTCGTTTATGCGGATTTACGACATGCCGACGAAGATGAACAAGCTGAACGCGTTCTATATTTTCTATTTGCTCAGTGTTTTACCGAGGCAAGCAGAAACTACAATTCCATTTGCTTCGATCCTGATATTCTTCTCTTACTTCCTTCACATTCATCCAACGTTTCATACACGCACGCCGGTTCAGAGTAGATCGTACTGAACCTTTTCTAAGAACATCTCCAATTCGGTCTATGTACGTCCTTCTAGGTCTTCTCTGCCAGTCCTACACCACTCTCTCTTATCACACTGTTTCTTACTTATCACTCAATTTAACACCGCAGATGCTACGCAATGACTTTGTGTCTACGGCATTAATCGTACATTCATGCTTTTTCTGTCATACCCAACATTCACTACCGTACTTCAGCGTAGGAACAAGTACTGCATTAGTAACAGCCATCCTCGCATATTAACAACTGCATGCATTGCTGCATTCACTGAATTACCCAATTTTAGAATAGGTGAATACGTACCTACATAGTTATAGAGTAAATAACTCATAGTAATGTAGTCAGACCTCAAATATTTGAGCATATCTCGCGATTTCCTGGGTCTGCGCAACCAAACACGAAACGCACCAACCACTGGATTCGATGCAGGTTAAGACAACATCTTGGTTAAAAGCAATTTCTCTTGATTTTTAAAGAAACGCGACGTTTGGGTTAGTTCTTTGTGTGTAGAAAGTAGCTTAATAGGTACGTACCAACTTAACTACGTAATGGATTTCATTGCGTGTAAGAAACATACAAGTTAGTTATATATGTCTTATGCATGCTACATATAAGTTTATAAACATAAACATGCCGTCTCCAAGACGGTCACTTAGACATTCTACCTTAACACTGACTGTAGGTAGGACCCCGCCAGCGTGGTCGACGATTTTCCTCATTCAGCGCTTATTGCTGTCGATTCATTCTTCAAATATCGATTAATTCTCCCAGATGACGTCCTGAGACGAGGTTCGCACCCAACTGGGTATCCTCAGTCCTGTTGTCTTAAATGTTGTACCGGGTGAGAACCCTGAGCGCTTCCTATTTGTCCGGCCAAGTAGTTAATGCCATTTGCGGTAAATCTACAATAAGTCACATCAAAAAGGTATCTATCTACTTAACTACTGATTGATGGTAGGTATTTTCCACAGGAGATGGCTAGGCAGTTGGTTCTTAGTTTAGTGCTTGTTCGATTTCTAGTAATTTCTACCGTACTCCAGATAAAATACCTATACAATCTATGCCCCTAACTATGTTCATACTGAGCCTTTCATAAACTACGGTCGAATTTGATGCCGAAAAGATTATGATTTCTTGCGCACGCACATAGGTACCTACCTAAGTGAATAACGCTCGATTGCACATAACTACCGCTTGCCGCACTGTATCTACTGTATTTATATTATAGTTACACATACCCATACCTAGTTACACATCTAATCAACAGAGTTCCCTTTACATGAAGTAAGAATGAGTAAAAGTACTCATGTTAGTTATTTAATCAAGGGACGACTGGGTGTGGCTAGGATTATGAATCTTGTTTGTAACGAAGTATATAGAATAATATCAGTTAAAACAAGTGTTTTTCAGTATTATCAAGTAGATATCGTACCTATTACGAGATGCCATTAGCAGGTTATTCTTAGCTAAGTAATCGTGTAAGTGTAATTAGGTGGGTTAGGCAGTTATCCGGTTTTTTGTTACTCCCTCTTATCTTTGAAGAATTCGGAGACTTAATGAGATTTACAGGGAAAGTGGGAAAAAGGGAGGCCACGGGGTGGGAGCGGGAGGGGAGGCGAGAGAAATATTTTGTGTGTAGGCTTACTGATATCCTATAGAAAGAAATACAGAAAATATATGTGCATATCTACCTTTATTGATAATACGGATAAGGTTTTTAATGTATCGCCCTAGAACGAGTAAAATGTTTAATTTCATTTATACCCCCGTACCTGCCTTTTAAATATAGGTACCTACAGGTAATGTCATAAACAGAGTAGGCAAAACGTTTTGGGATGGAGATCATGGGAGTTCGGTCAGTAGGTGGTGTCCTCTTGTCGCCCCACTCAAGTCACCCAAGGCTAGAAGTTTTTATTTGCTAAGTTAGAAAAGATCACGTTTATAATAAGTTATTTCCATTAAAAAAATAAATAAGTACGCTAAACCAGTTGAGTTGCCTAAATACTAATTTAATCCAAACGGTCTTAATAATCCACAACGCCACCATTTGGTAAAGTACCTATCGTAATATTATTCTTACAAAGATCTATGTAGTATTATCTACGAGTATTATGCATAGTTAGAAGTTCCCTTCCAGATGATAACTGATAGTTTTATTAAATCAGTAGCTGAATAAGCGGGTATACTGCCGACCCGTATGTCCAGCATGTGTGCCGAGTCCACAGCTCGCATCGGAGGGAGGGTGTAGGACGTACTGTATCCGCCCGCGGCCATTGCCCCTTGTATTAACCTTGTATACAGCACAGTACGTGCCGTCAAATGTCCCACAATAAAACCGTACACGCCACCCGTATCACCAGTCTTCGTCGCTTATTCATTTTTATTAACTGTATTCGCTCTTCTTCCTATTGAAAGTATTGGTTAATGATGATTTCATATATTGTGAAATAAAATTGCCACGGGTATCCATTGTTGGACTCATTTGATATTAGGTAATTTCATACATTTATTTCATGTGCCTCAAATAAAATCACTGACGACTGAGTTAACACTTTTAGAATTAGGTACAACTGTTAAAGCTCTAATTGTAGATTGACACAAAAAACGACAGGTAGGAAGGTTGACATGAGCCTTTTTTGTGGTGTGACTTCAAAGGGGTCAAACCCATTGAGGGTTGAATAAATAGAGTTGTAAAGTCTTTAGACTAGAAATTCATACATGCATGCATGGCCAATGTGTCAGGACTTTTTGCTGTGTATTCTAATTGCCGAAAGATTTTAAATTATCAAACTTTGTGAGTGTAATATCCATCTAGCCTGTAAATTATAATAAATAGTGAACGATACATCCAATTAGAATACTGGTGGCGGTAGTCAACCTAAAAATGGAATTTGATCAGGCAAAGGCGAAAATACTAAACTTTATATACTATGCACCTTTATGATCCTCGGCAACCTATTATTAAGATATAAAGACCAAAATATCACATACAGTCTTCTTGCGGTTTGTGGCTCTGCCCACCACTATACGTTTACGTAATTAATTAAATCTCCTAACAGTGATTTATTTTGTCAAAGCTATGTGAATGATAATCAATACACTGGGGGTTGAATTTCCAAAATAACCTAGTTTATAAAATAACCAGTGTTATCCGTTGACCATCTAAAAATATACCTAGGAGATAGTATTTTCACTATTTAGCTTTTTTCTTCATCTTCATATTAGATTAGCTCACTAGTCATACGAGCGATCAACTTAGAGTACATTGTATTTAGTACGCTTTGTACACAGTTATGTATGATAGTCGAGGACTTGGTCAAGTATAAGATTAGGTAGATCAACTAGATAAGGCGCGACGTAGCCGAGTACACTCAAGCCGGTCGATGACCGAAGTTCCGACGCGCAGCAGTTAATAGAGGTTCACAATCATTAATTTCCAAGATAGCCGCGCGCGCAGCCATTTACTTTACATCTCACTGGGCAACTATATCAATTCAATAAACAAAATATGTATTTGGTTGTTCGTTAAGTAGGTATACTTATATAATTTCCTGGATAATGTTTTATTTTGTATTCAATCGAAACGAACAAATTGGTATACAGCGCACGGCCCATTAAATTACTGATTGGTAACTAGTTTATGCAAGATTTACGTATTATATTTTAAAATGAGTAGCATATTTAATATTATCCTTATCATCAATATTCTTCCCAAAAATTCTCTAGAGAGAATTAGAGTGCACAGAATTGTACGCCTATAATGTGAAGGATGTCCTTTCAAATAAATCTAACGGGAAATATGATTCCCCACACAAACTTAGCCACTCTTACTATTTTTAACATCCTTAGAGGTTGAATTCCATAAGATTTGGATTTCAAGAAATCCGTAGTAGGTTAGTAGGACACACTGAAAGTTTTCCACCGTCTACAGGTAATACCACCGTCTACAGGTAATACAAAATCGTTTCATGCGGAAAGCCACGGGAGCTCCGTGGTTCCTTCGCAATGAAAATCTGCACATTGACCTAGGTCTGCCAACCATTGCCCAATGGCTCAAATTAGCTTCCAAACGTTTTTTCGATTCTGCTCCGCACCACCCAAATCCCCTGGTAGTTGCGGCTTCCGAATACATCCCGCTTAGGGACGGTACTGAAAAGTATCGGCGTCCGAAGGACGTAATATACGATCCCGACGACCCGATTACTCTAGCCATAGAGGCAGCCAATCAGCTCGCGACACCAAACACTTCAGGACCCCGATACCGACCCCGCCGGCGTGGTCGACGATTTCCCTCATTCAGCGCTTATCGCTATCGACCCACTAGGGTCGATTAATTCTTTCAAATATTTTTCCTCTCAGACGACGCCCTGAGCCGAGGTTCGCGCCCAACTGGGCACCCTCAGGCCTGTTGTCTTAAACGTTGTACCGGGTGAGAGCCTTCAGCGCTCCCCATTTGTCCGGCCAAGTAGTTAATGCCATCTGCGGCAAATCTACAATAAGTCACGTCAAAAAAAAAAAAAAAAAAAACTGAAAGTTTTGCATTCCTGTCCAATGAAATAGATAATTATGAATGTGGAATTTAGTAAAATTAAAAAAAATACAGGTTTTAAAATTAGAACGTATCTAATTTAGAGTGAAAAATAGAGATTCATTTGTATGACAACATTTTTACCGACTTCAAAAAAGGAGGAGGTTCTCAATTGGACCGTATATTTTTTTTTCGAGCTATGATTTTCTATTATTTTAACTCCGAATGAGTTTTGTTCTCGGCTCTTTTGGGAGGATGTGTTTCTCTCTGACGAGATTCGGAAAAGCCGTCCATCAAATTCTGTCTGTAACATCGTTATGGCGGGTGCGCCATATACAGTAGTACAGTAGTTTAACACTATACGACTTCTTTCTTACTTTACTTACTTACGTCAAAAATGACAAAGTGAATCTCAAATTTTCCTTAATATCAATTACGTACCTATACGTTTTATTTTTATAGGACTTACCGTGTTTAGGGAAAACTGTAAACGAGGTAAAAATTGAATATCGTCAATCACTTAATTAGCACTTACGAACATAACAAGAAAATTTGCTTTTCTTTAAAGGTCGCCACGTTGAATTTGGTGTGATGTCGTGTAGCCTATAACCAGCGGACAATCAAGACGCTTCTAGCGACACCTCGCTTGTTCAATTCTACTAATTGGTTTGAAGTTAAGGGGAACAGAAGTACATCCATAGGTACATACATAATGGTCAAACAATTCAAACACATAATCCCCCTTTTTTGTTTTACCGTAACCGGGTAGTTATTATAATGTAATGTACCTACTTAAATGACTTATTTAGTAGGTAGCTATGTGAGTGTGACTTGATTGAATGGTATTGGTAACTATAGGTTGCGATAACAAGCAGACAAAGGATCACAGGCTAATAACATTACTAAACAGCTTGTTAGTGTGGAAGTCTCGAACGCTCGTTGCATGCATTAACTATGTTAGGAATGTTCAATACAACTACGCATTGCTCATACAAACATCATTATGATTTATATGCAATGCCATCATTTATTACAAGTTAGGTATCCATTTGCATGGTATAAAGGAATGGCATTCTTAAATGTGTTAGGTAAGTGAAGACAACACACTTAAAACTACTCCGATGCAATAGTAGTTACTATCACTTATGGATGTTTGTGGTTCTTGGGGTTTACGTTTGTGTAGAATAGATAAGAGTGGTAGAAACAACCGTGTGAAAGTGAAAGACGTACTTTCTTTCACTTTTCTTTTGGAAAATTTATGTTGTTGCTAATTTGAAATTACTGTGTCATTACTTTAACTCGATTTTTATTTATAGAAGTAGTTGCGACGTGATATTAAATCGAAATACGATTTAGTTAGCATCCCTGACATTATAGTGGTGGCGTTAAGTAAGTAATTAGTTTGCGTGAGCAACAGTCTCCTTCGGGAATTGTAAGGCGGAGCTATCAGTGGAAACCAGGTTGCTACTAATAGGCTAGTGCTTATTTATCACGCGAAGCATACGTGCCTGCTTTACTATGCTTGAAGACAATTTAAAGCAATTATATGTCCAGTTGTTTAATAGTGTAGGTTTTTATTTAAGATATTTTAGGGTACTACAACAACAGTGAATAACAAGAAAACAAGTTGGCAGAAAGCTATAATTATTTTCAAATGAATGGAATTATTTTTGTTTCAATCCAAAGCTACTCGTATATGTACTGACAGTAGCGGTGCTGACATAGTTTTATTGTTTCTGTCAATTCGCAAGTGTGCCTTTATATGCTTCTTTACAAAAAACGCGAAAACGATACTCAAGGACTAGGCTGATTATTTATTACTTGACACATTAATTGTAGCCAGATTCATAAGAATCGCAACAAGAAGTACTCGTAACGTTTCCAATGTGAGCGATTTCGATGTTTGGATGAGGACTCGACAACTAATACATTTTATTATTCCAACTGTTTCCATCGACATATTTGGTGGTGGAATGCGGGCCGCACGCGTCAACCCTCAGGCAGACCTCGATCGACGGAAGTGAGCCGTGAGCTGTTTAACTACCACTTGGCCAAGCTACTGATTCATATTCTCGACGCGGTCTCTCTTTAATAACCAGCACCTGCACCGTTACGACCTGTCTAAAGATATCGCAACACTAACCTGATTCGGAACGTAACGCACCTATCTTGATTTTAATGGTGATCTAATATGTAGTCACCTGCTTCACGGTGAGACCAGCTCACTTCTAGACTTACTGTAACTTTAGCAACTAAACTTTTCGGGATTTATAGATTAGACACATAGTCCGAAATTTATGCGGTAGATATTCTTTAACTAAGAGTAGTCCCTAACCTATGACGGTATTTGTTAAACGTGCTTTACAGTGTTCTATATCAGTTCCCTACCTTTCGGTCCGAAACTGAAATTCGACGATGGCTTGTACGCCAAATCACAGTTGAAAATTTTCAAGATTATTGATTGAGAATTACTGATATCCAATGCAAATACATAAATTAATGCATATTGGCACTTACACATACGTATGTTGCATACATGAGATTGAGAAACCGCAGCAGCGAGTTAGCCAGTGAGCTATGAAATCATGCGCCACGGTATGTCGACTACACTTTCCCAAGTGCATAGCCCACTGCGGGTATCTAACCAGCGCAAGTAGCCACCGATACCGACCCACAGATCTCGGAGTTTCATACCGGTGTATTGCTGGAATAAACCGAACAATACTAAATATTTTGTAATAATATATACCTACAGATTTGAATGCAATCCTAGAGAATGCAATCAGTTGAAATTCCAAAACAGCATCATAGCTTTTTATTTATTTATTCATAGTCAGCCTACATATCTACTTTAGCGTTAGTACGCGTTTGCGTGAGTCATCTCAGCAATTTACAAGTGGTAAATATTAGGTAAGTACTCTGATAATGGAGCTGCTAATTATAGAATAACGAAATACGTCTATAAAGTGTCAGTTAACATTCAACAATTCTTTGGGCTGTGTTTCGCGGTATACCCGTCAGATTTAATATCTCGTGAAAGAATGAGTCGTGAATACAGAAGGTAATGGATACTAATGTGCACTGATTTTATTTTAGTTTTTCATATTTCCATATAGTAGCAGACAGCCAACAGAAATTACTATTACGACAACTCGGGTCCCGGTTGAATGTAACATTAATAACCGAACCCTGTTTCAGTGAAACGGGAGGGGACATTCTTTAGATTACGACTCATATAAAGTAATTGATTGTAATTAAAGTCGAGTGCAATAAATATTTCTTTCATTTTTATCTTCTAAAATGCTTCATGTTTAATGCTAAAAAACCAACGTTTGTTTAGTTGACTACACGTCAAACGACAAGCGAAAACCAACATTCTAGAACGTTCGTTTAACTAAGCTAGACCCTAGGTGACTTGCTAGATTCTATGCGTTAAACTAGACCAGTGCGGACATAGTCTTACACTCTTTTAAACGCACTCTTTAGCATTCCAAAAGCATTTTAGAAGCAGCGCAGTTTGAGTGACTACAAGAAACTTTAAGAAGTGCTTCACACCGAAAGCATTAGCAGGGAAGAAACCAGGACTCGCATTAAAACTGCTCTCTCGATGCATTTGGTGTGCCGAAGCCGGAAGAGTACTTTGTCCCATATATCTCTATGATACATGATATATATATATACATCTCTATGATACATCTCACCTAGATATCTAGAGTGAAAAGAGGTTTACTAGATAAGGGTGGTCCACCGTAGGTCATATATCTTCATCTAGGACGTTTCTTCGCTATCATTCGCGTGAACCTATTTACAAAACAAGTATATCCTATTATCCTATTTTTTATTAGTTTATTTTATTTTTTTTGGCAGAAATAGCTGTTTAGCAATAAGGCCGCTTAACCTCTCATATGCCGAGATACCAGACACAATAGATTTTACATTGTGTCTGGTCGAGATCCGCGTTCCGGCGTTTAAGGGGTTAATGTGCTTATTTTATTCGTATGTACATGTCCTGAGTTTTTGTTTTTGTGCAATAAAAAAATTTTGATTGAAGTAGACATGGAATTGTAAAGTAGGGACAGAACTTTAGTATGCGTTTGCGATTGATAGATTTGTTTGCAACAACCACCCATTTTTATTACGCCATTTTATTTATGAACTGATTTACTTTGGTAAACGATACTATTTGCTTCCGTTGCGAAGGTAAACGAGTCGGCTACGATTCCGGTTAGACTATACTAAGGACTCTATCTACACATTGCAGGTTGTTAAACCCCTTATCGTGTACATGCCACCGGTCTGTACTCCACTATTTACGTAGGAGCTCTATAATTGTACGAATAACAGATGAACTTAGTGTCACTGGTCAAGATAACAAAGAACATAAAATTAGAGCGCAGTATTATCTACATTATATTCAGATTGGAATGTTCCACTGTGCTACCTGCATTATATAAATAACTTGAAACGCTAAAATAGCTGCACAATGGTCGGCCGTTTCCCCGAACGCTACTGTTTAAGTAACGGTAACACAATGTGTGATGTTGCCTTGTTTACACTTAACACACGATACTTAACAGTAACATGCATTGTTAAAATTAACTTCAATTCAATGAATGTTATTTGTTCAACCTAGAATAGTAACGTGCTTAGTACAGACACGTTAAGTAGTTGGAACAAAGCTTGGTGTATAGGCATGGGCTTTAGATCCAAAAATGCTAGGTCACCCTCCCGAGGTTTGCCTCTGTTGTTCTTTAGTATTCGAGCAGATGAAACTCTCGCCTTCTATAATAAACCAAAAGCTAAATTTTTTGTACCTCTTTTTATAAGGAGGTTGACGTGTGTACAAAACATTTTAACCTAGTCAAAATGGGGTTTGTGTGACTCGGCTTCAGAGTAAAATAAAATAATTATTTCGTGACAAAAGCGCAGGTAAATTGTTAAGGTTCTATGGAGGTACACATAAATTTGTTTACTTTGCACTTATAATATTTCAGATTTGAGTAAATCTGAATTAGAATATGTTAGTATATGTGCCTAGACGGGGGTCGGCAACCGCGAGGGCTTCGACCTGCGGTGGAGGCGCCTGCGCGACCCCGCCCGGCGGCCCGGGGCCGGCCATCGACCAACCCCGCGCCTCGCGCCACCGCGCACGGGGGTGCCGCCCGCGTCGTCCTCGCCCGCGCCCTAGGCCTCCAGAGCGTCCTGAGCCAAAATTAAATCTACTTAATCTAGATTATCCTCTACGCTCTTATTTCACTGTTGCCGACTCCTATAAATCTAAATCCTATACATGTCAAATATAAAAAAAAATCTGTTCAATATCGACTGCTGGGTCAAAGATAAATTATAATAATGCTAATCTAGAAATAGGAGCCATTCCAAAATGAGCAAACATCAATCTCATTTTCCTTTTAGACTTATTTTTTTAATAATAATTATACAACAATGAGCATGACGGACTCGGGACCACTTTTATCATTGATCTACTAATGACGTATATTGACGACGTTACACGTCAGTATTCCATACAAATTGCATAGAAAATTAAAATTTTGATGATTTGTAAAAAGTATCTCATTTGACTAAGTTGTCAAGTAGCGTATTTATTAAAAAACTTAGGGTTCCAGCTACCTAGACACGTAGCCATTTTTGCTGTTTCTATAGTTGCTTTTATTTTAAGTAATAATTATGACTGGATCAAGTAAAGCTCAATTTGTTACCATGTTATAATAATATTAATTTACTGTCAAGCTTACTCACAATCAAAATTTACTGTACTGTCCGTTTTGTTTGCAGGTATGTTCCTTTTGTCTATTCTACTGTGTTCTCATGAGATGTTTAAAAAAATCGGTCACATTGTTATGTTGATGTTAAAAATATATTTCTTGTTTCAATTTTGATTAAATGTGTGCGTCATCGAGTTTGACTGTTAAATTCTTTTATTAATCTTATGTTATTGTTGCGTGCGATCTTTGTCTACAAGCTGTGTAGGTACGTGATATAGACGGATAGGAATTCGAGGCTAAATGACGAGATCTAATTATTACGAGGTTCAATAGTTAGCAGTGCGTAGGTATATAGGGTGTGTGCGGATGTGGATGATAATTGGGACACGTCAATACAGGTGTTCTCCAGCCGGAGAGTTGGTGCCTAGATGCGGCGGGCATTGCGTGCTGTATCGATTTCTGCTTAAAAGACTGGGTTACAAGCCTTGTACACTAAATCATACATACAAGATTCAAATAGGGCCCGGAATAATTTTAAGCATAGGTAATATGCATGATCAATATTAAAATACTGGAACATACCTAAGTCATTATCTTCTCATAGCGATCATCCCGTTTCTATTCCAGTGCCTGCTTACCTAACTTGAATTAATTAACGAGTCTGTTTCTACCCGCCTGCTGAGGAGGGCAATATTTTTCGAGTGTGTAGGTATGTTACTAATATTTACAGAAGCGAATGCCAGTGAATAGTTAAATAGTTATTGAAATCATGTAGTAGGTAAGTAGATTAAAACTACCTAGTATAAATAATAATAATCTCAAATGAACTTTTATGGACTTAATATCTGTTTCGAATATTTAAAATACGTAAATATTTCCAAAAAAACAAGTTCAATCGATAGTATTTCAATTTTGGTTGTTGACTGGCATCCAATTGCATAATACCTAGATGTCGATTACTATTAATAGATGTGACACGAGATAGGACCTAGCGGGGGTAGCGACGTGCGGGGGTGCCGGCGAGAGCGAGGGGCGGGGGCGGGATGGCCGGCCGCTGAACCTAGCCAGTCGAAATCAATACAGCTGCTCCCCGCGTCGTAAGCCCGCGCTCGGTGCTCGTCTGGAGCCTGTTGCCATGGTTACACAGTCAGATAAACCACGCGGGGACACCCCACCCCGTTGCCGAGCGCCTCGTCCCCCGAGCCCTCGGTACCCTTGTATCCGACTGCCAGCCAGCACCCGGCGCTCCAACCGACCCACTCTCATCCCCTCATTTTCACATAAAACGTTACTTTTTGCTAAAAAATCGTTTATTGTGACGACAATCTGTTATGCCGCGTGAAACACTTTTAATATTGAAACAGCCGTTTTCACTATTTATTGGATATCTAACTAGTATACTGCTTAATATGTAGAGGACCTAGCGCGATGTTTTCCCTATAAAACCTCCGCTTTAGGCAAACAATTCTTAATTAAACTAAGGCGAGAGAATGGGATTCGCCATCCATTGACACCTCGCCTCTCATCGTGTCAAAGGGATTACATAGCGCCAGCGAGATGTAGTTGATTTGAGGGAGTTATAGGTGTACATTTTAAAGTGAATAATCCTAAATCATCCATCACCTGTTTTTTCTTTAAGTTACAATAAAATTAAATGTTTGTCAGAATCGGTACAAAACACCGGCTAAGGATGTAGCGATTCCGTAGCTATTGCCTACGCACATTTTTTTTCATTTAAGATGGGCCCGAATAACTAAATTGAAATATCGGTTGAAGCGGTGGAACATTAAGTTACGACACCGTAAAATAACGATATTGCTATTTTTTGTTACCGAAAAAATAATATTTAAAGATACCGAAATTATAAAATAAAGGTAATAAAGCTTCAATACGTTTACGTTTTAGAATTAGCAACGTTGCGCTCGCATCGTATCGTTTATTCGATACCGATAGATACCGTTACTGATATTTTAATTTTACGGTAGCGATATTTTATACCGGTACCACAACTGCACTTGTTGACCGTTCTACCTTTATAAAAAATCAAATCGGTACCCTAATTTTATACCGATAGGGTTATAGATATGTACTTACGTAGTAACTATTAAGTGTTTTGTTGCGGTATACAGTATTCTACTTTTTTAAATGCAGGGGAACCGCTGAGACTAACATTAATAATCGAAATAAGGGCCAATATTATTGTTCTGCATAAAATATTATATACTTAATGTCACTAATGAGACTGGGAATAAGTGTGAGATATACCTATATTTTTATTTTTATCTACATTGGGTATTCGTCTATCGTACATACTTGTAATGATAGTTGTAACATTGAATAATTGTAAGTTGTTTAATAATTACAAATCATAATGGCCTCTGTGGTTGAGTGTTGGACTCAGGATCCGTAGGTCCCGGGTTCGAATCCCGGTGGAAACATCACAACAATCTCTGTGATCCCAAGTTTGGTTTGGACATTACAGGCTGATCACCTAGTTGTACTCAACACCTGAAAGTAAAGTGATCCGTGATTCGAATTCGGAAGGCATATTAAGCCGTGTGCCCCGGTTTACTTACTGATGTAAATATGTAGACGTTACGTGAGTCATGTCATCCACTGTTGATGAGGTTGGTAATCCACCCCACAACCAGTGACGAGCCGTTCTCACCTTATATGAAAAACGTATGTGAACAGAGCTTTATTACCTAACTTTTAGGCAGATAAGACCAGAGGATGGGAAAGAACAATTTGGAAAAGCAGCCAATGTCCTTACTATCAAAGAGATTTTACAACATTCATTTCCGGGAATGGCACATCACTACTCACAACCCACTCTATAGAAGAAGAACAAAGTCGCAATACTTGATTAACCTATAACTATACTCAATAAGATTTTAGTGAAGAGCAAACAGTAAAGCCCTGGGTGCATAGATAATAATTATTATGGTGATGAGGATAACATTGCTATAGTTTTCATCGAGTCCCATTAATAATCATCACATCGAAACGTTATACTTAGCTGAGTAGAATAAGCGGCGCAAGAAACTGGTCGTGGTGTCTCGATTGCAGTACGGGCATCAAACATAAAATTTAGGATAAGCATGTTAGTGTTATTCGTAGTTGACTACGGAATCCTAAAATAGGTGCGGCTTTTGAAAGTATATCGATCGTCTTAAAATAATTTCCTTCATACAACCGTTGACCCATAGCACAGAATACATATTAGTGTTACGTACCCATAAGGTGAACGCGCACTTAGACGCAACGAGACCCCGGAAAATTCATACAAACCACCTCGTTTTACACAGACACTTCACATTGGCGTTATCGTACACGTTTGATGACTAAAGTAAGACTTAGGGGGGTGAGGTAAACCTAGCTCACTCGCTGGTGGGGAGTATTCTATGACGCAACACAGGAGCCGTACGCGCCGAAGTCATCGCATTTATAAATCTTTGTATGAAATCGTGTGCAACGTCGTGTACCTTTCCGCGCCGCACGACCCACATTTTGCTGCAGATGTTTGTGCGATGATTTCGGCACAGGAGCCGTGTCTAGGTTCGCGTTCACCTTTAGGGGATGGGACGAATTTTTAAAAATGTCAGCATTTTTTCATCACACACATTGTAATTATTTTTGAATTTAGAATATTAGATAGGTACCTTTACTACTTCGATAACTTTACTACTCGTATTTATTTTTTCGAATAAAAAATTATACGTAAACAACCATTAATAATTAGCTGATCACGAGATCCTGACTTTAGTTGTGGCCGGATTCTTCTACCTACTGTCTCTTCTATGACAATATACAAGTTTACAACTAGACTACTACTAATGGGCCATTTGTTTAAGCTTTATGTTTTGTTATTATTATAATGTAATGAATACATGTGTAATTAACTCTACTGTGTATTTTACTTTAGTTTAATTAAGAACCTATTATATATTGCTAAAGTACCTGTTTCAGGGCAGTAGTGTATAATAAATCGTCTTGAGAGTGTAATCGTGTTGTTAACTATACTGAATTTATTTGTGAAGTTGCCTACGCGCTGCGATAACTGATGAGTCGCTGAGCAGCGAATTCCAAAACATAAACACTGGGCGTTATCCGATTTCTGATACTCCTTTGTTGATTAGCTCGTTACTGTATCCTGTTTATTACTCTGCCTTTCATCGAAATGCTATGGTCAAGCATTTCATCGAAATGCTGTCGTCACATAAATATTGTACCCAACATAAAACCATAAGTAATTTTCAAATTGTTTATTTGTTTCAGAATGTTGACCACAAGGCAAAGTTCCGATCCAAAAAAGGGCAACTTCCATTTATAGAGTTGAATGGCGAAGAGATTGCCGACAGCACTTTCATCATAAAGGAGCTTTCCGAAAAGTTCAATAAGGACCTTGATGCGGGTGAGTCTTGCTTGTCATTAGTACTTGATTAGCTATTCATGTCAGACAGCCGCAGTTACTGGCATCTTGTTTCACTGTCATTTGATAGCCTTGTAACACAACATCATAATAATAAGCCAACATTTCTCAGAAAATATACTATTATAGGTATAAAAATACTCCTACAGTACGTTTTGTAAAATTTCTTCGACAAAAATGAATAATAAATACAGGGTGTTAGTGACATCGTAACGAATACTCTAGAGGGATGATTCAGACCATGATTCTGAGTTCATCATCATCATCAGCCGTATGACGCCCACTGCTGGGCATAGGCCTCCCCCAAGGATCTCCACGACGATCGGTCCTGCGCTGCCCGCATCCAGCGGCAACAGCTGCAGCGGCGGCAGCCGAGTTCATATCAAGTGGAATTTTCCGTCGCAAAATTCATGTTATTTTTTTAGTTTTTTTAAATTATTTTCAATTCTATACTTTTGCGATGTAAAATTCCACTAGATATTAACTCAGAATAATCAGCTGAATCATCGCTCTCAGTATTCGTTACGATGTCACTTACACCCCATACAAGTACATACAGTAGCCATACAAGTAGGTATGGGTGTTAGTGACACTGTAACGAATACTGAAGGGGATGATTCAGACCATGATTCTGAGTCGATATCAAGTGGAATTTCCTGTCGGAGAACTTATGAAAATTTTAGAGCTTATTTAAATTATTTTCCATTCCATACTTTTGCGACGGAAAATTCCACTTGATATCAACTCAGAATCATGGCCTGAATCATCCCTCAAAGTTTTCGTTACGATGTCACTAACACCCTGTATATTATGATTATCAATTTCGTAAATTATCTTGCGCTCCGTTGCTATGCGGGATATTGTATAGAGTACAAAAATAGGTCCCGGTAAAAGGCTCATTGGAATTCTAGTCTAGGTAATAACTGGGCTTTGCGCATGTGCTTTCAGCTAGTCTGTGCGGTGAGAAGGTAGAATTTTATTGTCGTTCATTGGAAACAGTAGTGTTTTAATAGGGCTCGTCAGTACTCGTGACTGATTGATGTTGTTGTTGGTGTGCAGGACTAACTCCGGAGCAGCGGGTGGTGGCCCACGCGATGATCTCGATGATCGAGAACCACCTCTCGTGGGTGCTGCTGTGGTGGCGCGCCAAGTACCCCGACAGCGTCATCAAGGGCTACCAAGTCAACCTGCAGAATGCTCTCAACACTCGTCTGCCCAACCCGATTCTTAACTTCTGCTACAAGCTCACCTCAGGCCGCAAGGTAAATTATTATGTGTATATTTATTTATATTGTTATGTTATAAAGCTTTTTTCATTGCACTATAATATTTTGAAATAAGAAAAAGAAAAGAGTGTACCGACTATCTATTAGTAAAGTTCAGTATAATACTTGTTGCGTAACACTTGTGCGAAATACCAACAAACTTTGTTCCCTGAACGTAAAGTTCAATGGTAGCTTTTACTAATATTTTTTTCTATTGTAAAGCTCCGTTTCATATTTCTTTTATTTCTTCCTTCTGATAGTTGTTTAGAATGAGGGCTTTTCCAGGCTACGTTCCTCAAAAACAATGTAGATGGCGCTGTAAAGATTTGCCTTCGTTTTACCTCCTAATTTCATGGATAACAGTAACAGACATAAATGTACCTTTTATCTTTGTTTTTTGACTCTTTTCATTACACCCAGGCATAGTAAGGCAGGTAAGAAAATAGGGAATTATCACATTAAATCTCAACAGCGTCACCTATATTATTTTTGGGGAACTTAGCCTGTAGTGTCGCTCATTCTTAGTTTAACAGGCGTATAATACAAGCAAAACAATACAAAAAAATATCTTACCTTATAGTTTTGTAAAATATTTTAAGACGTAACGATATTGTTAATGTTGCATTAATTTATTCCATTGACAAACAAAGACAGAGCTATTGTGTCTGTAAGGTAGTTTTCAAACGAAACAATTGATTTATCTAATTTAAAACTGTATATATTTGCAGGGCATGAAGAAGGCTAAAGCCCACGGGATTGGTGTGCATACTCAGGACGAGATTATAGAATTTGGCAAGAACGATCTTCGAGTGCTCTCCGACTTGCTCTCGGACAGGCCTTTCTTCTTCGGGGACGAGCCCACCCTGGTAAGTAGCTGTGTGAAATTTTATTGATAAGGCGGTGAGCGCGCGATACAATACAAGCGCCGAATTGGGTGGGCGCAAACGTGGTACTAGGTGCAACAGTGCAGCGAAAGGATGGGGGTGAAATAGGCATATTTCAGTGAGATGTTGCGTTGGAACAACGTACATCATGGTCCCGTGCACGCAGCTTTGTCTTAACGTTGCAATAACTGTAGCAAATGTAAGTTGATCCGGTGTCTAGTTTATTTGCTATTAGTCGTTGTTATTTACAGATTGTTTTGTATAATTATAAAATTATCGCATGACTAAATATTTACACTTTTTCAAATTGTTCTTTAAATCCTATTCTCACTTCGCCCGAACAAAAGATAAGTTGAAGATGAATTTCGACGATTACTTTTCTGAAAATTAGTGGGTTTGGGGGAGGGCAATGGTCATGCGCCGCGTGGGTTGGCCCCCACTCCCCTGATCTACCCCGCAGATCTCGCGGCTCTATCTAGGACACAGCCCGGTAATTCCAGAGTACATCGCTGTGGATGCACCTGAACGATGCGCGGCCGCGCAAGGCCGAGGAAGACCTGTCGTTGCCTCCCCTCATCCCTGTTTACTTCCATATAGTACAAGGTCTAAGGGAATTATTACGTTTGCCTTCATTACATTTCCCATTAAGGTAGACGAAGACCACAGACTAATATCGTGACACACCACTTTCCAATCAAAATCTTCATGGTACATACTCGCTGGTGTAAAGTACTGAGGGACTTTCTAAACTACGTTTCTCAAAAACAATATAGATGGCGCTGTACAGATTTAAACTTCTAATTTCATGGATAACAGACATATCTTTGATTTTGGGTATAAATGATAATAACTCTTTTTATTACACCCAGGCACAATTACATCTTCGACTCATGATTATTCTGATCAAACTAAAGAGAAGCAATATACTTAGTAACATAATTCTATACATAATGTGATCCAAATATCAAGCAACAATTATTCTTAGTTTTTGCCATAACATTGTATTTTGTAATTATCACGTTAAAACTGAACAACGCCATCCATATTGTTTTTGGTGAATGTAGCCTGGAAAGTCCTTCTTTGACATAAGACTAATTGTCGTATGACTCCACATTCGCTTCTTACATCTGTTTCGTTACCCATTTTTCATTCGTTCTCTTTGTATGTCCGAACTATCTAAGTATAATATACATACCCGTATAATTCTCAATTCGTCACTACATCTCCTTATACAGTTTTCACATCACAATTCTCCCTTTTCACACTATTCCTTGTTACCATATTTGAAATGTCACCCCACTGCAATGATACTCCTCCGCATTTATTTAATGTGATTATTATTGTTATTATTTCAATTTAGCAATCTGGTTACAGCTAGATGTGGTGGCGTTTTCTAACTTGGCCCAGTTGAACTTCATCGACAAGGAAGTGTCACATCCGCTGCGGGATGCTATGAACGAGTCATTCCCGAATTTGGTGGGGCTGGTTTCGCGCATCAAGGAGCGTGCATTCCACGACTGGGACGACATCTGCTCCACGCTCGATCTGAACGCGCACCTGCCCAAGCCGCCAAAGGAGACGAAGGAATCCAAGGAGGGTACAGGGCCCGCTGAGAAGCAACCGCTGCCAGAAGAACCCGAGAAGGGCAAGGTACATATTTTTTTATCTCCTACATTCGTTAATATAACTTGCTGTGAAACATGAGAATTGTGTGCTTAATATTAATCGCAGTGTCGCTTCATTTCACTATTAAAAACAAACGATTACTTACAGGGCGACGAGAAGGAGAAAGAGCTGGAAAAGGAGCCAGAAGAGAAGAAGGAGAGTGAGAAGGAGAAGTAAGCGTTGGAGGACAGCGAGCGCGTATACATGCTGCATACAAGTTGAATATACACTTAAGAGTCAGACTCGTAATACATACACTGTACATTGTAAGCGTGTAAATCCATTTGTCTTTCCCGTTCTTTCAGTTAACGTGGACGCGACGCGTCTCTTCGATATAATTGTGCTTTTGATTTATTATAATCGTACATATAATATATATTCGATCGATGTCGTGTCGTGATTATAAAAAGTACGTATGTAACCATCAAAGTAATTTGTTGAATATTTTAATACATTATTGCAAATTAGTTATATTTAATGTGGATACGGCTTTTTATGGTTATTAATTTTAGTACATGTACTCATTTTATGTTTAAATTTTATCGAATATGAAATTAATGTCTGGTAGGTAATTTGATTGTTAAGGTACTTACAGGATTAGATAAACTTTTATTCTGATGAACGCATAAATATAATGTAATATTAATAATACGTAAATATAATAAAATCATAACATTGGTGTATTGTTGTATGTTGGTAATTCCACATCTCATTCAGAATATTGTAGGTAAGTGTAGGGAGCTCGACATGACTCTTGAATCAATGTTTCGATTTAATCAGTATGTAATAGTATCATTGTCCTGTGTACCTTTTGAACACTTAGGGTCTTGTGAAAGATAATACTCATTCATCCATCGATATATTAATTGTATGACGATACTTGTCGTCAAATGTTTTAATTCTACGGGATATTAAGTCTAGTATAATTGATACCAAAAATTGGCTGATGTTTAGTAGATAATTGAAAACTATAACGCATTTGTCGAAAGAAACTATTGAGAAAAATGGTAATAAAAATTGTGGTTATGATTGAACGACTGTTTTTAGATTCTATTGGGTTTATAAACGAAATTTTACAATTTACAAATATTTGATAAACGAAAAAGCCTGGAAGACTGTTTTTTCATGTTATTGTGTAATACATAAGTCCATAAAATTTTGATATTGTATTAATAATGTTTAAGATTTAGGGACAAATGTACTCAAATTTTTATATGTACCTATGTATTTAAATTCGAATGTGTATTAGGATTTCGTGGCGCGGCAACGACGTCGGCGCCGTCGTCGACATAAAACAAGTCTCCATGCTCATCTTACGTTTCAAGTATCATACTTATTGTGACTGTCTCTCCGCATGGTTCGTGCTAACTTTAGGTCGAAATAACAAATTATCATCGCACAAATAATGCACCCACAATTATACAAAGTACTTTATAAAAAGACTGTTTGAATGAAAGTCAATATCATTCCAATGTGACCAGCTGGCTGTAGAACGGTTATATTTTGTATTAGTATGGTGTTATTCACTGAAACAGGCCGAGTTTCACATTTAGGAATAAATCACCGAAATATGTTGTACATTCCAGCCTCTTAAGCGACGTGTTTGAACTAGTAATTATGCACTTGTTATGGCAGCTTTATTATTCTTTACTAAATTAAATAATTTCGCTTCGTGAATCTTGGCTTGGGAGAGAGTTGTACTAGTCGGTTCACTTGGCCGGAGGATATCGGTACCATACTTTTTTAGGTTTGGTCTCTTTACCATTGCATTTTGATAATTGATTAAATTAGAATAAAATAAATGTAAGTCGATAGGTCTGAAATTTTACATATAAATATCATTTTAACGGTAATCGTAAGATAATAAGCCATAGATATGCGTAACATTGTTCGGTGTTACGTTAGCTGTTAAGGCGAAATGCGTCAAGGTTGAGGAATGTTCGTTAAGATAGTAGATGTTAACAGTAATTAATCAGTGTAATGGAATTTGATTTTATGTATAAATTTTAATTTGAATTTTTGGGGTATGGTTGACCACTGAGTCCCTCCCGACAACTGCTGACCATCACTGCCATTAGTCTCACGTGTAAGGAATTAAGAATAAGAGAGTATAAGTTTAGGAAATGGAATTTCAAGCGGCGCGTGCAATCACAGAGATCGCGAGGACCATGGGTGCACGCGCGGCTTACATTACAGATACTGATATATAGGAATAGTAGCGAGGCTACCTGGCCCGATCATCCATCTTTAAAGCCTGTTTCAGTGTGATGCAACATCTTGGTAGAGTTTGTAATGGCTAGCAATTGTATCTTTACACAAGCGTAGCGTCACTGGTACCGCACGTACACCACCGCACCACCGACTGTTTCACGTCGCCGCGTCGCAGGAGACGGTCGCTGTCACCTGCACTGTCACATACAACATTAGTTCTGTGTGAGCGTGATGAGGTTGATTGATATGTTACAGGCTGTAACTATATAGTGCTAGTTACATTTTAATCTTAATGTAAGGCTAGAATAAGGTCAAATTTTCGATCAAGATTTAAGCGCAACCAGGTTATTAGAGACAATAAAGTAAAGTTGACTCCTACATACTACTACATGCATTTTAAAATTAGACAGTTTACATATTAGAAAAAGTAAGTAATTTTGAATAGGGTTTGGAGGCTCGTAATTATATACTTAAGTATGGAAGCGTGCTTTCCTTTATTGTCTCTATCATCCATCATATAGGTTACATAACACGTATATAATCCGTACGGTAATCTACTTCATGACATATTCCGATCTGACTCAACTTGTAATGTTGTAAGTTAGTGCTATTATACAAATTAATCGTAAAGTATCTTATATGTAGTTAGTATTAGGCATTTCGAGTATGTTTATATTATTATATTATTGAGTCTTAGAAAACATTTTAAGAGAAAATGAGTTATAGTTACGTTTTCTTTTGGTAATCGTATTATTCATTAATTCACTATTATAGTAATTGTGGTTTTCAATTATTGTGTCAATATTTTAACCTAAGTATAATTCAATTAGATAGTAATGGTTCGCCATAAATGTACCGATTACTGAGCTTTCAGTGGACACAATGTTCTTGTAAGGATTTCAGTGTAATATTCTGTCGCCATTAAAGTATATATCTACTTACTAAAATACAATGCTAAATGCTTCCACGTGGGATGCTTTTACCTGAACATCTTGAAGTGTACACGGTGAAGCATGGAGCTGCTGTTTTTCTTAACAAACCTTTTTCCTACTGTTTCTATAGATGGATGTAGAGCCTATTCAGTTCTGTTTCGATATGACCAGGCCATTAATTCCCTCAACGCTAGATCTAAACGAATGAAATATGTAATTAAGTATATTTTTGCACTTATAGCGGCACTAAATTTCTTACAAAAAACATACATAAGTAGCTTAATGCCACTGCTGGGCCACACCTCGGGCACTTCACACGTAACACCTCGTTTTACACAGACACTACCCATTGACGTTAGTCTGTGTTTCTTCTGTGTTTGTGACGTCTGACGCCAATACGATTGAAGACGAAAGTAAGACCGAGGGGCTGTGGTAAACCTAACTCAGTTGCTGGTGGGGATGGGAGAATTGCCGTTCTATACATAGTATTATTCTTTATTCTATGGCTGCACATGCCCTCGATAAATTTGAGTCGTGTGCGTTACCCCAACAAGAAAGTATCTCCTAGAGTTATATGAGTAGAACGTATAGTTGGTGCCTTATCTGCTGTAAATGTGCCCCCACATAAAAAATGTGTGCCCCCTGTCGTTTCGAAAAAAAATCGAAAAAACGATTCTTGCTGGGGTAACGTTTTTCTAGCAGGAAAATTCTAAACGAATGATCGGAGAGAGAAAAACTGTGCATGGCCAGATAGCTTATATGTGTGCCAAAATGTGCCCCCAAAAATAAAATCTGTGCCCCTTCAGATTTTCGAGATATTGCATTTCCTGCTGGAGTAACGTTTTGATGAATAGTATATCTCTAAAACCATTGCATGTGCCCCTGTAGAATAAACATACGCGAGTAGCTCTTAATGTGTGCCCCTTTGTGCCCCAATTAGATTTTAGAAAATATTTATAGTTTTCAAGTTATCGCGGTTTTATGAAAACCCGAAAAAACATCGCAGCGCCTAAATGAGACAAGGCATAACTTCGCTGAAAACTGTATTCGGTCTTTCTTAACGCTAATAATAACCATACAAAGTTTCAAAAATGTTCATGCATGCGTTTTTGAATAATCTTGCTAAAAGTAAAAACGATGGTGTCATAACTTTGACGGCAAAATACAAGGAACTGGCACAATCCCAGATGTGTAGGTGTAAACCAAAATCTTGTGCCTTTAGTCAAAAATACAGGGTGTTAGTGACATCGTAACGAAAACTTTGAGGGATGATTCAGGCCATAATTCTGAGTTGATATCAAGTGGAATTTTCCGTCGCAAAGGTATGGAACGGAAAATAATTTAAATAAGCTCTAAAATTTTCATGACTTCTCCAACAGGAAATTCCACTTGATATCGACTCAGAATCATGGTCTGAATCATCCCCTTCAGTATTCGTTACAGTGTCACTAATACCCATACCTACTTGTATGGCTACTGTATGTACTTGTATGGGGTGTAAGTGACATCGTAACGAATACTGAGAGGGATGATTCAGCTGATTATTCTGAGTTAATATCAAGTGGAATTTTCCATCGCAAAAGTATAGAATTAAAAATAATTTAAAAAAACTAAAAAAATAACATGAATTTTGCGACGGAAAATTCCACTTGATATTAACTCAGAATCATGGGCTGTATCATCCCTCTGAGTATTCGTTACGATGTCACTAACACCCTGTATATGGTGAAAATATTGAGCTTCAAATGTTACGCATTAAGTAAATATAAACAAAAAACCAAAATATGTAAACAACGGCTGGTTATCCGACCAAATCTGAATGACTACTAAAAAGCGACGGATTCATACTTAACGAGGACCTTCTTTATTGGACGTATTATACCTAAGCTGTTGTCCTTACAGTCGCGTTCAAAAGTTTTGAGGGCTAATTAAAAAATATATTAAATGCACCTTGTGACTATATAAATGAAACATAGTTTTAACTCTGCTTTACAATAAATGTGACTTACATTAGTATAAAAATACAGGTATGTCACAAAACAGTTTGGTCACGATTTTGAGCATGTTAGTCACATGTACATTTTATTTGAAAATGGCTCTTATAAATGTATTAATCATGTGTAAGGTCATAGAAACAGCTATTAAAATATAATCCAATAACAACTTTATTTTATTAGTTATTACTTTTCTACTTCAGTGTACTCAGGCACAACACGTGTGAACCGGTTAGTGAGTAAAGTAAAGAAGGTCATCGATATGTATGAATCCGTCGCTTTTTAGTAGTCATTCAGATTTGGTCGGATAACCAGCCGTTGTTTACATATTTTGGTTTTTTATTTATATTTACTTAATGCGTAACATTTGAAGCTCAATATTTTCACCATATATTTTTGACTAAAGGCACAAGATTTTGGTTTACACCTACACATCTGGGATTGTGCCAGTTCCTTGTATTTTGCCGTCCAAGTTATGACACCATTGTTTTTACTTTTAGCAAGATTATTCAAAAACGCATGCATGAACATTTTTGAAACTTTGTATGGTTATTATTAGCGTCAAGAAAGACCGAATACAGTTTTCAGCGAAGTTATGCCTTGTCTCATTTAGGCGCTGCGATGTTTTTTCGGGTTTTCATAAAACCGCGATAACTTGAAAACTATAAATATTTTCTAAAATCTAATTGGGGCACAAAGGGGCACACATTAAGAGCTACTCGCGTATGTTTATTCTACAGGGGCACATGCAATGGTTTTAGAGATATACTATTCATCAAAACGTTACTCCAGCAGGAAATGCAATATCTCGAAAATCTGAAGGGGCACAGATTTTATTTTTGGGGGCACATTTTGGCACACATATAAGCTATCTGGCCATGCACAGTTTTTCTCTCTCCGATCATTCGTTTAGAATTTTCCTGCTAGAAAAACGTTACCCCAGCAAGAATCGTTTTTTCGATTTTTTTTCGAAACGACAGGGGGCACACATTTTTTATGTGGGGGCACATTTACAGCAGATAAGGCACCAACTATACGTTCTACTCATATAACTCTAGGAGATACTTTCTTGTTGGGGTAACGCACACATTTGAGTCACGCTGCTCCGCTCCGGGTTAGTGGAGGTGTGGACGTAGTGAATATATCCTCTATGGTGTTGAGTATTCCGGGACCGACGGCTTAACGTGCCTTCCAAAGACAATCAGGTGATTCAAGCCCGCAATGTCAGACAAAGGACAGCCTAACAAAGTTATTTCGGCAATGTCCCCTTCGGGAATTCGAACCCGGCTCTCTAGATCGTATGTAAGCAGTTACCTAAATTCTCACTACACTGGGCAAAGGCCTGCATCAACTGGAGGGAATATCAAGTATCGACTCCACCACGTTGTAATTACGTACTCTACTGCCGGTTAATTGGAAAAATATGTGTAATAATATAATATTATAATAATCATGTTACTTAACAAAACCTCGATTTCATTCCGGGTATTTTTTTGATGCATGAATTTTCCGTCGCAAAATTCATCAAAATGTTTACTGTTACTTTTTAATAAGTAATTTACTCAGAACCATCATTGTTCACCAAAAACTATAGATGGCATTATACAGCTTTAACGTGATAATTAAGTACCTATTTTTTCTCATTACTATTTCACAATATAATGTGATGGCAGAAGCATATAAAAATAAGAGTTGCTTGATATTTGGATCACATTATGGATAGAATGATGTTCATACCTACCTATATTGCTTCTCTTTTATTTTTTTTGATCAGAATAATAATGGGTGGAAGATGTAATTGTGCCTGGGTATAATAAAAAGGGTCATCATTAATACCCAATAACAAAGATAAAAGATAATGTCTGTTATCCATGAAATTAGAAAGTTAAACAAAGGAAAATCTATAGAGCGCCATCTATACTGTTTTTGAGAAACGTAGTAGCCTGGAAAGTTCCTCATTATCCCTCAAAGCTTTCGTTACGGTGTCACTAACACCCTGTATATGCCCTGTATAAGCACGTGCTGACAAATTTGGTTTCACCCTAAGGCGATAATAAACAAGTGTGAAAATTAATCATCACATTAAAGTATCGCGGTCCAGTGGCTTAGACTTCTTGACATGACATTACTCAACTTGACATTTATTCAACAACCTCTTGTTTATACTTATTGCGGATCCTCTACACTACAATGATAATTGATTGATGATAATGTACTTATAAGTATTTTAAAATACTTACGTTTATCGAAGGAGAAAGTACATTGCCAACATAGCTTTTCGAATCTGAAGGTAGTACAGTTTGAATCCCTCAGTCATACAAAAAACCGGCAATCGATTCTAGACCCTTCAGATCGTGACTTGGACGTCCTAACAACTAGACCTCGACGTAATTTAATGTATAATTACTTACCCACATATTTCCGAAAATATCGTTGCTAAACTAAACTGGGCGTCCAAAAAAAAAAAAAACCCACAGTGCTGTTGTCTTACATTTTGTATCGAATGAGAGCCTTCAGCGCTCCCCATTTCTCCGGCCGTAAAAATAGTTATAATGCGATTTACGGCAAATCTGCAATAAAAAATGTAAGCGCCTTTTTGTAAAATCACATTCTGATATCAACAAAACATGATTTCTTTCAATTAATTTCAATCTGGATTGAAACTAGAAAAAAGGCGTTTACTTGGTTTTCACTAGGCGTCGATATCAGGTATCTCCTATCTCCCGGTTTACTAAACTAAATGTCTTCAGTAGATACTAAGTACCTATTTTACCAGCTTTTTTCCCGATGACACGATAAAGTAAGGGTTGAACTTCATCTGATAGCATCCAGGCCCGGACTGAGATCTAAAACCGTTCGGGGCATTCGAGAGACGATCGGTCCTTTACCATAAACCCTAGCCTACTTATATAAAAAAAGAAAAAAACTACGAATGTACCTAAATAGTTCAAGTCGAGATACTGTTATTGCAGTAGTTGGATTCAACCGCTTTCGACAGCTATCAAAACTGGTTACGTTCGAATCGAGCTTTTCGGAGCACCTGCAGAATTCAACTATTTTCTTCATACGATCACTTAGCTTTGTTTCGTGGGCCTGGACCACCCGAAGCAGACCAGTTGCATAGATGCAAAAAAAACCGCATTTCATCCCAGTCTGCTGACTCGTATGTTTTGTGCCCCTAGAGTAGAGATCAGCAGGAGAGTAGATCGATAACAGACAGTGGTCGGAAGCGTTATTATTACGGTTACCTACGTGTTCCGTTGGTAACATAACAAATCTGTCCGACAGAATCGACGGTCACTCGTACGTATTTTAAGTTGAATTGGTGCACAATAATTGCTGCCCACTTAATACCGCCTAGTGCCTATAACCAGATAGGTGCTCCCAACATATTTTAGAAATAAAATAACATTTAAAGGTGGCCGGCAGTTCTGACGTCAGGATGGCCGGTCACTCGGCGTTTTTATGGTTATAGACGCCAAGATACGGTAATATTTATCATATTATATTTATGAGCCAATATTAGCAGCCCACTTACTTGGCCATAAACCATTGAGCAACACGGGCCTCTGTGGTATAAACTTATAATACGGTTGACGGACAGCCTAAAGTGTTCAGGTAAAAAAGATATCGCCGTATATAGTTTTTTTTAGTTTTCCGAAAATATTAGTACCCAACCTCTAATAGATGGCGCCGGTAACAACGTAATAACGCAAAGACCGTAATAACGCAAAGACCTTGTATAGAGGTCTTTGTAATAACGACTATTCTGACGGACACAAACACAAAGTTACAGAAACAAAGAGAAATAATATGTCTAAGATTACTTTACTATGACTTCCCTTTCCCTTCCCTTTCCCTTTTTTGGGACTCAAACTCCCGCTGTCAGTGTCATGCCGCCCTGCCGAATGGTGGTTAGTTTTTCGCAGCTAGAGGATATGGAGATTTCGAATTACTGTGAGCAAGCTATACTGTGAGCAAACCAAATGCCAATGAGGGACTTTCCAGGCTACGTTGCTCAAAAACGATATAGATGGCGATGTAGAGATTTTCCTGCATATATTATATGTATAACTTTTATCTTTGTTATTACACCCAGGCACATTGTTCCTTATTCTATGTCCAGGCACAACACGTCTTCCACCCATTATAATTATTCTGATCAAAATAAAGAGAAGCAATATACTTAGGTAGGAACATTATTTTATAGTTAGTAATTAAGTAAGTATCTAATCTAAACATCAAGCAACATTATTTGTATAATAAAGATACATAACATACATACATACATAAACTCACGCCCGTAATCCCTAATGGGGTGGGCAGAGCCACAAGTAATCAAAGACAACTTGCAGCCACTGTTGATTCGAAGTCCAAAGATGGATATGATGAACCTTATGGTGATAAGGGATCAGCCTATCGCCCATAACATTAGTCCATCATGTTAGAGGACACAATCCCAAAACAAACAATAAAGATAAAACTTGCTTATGTCTTTTATCCATGAAATTGGAAGGTTAAACGCAGGAAAATCTAAGTACTTACTTATATATTTTTTTGGGAACATTAGGTACCTGGAAAGTCCCTCATGTTGTGTACTGGATGGCTTAACTATTGTTAGCATATACTATCGAGTAGATATCCAAGCACCTAAAGAATAAATTCAATAAAATTTTGTTGCATAGTTCGGCTACTTTCAGAGTACAGAAAAGCGTCGATATTTTCTCTAAATATTTTGCATAGGAACATTTTATAAAACCTTTTCTCAGGAATCTCTTTTTCCTTAGGTATTTTGCCGAGGTACTACTACTTTGACTAGATAGGTAGGGGAGTCCAGGATACTTGGAACTCCATTAAAGCTCTTATTTTTATTAGTTATGGTCCCTCTTTGTATTGTTAAACAAATAGCTCAGGAAATTAAGAACAAAGTTTTAATATCTTTATTATTTTAGTCTTTTTCTTATCGTGTGGGTTGTGAGGTGGAGTACCAAACTCATCAACCCTGGTGTCAGCGTTACTATTGAGCCGCCAAAGGCTCCTGACATGGCTTATGTAACGTCTATTGACTTACATCAGAGAGTAGATAATAGTAACCGGGACCAACGGCTTGACGTACCTTCCGAAGCACGGATCATCTTATTTTCGGGCAATCTGGTGATTCTGGTGATGGTGATCACAAAGTATTTTTTGTTATATGTCCCCACCGGGAATCGAACCCGGGACCTCCGGATCGTGAGCCCAACGCTGAACCACTGGACCACAGAGGTCGTCATTATTTTAGATACAATCAACGTTTAAAAAAATTTTAGAAATAAATAGTGGTTCACGCCAAGCCAACTTGAACAAGATGGCTTAAATTCTTCATGTTGAAGCGGTTACTCCCTACCTGACACGCTGGTTGTTTTCACACTCACTTTTTGTTGTTTCTCACTCACTTAGGTAAACGTTCCTATTACGGCCATATTAAGCTATCTTCAAAAATATCTGTTCAAAAGTTAAGTACTTACCTAGGTAAGTATGTACATTTGCCAGTGCAGTTTATGTACGAATTACCTACTTAATACTTATTTTATTGTTATAAATGCCTTCTGCCTTAAAAAAATCTAATAGGTATAAAAATCAATTAAATCTAATATTCACTCAGAATGTTTTGCATAGAAATAAAATGTAATATTTCGAAAAGGAAATTGTCTTTATTACCTATCTACACCATGGTTTGTTTTGTTTCTATTACCGATTTTACCGACTGCTTCAAAACTAAATTACATCACAATTCACGGTAAGTACTTACAATATTATTATTTTTTAGAAATTCTATTATAACAATATTTATTAAAGTTGAATCAATTAACCTAAACTAAACAATAATGACAACAGCAGGTTTTTCACTTACCTTACAATTTACCTAAAGTGAAAACTTAAACTCGACTGCGGAAAATCGCGCCCTAAAAAGTGTCATACTTAGGTATTTTTATTTATATTATTTTGGGGCAAGATAACGTGCTTCGGTTACGTGTTTTATGCAAGATTTCGAGATAAAACCTATCCGGAGCACGTTGATGTTATCAATTATCGAGTAAATACAAGCAAACCCCCGAGGAAAAGCTAGTAATATGCACAGTGTAAGATACATATTAGTTTGCAAGTTTACCCTCTACACTTTACCTACTTACACCCGAACTTATTGACACCTGGGTGATTCGATGCGACTCGGCCGTCGTTATACCTAACCACCCTCCCGATAAAGCCTTGCTGCCACCATTGTATTCAACAAAACATTTTCATCATCATCCCGTTATTCACAGGGTCAGCTTACCTAACCTGAAGATTTTACAAGTCCGGTTTTTAACAGAAGCGAATACTTGTCTGACGCCGCGAAGGGAAGATCAGCCCAATACAGATCAGGTCACATATCTCCGAAACGCATTTCTCGGAAGATGGGTTTCCTCACTATGTTTTTCTTTTCATTCATCCGAGCACGTGATAATCATTTATGATCCGAATACATGGATTCGAAAGCCAATGGTTGAGGCCCGTGTTGGATTCGAACCTGGGACGCGCACGGCACCGTGGTGAGGAGGGTAGCAGTTACATTATAATTAAAGAACAGAATGATAGAGGCTGTCCTAAGTCCGTTTCAATTTTCGTACTCTCCAATAATTGCTCTATTAATGCATTAGGCGGTTTTCACGTTTAAATATATTTTTTGGCCTTTTCATCTCAAAACTTTGTCTGTGGGTTTTCTCACCTTGGGAATATTCCCGGGAGCGTCACATCACTAGCACGCTATCCGCGGGGATCCGCTCGTCATCGTTTTCACTTCGCGTGTAACTATTCAATACAAATCTATGCATTGGAACCTTAGAGAAATTCGTCCTCCAAGATCGGAACGCTCCGCTCCCGTTTCCGCTCCCGCTGTCTCAGTGTTCACGGCTTAAACGTGTCAGCGACTCGCTCCCGCTCTCATTATTGTCTTTGTGTTTACGGATTGGATAAAGCATTTAAGCCTCTGCTACTTCATTGTATTTACGTAAAAATATAACTGCTTAGGTATTGCAACGAAGGTAGATCATCCAACTCGTAGAGAAAGTATCTACTTATAAGTTCTCGTTTAACCAACAGGTTACCTACTAAATGTAAAATTTTGCTAATCTGAATACTTACGTTAGTTATCTGCCCACACTATCATTAAAAATACTTTAAAGGTTACCGACCTTATTTTCTTATCGCTGTGACGTTACTCAAGGATTTAATGTACGATGTATGGAGCATCTTAAATTATGTTTTACTATAGTAAGTAATTTAATTAATTGTAATCATTATCAGATTCCTGTACGTAAATATGTAGGTACTTACCTACAGCGCGAATAATGGAGTTGTTCATTCCGTTTGCCTTTGCGTGTAACGATCCTTACTATTCCTGACACGTGGAGGTAAAAAAAAATGTTAAATAAGTTGCAGACTTCATTATCAAGTGGTTAAAGCATTGGGCTCACGATTTGGAGAACCAGGTTCGATTTTCGATGGGGATATTGTCGAAATCACTTTGGGAGACTGTCCTTTGTTTGGCTAGGACATTGCAGGCTGGATCACCTGATTGGCGGAAAAAGTAAGATGTTTCCGTGCTTCAGAAGCCACGTTAAGCCGTTAGTCCCAGGCTACTAGCCCAAATACTTCTAGCAACCCGCAGTTGAGCAGCGTGGTGGAATATGACTGTGAAGGCCTGTGCCCAGCAGTGGGACGTATAAGTATAGGTACTTAGGCAATTTATTATAAATATATTATTAAAAAGTTATGTTATTAATATTAGTTTACTATTACCCACAATCTAATGACTTGTTATTTTGTGCCAAAAAGCAGCATATTTATTTTATATATTTTTGGACACACTATAATAGACAAAAACAGAAGATTAACTAATATAAGCTAAGCTTAGGTACCTAAGCTTTTTATTTATGATAGAGATTTCTTCCAGTTGACCGACGTGGCAAGTGAGACATACAATGGCATTCTTACAGTCATAAGAAAAGTAAATCTGGGAAGTGGTTAAGTATATTGCAAACGGTAGACAGATTGAGCTTGGTTGACGGCTGGATAGTGGGCGTGCGTGTGGCTGCGCGGGCAGGAGCGCCCGGCGGCGGCGGCGGCGGTGCCCGCTCTCCGCGCACACTAGGGCCCCGCCGCGGCACGCGCTCCGGCTCAGTCGGCGCTCGCAGTCCTCCGCTTGCAGACATTTCCGGAACTGCAGCGAAACGCGCGACCCTAACGCATCCTTTAACTTCCTCTTTACTAAATTAAAACTTTTTCCATCAAGAACCGCACTACTACAGATAAGCCCCATCATGGGGCCCCTTCTTTTTCTGAAGTTTTTTTTACTTTTAAACTTTATTAATGTAGTTTTCTCTGAAACTTGCCCCGCCAAATGCCAATGTATCGGCAATTCGGTACGGTGCCTTCACCAAGAACTTATCACGATCCCGAAAACGCCGACGGACACTCTTACGCTGTGAGTATAACTTTATAAATAATTTAAAAGTTGTATTGTTGTATTCCCGTGCTATTTATAGCTAGTTTATAGCGTGGCAGTATAATAAAAGCGAGATTCAAGAGGGCCGTGGCGAGCTGGCGATCGCGAAAAGTTACCCGTATTGTTGCGAAAGCATCTGGTTTTGTTGTTTTGTTCTTTTATTACAGCGCGTTTATCCCGTTCAACTGAGAGTCAAAGTTTATACCTATAACATAATATTTATGCATAAGCGAAGTGAAGCGGGCGGCCCGGCTAGTTTAGAATGTTTGCCACAGTTTCTGTGGATTGCCGGCTAATTTTACAAAATTGATAGAATAAATCAAACTGCCGCTAAAAATTGATTCAAAATGGTTAACACGTGCGCTCGGAACTGAGATCAGAGTATATTTTTGCATGATGGAGTTAATGTGTGTATTAGCGGAGCTTTGTTAATTCGGTCGCGGCGGCCGTGGCGGGCCCACAGCGGCGAGGGCGCGGCGCCGCGGGCCCAACCGGCTGTGCCAAACAATCTTCGCTCACTACCAAACATTTGACTTACTATTCATTCTTATGTTAATGAGTAATTTTGTATAAAATTCTTTCATACTCTTATATTTAAATAAACTTGCCAAGAGCCGAAATATAGATAGATATTATAGGTAAGTACTTAAGTAAGTAATTATCATCTGTTATCCCGTAAGAAAGAAGGATACGAAATCAAAATCACAGAAGGGAAGGAATGTGTACCTAACTGTGAAGTATTTGTAATTTACATATTCCAACAAGTCTACACAAAGAAGAATATGAACATATAAACCAACAAAGCTTTTTTGAGGGCATGATTGTTTTATATCATCACATAGGTACAATGCTCTTATTGAAAGTAACACTTGTGGAATTAGATCGTTTATTTGAGAGTTTTATGAAATATAAACACGGAGCAGCAGCACGGACAGCTCTATTTAGTCGGAACCCACAACCCACCCTTCCAATCATTTGAGCACTGATGATAAGCATCATCAACATGATATGTGATGATGTATGTGATAAGCTGGGCTAAAATACTTGAAAGTTTTGTCCAAATAAATTAGGTACTTCTACATAACATAACATAAACAGCCTATATATGTCCCACTGCTGGGCATAGGTCTCCCCTTAAAAGCCAGGCCAGAATACAAGCCAGGCCTCCCTCTTTTTAGGTACTTCCATAAAAAGAATACAAACAAGCAATAAAATTGTTTATCCGAGCAGGAAAACGACAATATACCTAGAGTACCTTCCTCTTGATCGTTTAAGAATGAAAATAGTACTTATATTTAAAAATCCTAACTACAATATTAATAGGAAGGTATATAAGTATAAAATACATTGTTACGACATAAGTATAATATACTATGGAAAGACTTACAACAACAGACTTGGTGCCGCAAAACACAATTTGCTTACAAACTTTGTTTGCACTTCGTAGTGAAGGACTTGCCCGAAATACTTTTAGAGCAATACGTGTCATGCTGAACACACCTACACTATGTCATGTGACACTTTATCACTTGTGGTAGTTATCAAGTAACCAGTACTAACAATAATATTATACTTATTCATTAAATACGCGAATCTAACTCTGTATGTCCCTAGTTCACCAACTGACGAATCTCTGTATTTGCCACCGTTTTTTTTTTAAAAAGCCTTAAATACCTTTGCGATAAAATTACAATCATAACAAACTGGCGAATTATAGAATAGGTCTCGTTGAAAAATGTTATTTCCACCACTTTTATTTTAGATTTTAGATAGGTACGAGTACAATGACACCTTTACATAACAAAGATTATAAGGTAAGCTGAGATTTCTTCCAGCTGAAAAGACTCGCAATACAAATAATATCATTAAGCACTTTGAAATATGAACTTTTGTGTCGACTTAGACCTTATTGAAATGCATAGTGCAGGATGATTCCTCTCTTCAGAAACTGAGATACATCAATTTGTGAATTTTGGGTAGAATATTAAGTTCCAGTATCTGAAAAAGTTTATTTATTACCTACATCCATTGATGTACTTACAATAATGTTACTATCCTACATCGTTATCTTCATTATGTTACTTTACGTATGACATCATTATTAAGTATAAGTACCTAACACTTGTATTAGGTATTAATGCTACTTGTGGCATAGAATACGGAATAATTATTATGGTTAGCCTTATAAAATTAAAAGAGATTATGAATTGATGCCATTGCCACTTTACTTGTAGGGATTTGTCCTACCACTAACCCTAGTAACAATTGGGTCTTGTACTAGGTTCAAGATAAATTATGAAATTCTGATTACTAAATAAAGACAGATCTAGAACTAACGAAAAACATTTTCTTTTTTCTATTTAACTTATTTATGAATTTTAATCAAGAAAAACGTAATAGTAAGTCCTACATTTTGTCACGTTTTACTATGACGTCACACTGTGCTACTTCATACAAATTCCAACGTAATTTTGTGTTTTGACGTTTAGTAAAAAGTAACTGATTAGACTAGTTGGAAACTAGCCTATTGAGCGATTAAAAAGTTATCGTTCGAGTACATGTTATCAGAGGGCCTAACAAGTTTCCGGACCAAGAAGAGCTTAGCTAAAAAAAAATACAGAGTGGATACAATATTATACATACGTAAACGCCCCCAGTTCTTAGTGGGGTGGATAGAGCCACAAATACTTAAGCAGAATACAATTTGAAGCTATTTGAAACATGAAGTCCTGAGATGGATCTGATGAACCGTATGGTATCAGCCGCTCCATGTTCCATCAAGTTGGAAACGACACAATTCCTCTGTCGGTTTTTACGACATTCCCTAAAAGGAAGCTGATGAACGCGCTCTATGTTGTTTGTTACAATATTTTAACTCTTCTAATAGCACCTGTAATACTAGTGGAAACATTGCAAGTTCTGCACGAACATCTTCATTTTATCTGTTAGTCGTGAGGCAACCACCTCACACTTCACAAGTTCAAGTGCGACTGAATGGAAACAACTTAGAGCAAAGTTTCTGTTAACGAAAGTACTTAGTTTGTGTTCTGAGAAATAAAATACTTTTTCTTTTAATTCAATTCACGCGACTCCCTCTGTGTGGATTCCGTTTAAAAACTACTAAGTAAGTAGTTATGCTATGTTATTCTCAGAGTTTCAAACTAAGTACTTAAGTATCTTATTGAAAGTAAAGATTCTATTTTATAAGCATTAAGAATCTAGTACTACTTCGTAACGTGTTATGGTTGAATAGAAGAAGCGGCGCAAGAAACTTCTCAACAGACAGATACCTATATTTTCGCATCTCTAATATTACAAGTAAGGTACCTACTGTCAATCAGACACCTTATTTGTAAGATACGTTAGGAATTATAATTTTATCTTTTAATTTGTAATCTATACTTAAAATAAATCTGTAGAGAGGTCAATTCTGTACATTAAATATATTTTCAAAATAACTATCAGGGGGTGATTAGTGATCGATACTGATGCCAAAAATGCAATCGGTAAAATTTTTGTCTGTCTGTCTGTCTGTCTGTCTGTCTGTCTGTCTGTATGTTCCTTCTAGAAACAAAAACTACTGGACGGATTTTAATGAAACTTGGTACAATTATTCTTCATACTCCTGGGCAGGTTATAGTATACTTTTCATCACGCTACAATCAATAGGAGCAGAGTAGTGAAGGGCAATTTTGGGAAAACGGGAGAAGTTACTCCATTTTTTAAGCTTCTGTCGCGTGAGTTGCCTTAATGGTTAAAGTTACATAGAAATCATTTATGACGGAAATATCTTCTAAATATATAAAAGGAGAAACTGACTGACTGAATGACTGACATATCAACGCACAGCCTAAACGGCTAAACGTAGGCACTTGAAATTAGGAAGGGACGTAGCTTAGGTACCGTAGAGGTGCACTAAGAAAGGAATTCTCGAAATTCCCACGGGAACAGGAATTAGCGGGAAAACCCTTTTGTATAAAAATTCTAAACCGCTTACCACCATACACCGCTTAAACCGCTGTACCATAGTTAACTTAAAGCTTAGTTGCAACTGGATATTGCAAAATTCCCACGGGAACGGGAGTTAGCGGGAAAAAACATTTGTATGATAAAATCTAAACCGCGTAAGATAGATGTTTTCAATCTAGCATGCATGCTACGAATAAAAGCATGCATGCACACCTTAGTAAATATAAATTTTAGTTTTATGGCTGTATTTTGAAAAATGGGAATTGGCGGGTAAAAAAAATTGTATGAAAAAATCTAAACTGCATAAGTTAGATGCTTGAAATTTGACATGCATATATTATATACCTTAGAGAATGCAAAGTTAAAAATTTCCCTGGGAACGGGAAGCAAGTTAGAGGCTTGAAATTTATAGCTCGCGGTAGTGGCAACCAAGAAACGTCGCGGCCGCGGCGGCGTTTGTGGGGTGGCGACAGCGGTGGCGAGACGCGGAGGGGGGCAGATACCCGAGTGAGCAACCGGAACGCGGCAGACGCGTGAGGGCAGACGTCGTTGATGGTCGTGTCAAATATTGAATTTTGCGGGCGAACTTTTCACTATTCTTGGATGGTTCAAATCTTTCGTAGGTAGTTTTCTGTTGAATTTTCCAGGCGGACGTTTCACGGCGTATTTCTGTTGTAATTTTTAAATTTTGTTTAAATTTTCGAAACTGATCGCATTTTCCTAAAATATCAAACCAAATCATAAACTAATAATCTAGAAATTAATAACAATTCATTATTTAACTGAGCTACTTATACTGTAACCTCATTTAAAAATAATAAAATTAAGCATTTTTTAACCTTTCTCCCACACACACAAAGATCTTTCTTTTATAACACGCCACGCGGACGGAGTCGCGGGCAAAAGCTAGTATCTTATAAATAAATGTAATAAAAAAATGTAAATAAATAAACGTCAAATAAACGTATATAAATAGTAGCATATGGTCAAAACTAAGCAGGAAATTGATGGACATCGGGAATCAAAATGAAGCGCCTAGTACATAGACACAAAACTGGGCCCTGTCTCACTAGAACACCGTGGCGACGGCACCAACAAAATATATGCAGTTGTATAAAGGATACCTCACCTTCACCAGGTATCAGCTAGGTTGTGTAACAAAGTTGCCGGCGCAACCATTAGTTTTTTATGCAGCTGTTTGGCGACTCTTTCACCTGATAGCCACGTGGCACGATTGTCTGTATAAAATCCAAAATTATAGGATTATGGCCACAATGCAAAAAAATCACTCACAAAGGCATAGAATTTTCACTTCGTAATATTTTAACTCACTCTGCAACCCGCACAGCATTTCAAGTCGCAACTCCACTGCGGGCGTGGATGTTCTACACCCCCTCCGATTAATTAAGGGGAGTCCTCTGCCCAGTTGTGGGACGTATATAGGTTGTTTATTTATATTTTATATAGTAGAGAAGCTGAAAATCCTCACAGATTAACAATCTACGTGAGTGAGCTGACCGGATCGGATTTTAAGAATAAGTTAGATGCTTGAAATTTGACATGCATATATTATATACCTTCGGATTTATGACCTGTTGCTGTATATTAAAGGATATTTAAGCTCACGGCACACACAGTCGGCATCTGAAAAATTTTGGCGATGTTTGAAATGTTTTAGTTTGTATGCACAGAAAATTGATGCGGTTTCTAATTGGTTTGCGCCCAAATTCAACCTAATTCTGTTGAATTCGCTTGAATTTGGGCGCGAGCCGGTAAATGGACTAGAAAGTGAATTTCTTCTTCGTGTGCTGCTGTTAGGCTGCGTTCCCATTGACGCGGAGCTGTGCGGAGATGAACGGAGATGTGCAGGAATCGACCAATCACTGTGAGGGAGAGAGTGACAGAGCGTCTTCGTTGTTCGCTCTCTCGAACGCTGTGATTGGTCAAATCCGCACATCTCCGCTCTTGGAAACCCGGCCTTAGTGCATTTTACTAAATTACTTTTAACTTTCGGTACATAAATGAAAAGCGCTACAACCTCTGCTTCTTCACGACTTCTGCTAATTCTGGTTCGGGTTCTAAATTTTTCAGTTTTTAGACATTGAAGTGTTTTAGATGTGTATCTAATACACCCACACACCATCTGACAACCTCATACACCCTGTTACACGCACACCCACCTTTATATTTTATAATTTCTTGATGCTAGTTTTTTATTATATTACTTCCACTTTGTTACTTAATAACTCTCTAACTACTTAAACAATATTTCTTAAATTTTGGAGTAGCTCCAATCATGGAATTCTAAAGCATTATTATACCCCTGTGTGAACTATTTTTATTGTTGACAGATATGTTAATAATTATGGGAATTCAAAAGTTTTATGTAGTACCTAAGTACTTATTGTCTTGTTTATACTACCTATGTTTAATACACTTATACTTACCTATAAGTATAGCTAGTAAATGTATTATAATTATTACCTCCCTCGGTTTTGTCCGGGTTTGTTATTTTATTAGACGTCTTCACCTATAAGGCTAACGGCCTCTGTGGTCCAATAGTTAGAGCGTTGGGCTCACGATCCGGAGGTCCCGGGTTCAAATGCCGATGGGGACACATCACGAAAGTCACTTTGTGATCTCTAGTTTGGTTACAGGCTGATCACCTGATTATCCGAAAGAAAGATGATTCGTGCTTCGGAAGCAACGTTAAGACGTGGGTCCCGGTCACTACATACTGATATAAGTTAGTACTTCAGCCATGTCAGGGGCCTTTGGCGGCTCAATAATAACCCTGACACCACGGTTGATAGGACTGGTAATCCATCTCACAACCCACACGATAGAAGAAAAAGATCTATACAGCTCTAGCGGGTGTCGTCGAATAGTTAACTTAATGAATTCGTACTTGAGCTTTTTTTTTGACGTGTCTTATTGTAGATTTGCCGCAGATGGCATTAACTACTTGGCCGGACAAATCACCCGATACAACGTTTAAGACAACAGGCCTGAGGGTGCCCAGTTGGGCGCGAACCTCGGCTCGTCTGAGAGGAAAAATAATTGAAAGAATTAATCGACCCTAGTGGGTTGATAGCGATAAGCGCTGAATGAGGGAAATCGTCGACCACACGGGCGGGGTCGGTATCGGGGTCGCGCACTTGAGCATGGAGCTGACCGTGCTACGTAGACAGGCTTTACCGACGAGGCTTGCGTCCGAGCCGCTTAGATAATATGGATTACTCTTGCAATACTATCGATAGTAGGCATGTGTGACGATAGTATCGAACTATCGCTGTTTTTTTTCAATACAACGAGCGATTTTCCAATCGACGTTCCCCAAACACACGATAGGTGGCCTTGAGTTGCGCTCACTTTTAACATGATAATTATCTATTTTCTCATTGCTGGGGAACATAATTATTCAAAAATGTAATGTAATGGCAGAAGCATATAAAAACTAAGTACTTAATTGTTGCTTGATATTCGGATCACATGCTTGAAGTTGTAATGAAATGGGTCATCATTTATAGCCAAAAACAAAGATAAAAGACGCATAGTGTCTGTTATCCATGAAATTAGAAGTTTAATGAAGAAAAAACTTAAAAACGCCATCTATCGTGTTTTTGGGGAACGCCGATTGCAAAGTCTCTCATTGAGTATTGGAAACTTCAAATCAGTACAAAATGCATATTCTTTGACTTTTGTTAGAGTTGGTTCTTCTCGAATATTTAGAACAAATCTAGATTTGGAGTGAATATCGTACATACATAGGTACACATTATCACACACACACACACATACACATTATCGTACATTTGTAGGATTAGGCTGTTAATATTAATGTGATTGATAATATAGATGACACTGTCCAGATTTAACGTGATAATTACCTATTTTCTCTTTACTCGGGTCCATAATTAGGTATTCAAAAATGTAATGTGATGGCAAAACATTACATAAAAATAATTGTTAATTGATATTTGGATCTCAATTAATAATAGTCGATTAATTTCTTAGGTTCAAAATTATGTACCTATTCGATATGAAAATTTTATTACATTACACTGCGTCTATTACTGGTACAATTACATTGATTCATCGATTATAATATCAAGCAAGTTTTAAATATAATCGACACCAGCGCCACTATCGGTGGATAATGTTACTAATTTTACGATATGTTTGCCAACGTTTGGCCATATCATGAAGTAATTATGCATTTAGTTGCTCATATCGTTAAACGTTTTGTGTTCATTGATCTGGCCAAACTACATCATGATGTGGCCAACGAATGATATTCTATTTCATGAAATGTGACCATTTCATGAAATGATGGAGCACATCATGGAATGATCAATTCTATGATCTGGGCACGACATATATAATTCCAAGAACAGCCTCCGTGGTCTACTTAGTGGTTAGAACGTAAGGCTCACGATCTGGAGGTCCGGGTTCGATTCCCGACGGGACATTGTCGAAATCACTTTGTCAGACTGTCCTTTGTTTGGTAAGGACTTTTCAGGCTTGAATCACCTGATTGTCCGAAAAAGTATCCCGTCCGATCCCGTGCTTCGGAGGGCACGTTAAGCCGTTGGTCCCGGCTATTAGCCGTAAAAACACCTCCACCAACTCGCATTGGAGCAGCGTGGTGGAGTATGCTCCATACCCCATCCGGATGATCTAGGGGAGGCCTGTGCCTAGCAGTGGGACATTATATAGGCTGTTTATGTATATGTTATGTATGTATATAGTTATGTTGTTTAATTAAAACTAAGTAAAGTCGAATTCAGTGGTTTAGAGCCCATGCCGGGATTCGAACGCCTGACGATGTAAGTAAGTCTCGCGTTCTCCGAACAAGGCTGTCACGGATTAATTTATCATTAGGCATACTTACTCTTATACTTACTCACAATGTCCACTCGTGATTTATTTCAACTTTACAAGTATCTCCTTTGATATGCCTTTTAAGCTCAATAAACAAACGATATAACTCCCGGGAAGAAAATAAAGCTACCCCGGAGAGTAAATTACCTACTTAATTTAAATTATAGTGTTGTGTTGTATTTTAGCTCATTAATGATGAATTGTGGTCGTATGTATTTATGTAGTACATACCGATTTTAATTGAATTCCTAATAACCGGTGCACCGTCTTCTCCTCAGCCATAACGTTTCGCAGACGCAGTAATTAAATGATATGATTACCTATTATCCTGCAGATAATAACTATACATAATAAAGCATTTATTTTACGTTACACTGGCCCATACTTTACTTATATTATAAAAATAGGTATTTAACAGAAAATAACACTTATGTGGACACATTTTTCACATTTGCCTTGGTTCACCGGCTCGCCTCTCAAAAGGGGAGCGCCGCCGGTTCAAACCTCGGTACTGGTATTGCACAAACAAATTATATATTTGTCTTTAGTTGAATTTGAATATGATTCGATTTTGAGCATTACGTTACAATACTGCATAGCTGCTTATTAGGGGTTCTCCTCACTCACCGATGTAATGCTCGGATCTCTAACACTACATTGCAAGCAAATGTTCACGGTGAGGGAGTACCTTAAAATACGGACTTTATACTTTCTAGCCGCTCGATTACAGACGTAAAGCTTCTTAGTAAACGAAAGTAAACATGTTTCAACGAGAACATTGTTACAATCCTCAATATAGCTTAATCCTAATCATTATTCAAGTGAAGTTCTGAAATGAACTATCAACTCATAAAAGCACCCATATCATAATTGCACTATTTTATAATAAGTAACTATTTAGGTTCATGTTTGATACTATCTCACCTGATGGCAAGTGAATATGTTAGCGAAGATGCAGTATATTTAGGTATTTCGTGAATCAATCAAGCTTGAGGTTGGAGTGAATAGGCAACGCTAGGTACCACAGCTCCAGTGTCTAGGTGTACCTAAGACACGGTCACAAATTAATTTAGTGGGCACCCTATTGTATGAACCGTTCCGTAGTGGCAGTAGGTACCTATAGTGTGATAAGATAACTGTTTTCAAGCAATAACCTTGCTTCCTGGGGTTGCCTCAAAACTTAATGGTGTTGAAAACAAGAATTGAATAATTTGAGTAGGTAAGTATGGAAACTGTAGCGAGGAACTTGGGACCAGTCCCGCTGTCAGCTTTAGTTCACGCTTCATTATGTTCCGCATTTTAAATATGCTCTACGTAGACCGATGATATAACCTGATTGTTATGGATGGTTGGTTGTTAACACCAGTTCCAGGTATCAGGAGTAGTGTAGGGTCAACTTCAGGACCGCCTATGTAAGAAAGACTGTACGGATTTTGTGCTGAAAAGTACAAAGACAATGAATGTAATGTTAAAGCTTTGAGTGCTAAATGGTACGTCTTATACACAGGCTATCCTGACGTCAGGTATTCGATCCTTATCATAATATTGCGCAGTATTACAACAGACAGTTTACGGCTGATTGAGCAGAGACTGGATACAAAACCAGATCGCCGCTGTATAATGTCTTTATAGGGTACCGAGAATGTCGAATAAATAGGACGCAGGTACTCATGCGCCGTCCAACCTTCATTAACTAAACTAGGTGCGTCAATGTGCATTGAAAACATACTTAAATTTGGATTGGGTTATATATCTGAAATCTTGTTATTATCTGCGCAGCCACGGATTTTAGCTAAGGCTTCAGACGTAACTTTTAATTCAGATATACTAATATAATAACTAAACCATATTAGTTGTTGTCTCACTAACTATTATAAGTATTAGTTAGTCAACGTATAGTATTAGTCAACGGTCAACGTTGGGCTCACGATCCAGAGGCCCTGGGGTCGAATTCCGGTGGGGACATATCGTCGTTGCCAATATAAAATCTATTATCGCAATGCGTACAGTCTTTCTTGCAATCGGGTTAATTTTACAGAAATTTTTGATTTTTTTTTGTATGACTGTGTTAAAAATATTAAAAGATGATTGATATTTACGTACTTACCTAAGAGTTTGTACTGAATGTTTTAGGAGCAAAATACTATTCAATCCTGACAAAAAAGACATTTGGTGCGCTTTAAATTGGCAACGACGATATCACAAAAATCAGTTTGTGATCCCTAGTTTGGTTAGGACATTACAGACTGATCGCCTGATTGTCCGAAAGTAAGATGATCCGTGTTTCGGAAGGCACGTTAAGCTGTTGGTCCCGCTTACTACTTACCTATGTCAGTGAATAATCGTTACATGAACTACGTCCGGGACCTTTGCCGGCTCGATAATTTTATCTTAAAATAACATTTCAGTGTATAAGTTAATAGTAAAATAACTTAATTTCCAAAGGTGGTATCTAACAAGTTATGCTCATCAGTACAGTTTGTAATTAAATTATTATTCATCAAATTATCACATTAGTCTGCGCTATTGTTACCGAGCGGCCACCAGGAGAGTGTCTGTCCGTAGAAACTTAATACTCGTACTGGAATTTGTGACTGCATAATGTGTATTCAATTCGTCGATCCCAACCTTTTCACCCGACTGCGGCGAAGCAAAAAGGAGGGTTATGTGTTTGACCTGTATGTATGTATATTTGTATGCACATGCATTTTTGTCCAAGTGTATCATGTTGGGAATCAAATGAAAGGGCTTAATTTGAGCATTTCAAATATGTACATATAGGATAGGTTTTGTTTTACCCATGGGTTTGCTTGCTGTAAGTATCCTTCTATCCTGCTTTCATCCTAATTAAGATATTTTTAATAGGTAACACAGTTATTGTGGTCAAACCACTGACCTATACATTTTTATGGCGTTATTTTAAAATTCGAGATCTTTCGCTTACCACCACGGGTTGGCTGTCAGGTCAAGATCCTCTGTAAATAGAGCTGCAAGGACAACTGCAGCAGTTTCCGGTGGTACGATGATTAGTACCTAGAACATGAGATGTCTGCAGAACATGGAACAAGGCCAACATGGCCGTTTGACAATAATGATTAATAGATGTTCGGCACAACATCGGTTGTTAATAGGTCCATCAATCGGGTCTTGCAATATTATCAAGTTGACATTTCGCCTAGTTTAATCCGAATCAGAATCAGAATCAGACATTTAGGTAATTTAACAAGAATCGTACTTGCGTTATGTTACTACCACTACAAACGGTAACTATTTTAAGGATTTTCTCTTCATAACACTCACCCGTGCGTGCTATTGATAAATAGTTTATTTAAGTATCTTAAAATAACGCGCGTTAGGCAAGATAGCGAAAAAGAACCATTCTCTAAATTTTCTGACTGATCTGGAGTAAAGAGCGTCTTGCAATGAGGTCGGCTAAGAGACTACACTACTCCTTTCCAACATGATAGACATTATTCTACATGGGCAATGAATAATCTAACCTAACCTAACGTGCGGTCCACATCATTCACATTAGTACTGGAATATCAAATAAAGCTGCATTTTTCTTTATACCCGCTTAGCTCTAACCAAATTATCTGGGTGACACACCCCGATATTTTTCTTCTTTATTATAATTAATAATGTAGATAATTAGGGGTGTATCTTAATATACGGGACGGGAGGATGGGAGGTGTAAGTGTCTGTTGATGACAGACTCAAAAACTACTGAACGGATTTTCATGCGATTTTCATCAGCGGGTAGAGTATTTTAAGAGGAACTTTTTGATTTACAAATTATTATAAGTTTTATATTAAATTGGAAATATGACGAAAAAGCTCAAGTCGGAAGCCTAATCCTTTTGAGATACTCGTAATTACTACAGTGAGTGGCGGAATTGTTCCTCTTTTTTAGGTCTGCAGAAAAGTATCTGATGGCATATATGTTTATCTTATAAGGGTAGCTTACTATAACCACTGGAAGATAAGTTTTGGTGTGTATTTAGGAGCGAGTGGGTATTAAAACTTCGATTTTATAGTGTTCCCGTTTTTGTGCTAGGTACTTTTCATCCTCATATTATAGTTTCCTTTCTTGCTGTAAGGTATCATGCTTTTGATTACTAGACTCAAAGTTTATGTCGTGGGCGTGTCTTAATAAAGAACGAGAGATTGAAAGTGTTTAAGCCCAGTGTAGATAGATTGTATTAGCAATTAAACATCAACAATCAGGATCAAATTAGCTTCTAAACGTTTCCTGGATTCTGCTCCACACCTACCCAAATCCCCAAGGTAGTTGCAGCATCTTCTCACTATGGTATTGAAATGTGTCAATAGCTATCATCGGCCCAATATTATCAGAAAGAAAGAAAAATATGTATTCGACATACTAATGTTTTCACAAATTATGAAAAAAAAAATAATAATATACATATACTTATTATTAGTAGTAGATACGTAGGATTCACGTCTGTAGTGCTATATGGGACATCAGAAAACACTTGTACTAGTTCTAAAAGCGGGTAATATAGCGACGACGAAGATTGATGAATATTGATAGAGTTACTAGACCTTCGCACATAAGAAATGCATCAAGCAAGGTAAACGGCCTTATCGCTGATTAGATTTTAATTAACTGCATGATGTTATAATATAGGTATAATGATATGAAAGACAGAAAGAAAGAAACATTTATTACTTCCGGACACCACAGACACAGACGGACAGGTACATTACATTCAACACAGGACAGAAACCACACGGAAATCAATACACAGAAAAAAAGAAAAACAAAACAAAAAGAAAACCAAAACCAAAAATCATTAACAAAAAAAAAACAAACCAAAATCATAATAATATTGTATCCATGATACCAACAGGAAGAAAGTGCATTTCTTCGAGGCAATGACGTCATAAACCGTCTGAAACAGACGTATAAGGCCAATGATGATGATTGATGTTACCAACATTGGTCGAGCAGGCGCCATAGTCCCCCATAGCACCAGTATTCTGTCCACTAACCCCCAACCCAATAGCCTAGTTCCCTTTGTTCCCATAATCTGCAATAGTCCTGCACGAACCGGGAATTGTCTTTGCACTTCCATAGTGTATAGGTACAGGGATAATCGCCGGTTGGTGTCACATCATATTTAGATTAAATTGTCTTAAGGGGCCTCTACGTGTTGGCTTTGGCCCCACACACGCCTTCCAAAAGTCCGGGACTCCATAGTCCCGAGATATGTAAACGACATACAAATTATAATGCAACGCACTGACGATGACGGCCCGATCATCTGCGGTGGCGCGTCCGAAATAAAAGGACCTCGCTCAGCATACATCAACTATGTCATTTTCCGTTATTTTTGATTATCTCTAACAATACACTTAAAAAAACAAGCTATATACAACGCGACGCACAGAGTGAGTGTATTCCGTGTAGGAATATTCCCGAGCGTGGAAATCAAACATCTTCCCTTGAGTACCTAGTGTAGGTACTTACTTATGGAAAATATTTTCGTTAATGAGGGACTTTCCAGGCTACAATATAAAACAATATAGATGATGTTGTAGTTGTACAGCTTCAACGTAATAAATAATTACTTTCTCATTTTCTTATTACTCGGGTACATCATCATCAGCCCATTAACGTCCCCACTGCTGGGGCACGGGCCTTCCCTATGGATAGATAGGGAGATCGGGCCTTAAACCATCACGCGGGCCCAGTGCGGATTGATGGTTATTAACGACTGCTAATGCAGCCGGGACCAACGGCTTAACGTGCCTTCCGAAGCACGGAGGAGCTCGAGATGAAAACTTTTTTTTTTCTGGTCACCCATCCTATGACCGGCCTTAGCGAAAGTTGCTTAACTTCAACAATCGCAGACCGAGCGCTTTTACCGCTGCGCCACCGAGCTCCTCCTAATTACTCGGGTACATAATTATTCCAAAATTCAACGTACTTAATAGCAGAAGTATATATAACAATAATTGTTGCTTGATATTTGGATCACATTATGTATATAATTATGTTGCTACCTATATTGCTTCTCTTTATTTTGATCAGAATAATAAGGGTGGAAGATGTAATTGTGCCTGGGTGTAGTGTAATACCCAAAAACAAAGATAAAAGATGCATGTGTCTATTATCCATTAAATTAGAAAGTTAAATGAAAGAAAATCTATTCAGCGCCATCTATATTGTATTGTAGCATGGAAAGTCCCTCATGGTCATGTCCCGAAAGAGTTATATTTTTTTAGGGTTGTAACTGAATTTTTGTTAATAACGCTATTTCTATAAATTTTTCAACATTTTAATAAAATCAAAAGCTTTTTCACATTTTAATTTAATAAAAGGTCGGAAAGTTCGGTTTTACAGTTTGAATTGTCTACTCTGTTTTCAATAGGTAGGTAAGTACCGAAAATATTTGATCGACGATTTTTCTCATTCAGTGCTTACAGCTATCGACCAACTAGAGTCGATTATTTTTTTTTAATATTCTTCCTCTCAGACGTCGCCCTGAGCCGAGGTTCGCGCGTAACTAGGCACCGTCAGGCCTGTTGTCTCAAATTTTGTACCGGGTGAGAGTCTGCGGCAAATCAACAATAAGTCACGTGAAAACAAACCAAAAATATTCTCAGCGTTCATGTACGATTCGGTGAACCGCGGGGATTAAATGGATATAATTAACGTAGACAGGCACCTATTTAATGAAAGTAAGTAGATTAAGCTCCGCAGTGTTAATCACTGCATCACCGATTGATTCAAATTAGCGCACATCCATCCATGTGCGTAGACATTTTTATTTTCTATTAGGTACTGAATGAAAATGCACTCTATCATTTTCTTAGGTACGTACACTTACAGCGTCAGTGCTCCGCACTACACTAGTAAGTTTTATTTTAAAGTCAGAATAATATTTATAATATTATTTATAATAATAATTAGACAACACAAAAGGGAAAGACCTTAAACATACTTCTTACTTATCTTTTATTTGCTGCTTCCACCTCGACAAGTCAACTCGGTAACGACAAAGTATTCAGTTTATTCAAACAAAGCTTTGTAACAACTGAACTAGGCAGTCGGTACATGCGCGTTTTACAATATTTACTACGTTTTAATTTGCATTTAATGCTTAAGTTTACGTATTTTAACAGTGTCTTGTGTTGTGGTTCCCCAACTACCACAGAGTTGTACCAACGTCGTGGTCTAACTGCAGAGGCAACCATACGTTATCATCAGGACTATCTAATTATAACCTAATACCTATAAATTGTTTTTTTTTTTTATATGACTTATTGTAGATTAGCCACAAATAGCACTAACTACTTGGCTGGAGCTATTAATTGCGAACTTAAATAATATAATACTAATGTCATACAAGTTATTAAGTACTTAGTTTCTTCACAAGTTAAATACTGATATTAATGTCAGAGTAAGTAATGTAAACTATGAGAGAGTTACGAGGGATTTGAAGCATTAGCTGTGAGTGCAGATTGCATGAATTTTCATGCACATGGGGCGATGAGGTTGTGCGGATTCAGGAGGAACTCAGAGGGCGCATGACGTCGATCACGCGGTATCTCGCTCGTATCTTAGATGGTTGGATAATTATGTGCTATGATATTATCAATTATCTAAATATATAAAAGGACAAACTGACTGACTGACATATCAACGCACAGCCTAAACGGCTAAACGTAGGCACTTAAAATTTGGAAGGGACATAGCTTAGGTATCGTAGAGGTGCACTAAGAAAGGAATTCCCGAAATTCGCACGGGAACGGGAATTAGCGGGAAAATCCTTTTGTATGAAAAATCTAAACCGCTTAAGTTAGACGATTGAAATTTGGCATGCAGGTACCTTAGTAAACTTAAAGCTTAGTTGCAACAGGATATTGCAAAATTCCCACGGGAACGGGAGTTAGCAGGAAAAAACATTTGTATGAAAAAATCTAATCTAAATAATATGAAAGGACAAACTGACTTACTGTCATATCAACACACAGCCTAAACGACTAAACGTAGGCACTTAAAATTTGGAAGGGACGTAGCTTAGGTATCGTAGAGGTGCACTAAGAAAGGAATTCCCGAAATTCGCACGGGAACGGGAATTAGCGGGAAAATCCTTTTGTATGAAAAATCTAAACCGCTTAAGGTAGACGCTTGAAATTTGGCATGCAGGCTAGTAAACTTAAAGCTTAGTTGCAACAGGATATTGCAAAATTCCCACGGGAACGGGAGTTAGCGGGAAAAAACATTTGTATGGTAAGGAAGAATCTCCTTACATGATAGTCGATATTTGATTTTTGGCCCTACAGGTTGTAATGCACAAGACAACTCTTTAATATACTATCGCGAAGCTCCGTGCGTTGTAAAGTATGCGGACAAGTGGAGCGCAAAGTTGCAGTATGAATTATTTGCTCATACTTGTAAGGCGCGCGTTCCGCACTCACTTGGCCCTTCCAACCACTTTCTTCTATTCCGTGGTACACAACAATGGTTCAGCACTTATTAACTAAATGTTCAGTTATCAGTTATGGCTGACTGCTGTCGTTAGCAGGTAGAGAAGCCTGTCACAGTGGTTCACCAAAAAATGATATTCTATTACAATGTGTGTTTTATAGAGTAACCATATACTATTGTGATTTTTATACAACACCCTATTGGACAAATATATTTTATCAGAACTACTCACTAATTAGACCAAGTCAAGACTTACCTCTACCTTTGTTTTCTATGTCGTAAAGGCACAAATAAAACGTAGGTGCATTTATATTTATTCGGTTGTAAATATTTGTCACAAAACATCCCACACAATTTGTAACATAAATCTGTGACAATAATAGACAGTACGTTTCGTGTTATTTAGACAACCTACATTCGAATAAAATCTTATTAAGTACCCGACTGCGGCGATGCAAAAAGGAGGGTTATGTGTTCGCGCTATGTATGTATGCACGTTTGTTCCAACCTAACTTCTAAACCACCTGTCAGTATTTAACAAATGAGGTGTTAATAGAAGGCATAAAGTGAGGACGACAAAAAAAATGCCAATCTATTCTAAAGCTTGCTTACCACGGCATACGACCACGGTTATTTTCTAAGCATCACTATTCGGAAGAGTTTCAGAGAAATATATACTTAAATATTTTCTATTTTCTTGTTTCATACTTTTTAGACCGTGATTTTCCGTAGTCGGGTTTAAGTTTTTAAACTTATACATTTTTTAACTAAATAAATTAAAAGATATAATTCCTCATCATTTCATCAGTTTGAAATATTGTTAGTAAAGTAAGTACATCGAGTAATCTTTTTCTTAGATCTTCACTAATAGAGTAATAATATGAATCCGATCTGAATCGGAGCGGATTTAGATATGTTGAAACAATTTTCAGCTCAGATGAACGTCATAATTGTACTGGATCTCCAGAGTTTAATATGCGAAGCTACAAAACACTATTATAATTTATGTACTTACTTATATGTGAAACATGTTCACTGATGTAGTTGGTATACTCACTTTACATAGAGAGTTGCTTATTTGCATAATTCACTTCAGATGAATGGCTTTTCTTTAAAGAGTGTCTCGCTTTATGCAAAGATGGTTTACTTAACTAATGAACTGTTATGGTAACAGATCAAGTAGGCATATAAAAATAAAACAATTAAATGAATGCTAAAAATATTATGTTTAAGTATAAAATACATAATGGCCCCGATTCCTGTAGGCACCTCCTAATTTTATTTTAAGTTATAAGTACCCGTCATTTTCTTATCAGAATAACCCGTGTGATTAAAATAAGCATCTCCCTGGTATTCAATCCGTTTGACGTGCTGTCTACTTAATTCTGTCGGGTTATTGACCGATGTAAAATTTTAGACGATTGTTTTCGATTTCTGCTTTAAATTTACGTGTATTCCATAAATTTTATGCCTGTCGATTACACGTCCCTTTATTTTTCAACGGATGACAAAATGACAGGTATAACTTAAAATGAAATTAGATGGCGTTTGCAGGAATTAGCACCATTGTTCTTCAAACATAGGTACCTAATATGCTCGTATGAGGCGTAGTTATTAAGTTACAAATGCGCCGTGATGCTAATTAATTCATAGGTGGACAAGCTGCATACCTCAAGCATAGAATAAGGAATAATACTACGTATGGAATGGTAACTCTCCGCTCCTTTATTATATATACCTATGCCCCTGGGATTACATTATATTTTTGAATAATTATGTACCCGAGCAATGACGAAATAGGTAGTTATCACGTTAAATCTGTACAGCGATATCTACTTCATTATTTTGGGGAACTTAGCCTGGATTTTTTCCTCAGTGTTTAGCCTGTCACACATTCATTCATAATGTTGAGGTCTATTTTGCTGATTTTGGTTAGGTGTATTTGGTGACCTATATTGTGTCTAGGTATACCTAATACATTGTTGCATATAAGTAATTAGAGATATCACTCCCGGGATCCCGGATCGTTTTCAGTCTCGAAAAACCCAGGATTCATTTATGTCAATTCCGAAATCCCGTAATTGACGATTATAACACCTATGTAAGTATGTTTAGGCATATTTATTTTGATGCAGTACTAATAGCTAATTTAAATATTCAGTGAATAATTGACTTGCAATGTAAATATAAATGCAATGCAATGTTAATATTATATGTTAATATTTAAAAATTAAAATAAAGTTTAGTAGGTACACGGAGCTATAGCGGAGAGGAGCTCGGTGGCGCAGCGGTAAACGCGCTCGGTCTGCGATTATTGAAATTAAGCAACTTTTGCAAAGGCCGGTCATAGGATGGGTGACAACAAAAAAACAAAGTTTTCATCTCGAGCTCCTCTGTGCTTCGGAAGGCACGTTAAGCCGTTGGTCCCGGCTGCATTAGCAGTCGTTAATAACCACCAATCTGCACTGGGCCCGCGTGGTGGTTTAAGGCCCGATCTCCCTATCCATCCATAGGGAAGGCCCGTGCCCCAGCAGTGGGGATGTTAATGGGCTGGTGATGATGATGATGAGGTACACGGGATTATAATTATGTACTTACGTAAGTAAGTAGTTTTTAAGCATATTTATTTTGATGCAATACTAATAGCTAATTTAAATATTCAGTGAATAATTTGACTTGCAATGACTTTAAAAGGCAGCTATTATCTAAAATTGTGACTATTTTAAAATTAATATCATATTTTGTAGGTGCAATGTTAAACGGGCATAATATTTGTTTTTCTTGTATTTCAAGATAGAAATGAAACATTGAAGGCGTTATGACTCTAAGTAATCACATTTAGTACCTATTTCGATTGTTTATTGATTAGGTCATACGATGTAGGTGTTCATTTGTTGTTAGTCTGAACCAATTGTTTGTTTAATGATTTCTGTTAATATAACAAATTATTTCATTTCAATGAGCTTAAGGAGTGACCAAAAATATGGCTTAAGTAACATTAATTCTGATTCACAAATAAATATAGTGGTTGCCCCGTTTTTAATGGGGTCTGCTTATTTAGTTTAAGAGAGAAAAACAAAAGAAAAAGAAGTAAAACAAATCAATAAAAAATCTGCTTTTGCTTTCCATTTGCAAACAAAATCCCGGAAACCCGGGATGTCAATGTAAAATCCCGGCATCAGAAAAATGTCTCGGGATTGGAATCTCTACATGTAGGTAGGTAATGCAAGTGGTCTGAGCAGTTCAGTTTTATTTTTAGAGAGCTATTCATATTGTAAGGAAGCAAATCAATTTTCGTTTTCCTGTAAATTCGTGCAAGTTGTCGGTGACTGTTAAAGGGTTAGAAAAATCTAAAATGGAAACGGGTTCGTAAAATCTAAAACTGCGTTAGGTAACTCAAAAGACATCGTTTTAAGAAAATCTATATGAGAATATCAAATGAAATATGTCAGAAATCAGAATCATTTATTCAACGTAATTATCATGGATAAACTTGTTGAAGGTCAATGTAACATTTTTGAATTTACGTCATTTCGCAAGGTGTTATGGCTGAGGAGAAGAAATGACAAGAAACTGCAACAGCAACACATCTTTTAAAAACCAATGGTACACTTTACAAGTTATTTAATAACTAGAGGAACACATTAAATACTAGACATTTTTATCATTTAGGTAATCATTAATCTTATAATAAGCTTTTTTACATAAAGTAAGCTTGACGTGAGCTTTAAATTTATTCTCTGACAAATTTAAAATATTATCTGGTATCTTATTGTAAAAACGTATATATAACCCCAAAAAAGATGAATTTAATTTACTTAATCTACAATTTTGAACAACAATTTTATTTTTATTCCTTGTATTGTAAGTATGCCTTTCACAGTTTCTCGGAAGGAGAGATACATTTTTACGTAAATACATAATCTACCTTACAATCTTTGTTATTTACTACTTACCTTTATTATTTTTTGCGCAGATTTTTTACCTTATTTTTCAGATATTTCCAAAGCTAATGGAAAAATAACAAGAGTTCCTGCTCTCCTTATTTTTTTTATAAATATCGATAAATATCAATATGTGCCATATCTCAATAGCAACAAAAATCGCGGAACATGGTGATGATTGGGGTGATCTACTATCGGACTTCGGGTTGACATTATTCTTGGAACCAATGTACTTACTTATAAATAATACTTACCACAATATACTTATTGACTTCGTATCAACAATGATTTTAAGTTATCTTCTGGTTACGTTGTGGACCTGCCATTAGTATGTATATTATGTACTTAAGTATAATGTTAGTAACAGATTATCTGTCTCATTAAGCACTTGGGCTTTTAGGTGCTCAAAGGGATACCTGAGCTTTCTTCCCATTGTATCGCCTTCTCCAGACGTCAATCTACCTATTAGCACTTAGCTGGCTTACGTCGTATTACAAAGGGACATTGTAATAACACAATGTTATCTTTACCCATAAGGGTATTATAATAAAAAGTTGTAAGTACTTAATGTATTTTCTAAGGCATGTGATGTATTTTCTGAGGCTACAGCAGTCAGATCACGTGGCCAGACGGCCTTAAGAGGGGATCTGACCTGTAATTTAGCTGATTTTTTATTCGGTATGGAAGATCAGATATTTCTGTAAAAAACATTCCTGTCAAGTCCTACATATATATTAGGTAAGCGAACAATAAAACATAGGAAAAAGCTAGGGAAGTTGACGAAGTTGCAAGTAAGTATATCGGAAATATAAAATAGTTGCAAACTGCACCTTTATGTAAGTACCTCAATGATCAAAATTAAATTTCATTATTGCAGGTATGAACCGAATAACAAAATTTCATTAATGTTATGCCTAGGTCGCGGTAGGTACATAATACATAGTATTAAGAAGAAGATTGTGTTAATTTTATAGCTAGGTATTGAACCCCTAGCATGACCACGGAATGACTTTCTCATGACCTATCAGATATACATAGCATAGATCGATATCGATTCATTTCATCGATTGATGTTCTGTCTACTTATACCTACAGATTGAAAATCTGTCAACGAAACATCACACAGAACTATTTTGTCATAGAGTTACTGATTTATTTTATCTACATATGTACAGAAACGTCTGAAATCATAATTTTTGGTAAAATAGTTACCAATGGTAAAAAGTGGCAGTGCGCCCCGCCCGACCAAATACTCCTAGGTTTTATGCGAAAATATTTTGTTTTGTAAAAATATTGACATAAAATACAGAGATTTTTGCCTATTGAGTCGCATTATAAAAAAATGTCAGAACAAAAAAAGCTCTGAATAGAGAAAGATACCTACGACCTGAATGCGAAAAATATTTAGAAAACACAGCCCGCTCAAAACAGCGCCATTCATTTTATGTTGCCGCGATCCAAAATCAAATATTTGAAATATATTTTTTAAATAATTTCTATTTTTGTGCAACGAGATAGCAAATACAACGCCAATATTTGTACTTAATACAATATAGTAAATATCGCACGGCATTGGTACTCTCGTGGCCGCTTTAAATTCGAGCAGCAACATGGAAAGGACTCTTTAAAACCAAAACTGAACTTTAGTTGTCTCTCCTTTGCTTTCGCTGAGACGACTTGGATCTTATTTTGTGACTTGTGTCGCTATAGTCATAAGATACTTATAGGAATTGTTTTACAGAGAGCTGTAAGTACCATGTTAGGAATTGATAGAGGTGGATTTATCAGAGAAGCTTCACGTTTTACAACCACGTGGGTGGCTGGCGCCGGCATCGCACGGCGCACGGCTATGAACTGCAGCTCATATTTCAACCGTGATTTATTTTATGTGTTGGTTGCCTTAATTACCTGAATTGTATACTTATTTAACGTTAAAATACATTACATTTTATTGTAAAGAAACAGATAAATATAATTTGAAAGTGAAAAGTATTATCAAACGTTACTGATTCTGAATATTTAAGAAGTAGGTAACTACTTAAGTAAGTAGGCATGTTTAGAGTGAGGACAATGTTTGTAGAATGGGCAACTACAATAGTGCTGATGTACGTATAGTAAGTATGTTACGAGTATTATTATTTCCTAATGGAGCACTTCTTTTCTGTTAGTGTATCCGTTTGTTTGACATATTTTCTATTCTTCAAAATATTTCATTTTATATTTTTAGAAACTCTTTTTGCTTATATTTTGCTGACAAAATACCGGACTATTTTAAATGACTCGTCATCTACTCCAAGGAAGAAGAAGAAGAAAAGAGGAAACTAGTTTTTTTTGTCTTCGGCTATTTTGTTTTGATTTTGTATTTAAATAAGCAATGCAGTGGAATGAAATACAGCTGTGCCACTGTAAATTCGATTATCGCGTCACCTTAGCTATTCAGCGATGAACAAGCGTGCGTCATTTACTAATTCTGAACTGCGAATCAAGAGCGGGTTCAGTGATGCAGTCAACCTGCCCCGCCACTAGTCCTTTCATTACCTATGTTAGCGGTACGTAGGTAATAATTCCACATCGCTTTATAAACATCCACACCGCACATTCTTCACTAGAGACATTATTCTCGTATCAAAGACAGATGGGCTTACTTTCTTAATAAATATAATAGAGCTTAATAGATATTTTTATCTGACAACTAGTGTGTAGTACTTACTTCTAACATTGGTTGTATATCACGGAGCGACATCAAACATTAAGTGTATTTAGCTAATTATTTCATAATGTTCACGCCACTAAAACCATGCTCTATTCTTTCAAAAAAGCTTAATAAGTACCTAAGACTTAAGTATATAAGGAGAATCAAAGATGTTTAGTTAAAAACGTGTGACAGAGTCATATTATTTATTGTGTGAGATAAATAAATAAAATCTTTTTAATCTCTACTTTCACGTGTACAACAAGAAAAAAAAATAGTACATCAAAGCATTAAAACAAAATTAATGTTATAAGAAGTCCAGCAGTTGATGTTGCTATGTGATATGTAAGTACTCGCTGAAATCAGTTAACGCTTCTTCGAAAATTCCTTTTTTAAATGCCAAGTTGAGTGATAATTAGACTCTAAAATATCCTTGGGAAAAATTCTAACAAGACCATTAAGGTTTAAAATATATAGAAATAATTTTTCCGTTACTAAACACATTTCAGTGAAGTAGGAACGTGTAAGTATAGGTAATGAGGTCCTTGTGGACTGTCGCCATGCAAATTATCTATCAATTTGTTAAACAAACTAGGTGCGGCCACTGCTATCGCAGCTCGCGGCAATAATTAACACGCCTCTGTCTGTTTTTCCTCTATTTTGAGATCCCGAGATCTGTGTGAGATGAATCACTAGAGATCTTCAGATAATATTGTTTTTGTTTGCGCAACCGTGATACAAGCTGTTTTAAAACCGTCGTATAGCAAGCTTAAGAGATGGCGATTCATAGAAAGGAATCCAGCATGTATTTCGGCGTTAAAAAACTTTTGACAAATTATAAAACAACGTTTCAAAAAGTTTCCGTGCTAAGTCGGTGGTCCCGGTTACTACTTACCTACTGATGTAAGTGAGTAATCGTTACATAATAACCCTGACACCAGAGTTGATGAGGTTGGTAATTCACCACACAACCCACACGATAGAAGAAATACTTTCCCATTTTTTCCACATTTCGTTGACTGAAATGTGTTTAGTTTCTCCGACCTTCATGACTAAATTAAGGCGGTACAAACTGAAACAGGTGGGCAGGTGAGATATCAGTAGACTAACACGCATTTGCTGCAACAACAGATAGGTCCGTTTTGGCAGCAGCAAACGGAGAGGTGACGATCCGTCATTCTACATTACACGATCACAAACGATATGTTGTGACGTCGCCGTGGCATTCAGTATGAAGTATGTTAGTCCGTTTCGGCATTGCGGACGCAACGTAGCCACAGATTAGGTAATAGTTAGTTGGCGCCTCTCTCACAGTTGAGCAGCGCGGTGGAGTAGGACAGAGATACTTATGATCTATTACGAATCAAAACTATTTCAATTTTAAGGGAGACAATTAAATCGGTCGATTACATCGTAGTGAAACGGGATCGAATCCTGGTTTGGGGTTTAAACCATTGAATTCGAATTTTATGAGTTTGAAATCATGTTTGGATCATAGATAATTGATATCACGTGGTTTTCGACTTGTGCCCTATCAATGGCAATAGGGACTAAAAAACAAAGGTGGCCAGGAGTGGGTGTAATACTATACACCTCTGTCTACCCTTTTACTACGCCCACTACTGGGCATAGGCCTCCCCCAAGGATCTCCACGACGATCGGTCCTGCGCTGCCCGCATCCAGCGGCTTCCCGCGACCTTCACCAGATCGTCGGTCCACCTTGTAGCGGGCCTACCCACTGAGCGTCGTCCGACGCGTGGTCGCCATGCTGGTGTGATGCTAAGTTATGTTAAACCTAATAAAAATATTCTCAGAAAAATCTGTGAGCTCCTGACTACCTGCTACTAGATAAAGTGCTTACAATTTTCATTTCCTTACAATTTAATTTATGAAACATTTAGGCTTTGCTCAGTCTGAGATAGCTAACATAATACATAATATTATAGGATCATTCTGTACCCCTAAAAGGGGTAGGGGTCTAGGGGTATATCTACAACTATGTTTAAGTCCCATGTAATAAGGGGCGAATCTTTTGCCATTATAGTTGGACACAAATATATGAGATAGCCAAGTATGTTATAAATAGAAATAAGATAATGCGGGGTCCCGGAACGGAAGGTGATAACTTGACAAGGTATTGTTGTTTCATGCTTCACAATATGTTCAGCTTACGTAACCGACCACACTTTTGTTTCTTATCCCATGTAAAGATAAACTTCTACTTGCTGTAGGAAGAAACAGCACGTGTCATCTATTTTTCGTAATAATAAATTAGCTAAGTATAAAAAATAATTTCACTTAGCATGTATAATTACACATTTCCATCTACGTAATGGGATGATTCAGACCATGATTCTGAGTTGATATCAACAACGGAAAATTCCATTTGATATCAACTCAGAATAATGGTCTGAAACATCGCTCAAAGTTTTCGTTACGATGTCACTAACACCCTAACCGTGCATTCACACCACAGTTAACTTTTGTGGAGCAACACAATGCAACACGGTAACATTAGGTAACTATCTGTAACTTTTCTATAACTTTTTACTGTCGGTTGTTGCTGAGTAACATTTGAAAACGTTGATCTACAAAAAGTAACTGCGGCGTGAATGTACGGTAAGACAAGTATATCATACGATTGAGTACACGAAAAAGTGCTAAATGTATCATTAGTGTTTTATAGAAATAAAGAACTCAACGGCCGCGATTCCTCCAGACACCTCCTAATTTAATTTTAAGTTAAGTATACCTGTAATTTTCTAATCCGGCGAAAAGGTTATCCGGAGTAAAATCAATGAATAACCCGGGCGAATCAAATAGGCGTCTCGCTGATGTGCAATCAGTTTGACGTGTGTTATCAACTTAATTGTGTCGGCCTATTGGCCAATGTTAACTTTTGAAAAGGTTTTTTAAATTTCTGCATAAAATTGACGTGTGTTCCTTAAATTTTATGCCTCTCGATTGATTACCCGTCCCTTTCCTTTTCGGCGGGTCATAAAATGGCAGGTGTAATATAACTTAAAATAAAATTAGACAGTGTGTACTAGAATTAGCACTATTATCTTTACGTACTTACATACAGACTAAGTATTATTAAGAATCTTGCTTCTTGAATACAGTGTAAAATACACATTCACTAACAAGCGCCCCTCAAAGTTTTCGTTATGATGTCACTAACACCCTGTATACTGCTTCTCTTTATTTTGATCAGAATAATAATGGGTAGAAGATGTAATTGTGCCTGGGTGTAATAAAATGGGTCATACCCAAAAACTAAGATAAAAGATGCATATTATATGTCTGCTATTCATAAAATTAGAATTAAGAAAATCTTTACAGCGCCATCTATATTATTTTTGGGGAACGTAGCCTGGAAAGTCCCTCATTGTTGCAGATCCCACATCCGCAGCAGTTATTTGACCTCTAACGGCTTCATGTTGCCAACTTACACTGATAAAGGATCCTTGATACAAAAGACATCAACGAGTTCTTGGTTTTTATACCATAATAATCCTCTTTGCCCATAACTACTACGTCGGTTTAAATAAAACGTGTACTTTTCCCTAAGTTGAATTTTATTGTAAAAGGATTGGAACTTTCTGAGAAATGCCCTGACAAACATACGTACATACAAACATACACCTGTGAAATTTGGTATAGGTACGTGTTTAGAACCCCACAAAGATTAACACATACAATAATACATACTTACATACACTTACATTGATGTAACCAATTAAAATTAAAAACCAATCAATTTGAATAGATAACCTCCTTTAGGTAGGGAAAGGTAGCTTAAAGCCGGTAAGTGCTTTTATGCAGCTACTACACCTCAAACATTTTTTTAGCGTCAATGTGTAATAACGCTTGCGCCGCGAGTGCCCCAATGGACACAGCTATATAGTTCGTTCAGTTCCAATCAGGCGCCGCGATTGCTTTTGGTTTAGGTACATGCAAGCACGCAACAAAAGATATTTCGGTGAAACGTGTACTACCCCAATCGGGAATAAAGTCGTGAGTTTAACACAATCATGCGCGACTGGCTTTGTCCAGTTTTCACAGAATTCATAAAACATGCGTTCGCCGAATCATGGTATTTGCGGGGCTCGTTTCCTTAGGCGACCTTCTCCCTCACACACCATACATCTAACGGTAATACAACAGTTAATGGATTTTTTAAAGTATTATAATCTCGAGCTTCAAGACGAAACCACATGAAAGACCCATCAAGTCGTTTAGCCTACAGGACCTACATAAACCTACGAAGTCCTAGATGGATGCGTTAAAGAGCTCCACCTAAAAATGCTTCATCATGATGGAAAAAATACAATACTTCTATTGGTTTTCAAGACACGAAATAAGCAGCTGCATGCGTTCTAAAATTAAGTGCCTATAAATAAGCATTGTGTCATTTTGCTTATCGGCGGCGCTGCAACGTCTTAGAAGTGGACTAAGGAAACATGTGCTGACCCTGGAGCACCGTGAGTCATACAATCGACTTATTACATAAGCTGGAGTGAAGCATAAAAGCAGCTTGTAATTTTTTTAATGCGGTAAAATAATATTTGCATGCTGCATAAAATAATTATCTTCGGAAAACTCAACTGTTTCTAACAGCTTATTTGAAACAAATTATTTACCTTTGTTGTAGTTAAAACTCGAACTCAACTGAACTGCTACGTTTTGTGCGACGGTTTATCGTCCCAATATTCAAGGGTTAAGTAATTAAAAAAAAAATTCAAAAAGAGAAGATTTCAAAAGAAAAGAGTAAGTATATGAACCGATTGATGATTGTGCAGGAAGCAAGAGAAGTGTGTCAGGATCGAAGCAAATGGAATTCCATATTCTCTGCTTACCCCGGTGGGAAATAGGCGTGAGTTTATGTATGTATGGATGTATGTTCAAAGAGCTCGTTAATTATTTTCTGAATACTTACGTTTGGGAATGTAGGCTCGGAGAGGAGCATACTTAATGATATTGGGGGAGAGGGTGACGCAATAATTGTTGCCTGGAAAGCAACGAGTAGCCTTCAGGATTGTTATGGTTGGCTCGCCCAGTTGTACTGGGGGCTTTATGGTGTAGCAGGCGTCAGGCGGCTGACAGAGCGTGTCGGAGGAGCGGCACGCCGCGCGGCCGCGCCCGTTGCCTTGCCGGCGGCTCCTACAATACCGTCTGGCCTACCTAGTTGCCGACCATTCTCATTGACCTGTGAAATCAACCCAAATCAGTTTACGAGCTTCCTTGCCAAACAGTGCATTCAGCAATTGAGAATGATTACATTTTAAATAACCGAAATTGATCCGACATTCAATAAAATTAGGTAGGTACCTATTTTGTCTTCATAACTTATTTGTAAGTACATAGGTAATATATAATATTTACGTATGTTTTGGAACAAACGGTACTAAACGGTGACTAAGTACTATTTAAAAAAGAGGATGACGGCTGCTGCGGTTTTATAGTTACCTATACTTACCCATTCATTTGCATTTAATAACTCGTAAGAAAGAATCCATAGACTGCAGTTATAAGAAAATAAACCCAATTGGGGTAGTCAGAGGTATATCCATTGCAACTAACAAACACAACACATACAACACATTATTTTGAAAATGCATTCTACCTACAGGTTACCAACTGATTGTATTTATTATGTAAGTAATTATAATAAATAACATGTAGAGTAGGTAAAATATGTAAGAGGGATTAAATTATATTATCAGCTTAATTACATTAATTTACTGCTATTCCTTTGCATTTTGTATACTTACAGAAGTATTTAAGTATTCAATTTCTTTTCCTCTCTGTAGTGCTCGCTGGGAGCGGAATTTCTCTCGATTTTATACTTGTTTACTATTTCCTGCAGGCAATTATTATTCCTTCTTTGTGTTCGTTGCATAAATAACAGCTTCCATCATGCCTGTATTATAGGTACTTATTTATAAATATGTTTTCATTTTGTTATATTAAACTCTGCAATATTGCTTTGTATAATGAATACCTACGGCAGGTCTTTAGGTATATTTAGCAGACATAGAGCAACACGGACCTCCGCGGATAGCAGACTGTGCAAAAAAGTTTTGTCAACAACAGTGAATGCTATTTGGAGGGGTTCTGTATTTAGTGTATGATTTAGGCTGGAACACCATGAATGTCAACGGAAAGACAATTGTCGTATCAGTAAGATCCTCTGGCAGGCGTAAATTAGAGTGACATACAGTGAGTGGTCCGCACAAACCCTGTACGTAGATTACAGGGAAGCGGATGGCGGCCGCGTGGCTGGTATAGAATACAAAATATGTTATTATTAATACCATTTTTAACCCAGTTAATGTTTTTTTTCTCTAGTGACAGGCGGTAACGTTAGCACCGTATTAGTGCACTGCAATATTTTGATGCTCCAATGAGTAGAAATTTATATCTGGCGTTTTCTTTATCAACATCAATTATCTTCTTTGGTCAAACTCTCAGTACAAAAATGGGCATACTTTTACAGCCAAAAAAGCTACGTTGAAAATCTTTTAGCAAGGTCTGCTAGGCAATCGCGCCGCTTACTGTGCGATTATATCGACGGTTTTGACCAATAAATGCAATACTATTTACGTAGATAGGCGTCGTACGTCTATTGGTCGAAGCCCTCGATATAATTCGAGCCGCGCGCGGCATGGTTGCCGTGCAGACCCTCATATTATTTGCAATTTCGTCAGACAGATACTATGGTTGAACTGAACATAGTCGTCAAATAGACATTAATTAGGTAATATCTAATAAGCACGAAATATAAGCGTTTCAAGTCCTGTCGGTAATTGAGATTTAATGAGCTTTTAAGAATCCTCATTCGTAATTTTGATTTGACATAACATAAACTGCCTATATACGTCCCACTGCTGGGCACAGGCCTCCCCTCAATCAACCGGAGGGGGTATGGAGCATACCCCCATATTAATTTGATTTGACATATTAATTTATAAATAAATTTGATTTGAGGTCTTCTATTTACTCCAGAACAGCCTCTGTGGTCTAGTGGTTAGGAGAGGAGATTTATGTATGTTATGTATTTACTCCAGAGAGACGCCGCGCGCGCCATGCAACTATGAGCCAATCGCTCATACTTCAACTTTGTACTCCATTCGTCCACAATCTTTATGACACATGTTGAAAACGTTACTATTGCTGCTTGGTAAAATTTGAGTGTAAATTGTACTTTAGTAGCTGCGCTATTGTTCTATCTACCTGTAATCGCTATTGTAGCTGGGTTCAATTGGCAGATATCAATTCTCAATATTTGTGGTTAGTATTCTGTACCTATCTGTATACTCTGTCTGTCCGTTACAAGTGAATATTTGGTGGATGACATCTCGACAGCATGTTACTTTGTAGGGAATTAATTATTCTTTGATATGCAGTGAAAATCCGGTTCCGATTTTCAGATAAATTGTTTCAATATTCTGATAGACAGAAGCAATTTGCAGCTGTTGATTATGATACTAATTATATCTTATTTTCGATGTAGGATCTTTTAAATGAATTATTTATGCTGGAGCGAGAGTGAACAAAAAACCTAAGTACCTACTTACTTACTTGAACCTTACTTAAAACAGAGATTTATAATGATAATGGGCAATGGAATGGAATGATTGCCTATCTCCTTATGGTTTATCGTGTACCTTCAGAGTGATTGTGGCTCTGCCCACCTCAATTGAGGATCGCGGGCTTAAGTTTATCTATAAATATTAGGTACCGGTAAAATTTAGATGCATCCACTTTCTAAGTTAGTTAATTATTGCACTTCCTCGCACATATCTATTTTGCTGTAAATTAAAATCAGAAATTGCGCTTGCATCTTTCAAGTCACACAGTTGTGCACTTTGTTGGCAATTAGACATTGTTCCCTATGAAATGTCTGTAATTTTAGTATTTAATAAAGTATCCTTTGACACCGTGTACCAACACGTCGCGTCGTATGAAACTCATTGTGAGCATTTGAGTTTAAAGTTAGTAGTTAGATAGGTAGGAAAGTACTCTGTTTGTGGGCGAGTTCCAGTTTTGGATTTGGTTTATTGTTTACCGAATGCGTGATTAATATCTGTACAATCTGCCTCATAACCTAAACCGAGTACTAAGTACATATTAGGCATGTATCTACTGACCTCATCTAAAATATGTACGCTCAAATTATTAGAATTGCAATATTCGTATATTATGTTAGTCTATGTGGGCTTATAAAAACATATGCCAAACTTTACAGTGTATGAATGAATTTTTGTCCACGCATTTCTCAGATACTACAAATCGTCCAACTTAGACAATATTACAAGTTTCATCAAAATAACCATAGTTGTTTTAAAGGGTTGGTCTCAAATTGTCTATATAGCAATATGACTAACTAACAAAACTACGGTAAATACTTAATATCGTTTAAAGTTTATAGTAAAAATATTATTATGGAATAAAAAAGTAACTCCAAAACATTAAAACCGACCTCTAAATCTTTAGTTAAATGTATAGTCTTATAAGAAGTAAGAAATAATATTTTGTTAAAAGCACAAACAAACACACACAGTGTTCAGTTTTCTACAGTGTTAGAAGCAAAATTCAGAAATCCGGTAATTTTAAGATTATGTTAGAAAAATGATAAAAATTAAGACGTACTGAAATTGTTTAGGAATCTTGCGTTTCGACTATAATAATAGAGGATTAGATGTAATTTTTCTGGAATAAGTACCTATCATTAAAAATAGTGTGAGCGTAAATCAAAGAAAATTGGAAAACCAAGAAATGAGTAGGTACTTAATACATTAAATGGATTATCTTAATTATAAGACCCAATATTTGATAGCCTGCTATTTGCTGATGCACTGTGGACGGCTCTCCTTCACCGATAATGACAAAATATTTTGAACATAAGCTGATGAATAGGTCCATAAAATAAGATATAGTATAATACTCCTTTGGAGTAACTTTTTATTAGCTATGATGCGTGGCTGCGCTTTTGATGTCATCTTAGCAGGCACTTACCTTTTACATTAGATTCTTGATTGTACTACGCACAAAAGAATAACATGAGACATATGACACATGTAACAAAAGGTAGACGTATCTCTTAGAGAGGTCTCCTATAGTGAATGAATATTATCACTAACAATATCTAGTTACAAGTATGTCCTGTATGACACTGCTCCATGCCTAGGTATCGTCGGGCGTTATACTCTCAAATGACATTTTCTCAGAAAGAATACAAAATTAGCAACATTATTTTACTCACGATGTTACTGAATATTATCCTTATTGTGTGTGTCTATGTCGTGGCCAAATCTTAGAATTGATCATTTCATGATGTGTTCGACCTTTTCATGAAATAGTCAACTTAAGTTGACCATATCTTTGAAACGTCAACTGTTAATGATATTTCAGTCAACGTTTGACCATATCGTTAATGTAGGCGGTGTCCATGCTATATGGCGTAATTTAAATGCGAATAGTCGATTAATTTCTTAGGTTCAAAATTATTTACCTAGTCAATATGAAAAATTGTACAATTACATTGTTTCAAATCAAGTTTTAAATATAATCGACACCAGCGCCACTACCGGTGGATAATGTTACTAATTTTACGATATGATTTGCCAACGTTAGGCCATATCATGAAGTAATCATGCATTTAGTTGCTCATATCATTAAACGTTTCGTGTTCATAGAACTGGCCAAACTACATCTTGAGTGGCCAACGAATGATATACTATTTCATGAAATATAACCATTTCATGAAATGATTGAACACATCATGAAATGATCAATTCTATGATCTGGCCACGACATCTACCTACATACCTACATCAATGTTTTTTCGAGGATCTCCCGCGAAAACTAAATATTATATATATTATATTCAACTAAATATTATTTCTTTTTTTATTTGACGGATTTCGTGTGTTTTCCAAGTTACCTTTTTATTAGTGTTACCGAGAAGATAAGTATAAGGTAAGAAATAATATTTTGTTGAATACAATATTAGAATCTTGATTTTGAAGTCGGCGCAAATGCTTTACAGTTATTACTTTACCTGACAAGTGACAACGGAACATGCAGTTCGATCATCTTTCGATTTGCATGACGTCAATGGGTTGTCTTTAGACGGGGTAATGCTATATAGTAACAAATTATATAAGTACATCAATGGAGTGATATTTTACATTGGTTATTGCATTTTCTGAACAAAGTACACTTTGTTGTTTTTTATATTTATCTTCAATCCTTTTATACAATATTTCTATTTTAAGTACAATACATTGTGCAAGGGGGAGCAATAACCGATATTAACTCAGCACCGTGCCCGGCGACGGAGACTCTCCGTCTAAACACATTCCATTGTCGTCATTCCAATTTACCTTATTTACAAAAGAACGTGCTTACCAGCCAGAGGGATGTGCCTCGAAGAGTTTACATTGTTACGGTACATAAAAACACTCGCCTTATAATAAATTTTAATGTAGGTATGTCCCACATACCCTTGACGATTTCCTTTGATTACGCTCAAACCATTTCTAATGATACTGACCAAACTTATATTAGTAAATATAGTTGAAACGCAGTTACGCTATCTTCTACTTACTAAATTGAAATATACCACATTAGTGGTGAAAATTATTAAACTGAGTACTCCAAAATAAAAAAAAATGTTTTAATACGATTTCTAGTTTCTGGGTATGTGGAGAAACGTACATCTGTGAAATTTAGCACATAAACATACTCGTACTTAGAAGCCGTTCCAGCCTTAGCTTTATCTACCTAGCTACGAATATTACTTACCTACATACATACGAGACAAATTAATAACTTATTTTCAAGTCGGTTAAAATTGGCGTGTTGTGGTTCCCTTACGATCTGACAAATGATTTAAAAATACCGAATTATACTGGTAGGTAGAACGTAAAGCTTCTTTTAGTCTCAAATTCAGCCGGTGTTGTATTTTTTTGATTCATCTGTTTTAATTAAGTCAATTAGTCGTAACTTGAAACTTTAAATTCGCAGGAGTTGTTGAGATTATAAAAAGCTCCTTTTTGGAGGTTATTAACTAGTGGTTCGACTGGATCTATATGCCTAAATATCTGCAGATTCGCGTAGCATTAAAAAATACTTGATAGTAAGTATTACCTAATAAGAATAGTAACCTTAAGGTGCATTATGTAGATAGGTACTTAATTAAGCGTCCACATTTTCGTTCATTCAACTAAATAAATTGTAAACGAATTGGAAAATGTCTTTTAAGCTGAGTAGGTCGGAGAAGCTTTTATTTGGAATACTTATGTGCCTATTTTATTACGACGCGACGTTGCATTAGTAAAGTTATTCTTATCTAGGTATATAACGTATCATATAGCTTTTGCCCTGACTAAGTAAATTATAGGAAGCTGGCGCTGCTAGGAATGGACGGCACGGCCTGTGACATTAGATGCATCAAGTCTAGTTAGGCCTCGATACGCACCTGCCTGTTATGTTTGTACCTAAATTGTATTGTAACCGGGCACGCACGAGCAACTAACTAAATCATTTGGTATTGTATTGAAATCTACAGTGCAATTACCTATGTCATCTCTTTAGGTATTCTTATAATTGAGTGCTAATTGTAACTACATGTAGGTATGTTCATATTCAAACTTTGGTATCTACCATATTTAGGAAGTCTAAGGGACCACATCTGGTGTCCCACACATTATCATGGTCGATTTGGGCAATCAAAACGAGTGTTTGACTTTATATGTAACATTTCATTGCACTTCATATTTTTTGGATGATCCTTTATCGACTTTCAGTGATACAAGTGATGACCCATAACTACTTGAGACTTGAGCCACGTCAATGTAATACCCAATCGAAGTTTTTCTTTACTTTCTGACCATATAATTCCTCATACATCACTCGTAAGGTCACTAATATTGTCCAATTTTGTCAGGACTTTTTAAATAACCTATCAATTCCAGTAAGTATGATAATTATTGCGTATAGTTTATGCAGTTTTTTTTGTTGGCAGAGATGTGCGCTTTAACAAGATCTACGAGATTGCGCCGGGCGCGTTTAGTCACCTGCACCGCCTGCGCTCGCTGCTGCTCAACGACAACAAACTCCAGGCTCTGCGCTCTGGAGCCTTCCACGACCTGCGCCGCCTCAAGTACCTCTACCTGTACCGCAACCGCATCCAGCACATCGACCCCGACGTCTTCCAACACCTACATCACTTGGAACAACTGTAAGTATCAATTTCCGCAACCATCCAGTCAACCTGCATCTTCCCACTGTTGGGTTTAGGCTCCTATATTAAAATACACACAGGTGCATATTATAGATAGATAGATAGATCATCATCATCCTCATCCAAGCCGTGTCCGGCGACGGCGACTCCTAAATGTCTATCCCAGGTCGATGTTATGATAGGCTCTAATATGACTAGCAAAACCGAACTTCGATTTGAAGATTCGGCCACATGGCGCACAGAATAACTGGCCACCATTGAACAAGCTGATCCCAAAAATAATACAACCGCAATTTACTTGTAGTGTGTATTTCTTACAGATAGATATAATCTTACCCACTCCTCGTCAGCTATTTTTAAATTCCACGTAATAGGGCTCGAGCCTATTGCCATAACCTGGGCGCAAACTAACATATCTTTCTACTATAAATATAGGTATACTTATATACCAATGCTTAATTATGTATTCCTTTTACCTTATTTACCTAATAGTCATGTCTGTATTATAGTCAACGGTCGAGGCGTATTATTATTTAATCCATAGCTCTGCCAGTTTCCAAGAATCACTATTAAAAGAAACGCAGCCAGCAGCGCTACTAAGAATTTCTTTGTCTTTGTTCGTTTATTTAGTTTATGTACCTACCTAATACAGTTAGATGCTAGTGTGACCTGAAGTAATGCAACCGAGCTACAATACACATTTTTAATTTAAAAGAAAGTCCACCCTCACTGGTCCGTGTGTCCGAGCTAATCTCGAGGACTACTGAATTAATTTGAATGCGACGTTTCCTGTTATGAACTGCATTTTTCCAAGAAAACTATAGGTAAAAATGCTCTAGTGTAATAGATAGATATATATTAAAATAAGGTCTCAGTGGTCTATTGATTAGAGCGTTGGTCACTCGATCTGGAAGTCCCGGTTTTGATTACTGGTGGGGACCCTAGTTTGGTCAGGACATTGCAGACTGATTACCCGATTGTCCGAAAAGATGATCTTCGGAAGCCACGTAAAGCAGTTGGCTATTATTTACTTAAAAGAGCCATGTCAGGGGTCTTTGGCGGTTCAATGGTAACTCTGTCACCTAGTTCGTAAAGATCAGTCAATGACCTCGCAACCTAAACAAAGGAAGAAGAGGACAGTAAAGTTAATAATACAGTGTTAAAAACACTTAAAGGAGTTTTGTTTATTAATAGAGCACCCTATATAATAATAAGTAATAATGTACATCTGGTCTTCAGCTAAGCGATGATTCTCTGCTATCTGATTCGATAAAAGCTAAGTTTAGAATAGATTAGCATTTATCTGGATAAAGCCCTAGGCAGTCTAATATTGTCTATTATAATTGTAAATAGCGCAATATTACCTACAAAATTCGGGTTTACAGATATAATAGAATGTAGGTTTATAGCTTTTTAGTTAACTATTCCGTAGTAAAATGGGAGTAATACCGTTTTTATAGCTTATAATGGTCGTCTATTTATACCTATTGGTTGTCTCGCCATACCTCAGCCTGCTGCGTTACGCATATAAGGTCAATAACATATCCTCTCGAAAATGAGATTGTTACATACATTTTTGAATGCGTAATTTAATACCATAATGTACTATTGTATTATATTATTAATAGGCTAGTTTCCAACTAGTCAAATCTATTACTTTTTACTAAACGTCAAAACAATTTGTATGAAAAAGCACATTGTGACGTCATAGAGAAACGTGATAAAATATTTGACTTATTATTACGTTTTTATTAATTAAAAATGATAAATAAGTTAAATAGAAAAAAGAAACTGTTTTTCGTTAGTTTTAGATCGGTCTTTACTTAGTAATCAGAATTTTATAACTTATATTAAACCTAGTACACGACCCAATTATAATGTAAAATCTTAAATATTAAAATAACTTTTTCAACGTGACTTACTTGACTATCGTATATATCGTGCATTAACTACTGGGCCGGACAAATGGGGAGCGTTGAGGGATAAACAGTATTAAAAATAACGAAGATAAAGTACATCGTCTGTTTGCACGGGAATTAGAAATTTCTCAACAATTTCAGTTCAGCACTCTAACGAGTGCAGAAATAGCTCTGTAACTGTAACGATGACACGGGTAAAGTTCAATATGATAACTGGAGTGCTTTTGTCGTTGTGAGCTTCATCGCATGTAAGCAAGTCAGACTAACACGCTTCGCTTATCACATTCGCTTATCGTATTACGTCTCTAGCGCACGACAAGTCACCAATTAGGTAGATATATCATTGCAAACTTTTATTAGCCAACCTAGGGTACGAGTGAAGAGTACGAGTGTAGGGGACGAGTAAAAAGTATTTTAACGCGATCGTCGTTATTTGGGATAGAAAGATTATACCAGTCTATCGATAGGCTATCTATAGTTCGATACTATCGATATCAATGTTTCTGACTATTGCAAGAACAAGGGATTCAAAAATATCATTATTCAGTAGATAACATAGTAACATTTCGTAATTTTTTACGTAACGAACGTCACATCCGTCTAAAACTACTGCAGCTTCTCAGAAACTGTACGTCCAATGTTTTAATTTATTTTGCAAGGATGTACGTTTAGTAAAAGGTTGACGTACCTACAGTTTTAATGATTTTTATATATGTATAAAATTGACAGGTTTAGGGCAGAGCAGCGCAGTGGGATTAGTGTTGAGGTTGCAGAGAAATAATAACATCACAAATACGAGTACGGTCACGAGTACTAATATGTATACACTTTGAAACCATGTCACATTAACTTTTTTAACACATTGAACTGTAAGTCTCACTAAATGTCAAATATGTTAGTACGACAGAGTCCTAAAGTGGGTACGTTATATTGCTCATGACTGTACAATAGTTATAACGTAGAAGAGAAAATTAGTATACACGAAAAATATTATGTAAAAATCTATTAAAATAGAACATGCCACTGTCATACATAGCAATTTAAATAAATAAAACAGTTAGCAAGAAACCTTGCTTTTGGTATAAACCTCAATACAAATAATAGTAATTAAATACATTAGTATTCAAGAAATTTTCAATAATAATATTTACGTCCTTGGAATGTTGGAGAAAAAAAAATAAAAAAAAGATACCTATTTAATGGTAACACTTACGTCATCAAGGGCTAGCAATGGCGGCTTGTCATAGGATTGAGTATACCTGGTCTTCTTATACCATGCCTAGTATTGCTTTGTGACGATAGTATTGATTTAAATGAGCTATCGATAGTATAGATGATTTACTTAAAGGTCTTCTTCTCTCGTGTTGGTTGACGGGTGGATTACCTCATCAACCTTGGTCTCAGGGTTACTATTGAGCCGCCAAAGGCCCCTGACATGACTCATGTAACGACTACTTACTTACATCAGTAAGTAGTAACCGGGACCGGGACCGACGGATTAACGTGCCTTCCGAAGCACGGACCATCTTACTTTCGGCCCATCACGTGATCAGCCTGTAATGTCCTAACCAAACTAGGGATCACAAAGTAATTTTTGTGATATTTCCCCATCGGGATCTCCAGATCGTGAGCCTAACGCTCAACCATTGGAAACTATCGACAGCTCGGAAACAGTAGATTATACTTATTCAGTTGAAGATTACATTTAAAACAATATACTTACATAACAGAGACCAACACGTACATTGCCCAATTGGAGATGTCCTTAGAAAAGGTTCAGTACGATATACTCTGAATCAGCGTGCGTGTTTGAAACGATTAATGAATGTGGAGGAAGCAAGAGAAGTATGTCAGAGTCGAAGCAAATGGATTTCTATAGTCTCTGTTTACCCCGGTGGGAAATAGGCGTGATTTATGTATACATGTACCATAACAGGGCAACACATAACATAAGGTAATGACCCAATTGGGCTAGCCAGAGGTACATCTATCGCAGATGAACTGAGCATACATGCTTCACCTGAGCTTTCTGTTAGACCAAAGTGATAGGTGGTGAGCTGTATGTGTTAGTGCAGATTGCACCTACTCAAGATAAATTAATAACTCATTTGGCGCAAGTCCATTACCGGGGGTTCAGTTGAGAAGAAAGCTGGTGACACACTGGGCCACACAAAATCTTTATAAAATATGTAGGATGTTCAATTATCGATTTAGTTTTTGAACCGAAACCTTTTGTTTTATTACAGAGACATAATATGTTACTAGGTCTGCCTAATAAGTCTGCGTCCTCGACAAACGGACGGCCTACCTGGAATGCATGATGTCATAGATTTTTTCGTGTCTAGTTAGACGTACGCAGCGCTTTACAATTATACATGAGCCATTAGTTAGGACATATAATAAGTACTGTGAACTAAAATAGGAAAAGCGATCGAAACAAAAAATGAACAAAAACAAAATGATGCCTGTAATTTTTATTGCTTGTTTTGAGGTAGGTATTGACTTTGATTTGACTACCCGAACGTTCCAATATGACTAAACAGATACCTAATAGATTACACTAGATTTTGCCCGCGACTTCGTCCGCGTGGCGTGTCATAAAATAGAGATCTTTGTGTGTGTGGGAGAAAGGTAAAAAATGCTTCATTTTATTTTAACGGCGAAATGTCTAAGAACAAAATTAAAATAAGTTAAAAAGACTTATAACCTACAATTATTTAAACAAAATTTAGAAATTACAACAGAAAATTATAAGATAATTCAAGGGCCGTGAAACGTCCGCCTGGAAAACTCAACAAAAATCTACCTACTAAAGATTTGAACCATCCAAGAATAGTGAAAAGTTCGCCCGTAAAATTCAATATTTGACACGACCATCAACGACGTCTGCCCTCACGCGTCTGCCGCTTTCCGGTTGCTCACTCGGGTATCTGGACCGCGCTTCGCCACCGCTGTCGCCGCCCCACAACCGCCGCCGCGGCCGCGACCTATCTTGGTTGCCGCTACCGCGAGCTATAAATTTCCCAGGGGAATTTTTAACTTTGCATTCACTAAGGTATATAAATGCATGTCAAATTCTAAGCATCTAACTTATGCAGTTTAGATTTTTTCATACAACATTTTTTTTCCCGCTAACTCCCATTTTTCAAAATACAGCCATTACTAAACTTTATATTTACTAAAGTATGCATGCATGCTAGATTGAAATCATCTATCTTACGCGGTTTAGATTTTTTCATACAAATGTTTTTTCCCGCTAACTCCCGTTCCCGTGGGAATTTCGGGAATTCCTTTCTTAGTGCACCTCTACGGTACGTAAGCTACGCCCCTTCCAAATTTCAAGTGCCTACGTTTAGCCGTTTAGGCTGTGCGTTGATATGTCAGTCAGTCAGTTTCTCCTTTTATATATTTAAGTATTTTATATAATTTAGTATTAGTACACTGATTGACTCTGTTGACCGGATATAAACCATGCGTCTGTCTCCAATATAGGATTTGGGTTTGCGGGTTTGTGCCTGACGGTTTAGTATTATTCCTTATTCTATGGCTTAACCCAACAGTAGAACATCACTGAACAAACTGTCATTCTTATACGAGCCTTTTGTTTAAGGTACCTTCACGTGAACGAGATCACTCAAATACAGCCGGAGACGTTTTCAAACTTACCGCGGCTAGAACGCCTGTGAGTAATTCAATATTTTTTGTCATCGTTATTTTTAATAAATTGTTAGGTCTGTTCTGTATTCTAATATAAATTTTCAATGCTGGGTGATGCTGATTTGTAAAAGTTAAAAATAATTTGGTTTTTAGTTATCTGCATAACAATCTGCTGACTCGGATTCCGCCGGGTTCGTTCCGGGGCATGCCGCACCTGCGCAAGCTGCGCCTGGACAGCAACGCTCTCATCTGCGACTGCTCCATGCTCTGGTTTGTTCGCATGCTCGCTGAACACAGAGACATGAAGACCGCCGCCACCTGCCACGGCCCGGCACAAGTCACCGGCACCGCCCTGTCTGCCATGACCATAAACCACATGAACTGCCGTAAGTGTAACCTTAGCTTATGAGTATTTTGAAACTGCAGTAGGTAGTGGAGAAATAAACATAAATAAAATTCTATAATTGCAGATCAACCCCAGATGGAGAGAGAGCCGGAGGATACAGTTGTAAACTTCGGTGACGATGCTATGTTCACATGTGTTGTAACCGGGGAGCCTGCGCCAGAAATTGTTTGGTTTCGTGATTCCTCTGTTGTCAATACGCTGGGGCCGTCGCGCTACGAAATCATGGAGAACGGAACGCTGATGATTCATGAAGCTGACGAGACGGATGTGGGGGTTTTCGAGTGTATGGCTAAGAATCCGGCAGGGGAAGTGCGGTCCAAACCAGCAAAAATGATCGTTCAGAATACACCAAATCCGTATGGTAAATACATAGTTAATGTAGTAGTCATTGGAGTACTTTATATGTGTCTGTTAAGATAAGATGCTTTACAGATATTAATGACTTATA